>NW_027640532.1:0-600000 GCF_949752795.1 Hyperoodon ampullatus
CCGAACCCTAGCCCAGAACGGAAACCCACCAGCAGCCTTAAACATTACCATCCGCCGTGCCCTAATCCTGATGCATACGCTGACACTGACCCATGCGTCCGCACGTGCCCTGACCCCAGCCCGTGTCCGTACCCTCACCTGTGCCCTAAACCTTGCCGTTCCCTAACCCAAACCTAACCCGGAACGGAAACCCACCAGCAGCCCTACACCTTACCCTCCTCCGTGCCCTATTTCTGATGAGTACGCTGACGCTGAAACGTGGGTCCGCACGTGCTCTGACCCCAGCCCGTGTCCGTACCCTCACCTCTGCCCTAAACCTTGCCATTCCCTAACCCGAACCCTAGCCCGGAACGGAAACCCACCAGCAGCCCTACACCTTACCCTCCGCCGTGCCCTAATCCTGATGCGTACGCTGACACTGTCCCGTGCGTCCTCACTTGCGCTGACACCAGCCCGTGTCCGTACCATCACCTGTGCCCTAAACCTTGCCGTTTCCTAACCCAAACCCTAGCCCGGAGCGGAAAACCACCAGCAGCCCTACAACTTACCCTCCGCCGTGCCCTAATACTGATGCGTACGCTGACAGTGACCCGTGCGTCCGCACGTGCCCTGACCCCAGCCCGTGACCGCACCCTCACCTGTGCCCTAAACCTTGCCGTTTCCTAACACGAACCCTAGCCCGCAACGGAAACCCACCAGCAGCCCTACACCTTACCCTCCGCCGTGCCCTAATCCTGATGCGTACGCTGACACTGACCCGTGCGTCCGCACGTGCCCTGACCCCAGCCCGTTTCCGTACTCTCACCTGTGCCCTAAATCTTGCCGTTCCCTAACCCGAACCCTAACACGGAACGGAAACTCACCAGCAGCCCTACACCTTACCCTCCACCGCGCCCTAATCCTGATGCATACGCTGACACTGACCCATGCATCCGCATGTTCCCTGACCCCAGCATGTGTCCGTACCCTCACCTGTGCCCTAAACCTTTCTATTCCCTAACCCGAACCCTTGCCCGAAACGGAAAACCACCAGCAGCCCTACACCTTACCCTCCGCTGTGCCCTAATCCTGATGCGTACGCTGACACTGACCAGTGCGTCCGCACGTGGCCTGAATCCAGCCCGTGTCCGTACCCTCACCTGTGCCCTAAACCTTGCCATTCCCTAGCCCGAACCCTAGAGCGGAAAGGAAACACACCAGCAGCCCTACACCTTACCCTCTGCTGAGCCCAAATCCTGATGCGTACGCTGACATTGAACCGTGCGTTCCCAAGTGTCCTGACACCAGCCCGAGTCCATACCCTCAACTGTGCCCTAAACTATTCCGTTCCCTAACCCGAACCCTAGCCCAGAACGAAAACCCACCAGCAGTCCTAAACCTTACCCTCCGCCATGCCATAATCCTGATGCGTACGATGACACTGACCCGAGCTTCCGCACATGCCCTGAACCCAGCCCTTGTCCGTACCCTCACCTCTGCCCTAAACCTTGCCATTCCCTAACCCGAACCCTAGCCCAGAACGGAAACCCACCAGCAGCCCTACACCTTACCCTCCGCCGTGCCCTAATCCTGATGCGTACGCTGACACTGTCCCGTGCGTCCTCACTTGCACTGACCCCAGCCCGTGTCCGTACCATCACCTGTGCCCTAAACCTTGCCGTTCCCTAACCCAAACCCTAGCACGGAGCGGATATCCAACAGCAGCCCTACAACTTACCCTCCGCCGTGCCCTAATACTGATGCGTACGCTGACAGTGACCCGTGAGTCCGCACGTGCCCTGACCCCAGCCTGTGTCCGCACCCTCACCTGTGCCCTAAACCTTGCCGTTTCCTAACCCGAACGCTAGCCCGGAACGGAAACACACCAGCAGCACTACACCTTACCCTCCGCCGTGCCCTAATCCTGATGTGTACGCTGACACTGACCCGTGCGTCCGCACGTGCCCTGACCCCAGCCCGTTTCCGTACTCTCACCTGTGCCCTAAATCTTGCCGTTCCCTAACCCGAACCCTAACACGGAACGGAAACCCACCAGCAGCCCTACACCTTACCCTCCACCCCGCCCTAATCCTGATGCATACGCTGACACTGACCCGTGCATCCGCACGTTCCCTGACCCCAGCATGTGTCCGTACCCTCACCTGTGCCCTAAACTTTTCCGTTCCCTAACCCGAACCCTTGCCCGAAACGGAAATCCACCAGCAGCCCTACACCTTACCCTCCGCCGTGCCCTAATCCTGATGCGTACGCTGACACTGACCAGTGCGTCCGCACGTGGCCTGACTCCAGCCCGTGTCTGTACACTCACCTGTGCCCTAAACCTTGCCATTCGCTAGCCCGAACCCTAGACCAGAAAGGAAACACACCAGCAGCCCTACACCTTACCCTCTGCCGAGCCAAAATCCTGATGCGTACGCTGACATTGAACCGTGCGTTCGCACGTGTCCTGGCACCAGCCCGTGTCCATACCCTCAACTGTGCCCTGAACTATTCCGTTCCCTAACCCCAGCCCTAGCCCAGAACGGAAACCCACCAGCAGTCCTAAACCTTACCCTCCGCCATGCCATAATCCTGATGCGTACGATGACACTGACCCGTGCTTCCGCACGTGCCCTGAACCCAGCCCTTGTCCATACCCTCACCTGTGCCCTAAACCTTGCCATTCCCTAACCCGAACCCTAGCTCGGAACGGAACCCCACCAGGAACCCTACACCTTACCCTCCGCCGTGCGCTAATCCTGATGCGTCCGCTGACACTGACCCGTGTGTCCGCACGTGCCCTGAACTGAGCCCGTGTCCATACCATCACCTGTGCCCTAAACCTTGCCGTTCCCTAACCCGTACCCTAGCCCGGAAATGAAACCCAACAGCAGCCCTACACCTTACCCTCCGCCGTGCCCTAATCCTGATGCGTATGCTGACACTGACCAGTGCGTCCGCACGTGGCCTGACTCCAGCCCGTGTCCGTACCCTCACCTGTGCCCTAAACCTTGCAATTCCCTAGCCCGAACCCTAGACCGGAAAGGAAACACACCAGCAGCCCTACACCTTACCCTCTGCCGAGCCCAAATCCTGATGCGTACGCTGACATTGAACCGTGCGTTCGCACGTGTCCTGACACCAGCCCGTGTCCATACCGTCAACTGTGCCCTAAACTATTCCGTTCCCTAACCCGGACCCTAGCCCAGAACGGAAACCCACCAGCAGTCCTAAACCTTACCCTCCGCCATGCCATAATCCTGATGCGTACGATGACACTGACCCGTGATTCCGCACGTGCCCTGAACCCAGCCCTTGTCCATACCCTCACCTGTGCCTTAAACCTTGCCGTTCCCTAACCCGAACCCTAGCTCGGAACGGAACCCCACCAGGAACCCTACACCTTACCCTCCGCCGTGCGCTAATCCTGATGCGTCCGCTGACACTGACCCGTGTGTCCGCACGTGCCCTGAACTGAGCCCGTGTCCATACCATCACCTGTGCCCTAAACCTTGCTGTTCCCTAACCCATACACTAGCCCGGAAAGGAAACCCACCAGCAGCCCTACACTTTACCCTCTGCCGTGCCCTAATCCTGATGCGTACGCTGACACTGACCCGTGTGTCCGTACGTGCCCTGACCCCAGCCCGTGTCCGTACCCTCACCTGTGCCCTAAACCTTGCCGTTCCCTAACCGGAACCCGAGCCCGGAACGGAAACCCACCTGCAGCCCTACACCTTACCCTCCTCCGTGCCCTATTTCTGATGAGTACGCTGACGCTGACCCGTGCGTCCGCATGTTCCCTGACCCCAGCCCGTGCCCGTACCCTCACCTGTGCCGTAAACCTTGCCGTTCCCTAACCCGAACCCTAACCCGGAACAGAAACCCACCAGCAGCCCTATACCTTACCCTCCGCCGTGCCCTAGTCCTGATGCGTACGCTGACACTGACCGGTGCGTCCGCACGTTCCCTGACCCCAGCCCGTGCCCGTACCCTCACCTGTGCCGTAAACCTTGCCGTTCCCTAACCCGAACCCTAGCCCGGAACGGAAACCCACCAGCAGCCTTAAACATTACCGTCGGCCGTGCCCTAATCCTGATGCATACGCTGACACTGACCCATGTGTCCGCACGTGCCCTGACCCCAGCCCGTGTCCGTACCCTCACCTGTGCCCTAAACCTTGCCGTTCCCTAACCCGAACCCTAACCCGGAACGGAAACCCACCAGCAGCCCTACACCTTACCCTCCTCCGTGCCCTATTTCTGATGAGTACGCTGACGCTGAAACGTGGGTCTGCACGTGCTCTGACCCCAGCCCGTGTCCGTACCCTCACCTCTGCCCTAAACCTTGCCATTCCCTAACCCGAACCCTAGCCCGGAACGGAAACCCACCAGCAGCCCTACACCTTACCCTCCGCCGTGCCCTAATCCTGATGCGTACGCTGACACTGTCCCGTGCGTCCTCACTTGCGCTGACACCAGCCCGTGTCCGTACCATCACCTGTGCCCTAAACCTTGCCGTTTCCAACCCAAACCCTAGCCCGGAGCGGAAATCGACCAGCAGCCCTACAACTTACCCTCCGCCGTGCCCTAATACTGATGCGTACGCTGACAGTGACCCGTGCGTCCGCACGTGCCCTGACCCCAGCCCGTGACCGCACCCTCACCTGTGCCCTAAACCTTGCCGCTTCCTAACCCGAACCCTAGCCCGCAACGGAAACCCACCAGCAGCCCTACACCTTACCCTCCGCCGTGCCCTAATCCTGATGCGTACGCTGACACTGACCCGTGCGTCCGCACGTGCCCTGACCCCACCCCGTTTCCGTACTCTCACCTGTGCCCTAAATCTTGCCGTTCCCTAACCCGAACCCTAACACGGAACGGAAACCCACCAGCAGCCCTACACTTTACCCTCCACCGTGCCCTAATCCTGATGCATACGCTGACACTGACCCATGCATCCGCATGTTCCCTGACCCCAGCATGTGTCCGTACCCTCACCTGTGCCCTAAACCTTTCCATTCCCTAACCCGAACCCTTGCCCGAAACGGAAAACCACCAGCAGCCCTACACCTTACCCTCCGCTGTGCCCTAATCCTGATGCGTACACTGACACTGACCAGTGCGTCCGCACTTGGCCTGAATCCAGCCCGTGTCCGTACCCTCACCTGTGCCCTAAACCTTGCCATTCCCTAGCCCGAACCCTAGACCGGAAAGGAAACACACCAGCAGCCCTACACCTTACCCTCTGCCGAGCCCAAATCCTGATGCGTACACTGACATTGAACCGTGCGTTCCCAAGTGTCCTGACACCAGCCTGAGTCCATACCCTCAACTGTGCCCTAAACTATTCCGTTCCCTAACCCGAACCCTAGCCCAGAACGAAAACCCACCAGCAGTCCTAAACCTTACCCTCCGCCATGCCATAATCCTGATGCGTACGATGACACTGAACCGAGCTTCCGCCCGTGCCCTGAACCCAGCCCTTGTCCGTACCCTCACCTCTGCCATAAACCTTGCCATTCCCTAACCCGAACCTTAGCCCGGAACGGAAACCCACCAGCAGCCCTACACCTTACCCTCCGCCGTGCCCTAATCCTGATGCGTACGCTGACACTGTCCCGTGCGTCCTCACTTGCACTGACCCCAGCCCGTGTCCGTACCAACACCTGTGCCCTAAACCTTGCCGTTCCCTAACCCAAACCCTAGCCCGGAGCGGATATCCAACAGCAGCCCTACAACTTACCCTCCGCCGTGCCCTAATACTGATGCGTACGCTGACAGTGACCCGTGAGTCCGCACGTGCCCTGACCCCAGCCTGTGTCCGCACCCTCACCTGTGCCCTAAACCTTGCCGTTTCCTAACCCGAACCCTAGCCCGGAACGGAAACCCACCAGCAGCCCTACACCTTACCCTCTGCCGAGCCCAAATCCTGATGCGTACGCTGACATTGAACCGTGCGTTCGCACGTGTCCTGACACCAGCCTGTGTCCATACCCTCAACTGTGCCCTAAACTATTCCGTTCCCTAACCCGAACCCTAGCCCAGAACGGAAACCCACCAGCAGTCCTAAACCTTACCCTCCGCCATGCCATAATCCTGATGCGTACGATGACACTGACCCGTGCTTCCGCACGTGCCCTGAACCCGGCCCTTGTCCATACCCCCACCTGTGCCCTAAACCTTGCCGTTCCCTACCCCGAAACCTAGCTCGGAATGGAACCCCGCCAGGAATCCTACACCTTACCCTCCGCCGTGCGCTAATCCTGATGCGTCCGCTGACACTGACCTGTGTGTCCGCACGTGCCCTGAACTGAGCCCGTGTCCATACCATCACCTGTGCCCTAAACCTTGCCGTTCCCTAACCCGTACCCTAGCCCGGAAAGGAACCCACCAGCAGCCCTACACCTTACCCTCTGCCGTGCCCTAATCCTGATGCGTACGCTGACACTGACCCATGTGTCCGTACGTGCCCTGACCCCAGCCCGTGTGCGTACCCTCACCTGTGCCCTAAACCTTGCCGTTCCCTAACCGGAACCCGAGCCCGGAACGGAAACCCACCAGCAGCCCTACACCTTACCCTCCTCCGTGCCCTATTTCTGATGAGTACGCTGACGCTGACCCGTGCGTCCGCACGTTTCCTGACCCCAGCCCGTGCCCGTACCCTCACCTGTGCCGTAAACCTTGCCGTTCCCTAACCCGAACCCTAACCCGGAACAGAAACCCACCAGCAGCCCTATACCTTACCCTCCGCCGTGCCCTAGTACTGATGCGTAGGCTGACACTGACCCGTGCGTCCGCACGTTCCCTGACCCCAGCCCGTGCCCGTACCCTCACCTGTGCCGTAAACCTTGCCGTTCCCTAACCCGAACCCTAGCCCGGAACGGAAACCCACCAGCAGCCTTAAACATTACCGTCGGCCGTGCCCTAATCCTGATGCATACGCTGACACTGACCCATGCGTCCACACGTGCCCTGACCCCAGCCCGTGTCCGTACCCTCACCTGTGCCCTAAACCTTGCCGTTCCCTAACCCGAACCCTAACCCGGAACGGAAACCCACCAGCAGCCCTACACCTTATCCTCCTCCGTGCCCTATTTCTGATGAGTACGCTGACGCTGAAACGTGGGTCCGCACGTGCTCTGACCCCAGCCCGTGTCCGTACCCTCACCTCTGCCCTAAACTTTGCCATACCCTAACCCGAACCCTAGTCCGGAACGGAAACCCACCAGCAGCCCTACACCTTACCCTCCGCCATGCCCTAATCCTGATGCGTACGCTGACACTGTCCCGTGCGTCCTCACTTGCGCTGACCCCAGCCCGTGTCCGTACCATCACCTGTGCCCTAAACCTTGCCATTCCCTAACCCAAACCCTAGCCCGGAGCGGAAATCCACCAGCAGCCCTACAACTTACCCTCCGCCGTGCCCTAATCCTGATGCGTACGCTGACACTAACCCGTGCGTCCGCACGTGCCCTGACCCCAGCCCGTGCCCGTACCCTCACCTGTGCCGTAAACCTTGCCGTTCCCTAACCCGAACCCTAGCCCGGAACGGAAACCCACCAGCAGCCCTACACCTTAACCTCCGCCGTTCCCTAATCCTGATGAGTACGCTGACGCTGACCCGTGCGTCCGCATGTTCCCTGACCCAAGGCCGTGCCCGTACCCTCACCTGTGCCGTAAACCTTGCCGTTCCCTAACCCGAACCCTAACCCGGAACAGAAACCCACCAGCAGCCCTATACCTTACCCTCCGCCGTGCCCTAGTCCTGATGCGTACGCTGACACTGACCCGTGCGTCCGCACGTTCCCTGACCCCAGCCCGTGCCCGTACCCTCACCTGTGCCGTAAACCTTGCCGTTCCCTAACCCGAACCCTAGCCAGGAACGGAAACCCACCAGCAGCCTTAAACATTACCGTCGGCCGTGCCCTAATCCTGATGCATACGCTGACACTGACCCATGCGTCCGCACGTGCCCTGACCCCAGCCCGTGTCCGTACCCTCACCTGTGCCCTAAACCTTGCCGTTCCCTAACCCGAACCCTAGCCCGGAACGGAAACCCACCAGCAGCCCTACACCTTACCCACCTCCGTGCCCTATTTCTGATGAGTACGCTGACGCTGAAACGTGGGTCCGCACGTGCTCTGACCCCAGCCCGTGTCCGTACCCTCACCTCTGCCCTAAACCTTGCCATTCCCTAACCCGAACCCTAGCCCGGAACGGAAACCCACCAGCAGCCCTACACCTTACCCTCCTCCGTGCCCTAATCCTGATGCGTACGCTGACACTGTCCCGTGCGTCCTCACTTAAGCTGACCCCAGCCCGTGTCCGTACCATCACCTGTGCCCTGAACTATTCCGTTCCCTAACCCCAGCCCTAGCCCAGAACGGAAACCCACCAGCAGTCCTAAACCTTACCCTCCGCCATGCCATAATCCTGATGCGTACGATGACACTGACCCGTGCTTCCGCACGTGCCCTGAACCCAGCCCTTGTCCATACCCTCACCTGTGCCCTAAACCTTGCCATTCCCTAACCCGAACCCTAGCTCGGAACGGAACCCCACCAGGAACCCTACACCTTACCCTCCGCCGTGCGCTAATCCTGATGCGTCCGCTGACACTGACCCGTGTGTCCGCACGTGCCCTGAACTGAGCCCGTGTCCATACCATCACCTGTGCCCTAAACCTTGCCGTTCCCTAACCCGTACCCTAGCCCGGAAATGAAACCCAACAGCAGCCCTACACCTTACCCTCCGCCGTGCCCTAATCCTGATGCGTATGCTGACACTGACCAGTGCGTCCGCACGTGGCCTGACTCCAGCCCGTGTCCGTACCCTCACCTGTGCCCTAAACCTTGCAATTCCCTAGCCCGAACCCTAGACCGGAAAGGAAACACACCAGCAGCCCTACACCTTACCCTCTGCCGAGCCCAAATCCTGATGCGTACGCTGACATTGAACCGTGCGTTCGCACGTGTCCTGACACCAGCCCGTGTCCATACCGTCAACTGTGCCCTAAACTATTCCGTTCCCTAACCCGGACCCTAGCCCAGAACGGAAACCCACCAGCAGTCCTAAACCTTACCCTCCGCCATACCATAATCCTGATGCGTACGATGACACTGACCCGTGCTTCCGCACGTGCCCTGAACCCAGCCCTTGTCCATACCCTCACCTGTGCCTTAAACCTTGCCGTTCCCTAACCCGAACCCTAGCTCGGAACGGAACCCCACCAGGAACCCTACACCTTACCCTCCGCCGTGCGCTAATCCTGATGCGTCCGCTGACACTGACCCGTGTGTCCGCACGTGCCCTGAACTGAGCCCGTGTCCATACCATCACCTGTGCCCTAAACCTTGCTGTTCCCTAACCCATACACTAGCCCGGAAAGGAAACCCACCAGCAGCCCTACACTTTACCCTCTGCCGTGCCCTAATCCTGATGCGTACGCTGACACTGACCCGTGTGTCCGTACGTGCCCTGACCCCAGCCCGTGTCCGTACCCTCACCTGTGCCCTAAACCTTGCCGTTCCCTAACCGGAACCCGAGCCCGGAACGGAAACCCACCTGCAGCCCTACACCTTACCCTCCTCCGTGCCCTATTTCTGATGAGTACGCTGACGCTGACCCGTGCGTCCGCATGTTCCCTGACCCCAGCCCGTGCCCGTACCCTCACCTGTGCCGTAAACCTTGCCGTTCCCTAACCCGAACCCTAACCCGGAACAGAAACCCACCAGCAGCCCTATACCTTACCCTCCGCCGTGCCCTAGTCATGATGCGTACGCTGACACTGACCGGTGCGTCCGCACGTTCCCTGACCCCAGCCCGTGCCCGTACCCTCACCTGTGCCGTAAACCTTGCCGTTCCCTAACCCGAACCCTAGCCCGGAACGGAAACCCACCAGCAGCCTTAAACATTACCGTCGGCCGTGCCCTAATCCTGATGCATACGCTGACACTGACCCATGTGTCCGCACGTGCCCTGACCCCAGCCCGTGTCCGTACCCTCACCTGTGCCCTAAACCTTGCCGTTCCCTAACCCGAACCCTAACCCGGAACGGAAACCCACCAGCAGCCCTACACCTTACCCTCCTCCGTGCCCTATTTCTGATGAGTACGCTGACGCTGAAACGTGGGTCTGCACGTGCTCTGACCCCAGCCCGTGTCCGTACCCTCACCTCTGCCCTAAACCTTGCCATTCCCTAACCCGAACCCTAGCCCGGAGCGGAAATCGACCAGCAGCCCTACAACTTACCCTCCGCCGTGCCCTAATACTGATGCGTACGCTGACAGTGACCCGTGCGTCCGCACGTGCCCTGACCCCAGCCCGTGACCGCACCCTCACCTGTGCCCTAAACCTTGCCGCTTCCTAACCCGAACCCTAGCCCTCAACGGAAACCCACCAGCAGCCCTACACCTTACCCTCCGCCGTGCCCTAATCCTGATGCGTACGCTGACACTGACCCGTGCGTCCGCACGTGCCCTGACCCCACCCCGTTTCCGTACTCTCACCTGTGCCCTAAATCTTGCCGTTCCCTAACCCGAACCCTAACACGGAACGGAAACCTACCAGCAGCCCTACACCTTACCCTCCACCGTGCCCTAATCCTGATGCATACGCTGACACTGACCCATGCATCCGCATGTTCCCTGACCCCAGCATGTGTCCGTACCCTCACCTGTGCCCTAAACCTTTCCATTCCCTAACCCGAACCCTTGCCCGAAACGGAAAACCACCAGCAGCCCTACACCTTACCCTCCGCTGTGCCCTAATCCTGATGCGTACACTGACACTGACCAGTGCGTCCGCACTTGGCCTGAATCCAGCCCGTGTCCGTACCCTCACCTGTGCCCTAAACCTTGCCATTCCCTAGCCCGAACCCTAGACCGGAAAGGAAACACACCAGCAGCCCTACACCTTACCCTCTGCCGAGCCCAAATCCTGATGCGTACACTGACATTGAACCGTGCGTTCCCAAGTGTCCTGACACCAGCCCGAGTCCATACCCTCAACTGTGCCCTAAACTATTCCGTTCCCTAACCCGAACCCTAGCCCAGAACGAAAACCCACCAGCAGTCCTAAACCTTACCCTCCGCCATGCCATAATCCTGATGCGTACGATGACACTGAACCGAGCTTCCGCCCGTGCCCTGAACCCAGCCCTTGTCCGTACCCTCACCTCTGCCATAAACCTTGCCATTCCCTAACCCGAACCTTAGCCCGGAACGGAAACCCACCAGCAGCCCTACACCTTACCCTCCGCCGTGCCCTAATCCTGATGCGTACGCTGACACTGTCCCGTGCGTCCTCACTTGCACTGACCCCAGCCCGTGTCCGTACCAACACCTGTGCCCTAAACCTTGCCGTTCCCTAACCCAAACCCTAGCCCGGAGCGGATATCCAACAGCAGCCCTACAACTTACCCTCCGCCGTGCCCTAATACTGATGCGTACGCTGACAGTGACCCGTGAGTCCGCACGTGCCCTGACCCCAGCCTGTGTCCGCACCCTCACCTGTGCCCTAAACCTTGCCGTTTCCTAACCCGAACCCTAGCCCGGAACGGAAACCCACCAGCAGCCCTACACCTTACCCTCTGCCGAGCCCAAATCCTGATGCGTACGCTGACATTGAACCGTGCGTTCGCACGTGTCCTGACACCAGCCTGTGTCCATACCCTCAACTGTGCCCTAAACTATTCCGTTCCCTAACCCGAACCCTAGCCCAGAACGGAAACCCACCAGCAGTCCTAAACCTTACCCTCCGCCATGCCATAATCCTGATGCGTACGATGACACTGACCCGTGCTTCCGCACGTGCCCTGAACCCGGCCCTTGTCCATACCCCCACCTGTGCCCTAAACCTTGCCGTTCCCTACCCCGAAACCTAGCTCGGAATGGAACCCCGCCAGGAATCCTACACCTTACCCTCCGCCGTGCGCTAATCCTGATGCGTCCGCTGACACTGACCTGTGTGTCCGCACGTGCCCTGAACTGAGCCCGTGTCCATACCATCACCTGTGCCCTAAACCTTGCCGTTCCCTAACCCGTACCCTAGCCCGGAAAGGAACCCACCAGCAGCCCTACACCTTACCCTCTGCCGTGCCCTAATCCTGATGCGTACGCTGACACTGACCCATGTGTCCGTACGTGCCCTGACCCCAGCCCGTGTCCGTACCCTCACCTGTGCCCTAAACCTTGCCGTTCCCTAACCGGAACCCGAGCCCGGAACGGAAACCCACCAGCAGCCCTACACCTTACCCTCCTCCGTGCCCTATTTCTGATGAGTACGCTGACGCTGACCCGTGCGTCCGCACGTTTCCTGACCCCAGCCCGTGCCCGTACCCTCACCTGTGCCGTAAACCTTGCCGTTCCCTAACCCGAACCCTAACCCGGAACAGAAACCCACCAGCAGCCCTATACCTTACCCTCCGCCGTGCCCTAGTACTGATGCGTAGGCTGACACTGACCCGTGCGTCCGCACGTTCCCTGACCCCAGCCCGTGCCCGTACCCTCACCTGTGCCGTAAACCTTGCCGTTCCCTAACCCGAACCCTAGCCCGGAACGGAAACCCACCAGCAGCCTTAAACATTACCGTCGGCCGTGCCCTAATCCTGATGCATACGCTGACACTGACCCATGCGTCCACACGTGCCCTGACCCCAGCCCGTGTCCGTACCCTCACCTGTGCCCTAAACCTTGCCGTTCCCTAACCCGAACCCTAACCCGGAACGGAAACCCACCAGCAGCCCTACACCTTATCCTCCTCCGTGCCCTATTTCTGATGAGTACGCTGACGCTGAAACGTGGGTCCGCACGTGCTCTGACCCCAGCCCGTGTCCGTACCCTCACCTCTGCCCTAAACTTTGCCATACCCTAACCCGAACCCTAGTCCGGAACGGAAACCCACCAGCAGCCCTACACCTTACCCTCCGCCATGCCCTAATCCTGATGCGTACGCTGACACTGTCCCGTGCGTCCTCACTTGCGCTGACCCCAGCCCGTGTCCGTACCATCACCTGTGCCCTAAACCTTGCCGTTCCCTAACCCAAACCCTAGCCCGGAGCGGAAATCCACCAGCAGCCCTACAACTTACCCTCCGCCGTGCCCTAATCCTGATGCGTACGCTGACACTAACCCGTGCGTCCGCACGTGCCCTGACCCCAGCCCGTGCCCGTACCCTCACCTGTGCCGTAAACCTTGCCGTTCCCTAACCCGAACCCTAGCCCGGAACGGAAACCCACCAGCAGCCCTACACCTTACCCTCCGCCGTTCCCTAATCCTGATGAGTACGCTGACGCTGACCCGTGCGTCCGCATGTTCCCTGACCCAAGGCCGTGCCCGTACCCTCACCTGTGCCGTAAACCTTGCCGTTCCCTAACCCGAACCCTAACCCGGAACAGAAACCCACCAGCAGCCCTATACCTTACCCTCCGCCGTGCCCTAGTCCTGATGCGTACGCTGACACTGACCCGTGCGTCCGCACGTTCCCAGACCCCAGCCCGTGCCCGTACCCTCACCTGTGCCGTAAACCTTGCCGTTCCCTAACCCGAACCCTAGCCCGGAACGGAAACCCACCAGCAGCCTTAAACATTACTGTCGGCCGTGCCCTAATCCTGATGCATACGCTGACACTGACCCATGCGTCCGCACGTGCCCTGACCCCAGCCCGTGTCCGTACCCTCACCTGTGCCCTAAACCTTGCCGTTCCCTAACCCGAACCCTAGCCCGGAACGGAAACCCACCAGCAGCCCTACACCTTACCCACCTCCGTGCCCTATTTCTGATGAGTACTCTGACGCTGAAACGTGGGTCCGCACGTGCTCTGACCCCAGCCCGTGTCCGTACCCTCACCTCTGCCCTAAACCTTGCCATTCCCTAACCCGAACCCTAGCCCGGAACGGAAACCCACCAGCAGCCCTACACCTTACCCTCCTCCGTGCCCTAATCCTGATGCGTACGCTGACACTGTCCCGTGCGTCCTCACTTGCGCTGACCCCAGCCCGTGTCCGTACCATCACCTGTGCCCTAAACCTTGCCGTTCCCTAACCCAAACCCTAGACCGGAGCGGAAATCCACCAGCAGCCCTACAACATACCCTCCGCCGTGCCCTAATACTGATGCGTATGCTGACAGTGACCCGTGCGTCCGCACATGCCCTGACCCCAGCCCGTGTCCGCACCCTCACCTGTGCCCTAAACCTTGCCGTTTCCTAACCCGAACCCTAGCCCGGAACGGAAACCCACCCGCAGCCCTACACCTTACCCTCCGCCGTGCCCTAATCCTGATGCGTACGCTGACACGGACCCGTGCGTCCGCACGTGCCCTGAACCCAGCCCGTGTCTGTACCCTCACCGGTGCCCTAAACCTTGCCATTCCCTAACCCGAACCCTAGCCCGGAACGGAAGCCCAGCAGCAGCCCTACACCTTACCCTCTACCGTGCCCTAATCCTGATGCGTACGCTGACACTGACCCGTGCGTCCGCACGTGCCCTGACCCAGCCCGTGTCCGTACCCTCACCTGTGCCCTAAACCTTGCCATTCCCTAACCCGAACCCTAGCCGGGAACAGAAAACCACCAGCAGCCCTACACCTTACCCTCCACCGTGCCCTAATCCTGATGCGTACGCTGACACTGACCCGTGTGTCCGTACGTGCCCTGACCCCAGCACGTGTCCGTACCCTCACCTGTGCCTTAAACCTTGCCGTTCCCTATCCCGAACCCTAGTCCAGAACGGAAACCCGCCAGCAGCCCTACACATTACCCTCCGCCGTGCCCTAATCCTGATGCGTACGCTGACACTGACCCGTGTGTCCGTACGTGCCCTGACCCCAGCACGTGTCCGTACCCTCACCTGTGCCCTAAACCATGCCGTTCCCTAACGCGAACCCTAGCCCGGAACTGAAACCCAACAGCATCCCTGCACCTTACCCTCTGCCATGCCCTAATCCTGATGCAAACGCTGACATTGCACCGTGCGTTCGCACGTGCCCTGACCCCAGCCCGTGTCTGTCCCATCACGTGTGCCCTAAACCTTGCTGTTCCCTAACCCGAAGCCTAGCCCGGAACGGAAAGCAACCAGGACCCCTACACCTTACCCTCAGCCGTTCCGTAACCTTGATGCATCCGCTGACACTGAACCGTGTGTCCACACGTGCCCTGAACCCAGCCCGCGTCCGTACCCTCACCTGTGCCCTAAACCTTGCCGTTCCCTAACCTGAATACTAGCCCGGAACGGAAACCCACCAGCAGCCCTACACCTTACCCTCCGCCGTGCCCTAATACTGATGCGTACGCTGACACTGACCTGTGCGTCCACACGTCCCCTGATCACAGCAGGTGTCCATACCCTCACCTGTTCCCTAAACCTTGCCTTTCCCTAACACGAACCCTAGCCCGGAACGGAAACCCACGATCAGCCCTACACCTTACCCTCCGCCGTGCCCTAATCCTGATACGAACGCTGACACTGACCCGTGCTTCCGCACGTCCCCTGACCCCAGCCCGTGTCCGTACCCTCACCTGTGCCCTAAAACTTGCCGTTTCCTAACCCGAACCCTAGCATGGAACGGAAACCCACCAGCAGCCCTACACCTTACCCTCCGCCGTGCCCTAATCCTGCTGCGTACGCTGACACTGACCCGTGCGTCCGCACGTGCCCTGACCCCAGCACGTGTCCGTACCCTCACCTGTGCCCTAACACTTCCCGTTCCCTAACCCAACCCTAGCCGGGAACAGAAACCCACCAGCAGCCCTACACTTTACCCTCCACCGTGCCCTAATCCTAATCTGTACGCAGACACTGACCCGTGCGTCTGCACGTGCCCTGAGCCCAGCACGTGTCCGTACCCTCACCTGTGCACTAAACCTTGCCATTCCCTAACCCGAACCCTAGCCCGGAACGGAAACCCACCAGCAGCCCTACACCTTACCCTCCACCGTGCCCTAAGCCCAATCCTTATGCTGACACTGACCCATGCGTCCGCACGTGTCCGTACCCTCAACTTTGCCCTAAACCTTGCCTTTCCCTTAACCGAACCCTAGCCCGGAATGGAAAGCAAACAGCAGCCCTACACTTTACCCTCCGGCATGCCTTAATCCTAATCTGTACGCTGACACTGACCCGTGCGTCCGCACATGCTCTGACCCCAGCACATGTCCGTAACCTCACCTGTGCCCTAAACCTTGCCGTTCCCTAACCCGACCCTAGCCCGGAATGGAAACCTACCAGGAGCCCTACACCTTACCTTGTGCCGTGCCCGAATCTGAATCCGTTCGCTGACACTGACCCGTGCGTACGCACGTGCCCTGACCCCAGCACGTGTCCGTACCCTCACCTGTGCCCTAAACATTGCCGTTCCCTGACCCGAACCCTAGCCCAGAACGGAAAGCCACCAGCAACCCTACACCTTATCCTCCACCGTGCCCTAATCCTAATCCGTACGCTGACACTGACCCGTGCGTCCGCACGTGCCTGACCCCAGGATGTGTCCGTACCCTCACCTGCGCCCTAAACTTAGCCGTTCCCTAACCCGATCCCAAGCCCAAAACGGAAACCCACCAGCAGCCCTACACCTTACCCTCCACTGTGCCCTAATCCTGATGCGTACGCTGACACTGACCCGTGCATCCGCATGTGCCCTGACCCCAGCACGTGTCTGTACCCTCACCTCTGCCCTAACCCTTCCCGTTCCCTAACCCAACCCTAGCCCGGAACAGAAACCCACCAGCAGCCCTACACTTTACCTTCCGCCGTGCCCTAACCTAATCCGTATGCTGACACTGACCCGTGCGTCCGCACGTGCCCTGACCCCAGCACCTGTCCGTACACTCACCTTTGCCCTAAACCTTGCCGTGCCCTAACCCGAACCCTAGCCCGGAACGGAAACCCACCAGCAGCCCTACACCTTACCCTCCGCCGTGCCCTAATCCTAATCCGTATGCTGACACTGACCCGTGCGTCCGCACGTGCCCTGATCCCATCACATGTCCGTACCCACACCTGTGCCCTAAATGTTGACGTTCCCTAACATGAACCCTAGCCCTGAAAGGGAAACCCACCAGCAGCCCTAAACTTTACCCTCCGCCGTGCCCTATTCCTAATCCGTACGCTGACAATGAACCGTGCGTCCACACGTGCCCTGACACCAGCACGTGTCGGTACCCTCACCTGTGCCTTAACATTGCCGTTCCCTAAACCGAACCCTAGCCCAGAACGGACAACCACCAGCAGCCCTACACCTTACCCTCCGCCGTGCCCTAATCCTAATCCGTACGCTGACACTGACCCTTGCATCCGCACGTGCCCTGACCCCAGCACGTGTCCGTACCCTCACCTGTGCCCTAAACATTACTGTTCCCTGACCCAATCCCTAGTCCTGAACAGAAAGCCACGAGCAACCCTACACCTTATCCTCAACCGTGCCCTAATCCTAATCCGTATGCTGAAAATGACCTGTGCGTCCGCACGTGCCTGACCCCAGCATGTGTCCGTACCCTCACCTGCGCCCTAAACATAGCCATACCCTAACCCGAACCCTAGGCCGGAACGGAAAACCACCAGCAGCCCTACACCTTACCATCCGCCGTGCCCTAATCCTAATCCGTACGCTGACAATGACCTGTGCGTCCGCACGTACCCTGACCCCATCATGTGTCCGTACACTCACTTGTGCCCTAAACCTTGCCGTTCCCTAATCTGAACCCTAGCCTGGAACAGAAACCCACCAGCAGCCCTAAACCTTACCCTCCGCCGTGCCCTAATACTAATCCGTACGCCCAAACTGACCCGTGTGTCCGCACGTGCCCTGATCCCAGCATGTGTCCGTACCTTCACCTGCGCCCTAAACCTAGCTGTTCCCTAACACGAACCCTAGCCCAGAACGGAAACCCACCAGCAGCCTTACACCTTACCCTCCCCCGTGCACTAATCGTAATCCATACGCTGACACTGAACCATGCTTCCGCACATGCCCTGACCCCACAACGTGTCCGTACCCTCAACCTTGCCGTTGCCTAAACCGAACCCTAGCCCAGAATGGAAACCCACCAGCAGGCCTAAACCTTACCCTCCGCCGTTCCCTAATGCTAATCCGTACGCTGACAGTGACACGTGCGACCGCACGTGCCCTGACCCCAGCACGTGTCCGTACCCTCAACTGTGCGCTATACCTTGCCATTCCCTAACCCGAACACTAGCCCGGAAAGGAAACCCACCAGCAGCCCTACACCTTACCCTCCGCCCTGCCCTAATCCTAATCCGTACGCCGACACTGACCCGTGTGTCAGCACGTGCCCTGACCCCAGCACGTGTCCGTACCCTCACCTGTGCCCTAAACCCTGCCGTTCCCTACGCCGAACCCTAGACCGTAACGGAAACCCACCAGGATCCCTACACCTTACCCTCTGCCATGCCCTAATCCTAATCCATACGCTGACACTTACCCATGCGTCCGCACGTGCCCTGACCCCAGCACATGTCCGTACCCTCACCTGTGCCCTAAACCTTGCCGTTCCCTAACCCGAACCCTAGCCCGGAACGGAAATCCACCAGCCGCCCTACACCTTACCCTCCGCCGTGCCCTAATACTAATCCGTAGGCTGACACTGACCCGTGCGTCTGCACGTGCCCTGACCCCAGCACATGTCCGTACCCTCACCTGTGCCCTAAACCTTTCCTTTCCCTAACCCGAACCCTAGGCCGGAATGGAAAACCACCATCAGCCCTACACCTTACCGTCCGCCGTGCCCTAATCCTAATACATACGCTGACATTGACCTGTGCGTTCGCACGTGCCATGACACCAGCAGGAGTCCGTACCCTCACCTGTACCCTCAACCTTGCCGTTCCCTAACCGAACCCTAGCCCGGAACGGAAACCCACCAGCAGCCCTACACCTACCCCTCCCCCATGCCTTAATCCTAATCCGCACGCAGACACTGACCCGTGAGTCCGCACGTGCCCTGACAACAGCATGTGTCCGTACCCACTCCTGTGCCCTAAACCTTGCCGTTCCCTAACCCGAACCCTAGCCCGGAACGCAAACCCTCAGCCCTGCACCTTACCCTCTGCCGTGAACTAATCCTAATCCGTACGCTGACACTTCCCAGGGCGTCCGCACGTGCCCTGACCCCAGCACGTGTCCGTACCCTCACCTGTGCCCTAAACCTTGCCGTTCCCTAACCCGAACCCTAGCACAGAACGGAAACCCACAAGCAGCCTCACACCTTACCCTCCCCCGTGCCCTAATCCTAATTCGTACGCTGACACTGAACCGTGCGTCCGCATGTGCTCTGATCCCACATCGTTTCCGTACCCTCAACCTTGCCGTTCCATAACCCGAAGCCTAGCCCGGAACGAAAACCCACCAGGAGCCCTACACCTTACCGTGTGCCGTGTCCTAATCCTATTCTGTACGCTGACACTGAACCGTGCGTCCGCATGTGCCCTGACCCCAGCATGTGTCCGTACCCTCACATGCCCCCTAAACCTAGCCATTCCCTAACCCAAACCCTAGGCCGGAACGGAAAACCACCAGCAGCCCTACACCTTACCCTCCGCTATGCCCTAATCCTAATCCGTACGCTGACACTGACCTGTGCGTCCGCACGTGCCCTGACACCAGCACGTGTCCGTACCCTCAACCTTGCCGTTCCCTAACCCAAATCATAGCCCAGAACGGAAACCCACCAGCAGCCCTACACCTCACCCTCCGCCATGCCCTAGTCCTATTCCATATGCTGACTCTGACTCATGCGTCCGGACGTGCCCTGACCCCATCATGTGTCCGTACCCTCACCTGTGCCCTAAACCTTGCCGTTTCCTAATCTGAACCCTAGCCCGGAACAGAAACCCACAAGCAACCCTACACCTTACCCTCCGCCGTGCCCTAATACTAATCCGTACGCTGACACTGACCCGTGCGTCCGCACGTGCCCTGATTCCAGCATGTGTCCGTACCCTCACCTGCGCCCTAAACCTAGCTGTTCCCTAACCCGAACCCAAGCCCGTAATGGAAACCCACCAGCAGTCCTAAACCTTACCCTCCGCCGTGCCCTACTCCTAATCCGTACGCTGACACTGACCCGTGCGTCCCCACGTGCCCTTACCACAGCACGTGTCCGTACCCTCACGGGTGCCCTAACCCTTCCCGTTCCCTAACCCGAACCCTAGGCCGGAATCGAAAACCACCAGCAGCCCTACAACTTACCGTCCGCCGTGCCCTAAACCTAATCCGTACGCTGACACTGACCCGTGCGTCCGCACATGCACTGACACCAGCACGTGTCCGTACCCTCAAACTTGCCGTTCCCTAACCCGAACCCTAGCCCAAAAGGAAACCCAACTGCAGCCTTACACCTTACACTCTGCCATGCCCTAATGCTAATCGGTATGCTGACACTGACCCATGCGTCCACAAGTGCCCTGTCCACAGCACGTGTCCATACACTCACCTGAGCCCTAAACCTTACCGTTCCCTAACCCGAACCCTAGCCCGGAATGGAAACCCACCAGCAGCCCTAAACATTACCCTTCGCAGTGACCTAATCCTAATCCGTACACTGACACTGACCCGTGCGTCCGCACGTGCCCTGACACCAGCACGTGTTGGTACCCTCAAACTTGCCGTTCCCTAACCCGAACACTAGCCCGGAACGGAAACCCACGAGCAGCCCTACACCTTACCCTCCGCCGTGCCCTAATCCTAATCCGTACGCTGACAATGACCCGTGCGTCCGCACGTGCCCTGACCCCATCACGTGTCCGTACCCTCACCTGTGCCTTAAACCTTGACGTTCCCTAACCTGAACCCTAGCCCTGAACGGAAACCCACCAGGAGCCCTACACCTTACCCTCCGCCGTGCCCTAATCCTAATCCGTACGCTGACAATGACCCGTGCGTCCGCACGTGCCCTGACACCAGCACGTGTCTGTACCCTCACCTGTACCCTAAACCTTGCCGTTCCCTGACCCGAACCCTAGCCCTGAACGGAAAACCACCAGCAGCCCTACACCTTACCCTCCGCCGTGCCCTAATCCTAATCCGTACGCTGACACTGACCCGTGCATCCGCACGTGCCCTGACCCCAGCACGTGTCCTTACCATCACCTGTGCCCTAAACATCGCCGTTCCCTGACCCGAACCCTAGCCCTGAACGGAAAGCCACCAGCAACCCTACACCTTATCCTCCATCGTGCCCTAATCCTAATCCGTACGCTGACACTGACCCGTGCGTCCACACGTGCCTGACCCCAGCATGTGTCCGTACCCTCACCTGTGCCCTAACCCTTCCCGTTCCCTAACCCAAACCCTAGCCCGGAAAAGAACCCCACCAGCAGCCCCACACTTTACCCTCCACCGTGACCTAATCCTAATCCGTACGCGGACACAGACCCATGCGTCCGCACGTGCCCTGACCCCAGCACGTGTCCGTACCCTCACCTGTGCCCTAAACCTTGCCGTGCCCTAACCCGAACCCTAGCCCTGAACAGAAACCCACCAGAAGACCTAAACCTTACCCTCTGCCGTGCCCTAATCCTATTCTGTACGCTGACACTGAACCGTGCGTCCGCATGTACCCTGACCCCAGCATGAGTCCGTTCCCTCACCTGCACCCTAAACCTAGCCATTCCCTAACCCAATCCCTAGGCCGGAACGGAAAACCACCAGCAGCCCTTCACCTTACCCTCCGCTGTGCCCTAATACTAATCCGTACGCTGACACTGACCCGTGCGTCCGCACGTTCCCTGAACCCAGCACGTATCCGTACCCTCACCTGTGCTCTAAACCTTGCCATTCCCTAACCCGAAACCAATCCAGGAACGGAAAAACACCAGCAGCCCTACACCTTACCGTCGGCCGTGACCTAATCCTAATCCGTACTCTGACACTGACCTGTGCGTCCGCACGTGCCCTGACACCAGCACGTGTCCATACCCTCAAACTTGCCGTTCCCTAACCCGAACCCTAGCCCGGAACGGAAACCCACCAGCAGTCCTACACCTCACCCTCCGCCGTGCCCTAATCCTAATCCGTACGCTGACACTGACCCATGCGTCCGCACGTGCCCTGACCTCATCACGTGTCCGTACTCTCACCTGTGCCCTAAACCTTGCCGTTTCCTAATCTGAACCCTAGCCTGAACGTAAACCCACCAGTAGCCCTACACCTAACCCTCCGCCGTGCCCTAATGCTAGTCCGTACGCTGACACTGACCCGTGCGTCCCCAAGTGCCCTGACCCCAGCACGTGTCCGTAGCTTCACCTGTGCCCTAAACCTTTCCGTTCCCTAACCCGAACCCTAGGCCGGAACGGAAAACCACCATCAGCCCTACACCTTACCCTGCACCGTGCCCTAATCCTAATACGTACGCTGACACTGACCTGTGCGTTCGCACGTGCAATGACCCCATCACGTGTCCGTACCCTCACCTGTGCCCTAAACCTTGCCATTCCCTAACCTGAACCCTAGCCCGGAACAGAAACCCACCAGCAGCCCTACACCTTACCCTCCGCCGTGCCCTAATCCTAATCCGTACGCTGACACTGACCCAAGCGTCCGCACGTGCCCTTACCCCAGAATGTGTCCGTACCCTCACCTGCGCCCTAAACCTAGCCGTTCCCTAACCCGAACCCAAGCCCGTAATGGAAACCCTTCAGCAGCCCTACACCTTACCCTCCGCCATACCCTAATCCTAATCCGTATGCTGACACTGACCCGTGCGTCCCCACGTGCCCTGACCCCAGCAAGTGTCCGTACCCTCACCTGTGCTCTAAACCTTGCCGTTCCCTAACTCGAACCCTAGGCCGGAATGGAAAATCACGAGCAGCCCTACACCTTACCGTCCGCCGTGACCTAATCCTAATCCGTACGCTGACACTGACCCGTGCATCCGCACGTGCCCTGACACCAGCACGTGTCCGTACCCTCAAACTTGCAGTTCCCTAACCCAAACCCTAGCCCGGAACGGAAACCCACCAGCAGCCCTACACCTCACCCTCCGCCGTGCCCTAATCCTAATCCATACGCTGACACTGACTCATGCGTCCGGACGTGCCCTGACCCCATCATGTGTCCATACCCTCACCTGTGTCCTAAACCTTGCCGTTTCCTAATCTGAACCCTAGCCCGGAACAGAAACCCACAAGCAGCCCTACACCTTACCCTCCGCCGTGCCCTAATACTAATCCGTACGCTGACACTGACCCGTGCGTCCGCACGTGCCCTTACCCCAGCATGTGTCTGTACCCTCACCTGCACCCTAAACCTAGCTGTTCCCTAACCTGAACCCAAGCCCGTAATGGAAACCCACCAGCAGTCCTACACCTTACCCTCCGCCGTGCCCTAATCCTAATCCGTACGCTGACACTGACGCCTGCGTCCCCACGTGCCCTGACCCCAGCACGTGTCCGTACCCTCACCTGTGCCCTAACCCTTCCCGTTCCCTAACCTGAACCCTAGGCCGGAATCGAAAACCACCAGCTGCCCTACACCTTACCCTCCGCCGTGCCCTAATCCTAATCCGTACGCTAACACAGACCGGTGCGTCCGCACGTGCCCTGAGCCCATCACGTGTCCGTACCCTAACCTGTGACCTATACCTTGCCGTTCCCTAAAACGAACCCTAGTCCAGAACGGAAACCCACCAGCAGCCCTACACCTTGCCCTCCGCCGTGTAACAATGCTAGTCCGTACGCTGACACTGGACCGTGCGTCCGCACGTGCCCTCACCCCAGCACGTGTCCGTACACTCACCTGTGCCCTAAACCTTGCCGTTCCCTCACCCGAACCCTAGCCCTGAACGGAAACCCACCAGCAGCCCTACACCTTACCCTGCGCCGTGCCCTAATGCTAATCCATACGCTGACACTGACCTGTGCGTCCGCACGTGCCCTGAAACCATCACGTGTCCGTACCCTCACCTGTGCCCTAAACCTTGCCATTCCCTAACCTGAACCCTAGCCCGGAACAGAAACCCACCAGCAGCCCTACACCTTACCCTCCACCGTGCCCTAATCCTAATCCGTACGCTGACACTGACTCAAGCGTCCGCACGTGCCCTGACACCAGAATGTGTCCATACCATCACCTGCGCCCTAAATCTATCCATTACCTAACCCGAAGCCAAGCCCATAACGGAAACCCTTCAGCAGCCCTACACCTTACCCTCCGCCATGCCCTAATCCTAATCCGTACGCTGACACTGACCCGTGCGTCCGCACGTGCCCTGAACCCAGCACGTGTCCGTACGCTCACCTGTGCCATAAATATTGCCGTTCCCTGACCCGAACCCTAGCCCTGAACGGAAAGTCACCAGCAACGCTACGCCTTATCCTCCACCGTGCCCTAATCCTAATCCGTACGCTGACACTGACCCGTGCGTCCGCACGTGCCTGACACCAGGATGTGTCCGTACCCTCACCTGCGCACTAAACCTAGCCGTTCCCTAACCCGAACCCAAGCCCCTAACGGAAACCCACCAGCAGCCCTACACCTTACCCTCCGCCGAGCCTTAATCCTGCTGCGTACGCTGACACTGACACGTGCGTCCGCACGTGCCCTGACCCCAGCACGTGTCCGTACCCTCACCTGTGCACTAAACCTTGCCATTCCCTAACCCGAACCCTAGCCCGGAACGGAAACCCACCAGCAGCCCTACACCTTACCCTCCACCGTGCCCTAAGCGTAATCCGTACGCTGACACTGACCCATGCGTCCTCACGTGCCCTGACCCCAGCACGTGTCCGTACCCTCAACTTTGCCCTAAACCTTGCCGTTCCCTTAACCGTACCCTAGCCCGGAATGGAAACCAAACAGCAGCCCTACACTTTACCCTCCGGCATGCCCTAATCCTAATCTGTGCGCTGTCACTGACCCGTGCGTCCGCACTTGCTCTGACCCCAGCACATGTCCGTAACCTCACCTGTGCCCTAAACCTTGCCGTTCCCTAACCCGACCCTAGCCCGGAATGGAAACCTACCAGGAGCCCTACACCTTACCCTGTGCCGTGCCCGAATCCGAATCCATTCGCTGACACTGACCCGTGCGTCCGCACGTGCCCTGACCCCAGCACGTGTCCGTACCCTCACCTGTGCCCTAAACATTGCCATTCCCTGACCCGAACCCTAGCCCAGAACGGAAAGCCACCAGCAACCCTACACCTTATCCTCCACCGTGCCCTAATCCTAATCCGTACGCTGACACTGACCCAAGCGTCCGCACGTGCCCTGACACCAGAATGTGTCCATACCCTCAACTGCGCCCTAAACCTAGCCGTTCCCTAACCCGAACCCAAACCCGTAATGGAAACCCTTCAGCAGCCCTACACCTTACCCTCCACCATGCCCTAATCCTAATCCATACGCTGACACTGACCCGGGTGTCCCCGCGTTCCCTGACCCCAGCAAGTGTCCGTACCCTCACGGGTGCCCTAACCCTTCCCGTTCCCTAACCCGAACCCTAGGCCGGAATCGAAAACCACCAGCAGCCCTACACCTTACCCACCGCCGTGCCCTAATCCTAATCCGTATGCTGACACTGACCCGTGCATCCGCACATGCACTGACACCAGCACGTGTCCGTACCCTCAAACTTGCCATTCCCTAACCTGAACCCTAGGCCGGAACGGGAAACCACCAGCAGCGCTACACCTTACCGTCCGCCGTGACCTAATCCTAATGCGTACGCTGACACTGACCCATGTGTCCGCACGTGCCCTGACACCAGCACGTGTCCATACCCTCACCTGTGCCCTAAACCTTGCCGTTCCCTCACCCGAACCCTAGACAGGAACGGAAACCCACCAGCAGCCCTAAACCTTACCCTCCGCCATGCCCTAATCCTAATCTGTACGCTGACACTGACCCGTGCGTCCCCACGTGCCCTTACCCCAGAAAGTGTCCGTACCCTCACCTGTGCTCTAAACCTTTCCGTTTCCTAACCCGAACCCTAGGCCAGAACGTAAAACCACCAGCAGACCTACACCTTACCGTCCGCCGTGACCTAATCCTAATCCGTACGCTGACACAGACCCGTGCGTCCGCACATGCCCTGACACCGGCATGTGTCCGTACCCTCAACCTTGTAGTTCCCTAACCCGAACCCTAGCCCGGAACAGAAACCCACCAGCAATCATACACCTTACCTTCCGCGGTGCCCTAAAACTGATGCGTACGCTGACACTGACCCGTGCGTCCGCACGTGTCCTGACCCCAGCCCGTGTCTGTACCCTCACCTGTGCCCTAAACCTTGCAGTTCCCTAACCCAAACCCTAGCCCGGAACAGAAACCCACCAGCAGCCCTACACCTTATGCTCCGCCGTGCCCTAATCCAGATGCGTACGCTGACACTGCCCCATGCGTCCGCACGTGCCCTGACCCAAGCCCGTGTCCGTACCCTCACCTGTGCCCTAAACCTGGCCGTTCCCTAACCTGAACCCTAGCCTGGAACGGAAGCACCCCAGCAGCCCTACACCTTACCCTCCGCCGTGCCCTAATCCTGATGGGTACGCTGACATTGACCCTTGCGTCCGCACGTGCCCTGACCCCAGACCGTGTCCATACCCTCACCTGTGCCCTAAACCTTGCCATTCCCTAACCCGAACCCTAGCCCAAAACGGAATCCCAAGAGCATCCCTACACCTTACCCTCCGCCGTGCCCTAATCCTGATGCGTACGCTGACATTGACCGGTGCGTCCGCACGTGCCCTGACCCTAGCCCGTGTCCGTACCCTCACCTGTGCCCTAAACCTTGGCGATCCCTAACTGGAACCCTAGCCTGAAACGGAAACCAACCAGCAGCCCTAAACCTTACCATCCGCCGTGCCCTAATCCTGATGCATACGCTGACACTGACCCGTGCGTCCTCACGTGCCCTGAACCCAGCCCGTGTCCATACCCTCACCTGTGCCCTAAACCTTGCCATTCCCTAACCCGAACCCTAGCCCAGAACGGAAACCCACCAGCAGCCCTACACCTTACCCTCTGCCGTGCCCTAATCCTGATGCGTACGCTGACACTGACCCGTACGTCCGAACGTGCCCTGACACCAGCCCGTGTCCATACCCTTACCTGTGCCCTAAACCTTGCCGTTCCCTAACCCGTACGCTAGCCCGGAACGGAAACCCACCAGCCGCCCTACAGCTTACCCTCCGCCGTGCCCTAATCCTGATGCGTACGCTGACACTGACCGGTGCGTCCTCATGTGTCCTGACCCCAGCCCGTGTCCGTACCCTCAGCTATGCCCTAAACCTTGCCGTTCCCTAACCCGAAGCCTAGAGCGGAAGGGAAACCCACCAGCAGCCCTACACCTTACCCTCCGCCGTGCCCTAATCTTAGTCCGTACGCTGACACTGACCCGTGCGTCTGCACGTGCCCTGACCCCAGCACGTGTCCGTACCCTCACCTGTGCCCTAAACCATTCCGTTCCATAACCCGAACCCTAGGCCAGAACGGAAAACCACCATCAGCCCTACACCTTACCGTCCGCCATGCCCTAATCCTAATCCATACGCTGACACTGACCTGTGCGTCCGCACGTGCCATGACACCAGCACGTATCCATACCCTGAACTTTGCCGTTCCCTGACCCGAACCCTAGCCCGGAACGGAAACCCACCAGCAGCCCTACACCTTCCACTCCCCCGTGCCCTAATCCTAATCCGCACGCTGACACTGACCCGTGCGTCCGCACGTGCCCTGACACCAGCACGTATCCGTAACCTCACCTGTGCCCTAAACCTTGGCGTTCCCTAACCGGAACCCTAGCCCAGATCGGAAACCCAGCAGCAGGCTTACACATTACACTCCCCCGTGGCCTAATCCTAATCCGTACGCTGACATTGAACCCTGCGTCCCCACGTGCCCCGACGCCAAAACGTGTCCGTACCCTCATCCTTGCCGTTCCCTAACCCGAACCCTAACCCTGTACGGAAACCCACCAGCAGCCCTAAAGCTTACCCTCCGCCGTTCCGTAATGCTCATCCGTACGCTGACAGTAACACGTGCGACCGCACGTGCCCTGAACCAAGCACGTGTCCGTACCCTCACCTGTGCGCTAAACCTTGCCGTTCCCTAACCCGAACCCTAGCCCGGAACGGAAACCCACAAGCAGCCCTACACCTTACCCTCCGCCGTGCCCTAATCCTAATCCGTACGCTGACACTGACCCGTGAGTCCGCACGGGCCCTGACGCCAGCACGTGTCTGTACTCTCACCTGTGCCCTAAACCTTGCCGTTCCCTAACCCGAACCCTAGCCCGGAATGGAAACCCACCAGCAGCCTTACACCTTACCCTCCGCCGTGCCCTATTCCTGATATGTACGCTGACAATTACCCGTGCGTCCGCACGTGCCCTGACCCCAGCCCGTGGCCATACCCTCACCTGTGCCCTAAACCTTGCCGTTCCCAAGCCGAACCCTAGCCCGGAACGGAAACCCACCAGCAGCCCTACACCTTACCCTCCACCGTGCCCTAATCCTTATGCGTACGCTGACACTGACCCGTGCGTTTGCACGTGCCCTGAACCCAGCCCGTGTCCGTACCCTCACCTGTGCCTTAAACCTTGCCGTTCCCTAACCCGAACCCTATCCCGGAACGGAAACCCACCAGCAGCCCTACACCTTTCACTCCGCCGTGCCCTAATCCTGATGCGTACGCTGACAATGACCCATGCGTCCGCACGTGCCCTAAACCCAGCCCGTGTCCATAACCTCACGTGTGCCCTAAACGTTGACATTACCTCAACCAAACCCTAGCCCGGAACAGACACCATCAGCAGCCATAAACCTTACCCTCCGCCGTGCCCTAATCCTGATGCGTACGCTGACACTGAACCATGAGTACGCACGTGCCGTGACACCAGCCTGTGTCCGTACCCTCACCTGTGCCCTAAACCTTGCCGTTCCCTAACCAGAACCCTAGCCCAGAACGGAAGCCCCACAGGAGCCCTACACCTTACCCTCCGCCATGCCCTAATCCCGATGCGTACGCTGACAGTGACACGTGCGTCCACACGAGCCCTGACCCCATCCTTTGTCCGTACCCTCACCTGTGCGCTAAACCTTGCAATTCCCTAACCCGAACCCTACCCCGGAACGGAAACCCACCAGCAGCCCTACACCTTACACCCCGCCGTGCCCTAATCCTGATGCGTACACTGACACTGACCAGTGCGTCCGCACGTGCCCTGACCACAGCCCGTGTCCGTACCCTCACCTGTGCCCTAAACCTTGCCATTCCCTAGCCCGAACCCTAGACCGGAACGGAAACACACCAGCAGCCCTACACCTTACCATCCGCCGAGCCCTAATCCTGATGCGTACGCTGACACTGACCCGTGCGTCAACACGTGCCCTGACCACAGCAGGTGTCCGTACCGTCACCTGTGCCCTAAGGCTTGCCGTTCCCTAACACGAACCCTAGCCCGGAACGGAAACCCAACAGCAGACCTACACCTTACCCTCCGCCGTGCCCTAATCCTGATGCGTACGCTGACACTGACCCGTGCTTCCGCACGTGCCCTGAACCCAGCCCGTGTCCGTTCCCTCACCTGTGCCCTAAACATTGCCGTTTCCTAACCCAAACCCTAGCACGGAACGGAAACCCAACAGCATCCCTACACCATACCCTCCGCCGTGCCCTAATCCTGATGCGTACGCTGACACTGACCCGTGTGTCCTCACGTGCACTGAACCGAGCCCGTATCCATACCCTCACCTGTGCCTTAAACCTTGCCGTTCCCTAACCTGAACCCTAGCCCAGAACCTAAACCCACCAGCAGCCCTACAGCTTTCCCTCCGCCGTGCCCTAATCCTGATGCATACGTTGACGCTGACCCGTGCGTCCGCACGTGTCCTGAACCCAGCCCGTGTCCGTACACTCACCTGTGCCCTAAAACTTGCCGCTCCCTAACCCGAACCGTAACCCGGAAAAGAAAACCACCAGCAGCCCTATACCTTACCCTCCGCCGTGCCCTAGTCCTGATGCGTACGCTGACACTGACCCGTGCGTCTGCACATTCCCTGACCCCAACCCGTGACCCTACCCTCACCTGTGCCATAAACCTTGCCGTTCCCTAACCCGAACCCTAGCCCGGAACGGAAACCCACCAGCAGGCTTAAACATTACCGTCGGCCGTGCCCTAATCCTGATGCGTACGCTGACACTGACCCATGCGTCCGCACGTGCCCTGACCCCAGCCCGTGTCCGTATCATCACCTGTGCCCTAAACCTTGCCGTTCCCTAACCCGAACCCTGACCCGGAACAGAAACCCACCAGCAGCCCTAGACCTTACGCTCCTCCGTGCCCTATTTCTGATGAGTACACTGACGCTGAAACGTGGGTCCACACGTGCTCTGACGTCAGCCCGTGTCCGTACCCTCACCTCTGCCCTAAAATTTGCCATTCCCTAACCCGAACCCTAGCCCGGAATGGAAACCCACCAGCAGCCCTAAACCTTACCCTCCGCCGTGCCCTAATCCTGATGCGTACGCTGACACTGTCCCATGCGTCCTCACTTGCGCTGACCCCAGCCTGTGTCCGTACCATCACCTGTGCCCTAAACTTTGCTGTTCCCTAAACCAAACCCTAGCCCGGAGCGGAAATCCACCAGCAGCCCTACAACTTACCCTCCGCCGTGCCCTAATACTGATGCGTACGCTGACAGTGACCCGTGCGTCCGCACGTGCCCTGACCCCAGCCCATGTCCGCACCCTCACCTGTGCCCTAAACCTTGCCATTTCCTAACCCGAACCCTAGCCCGGAACGGAATCCCACCAGCAGCCCTACACCTTACCCTCCGCCGTGCCCTAATCCTGATGCGTACGCTGAAACTGACCCGTGCGTCCGCACGTGCCCTGACCCCAGCCCGTTTCCGTACTCTCACCTGTGCCCTAAATCTTGCCGTTCCCTAACCCGAACCCTAACACGGAACGGAAACACACCAGCAGCCCTACACCTTACCCTCCGCCGCGCCCTAATCCTGATGCATACGCTGACACTGACCCGTGCATCCGCACGTGCCCTGACCCCAGCCCGTGTCCGTACCCTCACCTGTGCCCTAAACCTTGCCGTTCCCTAACCGGAACCCGAGCCCGGAACGGAAACCCACCAGCAGCCCTACACCTTACCCTCCACCGTGCCCTAATCCTGATGCGTACGCTGACACTGACCCGTGCGTCCGCACGTGCCCTGATCCCAGCCCGTGTCTGGACCCTCAACTGTGCCCTAAACCTTGCGATTCCCTAACACGAACCCTAGCCCGGAACGGAAACCCAGCAGCAGCCCTACACCTTACCCTCTACCGTGCACTAATCCTGATGCGTACGCTGACTCTGACCCATGCGTCCGCACGTGCCCTGACCCCAGCCCGTGTCCGTACCCTCACCTGTGCTCTAAACCTTACTGTTCCCTAACCCGAACCCTAACCCGGAACGGAAACCCACCAGCAGCCCTACACCTTACCCTCCTCCGTGCATTAATTCTGATGAGTACGCTGACGTTGACGCGTGCGTCCGCACGTGCTCTGACCCCAGCCCATGTCCGTACCCTCACCTGTGCCCTAAACCTTGCCATTCCCTAACCCGAACCCTAGCCCGGAACGGATACCCACCAGCAGCCCTACACCTTACCCTCCACCGTGCCCTAATCCTGATGCGTACGTTGACACTGACCCGTGCATCCGCACGTGCCCTGATCCCAGCCCGTGTCTGTACCCTCACCAGTGCCCTAAACCTTGCCGTTCCCTATCCTGAACCCTAGACCAGAACGGAAACCCACCAGCAGTCCTAAACCTTACCCTCCGCCGTGCCCTAATCCTGATGCGTACGCTGACACTGACCCGTGCTTCCGCACGTGCCCTGAACCCAGCCCGTGTCCATACCCTCACCTGTGCCCTAAACCTTGCCGTTCCCTAAACCGAACCCTAGCCCAGAACGGAAACCCACCAGCAGCCCTACACATTACCCTCCGCCGTGCCCTAATCCTGATGCGTACGCTGACACTGACCCGTGCGTCCTCACGTGCCCTGACCCCAGCCCGTGTCCGTACCCTCACCTGTGCCCTAAACCTTGCCGTTCCCTAACCCGAACCCTAGCCCGGAAAGGAAACCCACCAGCAGCCCTACATCTTACACCCCGCCGTGCCATAATCCTGATGCGTACGCTGGCACTGACCAGTGCGTCCACACGTGCCCTGACCACAGCCCGTGTCCGTACGCTCACCTGTGCCCTAAACCTTGCCATTCCCTAGCCCGAACCCTGGACAGGAACGGAAACACACCAGCAGCCCTACACCTTACCATCCGCCGAGCCCTAATCCTGATGCGTACGCTGACACTGACCCATGCGTCCGCACGTGCCCTGACCCCAGCCCGTGTCCGTATCATCACCTGTGCCCTAAACCTTGCCGTTCCCTAACCCGAACCCTGACCCGGAACAGAAACCCACCAGCAGCCCTAGACCTTACGCTCCTCCGTGCCCTATTTCTGATGAGTACACTGACGCTGAAACGTGGGTCCACACGTGCTCTGACGTCAGCCCGTGTCCGTACCCTCACCTCTGCCCTAAAATTTGCCATTCCCTAACCCGAACCCTAGCCCGGAATGGAAACCCACCAGCAGCCCTAAACCTTACCCTCCGCCGTGCCCTAATCCTGATGCGTACGCTGACACTGTCCCATGCGTCCTCACTTGCGCTGACCCCAGCCTGTGTCCGTACCATCACCTGTGCCCTAAACTTTGCTGTTCCCTAAACCAAACCCTAGCCCGGAGCGGAAATCCACCAGCAGCCCTACAACTTACCCTCCGCCGTGCCCTAATACTGATGCGTACGCTGACAGTGACCCGTGCGTCCGCACGTGCCCTGACCCCAGCCCATGTCCGCACCCTCACCTGTGCCCTAAACCTTGCCATTTCCTAACCCGAACCCTAGCCCGGAACGGAATCCCACCAGCAGCCCTACACCTTACCCTCCGCCGTGCCCTAATCCTGATGCGTACGCTGAAACTGACCCGTGCGTCCGCACGTGCCCTGACCCCAGCCCGTTTCCGTACTCTCACCTGTGCCCTAAATCTTGCCGTTCCCTAACCCGAACCCTAACACGGAACGGAAACACACCAGCAGCCCTACACCTTACCCTCCGCCGCGCCCTAATCCTGATGCATACGCTGACACTGACCCGTGCATCCGCACGTGCCCTGACCCCAGCCCGTGTCCGTACCCTCACCTGTGCCCTAAACCTTGCCGTTCCCTAACCGGAACCCGAGCCCGGAACGGAAACCCACCAGCAGCCCTACACCTTACCCTCCACCGTGCCCTAATCCTGATGCGTACGCTGACACTGACCCGTGCGTCCGCACGTGCCCTGATCCCAGCCCGTGTCTGGACCCTCAACTGTGCCCTAAACCTTGCGATTCCCTAACACGAACCCTAGCCCGGAACGGAAACCCAGCAGCAGCCCTACACCTTACCCTCTACCGTGCACTAATCCTGATGCGTACGCTGACTCTGACCCATGCGTCCGCACGTGCCCTGACCCCAGCCCGTGTCCGTACCCTCACCTGTGCTCTAAACCTTACTGTTCCCTAACCCGAACCCTAACCCGGAACGGAAACCCACCAGCAGCCCTACACCTTACCCTCCTCCGTGCATTAATTCTGATGAGTACGCTGACGTTGACGCGTGCGTCCGCACGTGCTCTGACCCCAGCCCATGTCCGTACCCTCACCTGTGCCCTAAACCTTGCCATTCCCTAACCCGAACCCTAGCCCGGAACGGATACCCACCAGCAGCCCTACACCTTACCCTCCACCGTGCCCTAATCCTGATGCGTACGTTGACACTGACCCGTGCATCCGCACGTGCCCTGATCCCAGCCCGTGTCTGTACCCTCACCAGTGCCCTAAACCTTGCCGTTCCCTATCCTGAACCCTAGACCAGAACGGAAACCCACCAGCAGTCCTAAACCTTACCCTCCGCCGTGCCCTAATCCTGATGCGTACGCTGACACTGACCCGTGCTTCCGCACGTGCCCTGAACCCAGCCCGTGTCCATACCCTCACCTGTGCCCTAAACCTTGCCGTTCCCTAAACCGAACCCTAGCCCAGAACGGAAACCCACCAGCAGCCCTACACATTACCCTCCGCCGTGCCCTAATCCTGATGCGTACGCTGACACTGACCCGTGCGTCCTCACGTGCCCTGACCCCAGCCCGTGTCCGTACCCTCACCTGTGCCCTAAACCTTGCCGTTCCCTAACCCGAACCCTAGCCCGGAAAGGAAACCCACCAGCAGCCCTACATCTTACACCCCGCCGTGCCATAATCCTGATGCGTACGCTGGCACTGACCAGTGCGTCCACACGTGCCCTGACCACAGCCCGTGTCCGTACGCTCACCTGTGCCCTAAACCTTGCCATTCCCTAGCCCGAACCCTGGACAGGAACGGAAACACACCAGCAGCCCTACACCTTACCATCCGCCGAGCCCTAATCCTGATGCGTACGCTGACACTGACCCGTGCGTCCGTACGTGCCCTGACACCAGCCCGTGCCCGTACCCTCACCTGTGCCCTAAACCTTGCCGTTCCCTAACCCGAAACGTAGCCCGGAATGGAAACCCACCAGCAGCCCTAAACCTTACCGTCCGCCGTGCCCTAATCCTGATGCGTACGCTGACACTGACCCGTGCGTCCGCACGTTCCCTGACCCCAGCCTGTGTCCGTACACTCTCCTGTGCCCTAAGCCTTGCCATTCCTTAACCAGAACCCTAGCCCAGAACGGAAAAGCACCAGCAGCCCTACACCTTACCCTCCGCCGTGCCCTAATCCTGATGCGTACGCTGACATTGACACGTGCGTCCGCATGTGCCTTGACCACAGCCCGTGTCCATACCCTCACCTGTGCCCTAAACCTTGCCGTTTCCTAACCCGAACCCTAACCCGCAACGGAAACACACCAGCAGCCCTACACCTTACCCTCCTCCGTGCCCTAATTCTGATGAGTACGCTGACGCTGACCCGTGCGTCCGCACGTGCTCTGAGCCCAGCCCCTGTCCGTACCCTCACCTGTGCCCTAAACCTTGCCGTTCCCTAACCCGAATCCTAGCTCGGAACGGAAAGCCACCAGCAGCCCTACACCTTACCCTCCGCCGTGACCTAATACTGATGCGTACGCTGACACTGACCCGTGCATCCACACGTGCCCTGACCACAGCAGGTGTCCGTACCCTCACCTGTGCCCTAAAGCTTGCCGTTCCCTAACACGAACCTTAGCCCGGAACGGAAACCCAACAGAAGACCTACACCTTACCCTCCGCCGTGCCCTAATCCTGATGCGTACGCTGACACTGACCCGTGCTTCCGCACGTGCCCTGAACCCAGCCCGTGTCCGTTCCCTCACCTGTGCCCTAAACATTGCCGTTTCCTAACCCAAACCTTAGCACGGAACGGAAACCCACCAGCATCCCTACACGATACCCTCCGCCGTGCCCTAATCCTGATGCGTACGCTGACACTGACCCGTGTGTCCTCACGTGCCCTGAACCGAGCCCGTTTCCGTACTCTCACCTGTGCCCTAAATCTTGCCGTTCCCTAACCCGGACCCTAGCCCAGAACCTAAACCCACCAGCAGCCCTACACCTAACCCTCCGCCGCGCCCTAATCCTGATGCATACGCTGACACTGACCCGTGCATCCGCACGTTCCCTGACCCCAGCATGTGTCCGTACCCTCACCTGTGCCCTAAACCTTTCCATTCCCTAACCCGAACCCTAGCCCGAAACGGAAACCCACCAGCAGTCCTACACCTTATCCTCCGCCGTGCCCTAATCCTGATGCGTACGCTGACACTGACCAGTGCGTCAGCACGTGCCCTGACTCCAGCCCGTGTCCGTACCCTCACCTGTGCCCTAACCTTGCCATTCCCTAGCCCGAACCCTAGACCGGAACGGAAACACACCAGCAGCCCTACACCTTACCCTCTGCCGAGCCCAAATCCTGAAGCATACGCTGACATTGAACCGTGCGTTCGCACGTGTCCTGACACCAGCCTGTGTCCATACCCTCAACTGTGCCCTAAACTATTCCGTTCCCTAACCCGAACCCTAGCCCAGAACGGAAACCCACCAGCAGCCCTACACCTTACCCTCCGCCGTGTCCTAACCGTGTTGCGTACGCTGACACTGTGCCGTGCGACCGCACGTGCCCTGACCCCAGCCCGTGTCCGTACCCTCACCTGTGCCCTAAACCATTCCGTTCCCTAACCCGAACCCTAGCCCGGAACGGAAACCCACCAGCAGCCCTACACGTTACCCTCGGCCGTACCCTAATCCTGATGCGTACGCTGACACTGACACGTGCGTTCCCACATGCCCTGACCCCAGCCCGTGTCCGTACCCTCACCTGTGCCCTAAACCTTGCCGTTCCCTAACCCGAACCCTAGCCTGGAACGGAAACCCACCAGCAGCCCTACACCTTACCCTCCGCCGTGCCCTAATCCTGATGCGTACGCTGACACTGACCCGTGTTTCCGCACGTGCCCTGACCACAGCCCGTGTCCGTAACATCACCTGTGCCCTAAACCTTGCCATTCCCTAACCCGAACCCTAGCCCGGAACGGAAAACCACCAGCAGCCCTAAACCTTACCCTCCGCCGTGCCCTAATCCTGATACATACGCTGACACTGATCCGTGCGTCCGCATGTGCCCTGAACCCAGCCCGTGTCCATAACCTCACCTGTGCCCTAAACCTTGCCGTTCCCTAACCCAAACCCTAACCTGGTACGGAAACCCACCAGCAGCCCTACAACTTACCCTCCTCCATGCCCTAATTCTGATGAGTACGCTGAAGCTGACCCGTGCGTCCGCACGTGCTCTGACCCCAGCCCGTGTCCGTACCCTCACCTGTGCCCTAAACCTTGCCATTCCCTAACCCGAATCCTAGCCCGGAACGGAAACCCACCAGCAGCCCTACACCTTACCCTCCGCCGTGCCCAAATCCTGATGCATACACTGACACTGACCAGTGCGTTCGCACGTGCCCTGAACCCAGCCCGTGTCTGTACCCTCACCGGTGCCCTAAACCTTGCCATTCCCTAACCCGAACCCTAGCCCAGAACGGAAACCCACCAGCAGTCCTAAACCTTACCCTCCGCCATGCCATATTCCTGATGCGTACGATGACACTGACCCGTGCGTCCGCACGTGCCCTGACCCCAGCCTGTGTCCGTACACTCAACTGTGCCCTAAGCCTTGCCATTCCTTAACCCGAACCCTAGCCCAGAACGGAAACCCACCAGCAGCCCTACACCATACCCTCCGCTGTGCCCTAATCCTGATACGTATGCTGACACTGACCAGTGCGTCCACACGTGCCCTGACCCCAGAACGTGTCCGTACCCTCACCTGTGCCCTAAACCTTGCCGTTCCCTAACCCGAACCCTAGCCCGGAACGGAAACCCACCACCAGCCCTACAACTTACTCTCTGCCGTGCCACAATCCTGATACGTACGCTGACCCTGACCCGTGTGTCCGCACGTGCCCTGACCCCAGCCCGTGTCCGTACCCTCACCTGTGCCCTAAACCTTGCCATTCCCTAACCGGAACCCGAGCCCGGAACGGAAACCCACCAACAGCCCTACACCTTACCCTCCACCGTGCCCTAATCCTGATGCGTACGCTGACACTGACCCGTGCGTCCGCACGTGTCCTGACGCCAGCCCGTGTCCGTACACTCACCTGTGCCCTAAACATTGCCATTCCCAACCCGAACCCTAGCCCGGAATAGAAACCCATCAGCAGCTCTACACCTTACCCTCCGCCGTGCCCTAATCCTGATGCGTACGCTGACAATGACCCGTGCGTCCGCACGTTCCCTGACCCCAGCCCGTGTCCGTACCCTCACCTCTGCCCTAAACCTTGCCGTTCCCTAACCCGAACCATAGCCAACAACGGAAACCCAACAGCAGCTCTACAACTTACCCTCCGACCGTGCCCTAATCCTGATGCGTACGCTGACACTGACCCGAGTGTCCGTACGTGCCCTGACTCCAGCACGTGTCTGTACCCTCACCTGTGCCCTAAATCTTGCCGTTCCCTATCCCGAACCCTAGCCCACAACGGAAACCCACCAGCATCCCTACACGATACCCTCCGCCGTGCCCTAATCCTGATGCGTACGCTGACACTGACCCGTGTGTCCTCACGTGCCCTGAACCGAGCCCGTTTCCGTACTCTCACCTGTGCCCTAAATCTTGGCGTTCCCTAACCCGAGCCCTAGCCCAGAACCTAAACCCACCAGCAGCCCTACACCTAACCCTCCGCCGCGCCCTAATCCTGATGCATACGCTGACACTGACACGTGCATCCGCACGTTCCCTGACCCGAGCATGTGTCCGTACCCTCACCTGTGCTCTAAATCTTTCCATTCCCTAACCCGAACCCTAGCCCGAAACGGAAACCCAACAGTAGTCCTACACCTTATCCTCCGCCGTGCCCTAATCCTGATGCGTACGCTGACACTGACCAGTGCGTCAGAACGTGCCCTGACTCCAGCCCGTGTCCGTACCCTCACCTGTGCCCTAACCTTGCCATTCCCTAGCCCGAACCCTAGACCGGAACGGAAACACACCAGCACCCCTACACCATACCCTCTGCCGAGCCCAAATCCTGAAGCATACGCTGACATTGAACCGTGCGTTCGCACGTGTCCTGACACCAGCCCGTGTCCATACCCTCAACTGTGCCCTAAATTATTCCGTTCCCTAACCCGAACCCTAGCCCAGAACGGAAACCCACCAGCAGCCCTAAACCTTACCCTCCGCCGTGGCCTAACCCTGTTGCGTACGCTGACACTGTGCCGTGCGACCGCACGTGCCCTGACCCCAGCCCGTGTCCGTACCCTCACCTGTGACCTAAACATTTCCGTTCCCTAACCCGAACCCTAGCCCGGAAAGGAAACCCACCAGCAGCCCTACATGTTACCCTCCGCCGTACCCTAATCCTGATGCGTACGCTGACACTGACACGTGCGTTCCCACATGCCCTGACCCCAGCCCGTGTCCGTACCCTCACCTGTGCCCTAAACCTTGCCGTTCCCTAACCCGAACCCTAGCCTGGAACGGAAACCCACCAGCAGCCCTACACCTTACCCTCCGCCGTGCCCTAATCCTGATGCGTACGCTGACACTGACCCGTGTTTCCGCACGTGCCCTGACCGCAGCCCGTGTCCGTAACATCACCTGGGCCCTAAACCTTGCCATTCCCTAACCCGAACCCTAGCCCGGAACGGAAACCCACCAGCAGCCCTAAACCTTACCCTCCGCCGTGCCCTAATCCTGATACATACGCTGACACTGATCCGTGTGTCCGCATGTGCCCTGAACCCACCCCGTGTCCATACCCTCACCTGTGCCCTAAACCTTGCCGTTCCCTAACCCGAACCCTAGCTCGGAACGGAAACCCACCAGGAGCCCTACACCTTACCCTCCGCCGTGCGCTAATCCTGATGCGTCCGCTGACACTGACCCGTGTGTCCGCACGTGCCCTGAACTGAGCCCGTGTCCATACCATCACCTGTGCCCTAAACCTTGCCGTTCCCTAACCCGAACCCTAGCCCGGAAAGGAAACCCACCAGCAGCCCTACACCTTACCCTCCGCCGTGCCCTAATCCTGATGCGTACGCTGACACTGACCCGTGTGTCCGTACGTGCCCTGACCCCAGCACATGTCCGTAACCTCACCTATGCCCTAAACCTTGCCGTTCCCTATCCCGAACCCTAGCCCGGAATGGAAACCAACAGCAGCCCTACACCATACACTCCGACGTGCCCTAATCCTGATACGTATGCTGACACTGACCAGTGCGTCCACACGTGCCCTGACCCCAGCACGTATCCGTACCCTCACCTGTGCCCTAAACCTTGCCGTTCCCTAACCCGAACCCTAGCCCAGAACGGAAACCCACCAGCAGCCCTACAACTTACTCTCCGCCGTGCCCTAATCCTGATACGTACGCTGACACTGATCCGTGCGTCCGCACATGCCCTGACCCCAGCCCGTGTCCGTACCCTCACCTGTGCCCTAAACCTTGCCGTTCCCTAACCGGAACCATAGCCCGGAACGGAAACGCACCAGCAGCCCTACACCTTACCCTCCACCGTGCCCTAATCCTGATGGGTACGCTGACAATGACCCGTGCGTCCACACGTGCCCTGACCTCAGTCCGTATCCGTACCCTCACCTGTGCCCTAAACCTTGCCGTTGCAACCCGAAACCTAGCCCGGAATGGAAACCCACCAGCAGCACTAAACCTTACCCTCCGCCTGGCCCTAATCCTGATGCGTACGCTGACACTGACCCGTGTGTCCGCACGTGCCCTGAACCCATCCCGTGTCCGTACCCTCACCTGTGCCCTAAACCTTGCCATTCCCTAACCCGAACCCTAGCCCGGAACGGAAACCCAGCAGCAGCCCTACACCTTACCCTCTACCGTGCCCTAATCCTGATGCGTACGCTGACACTGACCCGTGCGTCCGCACGTGCCCTGACCCAGGCCGTGTCCGTACCCTCACCTGTGCCCTAAACCTTGCCATTCCCTAACCCGAACCCTAGCCAGGAACTGAAACCCACCAGCAGCCCTACACCTTACCCTCCACCGTGCCCTAATCCTGATGCGTACGCTGACACTGACCCGTGTGTCCGTACGTGCCCTGACCCCAGCACGTGTCCGTACCCTCACCTGTGTCTTAAACCTTGCCGTTCCCTATCCCGAACCCTAGTCCAGAACGGAAACCCGCCAGCAGCCCTACACATTACCCTCCGCCGTGCCCTAATCCTGATGCGTACGCTGACACTGACCCGTGTGTCCGTACGTGCCCTGACCCCAGCACGTGTCCGTACCCTCACCTGTGCCCTAAACCATGCCGTTCCCTAACGCGAACCCTAGCCCGGAACTGAAACATAACAGCATCCCTGCACCTTACCCTCTGCCATGACCTAATCCTGATGCAAACGCTGACATTGAACCGTGCGTTCGCACGTGCCCTGACCCCAGCCCGTGTCTGTACCATCACGTGTGCCCTAAACCTTGCTGTTCCCTAACCCGAAGCCTAGCCCGGAACGGAAAGCAACCAGGAACCCTACACCTTACCCTCAGCCGTTCCGTAACCTTGATGTGTCCGCTGACACTGAACCGTGTGTCCACACGTGCCCTGAACCCAGCCCGTGTCCGTACCCTCACCTGTGCCCTAATCCTTGCCGTTCCCTAACCTGAATACTAGCCCGGAACGGAAACCCACCAGCAGCCCTACACCTTACCCTCCGCCGTGCCCTAATACTGATGCGTACGCTGACACTGACCTGTGCGTCCACACGTGCCCTGATCACAGCAGGTGTCCGTACCCTCACCTGTTCCCTAAACCTTGCCTTTCCCTAACACGAACCCTAGCCCGGAACGGAAACCCACGATCAGCCCTACACCTTACCCTCCGCCGTGCCCTAATCCTGATACGAACGCTGACACTGACCCGTGCTCCCGCACGTCCCCTGAACCCAGCCCGTGTCCGTACCCTCACCTGTGCCCTAAAACTTGCCGTTTCCTAACCCGAACCCTAGCATGGAACGGAAACCCACCAGCAGCTCTACACCTTACCCTCCGCCGTGCCCTAATCCTGCTGCGTACGCAGACACTGACCCGTGCGTCCGCACGTGCCCTGACCCCAGCACGTGTCCGTACCCTCACCTGTGCCCTAACACTTCCCGTTCCCTAACCCAACCTTAGCCGGGAACAGAAACCCACCAGCAGCCCTACACTTTACCTTCCGCCGTGCCCTAATCCTAATCCGTATGCTGACACTGACCCGTGCGTCCGCACGTGCCCTGACCCCAGCACCTGTCCGTACACTCACCTTTGCCCTAAACCTTGCCGTGCCCTAACCCGAACCCTAGCCCGGAACGGAAACCCACCAGCAGCCCTACACCTTACCCTCCGCCGTGCCCTAATCCTGATGCGAACGCTGACACTGACCCGTGCGTCCGCACGTGCCCTGATCCCATCACATGTCCGTACCCACACCTGTGCCCTAAATGTTGACGTTCCCTAACATGAACCCTAGCCCTGAAAGGGAAACCCACCAGCAGCCCTAAACCTTACCCTCCGCCGTGCCCTATTCCTAATCCGTACGCTGACAATGACCCGTGTGTCCACACGTGCCCTGACACCAGCACGTGTCGGTACCCTCACCTATGCCTTAACATTGCCGTTCCCTAAACCGAACCCTAGCCCAGAACGGACAACCACCAGCAGCCCTACACCTTACCCTCCGCCATGCCCTAATCCTAATCCGTACGCTGACACTGACCCTTGCATCCGCACGTGCCCTGACCCCAGCACGTGTCCGTACCCTCACCTGTGCCCTAAACATTACCGTTCCCTGACCCAATCCCTAGTCCTGAACAGAAAGCCACGAGCAACCCTACACCTTATCCTCAACCGTGCCCTAATCCTAATCCGTATGCTGTAAATGACCTGTGCGTCCGCACGTGCCTGACCCCAGCATGTGTCCGTACCCTCACCTGTGCCCTAAACATAGCCATACCCTAACCCGAACCCTAGGCCGGAACGGAAAACCACCAGCAGCCCTACACCTTACCATCCGCCGTGCCCTAATCCTAATCCGTACGCTGACAATGACCTGTGCGTCCGCACGTACCCTGACCCCATCATGTGTCCGTACACTCACTTGTGCCCTAAACCTTGCCGTTCCCTAATCTGAACCCTAGCCTGGAACAGAAACCCACCAGCAGCCCTAAACCTTACCCTCCGCCGTGCCCTAATACTAATCCGTACGCCCAAACTGACCCGTGTGTCCGCACGTGCCCTGATCCCAGCATGTGTCCGTACCTTCACCTGCGCCCTAAACCTAGCTGTTCCCTAACACGAACCCTAGCCCAGAACGGAAACCCACCAGCAGCCTTACACCTTACCCTCCCCCGTGCACTAATCGTAATCCGTACGCTGACACTGAACCATGCTTCCGCACGTGCCCTGACCCCACAACGTGTCCGTACCCTCAACATTGCCGTTCCCTAAACCGAACCCTAGCCCAGAATGGAAACCCACCAGCAGGCCTAAACCTTACCCTCCGCCGTTCCCTAATGCTAATCCGTACGCTGACAGTGACACGTGCGACCGCACGTGCCCTGACCCCAGCACGTGTCCGTACCCTCACCTGTGCGCTATACCTTGCCATTCCCTAACCCGAACCCTAACCCGGAAAGGAAACCCACCAGCAGCCCTACACCTTACCCTCCGCCCTGCCCTAATCCTAATCCGTACGCCGACACTGACCCGTGTGTCAGCACATGCCCTGACCCCAGCACGTGTCCGTACCCTCACCTGTGCCCTAAACCCTGCCGTTCCCTACGCCGAACCCTAGACCGTAACGGAAACCCACCAGGAGCCCTACACCTTACCCTCTGCCATGCCCTAATCCTAATCCATACGCTGACACTTACCCATGCGTCCGCACGTGCCCTGACCCCAGCACGTGTCCGTACCCTCACCTGTGCCCTAAACCTTGCCGTTCCCTAACCCGAACCCTAGCCCGGAACGGAAATCCACCAGCCGCCCTACACCTTACCCTCCGCCGTGCCCTAATACTAATCCGTAGGCTGACACTGACCCGTGCGTCTGCACGTGCCCTGACCCCAGCACGTGTCCGTACCCTCACCTGTGCCCTAAACCTTTCCTTTCCCTAACCCGAACCCTAGGCCGGAATGGAAAACCACCATCAGCCCTACACCTTACCGTCCGCCGTGCCCTAATCCTAATACATACGCTGACATTGACCTGTGCGTTCGCACGTGCCATGACACCAGCAGGAGTCCGTACCCTCACCTGTACCCTCAACCTTGCCGTTCCCTAACCGAACCCTAGCCCGGAACGGAAACCCACCAGCAGCCCTACACCTACCCCTCCCCCATGCCTTAATCCTAATCCGCACGCAGACACTGACCCGTGAGTCCGCACGTGCCCTGACAACAGCACGTGTCCGTACCCACACCTGTGCCCTAAACATTGCCGTTCCCTAACCCGAACCCTAGCCCGGAGCGCAAACCCTCAGCCCTGCACCTTACCCTCCGCCGTGCCCTAATCCTAATCCGTACGCTGACAATGACGCCTGCGTCCCCACGTGCCCTGACCCCAGCACGTGTCCGTACCCTCACCTGTGCCCTAACCCTTCCCGTTCCCTAACCTGAACCCTAGGCCGGAATCGAAAACCACCAGCTGCCCTACACCTTACCCTCCGCCGTGCCCTAATCCTAATCCGTACGCTAACACAGACCGGTGCGTCCGCACGTGCCCTGAGCCCATCACGTGTCCGTACCCTAACCTGTGACCTATACCTTGCCGTTCCCTAAAACGAACCCTAGTCCAGAACGGAAACCCACCAGCAGCCCTACACCTTGCCCTCCGCCGTGTAACAATGCTAGTCCGTACGCTGACACTGGACCGTGCGTCCGCACGTGCCCTCACCCCAGCACGTGTCCGTACACTCACCTGTGCCCTAAACCTTGCCGTTCCCTCACCCGAACCCTAGCCCTGAACGGAAACCCACCAGCAGCCCTACACCTTACCCTGCGCCGTGCCCTAATGCTAATCCATACGCTGACACTGACCTGTGCGTCCGCACGTGCCCTGAAACCATCACGTGTCCGTACCCTCACCTGTGCCCTAAACCTTGCCATTCCCTAACCTGAACCCTAGCCCGGAACAGAAACCCACCAGCAGCCCTACACCTTACCCTCCACCGTGCCCTAATCCTAATCCGTACGCTGACACTGACTCAAGCGTCCGCACGTGCCCTGACACCAGAATGTGTCCATACCATCACCTACGCCCTAAATCTATCCATTACCTAACCCGAAGCCAAGCCCATAACAGAAACCCTTCAGCAGCCCTACACCTTACCCTCCGCCATGCCCTAATCCTAATCCGTACGCTGACACTGACCCGTGCGTCCGCACGTGCCCTGAACCCAGCACGTGTCCGTACACTCACCTGTGCCATAAATATTGCCGTTCCCTGACCCGAACCCTAGCCCTGAACGGAAAGTCACCAGCAACGCTACACCTTATCCTCCACCGTGCCCTAATCCTAATCCGTACGCTGACACTGACCCGTGCGTCCGCACGTGCCTGACACCAGGATGTGTCCGTACCCTCACCTGCGCACTAAACCTAGCCGTTCCCTAACCCGAACCCAAGCCCCTAACGGAAACCCACCAGCAGCCCTACACCTTACCCTCCGCCGTGCCTTAATCCTGCTGCGTACGCTGACACTGACACGTGCGTCCGCACGTGCCCTGACCCCAGCACGTGTCCGTACTCTCACCTGTGCCCTAACACTTCCCGTTCCCTAACCCAACCCTAGCCGGGAACAGAAACCCACCAGCAGCCCTACACTTTACCCTCCACCGTGCCCTAATCCTAATCCGTACGCAGACACTGACCCGTGCGTCTGCACGTGCCCTGAACCCAGCACGTGTCCGTACCCTCACCTGTGCACTAAACCTTGCCATTCCCTAACCCGAACCCTAGCCCGGAACGGAAACCCACCAGCAGCCCTACACCTTACCCTCCACCGTGCCCTAAGCGTAATCCGTACGCTGACACTGACCCGTGCGTCCGCACGTGCTCTGACCCCAGCACATGTCCGTAACCTCACCTGTTCCCTAAACCTTGCCGTTCCCTAACCCGACCCTAGCCCGGAATGGAAACCTACCAGGAGCCCTACACCTTACCCTGTGCCGTGCCCGAATCCGAATCCATTCGCTGACACTGACCCGTGCGTCCGCACGTGCCCTGACCCCAGCACGTGTCCGTACCCTCACCTGTGCCCTAAACATTGCCGTTCCCTGACCCGAACCCTAGCCCAGAACGGAAAGCCACCAGCAACCCTACACCTTATCCTCCACCGTGCCCTAATCCTAATCCGTACGCTGACACTGACCCGTGAGTCCGCACGTGCCTGACCCCAGGATGTGTCCGTACCCTCACCTGCGCCCTAAACTTAGCCGTTCCCAAACCCGATCCCAAGCCCATAACGGAAACCCACCAGCAGCCCTACACCTTACCCTCCGCCGTGCCCTAATCCTGATGCGTACGCTGACACTGACCCGTGCATCAGCACGTGCCCTGACCCCAGCACGTGTCTGTACCCTCACCTCTGCCCTAACCCTTCCCGTTCCCTAACCCAACCCTAGCCCGGAACATAAACCCACCAGCAGCCCTACACTTTACCTTCCGCCGTGCCCTAATCCTAATCCGTATGCTGACACTGACCCGTGCGTCCGCACGTGCCCTGACCCCAGCACCTGTCCGTACACTCACCTTTGCCCTCAACCTTGCCGTGCCCTAACCCGAACCCTAGCCCGGAACGGAAACCCACCAGCAGCCCTACACCTTACCCTCCGCCGTGCCCTAATCCTAATCCGTACGCTGACACTGACCCGTGCGTCCGCACGTGCCCTGATCCCATCACATGTCCGTACCCACACCTGTGCCCTAAATTTTGACGTTCCCTAACATGAAACCTAGCCCTGAAAGGGAAACCAACCAGCAGCCCTAAACCGTACCCTCCGCCGTGCCCTATTCCTAATCTGTACGCTGACAATGACCCGTGCGTCCACACGTGCCCTGACACCAGCACGTGTCGGTACCCTCACCTGTGCCTTAACATTGCCGTTCCCTAAACCGAACCCTAGCCCAGAACGGACAACCACCAGCAGTCCTACACCTTACCCTCCGCCGTGCCCTAATCCTAATCCGTACGCTGACACTGACACTTGCATCCGCACGTGCCCTGACCCCAGCACGTGTCCGTACCCTCACCTGTGCCCTAAACATTACCGTTCCCTGACCCAATCCCTAGTCCTGAACAGAAAGCCATGAGCAACCCTACACCTTATCCTCAACCGTGCCCTAATCCTAATCCGTACGCTGAAAATGACCTGTGCGTCCGCACGTGCCTGACCCCAGCATGTGTCCGTACCCTCACCTGCGCCCTAAACATAGCCATACCCTAACCCGAACCCTAGGCCGGAACGGAAAACCACCAGCAGCCCTACACCTTACCATTCGCCGTGCCCTAATCCTAATCCGTACGCTGACAATGACCTGTGCGTCCGCACGTACCCTGACCCCATCACGTGTCCATACCCTCACTTTTGCCCTAAACCTTGCCGTTCCCTAATCTGAACCCTAGCCCGGAACAGAAACCCACCAGCAGCCCTAAACCTTACCCTCCGCCGTGCCCTAATACTAATCCGTACGCCTAAACTGACCCGTGTGTCCGCACGTGCCCTGATCCCAGCATGTGTCCGTACCTTCACCTGCGCCCTAAACCTAGCTGTTCCCTAACACGAACCCTAGCCCAGAACGGAAACCCACCAGCAGCCTTACACCTTACCCTCCCCCGTGCACTAATCGTAATCCGTACGCTGACACTGAACCATGCTTCCGCACGTGCCCTGACCCCACAACGTGTCCGTACCCTCAACCTTGCCGTTCCCTAAACCGAACCCTAGCCCAGAATGGAAACCCACCAGCAGGCCTAAACCTTACCCTCCGCCGTTCCCTAATGCTAATCCGTACGCTGACAGTGACACGTGCGACCGCACGTGCCCTGACCCCAGCACGTGTCCGTACCCTCACCTGTGCGCTATACCTTGCCATTCCCTAACCCGAACCCTAACCCGGAAAGGAAACCCACCAGCAGCCCTACACCTTACCCTCCGCCCTGCCCTAATCCTAATCCGTACGCTGACACAGACCCGTGCGTCCGCACGTGCCTTGACCCCAGCACGTGTCCTTACGCTCACCTCTGCCCTAAACCTTGCCGATCCCTAACCCGAACCTTAGCCCGGAACGGAAAACCACCAGCAGCCCTACACCTTACCCTCTGCCATGCCCTAATCCTAATCCGTACGCTGACAATGACCCATGCGTCTGCACATGCCCTGACCCCAGCACTTGTTCGTACCCTCACCTGTGCCCTAAACCTTGCCATTCCCTAACCCGAACACTAGCCCCAAACGGAAACCCAACAGAAGAAGTACACCTTACCCTCCGCCGTGCCCTAATCCTAATCCGTACGCCGACACTGACCCGTGTGTCAGCACGTGCCCTGACCCCAGCACGTGTCCGTACCCTCACCTGTGCCCTAAACCCTGCCGTTCCCTACGCCGAACCCTAGACCGTAACGGAAACCCACCAGGAGCCCTACACCTTACCCTCCGCCATGCCCGAATCCTAATCCATACGCTGACACTTACCCATGCGTCCGCACGTACCCTGACCCCAGCACGTGTCCGTACCCTCACCTGTGCCCTAAACCTTGCCGTTCCCTAACCCGAACCCTAGCCCGGAACGGAAATCCACCAGCCGCCCTACACCTTACCCTCAGCCGTGCCCTAATACTAATCCGTAGGCTGACACTGACCCGTGCGTCTGCACGTGCCCTGACCCCAGCACATGTCCGTACCCTCACCTGTGCCCTAAACCTTTCCGTTTCCTAAGCCGAACCCTAGGCCGGAATGGAAAACCACCATCAGCCCTACACCTTACCGTCCACCGTGCCCTAATCCTAATACATACGCTGACATTGACCTGTGCGTTCGCACGTGCCATGACACCAGCACGAGTCCGTACCCTCACCTGTACCCTCAACCTTGACGTTCCCTAACCGAACCCTAGCCCGGAACGGAAACCCACCAGCAGCCCTACACCTACCCCTCCCCCATGCCTTAATCCTAATCCGCACGCAGACACTGACCCGTGAGTCCGCACGTACCCTGACAACAGCACGTGTCCGTACCCACACCTGTGCCCTAAACCTTGCCGTTCCCTAACCCGAACCCTAGCCCGGAACGCAAACCCTCAGCCCTGCACCTTACCCTCCGCCGTGAACTAATCCTAATCCGTACGCTGACACTTCCCAGGGCGTCCGCACGTGCCCTGACCCCAGCACGTGTCCGTCCCCTCACCTGTGCCCTAAACCTTGCCGTTCCCTAACCCGAACCCTAGCACAGAACGGAAACCCACAAGCAGCCTCACACCTTACCCTCCCCCGTGCCCTAATCCTAATTCGTACGCTGACACTGAACCGTGCGTCCGCATGTGCTCTGATCCCACATCGTTTCCGTACCCTCAACCTTGCCGTTCCGTAACCCGAAACCTAGCCCGGAACGGAAACCCACCAGGAGCCCTACACCTTACCGTGTGCCGTGCCCTAATCCTATTCTGTACGCTGACACTGAACCGTGCGTCCGCATGTGCCCTGACCCCAGCATGTGTCCGTACCCTCACATGCGCCCTAAACCTAGCCATTCCCTAACCCAAACCCTAGGCCGGAACGGAAAACCACCAGCAGCCCTACACCTTACCCTCCGCTATGCCCTAATCCTAATCCGTACGCTGACACTGACCCGTGCGTCCGCACGTTCCCTGACCCCAGCACGTGTCTGTACACTCACCTGTGCCCTAAATCTTGCCGTTCCCTAACCCGAACCCAAGCCCGGAAAGGAAACCCACCAGCAGACCTACACCTTACCCTCCACCGTGCCCTAATCCTAATCCGTACGCTAACACTGACCGGTGCGTCCGCACGTGCCCTGACCACATCACGTGTAAGTACCCTAACCTGTGACCTATACCTTGCCGTTCCCTAACACGAACCCTAGTCCAGAACGGAAACCCACCAGCACCCCTACCCCTTACCCTCCGCCGTGCCCTAATGCTAGTCCGTACGCTGACACTGGACAGTGCGTCCGCACGTGCCCTCACCCCAGCACGTGTCTGTACACTCACCTGTGCCCTAAAACTTGCCGTTCCCTCACCCGAACCCCAGCCCTGAATGGAAACCCACCAGCAGCCCTACACCTTACCCTGCGCCGTGCCCTAATGCTAATCCATACGCTGACACTGACCTGTGCGTCCGCATGTGCCCTGACCCCAGCATGTGTCCGTACCCTCACATGCGCCCTAAACCTAGCCATTCCCTAACCCAAACCCTAGGCCGGAACGGAAAACCACCAGCAGCCCTACACCTTACCCTCCGCTATGCCCTAATCCTAATTCGTACGCTGACACTGACCCGTGCGTCCGCACGTTCCCTGACCCCAGCACGTGTCTGTACACTCACCTGTGCCCTAAATCTTGCCGTTCCCTAACCCGAACCCAAGCCCGGAAAGGAAACCCACCAGCAGACCTACACCTTACCCTCCGCCGTGCCCTAATCCTAATCCGTACGCTAACACTGACCGGTGCGTCCGCACGTGCCCTGACCACATCACGTGTAAGTACCCTAACCTGTGACCTATACCTTGCCGTTCCCTAACACGAACCCTAGTCCAGAACGGAAACCCACCAGCACCCCTACCCCTTACCCTCCGCCGTGCCCTAATGCTAGTCCGTACGCTGACACTGGACAGTGCGTCCGCACGTGCCCTCACCCCAGCACGTGTCCGTACACTCACCTGTGCCCTAAACCTTGCCATTCCCTAACCTGAACCCTAGCCCAGAACAGAAACCCACCAGCAGCCCTAAACCTTACCCTCCGCCATGTCCTAATCCTAATCTGTACGCTGACACTGACCCGTGCGTCCCCACGTGCCCTTACCCCAGAAAGTGTCCGTACCCTCACCTGTGCTCTAAACCTTGCCGTTTCCTAACCCGAACCCTAGACCGGAACGTAAAACCACCAGCAGACCTACACCTTACCGTCCGCCGTGACCTAATCCTAATCCGTACGCTGACACAGACCCGTGCGTACGCACGTGCCCTGACACCGGCATGTGTCCGTACCCTCAACCTTGTAGTTCCCTAACCCGAACCCTAGCCCGGAACAGAAACCCACCAGCAATCATACACCTTACCTTCCGCGGTGCCCTAAAACTGATGCGTACGCTGACACTGACCCGTGCGTCCGCACGTGTCCTGACCCCAGCCCGTGTCTGTACCCTCACGTGTGCCCTAAACCTTGCAGTTCCCTAACCCAAACCCTAGCCCGGAACAGAAACCCACCAGCAGCCCTACACCTTATGCTCCGCCGTGCCCTAATCCAGATGCGTACGCTGACACTGACCCATGTGTCCGCACGTGCCCTGACCCCAGCCCGTGTCCGTACCCTCACCTGTGCCCTAAACCTTGCCGTTCCCTAACCTGAACCCTAGCCTGGAACGGAAGCACCCCAGCAGCCCTGCACCTTACCCTCCGCCGTGCCCTAATCCTGATGCGTACGCTGACATTGACCCTTGCGTCTGCACGTGCCCTGACCCCAGCCCGTGTCCATACCCTCACCTGTGCCCTAAACCTTGCCATTCCCTAACCCGAACCCTAGCCCAAAACGGAAACCCAACAGCAGCCCTAAACCTTACCCTCCGCCGTGCCCTAATCCTGATGCGTACGCTGACATTGACCGGTGCGTCCGCACGTGACCTGACCCCAGCCCGTGTCCGTACACTCACCTGTGCCCTAAACCTTGGCGATCCCTAACTGGAACCCTAGCCTGAAACGGAAACCAACCAGCAGCCCTAAACCTCACCATCCGCCGTGCCCTAATCCTGATGCATACGCTGACACTGACCCGTGCGTCCTCACGTGCCCTGAACCCAGCCCGTGTCCATACCCTCACCTGTGCCCTAAACCTTGCCATTCCCTAACCCGAACCCTAGCCCAGAACGGAAACCCACCAGCAGCCCTACACCTTACCCTCTGCCGTGCCCTAATCCTGATGCGTACGCTGACACTGACCCGTACGTCCGAACGTGCCCTGACACCAGCCCGTGTCCATACCCTTACCTGTGCCCTAAACCTTGCCGTTCCCTAACCCGTACGCTAGCCCGGAACGGAAACCCACCAGCCGCCCTACAGCTTACCCTCCGCCGTGCCCTAATCCTGATGCGTACGCTGACACTGACCGGTGCGTCCTCATGTGCCCTGACCCCAGCCCGTGTCCGTACCCTCAGCTATGCCCTAAACCTTGCCGTTCCCTAACCCGAAGCCTAGAGCGGAAGGGAAACCCACCAGCAGCCCTACACCTTACCCTCCGCCGTGCCCTAATCTTAATCCGTACGCTGACACTGACCCGTGCGTACGCACATGCCCTGACCGCAAAACGTGTCCGTACCCTCACCTGTGCCCTAAACCTTACCGTTCCCTAACCCGAACCCTAGCATGGAACGGAAACCCAGCAGCGGCCCTAAACCTTACCCTCCACCGTGACCTAATCCTAATCCGTACGCTGACACTGACCCGTGCGTCTGCACGTGCCCTGACCCCAGCACGTGTCCGTACCCTCACCTGTGCCCTAAACCATTCCGTTCCATAACCCGAACCCTAGGCCGGAACGGAAAACCACCATCAGCCCTACACCTTACCGTCCGCCATGCCCTAATCCTAATCCATACGCTGACACTGACCTGTGCGTCCGCACGTGCCAGGACACCAGCACGTATCCATACCCTGAACTTTGCCGTTCCCTGACCCGAACCCTACCCCGGAACGGAAACCCACCAGCAGCCGTACACCTTCCACTCCCCCGTGCCCTAATCCTAATCCGCACGCTGACACTGACCCGTGCGTCCGCACGTGCCCTGACCCCAGCACGTATCCGTAACCTCACCTGTGCCCTAAACCTTGGCGTTCCCTAACCGGAACCCTAGCCCAGATCGGAAACCCAGCAGCAGGCTTACACATTACCCTCCCCCGTGGCCTAATCCTAATCCGTACGCTGACATTGAACCCTGCGTCCCCACGTGCCCCGACCCCAAAACGTGTCCGTACCCTCATCCTTGCCGTTCCCTAACCCGAACCCTAACCCTGTACGGAAACCCACCAGCAGCCCTAAAGCTTACCCTCCGCCGTTCCGTAATGCTCATCCGTACGCTGACAGTAACACGTGCGACCGCACGTGCCCTGAACCAAGCACGTGTCCGTACCCTCACCTGTGCGCTAAACCTTGCCGTTCCCTAACCCGAACCCTAGCCCGGAACGGAAACCCACAAGCAGCCCTACACCTTACCCTCCGCCGTGCCCTAATCCTAATCCGTACGCTGACACTGACCCGTGAGTCCGCACGGGCCCTGACCCCAGCACGTGTCTGTACTCTCACCTGTGCCCTAAACCTTGCCGTTCCCTAACCTGAACCCTAGCCTGGAACGGAAACCCACCAGCAGCCTTACACCTTACCCTCTCCCGTGCCCTAATACTGATATGTACGCTGACAATTACCCGTGCGTCCGCACGTGCCCTGACCCCAGCCCGTGGCCATACCCTCACCTGTGCCCTAAACCTTGCCGTTCCCAAGCCGAACCCTAGCCCGGAACGGAAACCCACCAGCAGCCCTACACCTTACCCTCCACCGTGCCCTAATCCTTATGCATACGCTGACACTGACCCGTGCGTTTGCACGTGCCCTGAACCCAGCCCGTGTCCGTACCCTCACCTGTGCCTTAAACCTTGCCGTTCCCTAACCCGAACCCTATCCCAGAACGGAAACCCACCAGCAGCCCTACACCTTTCACTCCGCTGTGCGCTAATCCTGATGCGTACGCTGACACTGACCCATGCATCCGCACGTGCCCTAAACCCAGCCCGTGTCCATAACCTCACCTGTGCCCTAAACGTTGACGTTACCTCAACCAAACCCTAGCCCGGAACAGACACCATCAGCAGCCCTAAACCTTACCCTCCGCCGTGCCCTAATCCTGATGCGTACGCTGACACTGAACCGTGAGTACACACGTGCCGTGACACCAGCCCGTGTCCGTACCCTCACCTGTGCCCTAAACCTTGCCGTTCCCTAACCAGAACCCTAGCCCAGAACGGAAGCCCCAAAGGAGCCCTACACCTTACCCTCCGCTATGCCCTAATCCCGATGCGTACGCTGACAGTGACACGTGCGTCCGCACGAGCCCTGACCCCATCCCTTGTCCGTACCCTCACCTGTGCGCTAAACCTTGGAATTCCCTAACCCGAACCCTACCCCGGAACGGAAACCCACCAGCAGCCCTACACCTTACACCCCGCCGTGCCCTAATCCTGATGCGTACGCTGACACTGACCAGTGCGTCCGCACGTGCCCTGACCACAGCCCGTGTCCGTACCCTCACCTGTGCCCTAAACCTTGCCATTCCCTAGACCGAACCCTAGACCGGAACGGAAACACACCAGCAGCCCTACACCTTACCATCCGCCGAGCCCTAATCCTGATGCGTACGCTGACACTGACCCGTGCGTCCGTACGTGCCCTGACACCAGCCCGTGCCCGGCCCCTCACCTGTGCCCTAAACCTTGCCGTTCCCTAACCCGAACCCTAGCCCGGAACGGAAAACCACCAGCAGCCCTAAACCTTACCATCCGCCGTGCCCTAATCCTGATGCGTACGCTGACACTGACCCGTGCTTCCGCACGTGCCCTGACCCCAGCCCGTGTCCGTACACTCACCTGTGCCCTAAGCCATGCCATTCCCTAACCCGAACCCTAGCCCAGAACGGAAACCCACCAGCAGCCCTACACCTTACCCTCCGCCGTGCCCTAATCCTGATGCGTACGCTGACACTGACACGTGCGTCCGCATGCCACCTGAACACAGCCCGTGTCCATACCCTCACCTGTGCCCTAAACCTTGCCGTTCCCTAACCCGAACCCTAACCCGGAACGGAAACACAACAGCAGCCCTACACCTTACCCTCCTCCGTGCCCTAATTCTGATGAGTACGCTGACGCTGACCCGTGCGTCCGCACGTGCTCTGAGCCCAGCCCCTGTCCGTACCCTCACCTGTGCCCTAAACCTTGCCGTTCCCTAACCCGAATCCTAGACCGGAACGGAAACCCTCCAGCAGCCCTACACCTTACCCTCCGCCGTGCCCTAATACTGATGTGTACGCTGACACTGACCCGTGCGTCAACACGTGCCCTGACCACAGCAGGTGTCCGTACCCTCACCTGTGCCCTAAGGCTTGCCGTTCCCTAACACGAACCCTAGCCCGGAACGGAAACCCAACAGCAGACCTACACCTTACCCTCCGCCGTGCCCTAATCCTGATGCGTACGCTGACACTGACCGGTGCGTCCTCATGTGCCCTGACCCCAGCCCGTGTCCGTACCCTCAGCTATGCCCTAAACCTTGCCGTTCCCTAACCCGAAGCCTAGAGCGGAAGGGAAACCCACCAGCAGCCCTACACCTTACCCTCCGCCGTGCCCTAATCTTAATCCGTACGCTGACACTGACCCGTGCGTACGCACATGCCCTGACCGCAAAACGTGTCCGTACCCTCACCTGTGCCCTAAACCTTACCGTTCCCTAACCCGAACCCTAGCATGGAACGGAAACCCAGCAGCGGCCCTAAACCTTACCCTCCACCGTGACCTAATCCTAATCCGTACGCTGACACTGACCCGTGCGTCTGCACGTGCCCTGACCCCAGCACGTGTCCGTACCCTCACCTGTGCCCTAAACCATTCCGTTCCATAACCCGAACCCTAGGCCGGAACGGAAAACCACCATCAGCCCTACACCTTACCGTCCGCCATGCCCTAATCCTAATCCATACGCTGACACTGACCTGTGCGTCCGCACGTGCCAGGACACCAGCACGTATCCATACCCTGAACTTTGCCGTTCCCTGACCCGAACCCTAGCCCGGAACGGAAACCCACCAGCAGCCGTACACCTTCCACTCCCCCGTGCCCTAATCCTAATCCGCACGCTGACACTGACCCGTGCGTCCGCACGTGCCCTGACCCCAGCACGTATCCGTAACCTCACCTGTGCCCTAAACCCTGGCGTTCCCTAACCGGAACCCTAGCCCAGATCGGAAACCCAGCAGCAGGCTTACACATTACCCTCCCCCGTGGCCTAATCCTAATCCGTACGCTGACATTGAACCCTGCGTCCCCACGTGCCCCGACCCCAAAACGTGTCCGTACCCTCATCCTTGCCGTTCCCTAACCCGAACCCTAACCCTGTACGGAAACCCACCAGCAGCCCTAAAGCTTACCCTCCGCCGTTCCGTAATGCTCATCCGTACGCTGACAGTAACACGTGCGACCGCACGTGCCCTGAACCAAGCACGTGTCCGTACCCTCACCTGTGCGCTAAACCTTGCCGTTCCCTAACCCGAACCCTAGCCCGGAACGGAAACCCACAAGCAGCCCTACACCTTACCCTCCGCCGTGCCCTAATCCTAATCCGTACGCTGACACTGACCCGTGAGTCCGCACGGGCCCTGACCCCAGCACGTGTCTGTACTCTCACCTGTGCCCTAAACCTTGCCGTTCCCTAACCTGAACCCTAGCCCGGAACGGAAACCCACCAGCAGCCTTACACCTTACCCTCTGCCGTGCCCTAATACTGATATGTACGCTGACAATTACCCGTGCGTCCGCACGTGCCCTGACCCCAGCCCGTGGCCATACCCTCACCTGTGCCCTAAACCTTGCCGTTCCCAAGCCGAACCCTAGCCCGGAACGGAAACCCACCAGCAGCCCTACACCTTACCCTCCACCGTGCCCTAATCCTTATGCGTACGCTGACACTGACCCGTGCGTTTGCACGTGCCCTGAACCCAGCCCGTGTCCGTACCCTCACCTGTGCCTTAAACCTTGCCGTTCCCTAACCCGAACCCTATCCCAGAACGGAAACCCACCAGCAGCCCTACACCTTTCACTCCGCCGTGCGCTAATCCTGATGCGTACGCTGACACTGACCCATGCATCCGCACGTGCCCTAAACCCAGCCCGTGTCCATAACCTCACCTGTGCCCTAAACGTTGACGTTACCTCAACCAAACCCTAGCCCGGAACAGACACCATCAGCAGCCCTAAACCTTACCCTCCGCCGTGCCCTAATCCTGATGCGTACGCTGACACTGAACCGTGAGTACGCACGTGCCGTGACACCAGCCCGTGTCCGTACCCTCACCTGTGCCCTAAACCTTGCCGTTCCCTAACCAGAACCCTAGCCCAGAACGGAAGCCCCAAAGGAGCCCTACACCTTACCCTCCGCTATGCCCTAATCCCGATGCGTACGCTGACAGTGACACGTGCGTCCGCACGAGCCCTGACCCCATCCCTTGTCCGTACCCTCACCTGTGCGCTAAACCTTGGAATTCCCTAACCCGAACCCTACCCCGGAACGGAAACCCACCAGCAGCCCTACACCTTACACCTCGCCGTGCCCTAATCCTGATGCGTACGCTGACACTGACCAGTGCGTCCGCACGTGCCCTGACCACAGCCCGTGTCCGTACCCTCACCTGTGCCCTAAACCTTGCCATTCCCTAGACCGAACCCTAGACCGGAACGGAAACACACCAGCAGCCCTACACCTTACCATCCGCCGAGCCCTAATCCTGATGCGTACGCTGACACTGACCCGTGCGTCCGTACGTGCCCTGACACCAGCCCGTGCCCGGCCCCTCACCTGTGCCCTAAACCTTGCCGTTCCCTAACCCGAACCCTAGCCCGGAACGGAAAACCACCAGCAGCCCTAAACCTTACCATCCTCCGTGCCCTAATCCTGATGCGTACGCTGACACTGACCCGTGCTTCCGCACGTGCCCTGACCCCAGCCCGTGTCCGTACACTCACCTGTGCCCTAAGCCATGCCATTCCCTAACCCGAACCCTAGCCCAGAACGGAAACCCACCAGCAGCCCTACACCTTACCCTCCGCCGTGCCCTAATCCTGATGCGTACGCTGACACTGACACGTGCGTCCGCATGCCACCTGAACACAGCCCGTGTCCATACCCTCACCTGTGCCCTAAACCTTGCCGTTCCCTAACCCGAACCCTAATGCGGAACGGAAACACAACAGCAGCCCTACACCTTACCCTCCTCCGTGCCCTAATTCTGATGAGTACGCTGACGCTGACCCGTGCGTCCGCACGTGCTCTGAGCCCAGCCCCTGTCCGTACCCTCACCTGTGCCCTAAACCTTGCCGTTCCCTAACCCGAATCCTAGACCGGAACGGAAACCCTCCAGCAGCCCTACACCTTACCCTCCTCCGTGCCCTAATACTGATGTGTACGCTGACACTGACCCGTGCGTCAACACGTGCCCTGACCACAGCAGGTGTCCGTACCCTCACCTGTGCCCTAAGGCTTGCCGTTCCCTAACACGAACCCTAGCCCGGAACGGAAACCCAACAGCAGACCTACACCTTACCCTCCGCCGTGCCCTAATCCTGATGCGTACGCTGACACTGACCCGTGCTTCCGCACGTGCCCTGAACCCAGCCCGTGTCCGTTCCCTCACCTGTGCCCTAAACATTGCCGTTTCCTAACCCAAACCCTAGCACGGAACGGAAACCCACCAGCATCCCTACACCATACCCTCCGCCGTGCCCTAATCCTGATGCGTACGCTGACACTGACCCGTGTGTCCTCACGTGCCCTGAACCGAGCCCGTATCCATACCATCACCTGTGCCTTAAACCTTGCCGTTCCCTAACCTGAACCCTAGCCCAGAAGCTAAACCCACCAGCAGCCCTACAGCTTTCCCTCCGCCGTGCCCTAATCCTGATGCATACGTTGACGCTGACCCGTGCGTCCGCACGTGTCCTGAACCCAGCCCGTGTCCGTACACTCACCTGTGCCCTAAACCTTGCCGTTCCCTAACCCGAACCCTAACCCAGAAAAGAAAACCACCAGCAGCCCTATACCTTACCCTCCGCCGTGCCCTAGTCCTGATGCGTACGCTGACACTGACCCGTGCGTCCGCACGTTCCCTGACCCCAACCCGTGCCCGTACCCTCACCTGTGTCATAAACCTTGCCGTTCCCTAACCCGAACCCTAGCCCGGAACGGAAACCCACCAGCAGGCTTAAACATTACCGTCGGCCGTGCCCTAATCCTGATGCGTAGGCTGACACTGACCCATGCGTCCGCACGTGCCCTGACCCCAGCCCGTGTCCGTACCATCACCTGTGCCCTAAACCTTGCCGTTCCCTAACCCGAACCCTAACCCGGAACGGAAAGCCACCAGCAGCCCTAGACCTTACCCTCCTCCGTGCCCTATTTCTGATGAGTACGCTGACGCTGAAACGTGGGTCCGCACGTGCTCTGACCTCAGCCCGTGTCCGTACCCTCACCTTTGCCCTAAAACTTGCCATTCCCTAACCCGAACCCTAGCCCGGAACGGAAACCCACCAGCAGCCCTAAACCTTACCCTCCGCCGTGCCCTAATCCTGATGCGTACGCTGACACTGTCCCGTGCGTCCTCACTTGCGCTGACCCCAGCCTGTGTCCGTACCATCACCTGTGCCCTAAACTTTGCTGTTCCCTAAACCAAACCCTAGCCCGGAACGGAAACCCACCAGCAGCCCTACACCTTACCCTCCGCCGTGCCCTAATCCTGATGCGTACGCTGACACTGACCCGTGCGTCCGCACGTGCCCTGACCCCAGCCCGTTTCCGTACTCTCACCTGTGCCCTAAATCTTGCCGTTCCCTAACCCGAACCCTAACACGGAACGGAAACCCACCAGCAGCCCTACACCTTACCCTCCGCCGCGCCCTAATCCTCATGCATATGCTGACAGTGACCCGTGCATCCGCACGTGCCCTGACCCCAGCCCGTGTTCGTACCCTCACCTGTGCCCTAAACCTTGCCGTTCCCTAACCGGAACCCGAGCCCGGAACGGAAACCCACCAGCAGCCCTACACCTTACCCTCCACCGTGCCCTAATCCTGATGCGTACGCTGACACTGACCCGTGCGTCCGCACGTGTCCTGACGCCAGCCCGTGTCCGTACCCTCACCTGTGCCCTAAACGTTGCCGTTCCCAACCCGAACCCTAGCCCGGAATAGAAACCCACCAGCAGCTCTACACCTTACCCTCCGCCGTGCCCTAATCCTGATGCGTACGCTGACACTGACCCGTGCGTCCGCACGTGCCCTGATCCCAGCCCGTGTCTGGACCCTCAACTGTGCCCTAAACCTTGCGATTCCCTAACACGAACCCTAGCCCGGAACGGAAACCCAGCAGCAGCCCTACACCTTACCCTCTGCCGTGCACTAATCCTGATGCGTACGTTGACACTGACCCGTGCATCCGCACGTGCCCTGATCCCAGCCCGTGTCTGTACCCTCACCGGTGCCCTAAACCTTGCCGTTCCCTATCCTGTACCCTAGACGAGAACGGAAACCCACCAGCAGTCCTAAACCTTACCCTCCGCCGTGCCCTAATCCTGATGCGTACGCTGACACTGACCCGTGCTTCCGCACGTGCCCTGAACCCAGCCCGTGTGCATACCCTCACCTGTGCCCTAAACCTTGCCGTTCCCTAAACCGAACCCTAGCCCAGAACGGAAACCCACCAGCAGCCCTACACATTACCCTCCGCCGTGCCCTAATCCTGATGCGTACGCTGACACTGACCCGTGCGTCCTCACGTGCCCTGACCCCAGCCCGTGTCCGTACCCTCACCTGTGCCCTAAACCTTGCCGTTCCCTAACCCGAACCCTAGCCCGGAACGGAAACCCACCAGCAGCCCTACATCTTACACCCCGCCGTGCCCTAATCCTGATGCGTACGCTGGCACTGACCAGTGCTTCCACACGTGCCCTGACCACAGCCCGTGTCCGTACGCTCACCTGTGCCCTAAACCTTGCCATTCCCTAGCCCTAACCCTGGACAGGAACGGAAACACACCAGCAGCCCTACACCTTACCATCCGCCGAGCCCTAATCCTGATGCGTACGCTGACACTGACCCGTACGCCGTCACGTGCCCTGACCCCAGCCCGTGTCTGTACCATCACCTGTGCCCTAAACCTTGCTGTTCCCTAACCCGAAACCTAGCCCGGAACGGAAAGCAACCAGGAGACCTACACCTTACCCTCAGCCGTTCCCTAATCCTGATGCGACCGATGACACTGAACCGTGCGTCCACACATGCCCTGAACCCAGCCCGTGTCCGTAACCTCACCTGTGCCCTAAATCTTGCCGTTCCCTAACCTGAATACTAGCCCGGAACGGAAACCCACCAGCAGCCCTACACCTTACCCTCCGCCGTGCCCTAATACTGATGCATACGCTGACACTGACCCGTGCGTCCACACGTGCCCTGACCACAGGAGGTGTCCGTACCCTCACCTGTGCCCTAAACCTTGCCGTTCCATAACACGAACCCTAGCCCGGAACGGAAACCCACGATCAGCCCTACACCTTATCCTCCGCCGTGCCCTAATCCTGATACGTACGCTGACACTGACCCGTGCTTCCGCACGTGCCCTGAACCCAGCCCGTGTCCGTACCCTCACCTGTGCCCTAATCATTGCCGTTTCCTAACCCGAACCCTAGCATGGAACGGAAACCCACCAGCAGCCCTACACCTTACCCTCCTCCGTGCCCTAATCCTGATGCGTACGCTGACACTGAACCGTGTGTCCGCACGTGCCCTGAACTGAGCCCGTGACCATACCATCACCTGTGCCCTAACCCTGGCCATTCCCTAACCCGAATCCTAGCCCGGAACGGAAACCCACCAGCAGCCCTACACCTTACCCTCCGGCGTGCCCAAATCCTGATGCGTACACTGACACTGACCCGTGCGTCCGCACGTGCCCTGAACCCAGCCCGTGTCTGTACCCTCACCGGTGCCCTAAACCTTGGCGTTCCCGAACCCGAACCCTAGCCCAGAAAGGAAACCCACCAGCAGTCCTAAACCTTACCCTCCGCCATGCCATAATCCTGATGCGTACGATGACACTGACCCGTGCTTCCGCACGTGCCCTGAACCCAGCCCGTGTCCATACCCTCACCTGTGCCCTAAACCTTGCCGTTCCCTAACCCGAACCCTAGCTCGGAACGGAAACCAACCAGGAGCCCTACACCTTACCCTCCGCCATGCGCTAATCCTGATGCGTCCGCTGACACTGACCCGTGTGTCCTCACGTGCCCTGAACTGAGCCCGTGTCCATACCATCACCTGTGCCCTAAACCTTGCCGTTCCCTAACCCGAACCCTAGCCCGGAAAGGAAACCCACCATCAGCCCTACACCTTACCCTCCGCCGTGCCCTAATCCTGATGCGTACGCTGACATTGACCCGTGTGTCCGTACGTGCCCTGACCCCAGCACGTGTCCGTAACCTCACCTATGCCTTAAACCTTGCCGTTACCTATCCCGAACCCTAGCCCGCAACAGAAACCCACCAGCAGCCCTACACCATACCCTCCGCCGTGCCCTAATCCTGATACGTATGCTGACATTGAGCAGTGCGTCCACACGTGCCCTGACCCCAGCACGTATCCGTACCGTCACCTGTGCCCTAAACCTTGCCGTTCCCTAACCCGAACCCTAGCCCGGAACGGAAACCAACCAGCAGCCCTACAACTTACTCTCTGCCGTGCCCTAATCCTGATACGTACGCTGACACTGACCCGTGCGTCCGCACGTGCCCTGAACCCAGCCCGTGTCCGTACCCTCACCTGTGCCCTAAACCTTGCCGTTCCCTAACCGGAGCCCTAGCCCGGAAAGGAAACCCACCAGCAGTCCTACACCTTACCCTCCACCGTGCCCTAATCCTGATGCGTACGCTGACAATGACCCGTGCGTCCGTACGTGCCCTGACCTCAGTCCGTGTCCGTACCCTCACCTGTGCCCTAAACCTTGCCGTTGCAACCCGAAACCTAGCCCGGAATGGAAACCCACCAGCAGCCCTACACCTTACCCTCCGCCGTGCCCTAATCCTGATGCGTACGCTGACACTGACCCGTGCGTCCGCACGTGCCCTGAACCCAGCCCGTGTCCGTACCCTCACCTGTGCCCTAAACCTTGCCATTCCCTGACCCGAACCCTAGCCCGGAACGGAAACCCAGCAGCAGCCCTACACCTTAACCTCTGCCGTGCCCTACTCCTGATGCGTACGCTGACACTGACCCCTGCGTCCGCACGTGCCCTGACCCAGCCCGTGTCCGTACTCTCACCTGTGCCCTCAAACTTGACGTTCCCTAACCCGAACCCTAGCCGAGAACGGAAACCCACCAGCAGCCCTACACCTTACCCTCCACCGTGCCCTAATCCTGATGCGTACGCTGACACTGACCCGTGTGTCCGTACGTGCCCTGACCCCAGCACGTGTCCGTACCCTCACCTGTGCCCTAAACCTTGCCGTTCCCTATCCCGAACCCTAGTCCAGAACGGAAACCCGCTAGCAGCCCTACACATTACCCTACGCCGTGACCTAATCCTGATGCGTACGTTGACACTGACCCGTGCATCCGCACGTGCCCTGATCCCAGCCCGTGTCCGTACACTCACCTGTGCCCTACACCTTGTCGTTCCCTAACACGAACCCTAGCCCGGAACGGAAACCCACCAGCAGCCCTAAACCTTACCCTCCGCCGTGCCCTAATCCTAATGCATACGCTGACACTGACCCGTGCGTCCGCACGTGCCCTGACCCCAGCCTGTGTCCGTACCCTCACCTGTGCCCTAAAGCTTGCCGTTCCCTAACCCGAACCCTAGCCCGGAACGGAAACCCACCAGCAGCCCTACACCTTACCCTCCGCCGTGCCCTAATCCTGATGCGTACGCTGACACTGACCCGTACGCACTCACGTGCCCTGACCCCAGCCCGTGTCTGTACCATCACCTGTGCCCTAAACCTTGCTGTTCCCTAACCCGAAACCTAGCCTGGAACGGAAAGCAACCAGGAGACCTACACCTTACCCTCAGCCGTTCCCTAATCCTGATGCGTCCGCTGACACTGAACCGTGCGTCCACACATGCCCTGAACCCAGCCCGTGTCCGTTACCTCACCTGTGCCCTAAATCTTGCCGTTCCCTAACCTGAATACTAGCCCGGAACGGAAACCCACCAGCAGCCCTACACCTTACCCTCCGCCGTGCCCTAATACTGATGCGTACGCTGACACTGACCCATGCGTCCACACGTGCCCTGACCACAGGTGGTGTCCGTACCCTCACCTGTGCCCTAAACCTTGCCGTTCTGTACCACGAACCCTAGCCCGGAACGGAAACCCACGATCAGCCCTACACCTTATCCTCCGCCGTGCCCTAAACCTGATACGTACGCTGACACTGACCCGTGCTTCCGCACGTGCCCTGAACCCAGCCCGTGTCCGTACCCTCACCTGTGCCCTAAACATTGCCGTTTCCTAACCCGAACCCTAGCATGGAACGGAAACCCAGCAGCAGCCCTACACCTTACCCTCTGCCGTGCCCTAATCCTGATGCGTACGCTGACACTGACCCGTGCGTCCGCACGTGCCCTGACCCAGCCCGTGTCCGTACCCTCACCTGTGCCCTCAACCTTGCCGTTCCCTAACCAAAACCCTAGCCGAGAAGGGAAACCCACCAGCAGCCCTACACCTTACCCTCCACCGTGCCCTAATCCTGATGCATACGCTGACACTGACCCGTGTGTCCGTACGTGCCCTGACCCCAGCACGTGTCCGTACCCTCACCTGTGCCCTAAACCTTGCCGTTCCCTATCCCGAACCCTAGTACAGAACGGAAACCCGCCAGCAGCCCTACACATTACCCTCCGCCGTGCCCTAATCCTGATGCGTACGCTGACACTGACCCGTGTGTCCGTACGTGCCCTGAACCCAGCACGTGTCCGTACCCTCACCTGTGCCCTAAACCATGCCGTTCCCTAACGCGAACCCTAGACCGGAAAGGAAACCCACCAGCATCCCTACACCTTACCCTCTGCCGTGCCCTAATCCTGATGCAAACGCTGACATTGAACCGTGCGTTCGCACGTGCCCTGACACCAGCCCGTGTCCATACCCTCAACTGTGCCCTAAACTTTTCCGTTCCCTAACCCGAACCCTAGCACAGAACGGAAACCCACCAGCAGCCGTACACCTTACCCTCCGCCGTGCCCTAATCCTGTTACGTACGCTGACACTGACCCGTGCGACCGCACGTGGCCTGACCCCAGCACGTGTCTGTACACTCACCTGTGCCCTAAACCTTGCCGTTCCCTAACCCGAACCCTAGCTTGGAAGGGAAACCCACCAGCAGCCCTACACGTTAGCCTCCACCGTACCCTAATCCTGATGCGTACGCTGACACTGACACGTGCGTTCCCACGTGCCCTGATCCCAGCCGGTGTCCGTAACCTCACCTGTGCCCTAAACCTTGCCGTTTCCTAACCCGAACCCTAGCCTGGAACGGAAACCCACCAGCAGCCCTACACCTTACCCTCCGCCGTGCCCTAATCCTGATGCGTACGCTGACACTGACCCGTGTGTCCGCACGTGCCCTGACCGCAGCCCGTGTCCGTAACCTCACCTGTGGCCTAAACCTTGCCATTCCCTAACCCGAACCCTAGCCCGGAACGGAAACCCACCAGCAGCCCTACACCTTACCCTCCGCCGTGCCCTTATACTTATGCGTACGTTGACACTGACCCGTGCGTCCACACGTGCAATGATCCCAGGCCGTGTCCGTACACTCACCTGTGCCCTAAACCTTGTCGTTCCCTAACACGAACCGTAGCCCGGAACGGAAACCCACCAGCAGCAATAAACCTTACCGTCCGCCGTGCCCTAATCCTGATGCGTACGGTGACACTGACCCATGCGTCCACACGTGCCCTGATCCCAGCCCGTGTCCGTACCCTCACCTGTGCCCTAAACCTTGCCGTTCCCTAACCCGAACCCTAGCCCGGAACGGAAACCCACCAGCAGCCCTACACATTACCCTCCGCCGTGCCCTAATCCTGATACGTACGCTGACACTGACCAGTGCGTCCGCACGTGCCCTGACCACAGCCCGTGTCCGTACCCTCACCTGTGCCCTAAACCTTGCCATTCCCTAGACCGAACCCTAGACCGGAACGGAAACACACCAGCAGCCCTACACCTTACCATCCGCCGAGCCCTAATCCTGATGCGTACGCTGACACTGACCCGTGCGTCCGTACGTGCCCTGACACCAGCCCGTGCCCGGCCCCTCACCTGTGCCCTAAACCTTGCCGTTCCCTAACCCGAACCCTAGCCCGGAACGGAAAACCACCAGCAGCCCTAAACCTTACCATCCGCCGTGCCCTAATCCTGATGCGTACGCTGACACTGACCCGTGCTTCCGCACGTGCCCTGACCCCAGCCCGTGTCCGTACACTCACCTGTGCCCTAAGCCATGCCATTCCCTAACCCGAACCCTAGCCCAGAACGGAAACCCACCAGCAGCCCTACACCATACCCTCCGCCGTGCCCTAATCCTGATGCGTACGCTGACACTGACACGTGCGTCCGCATGCCACCTGAACACAGCCCGTGTCCATACCCTCACCTGTGCCCTAAACCTTGCCGTTCCCTAACCCGAACCCTAACCCGGAACGGAAACACAACAGCAGCCCTACACCTTACCCTCCTCCGTGCCCTAATTCTGATGAGTACGCTGACGCTGACCCGTGCGTCCGCACGTGCTCTGAGCCCAGCCCCTGTCCGTACCCTCACCTGTGCCCTAAACCTTGCCGTTCCCTAACCCGAATCCTAGACCGGAACGGAAACCCTCCAGCAGCCCTACACCTTACCCTCCGCCGTGCCCTAATACTGATGTGTACGCTGACACTGACCCGTGCGTCAACACGTGCCCTGACCACAGCAGGTGTCCGTACCCTCACCTGTGCCCTAAGGCTTGCCGTTCCCTAACACGAACCCTAGCCCGGAACGGAAACCCAACAGCAGACCTACACCTTACCCTCCGCCGTGCCCTAATCCTGATGCGTACGCTGACACTGACCGGTGCGTCCTCATGTGCCCTGACCCCAGCCCGTGTCCGTACCCTCAGCTATGCCCTAAACCTTGCCGTTCCCTAACCCGAAGCCTAGAGCGGAAGGGAAACCCACCAGCAGCCCTACACCTTACCCTCCGCCGTGCCCTAATCTTAATCCGTACGCTGACACTGACCCGTGCGTACGCACATGCCCTGACCGCAAAACGTGTCCGTACCCTCACCTGTGCCCTAAACCTTACCGTTCCCTAACCCGAACCCTAGCATGGAACGGAAACCCAGCAGCGGCCCTAAACCTTACCCTCCACCGTGACCTAATCCTAATCCGTACGCTGACACTGACCCGTGCGTCTGCACGTGCCCTGACCCCAGCACGTGTCCGTACCCTCACCTGTGCCCTAAACCATTCCGTTCCATAACCCGAACCCTAGGCCGGAACGGAAAACCACCATCAGCCCTACACCTTACCGTCCGCCATGCCCTAATCCTAATCCATACGCTGACACTGACCTGTGCGTCCGCACGTGCCAGGACACCAGCACGTATCCATACCCTGAACTTTGCCGTTCCCTGACCCGAACCCTAGCCCGGAACGGAAACCCACCAGCAGCCGTACACCTTCCACTCCCCCGTGCCCTAATCCTAATCCGCACGCTGACACTGACCCGTGCGTCCGCACGTGCCCTGACCCCAGCACGTATCCGTAACCTCACCTGTGCCCTAAAACTTGGCGTTCCCTAACCGGAACCCTAGCCCAGATCGGAAACCCAGCAGCAGGCTTACACATTACCCTCCCCCGTGGCCTAATCCTAATCCGTACGCTGACATTGAACCCTGCGTCCCCACGTGCCCCGACCCCAAAACGTGTCCGTACCCTCATCCTTGCCGTTCCCTAACCCGAACCCTAACCCTGTACGGAAACCCACCAGCAGCCCTAAAGCTTACCCTCCGCCGTTCCGTAATGCTCATCCGTACGCTGACAGTAACACGTGAGACCGCACGTGCCCTGAACCAAGCACGTGTCCGTACCCTCACCTGTGCGCTAAACCTTGCCGTTCCCTAACCCGAACCCTAGCCCGGAACGGAAACCCACAAGCAGCCCTACACCTTACCCTCCGCCGTGCCCTAATCCTAATCCGTACGCTGACACTGACCCGTGAGTCCGCACGGGCCCTGACCCCAGCACGTGTCTGTACTCTCACCTGTGCCCTAAACCTTGCCGTTCCCTAACCTGAACCCTAGCCCGGAACGGAAACCCACCAGCAGCCTTACACCTTACCCTCTGCCGTGCCCTAATACTGATATGTACGCTGACAATTACCCGTGCGTCCGCACGTGCCCTGACCCCAGCCCGTGGCCATACCCTCACCTGTGCCCTAAACCTTGCCGTTCCCAAGCCGAACCCTAGCCCGGAACGGAAACCCACCAGCAGCCCTACACCTTACCCTCCACCGTGCCCTAATCCTTATGCGTACGCTGACACTGACCCGTGCGTTTGCACGTGCCCTGAACCCAGCCCGTGTCCGTACCCTCACCTGTGCCTTAAACCTTGCCGTTCCCTAACCCGAACCCTATCCCAGAACGGAAACCCACCAGCAGCCCTACACCTTTCACTCCGCCGTGCGCTAATCCTGATGCGTACGCTGACACTGACCCATGCATCCGCACGTGCCCTAAACCCAGCCCGTGTCCATAACCTCACCTGTGCCCTAAACGTTGACGTTACCTCAACCAAACCCTAGCCCGGAACAGACACCATCAGCAGCCCTAAACCTTACCCTCCGCCGTGCCCTAATCCTGATGCGTACGCTGACACTGAACCGTGAGTACGCACGTGCCGTGACACCAGCCCGTGTCCGTACCCTCACCTGTGCCCTAAACCTTGCCGTTCCCTAACCAGAACCCTAGCCCAGAACGGAAGCCCAAAAGGAGCCCTACACCTTACCCTCCGCTATGCCCTAATCCCGATGCGTACGCTGACAGTGACACGTGCGTCCGCACGAGCCCTGACCCCATCCCTTGTCCGTACCCTCACCTGTGCGCTAAACCTTGGAATTCCCTAACCCGAACCCTACCCCGGAACGGAAACCCACCAGCAGCCCTACACCTTACACCTCGCCGTGCCCTAATCCTGATGCGTACGCTGACACTGACCAGTGCGTCCGCACGTGCCCTGACCACAGCCCGTGTCCGTACCCTCACCTGTGCCCTAAACCTTGCCATTCCCTAGACCGAACCCTAGACCGGAACGGAAACACACCAGCAGCCCTACACCTTACCATCCGCCGAGCCCTAATCCTGATGCGTACGCTGACACTGACCCGTGCGTCCGTACGTGCCCTGACACCAGCCCGTGCCCGGCCCCTCACCTGTGCCCTAAACCTTGCCATTCCCTAACCCGAACCCTAGCCCGGAACGGAAAACCACCAGCAGCCCTAAACCTTACCATCCGCCGTGCCCTAATCCTGATGCGTACGCTGACACTGACCCGTGCTTCCGCACGTGCCCTGACCCCAGCCCGTGTCCGTACACTCACCTGTGCCCTAAGCCATGCCATTCCCTAACCCGAACCCTAGCCCAGAACGGAAACCCACCAGCAGCCCTACACCTTACCCTCCGCCGTGCCCTAATCCTGATGCGTACGCTGACACTGACACGTGCGTCCGCATGCCACCTGAACACAGCCCGTGTCCATACCCTCACCTGTGCCCTAAACCTTGCCGTTCCCTAACCCGAACCCTAATGCGGAACGGAAACACAACAGCAGCCCTACACCTTACCCTCCTCCGTGCCCTAATTCTGATGAGTACGCTGACGCTGACCCGTGCGTCCGCACGTGCTCTGAGCCCAGCCCCTGTCCGTACCCTCACCTGTGCCCTAAACCTTGCCGTTCCCTAACCCGAATCCTAGACCGGAACGGAAACCCTCCAGCAGCCCTACACCTTACCCTCCTCCGTGCCCTAATACTGATGTGTACGCTGACACTGACCCGTGCGTCAACACGTGCCCTGACCACAGCAGGTGTCCGTACCCTCACCTGTGCCCTAAGGCTTGCCGTTCCCTAACACGAACCCTAGCCCGGAACGGAAACCCAACAGCAGACCTACACCTTACCCTCCGCCGTGCCCTAATCCTGATGCGTACGCTGACACTGACCCGTGCTTCCGCACGTGCCCTGAACCCAGCCCGTGTCCGTTCCCTCACCTGTGCCCTAAACATTGCCGTTTCCTAACCCAAACCCTAGCACGGAACGGAAACCCACCAGCATCCCTACACCATACCCTCCGCCGTGCCCTAATCCTGATGCGTACGCTGACACTGACCCGTGTGTCCTCACGTGCCCTGAACCGAGCCCGTATCCATACCATCACCTGTGCCTTAAACCTTGCCGTTCCCTAACCTGAACCCTAGCCCAGAAGCTAAACCCACCAGCAGCCCTACAGCTTTCCCTCCGCCGTGCCCTAATCCTGATGCATACGTTGACGCTGACCCGTGCGTCCGCACGTGTCCTGAACCCAGCCCGTGTCCGTACACTCACCTGTGCCCTAAACCTTGCCGTTCCCTAACCCGAACCCTAACCCAGAAAAGAAAACCACCAGCAGCCCTATACCTTACCCTCCGCCGTGCCCTAGTCCTGATGCGTACGCTGACACTGACCCGTGCGTCCGCACGTTCCCTGACCCCAACCCGTGCCCGTACCCTCACCTGTGTCATAAACCTTGCCGTTCCCTAACCCGAACCCTAGCCCGGAACGGAAACCCACCAGCAGGCTTAAACATTACCGTCGGCCGTGCCCTAATCCTGATGCGTAGGCTGACACTGACCCATGCGTCCGCACGTGCCCTGACCCCAGCCCGTGTCCGTACCATCACCTGTGCCCTAAACCTTGCCGTTCCCTAACCCGAACCCTAACCCGGAACGGAAAGCCACCAGCAGCCCTAGACCTTACCCTCCTCCGTGCCCTATTTCTGATGAGTACGCTGACGCTGAAACGTGGGTCCGCACGTGCTCTGACCTCAGCCCGTGTCCGTACCCTCACCTTTGCCCTAAAACTTGCCATTCCCTAACCCGAACCCTAGCCCGGAACGGAAACCCACCAGCAGCCCTAAACCTTACCCTCCGCCGTGCCCTAATCCTGATGCGTACGCTGACACTGTCCCGTGCGTCCTCACTTGCGCTGACCCCAGCCTGTGTCCGTACCATCACCTGTGCCCTAAACTTTGCTGTTCCCTAAACCAAACCCTAGCCCGGAGCGGAAATCCACCAGCAGCCCTACAATTTACCCTCCACCGTGCCCTAATACTGATGCGTACGCTGACAGTGACCCGTGCGTCCGCACGTGCCCTGACCCCAGCCCATGTCCGCACCCTCACCTGTGCCCTAAACCTTGCCATTTCCTGACCCGAACCCTAGCCCGGAACGGAAACCCACCAGCAGCCCTACACCTTACCCTCCGCCGTGCCCTAATCCTGATGCGTACGCTGACACTGACCCGTGCGTCCGCACGTGCCCTGACCCCAGCCCGTTTCCGTACTCTCACCTGTGCCCTAAATCTTGCCGTTCCCTAACCCGAACCCTAACACGGAACGGAAACCCACCAGCAGCCCTACACCTTACCCTCCGCCGCGCCCTAATCCTCATGCATATGCTGACAGTGACCCGTGCATCCGCACGTGCCCTGACCCCAGCCCGTGTTCGTACCCTCACCTGTGCCCTAAACCTTGCCGTTCCCTAACCGGAACCCGAGCCCGGAACGGAAACCCACCAGCAGCCCTACACCTTACCCTCCACCGTGCCCTAATCCTGATGCGTACGCTGACACTGACCCGTGCGTCCGCACGTGTCCTGACGCCAGCCCGTGTCCGTACCCTCACCTGTGCCCTAAACGTTGCCGTTCCCAACCCGAACCCTAGCCCGGAATAGAAACCCACCAGCAGCTCTACACCTTACCCTCCGCCGTGCCCTAATCCTGATGCGTACGCTGACACTGACCCGTGCGTCCGCACGTGCCCTGATCCCAGCCCGTGTCTGGACCCTCAACTGTGCCCTAAACCTTGCGATTCCCTAACACGAACCCTAGCCCGGAACGGAAACCCAGCAGCAGCCCTACACCTTACCCTCTGCCGTGCACTAATCCTGATGCGTACGTTGACACTGACCCGTGCATCCGCACGTGCCCTGATCCCAGCCCGTGTCTGTACCCTCACCGGTGCCCTAAACCTTGCCGTTCCCTATCCTGTACCCTAGACGAGAACGGAAACCCACCAGCAGTCCTAAACCTTACCCTCCGCCGTGCCCTAATCCTGATGCGTACGCTGACACTGACCCGTGCTTCCGCACGTGCCCTGAACCCAGCCCGTGTGCATACCCTCACCTGTGCCCTAAACCTTGCCGTTCCCTAAACCGAACCCTAGCCCAGAACGGAAACCCACCAGCAGCCCTACACATTACCCTCCGCCGTGCCCTAATCCTGATGCGTACGCTGACACTGACCCGTGCGTCCTCACGTGCCCTGACCCCAGCCCGTGTCCGTACCCTCACCTGTGCCCTAAACCTTGCCGTTCCCTAACCCGAACCCTAGCCCGGAACGGAAACCCACCAGCAGCCCTACATCTTACACCCCGCCGTGCCCTAATCCTGATGCGTACGCTGGCACTGACCAGTGCTTCCACACGTGCCCTGACCACAGCCCGTGTCCGTACGCTCACCTGTGCCCTAAACCTTGCCATTCCCTAGCCCTAACCCTGGACAGGAACGGAAACACACCAGCAGCCCTACACCTTACCATCCGCCGAGCCCTAATCCTGATGCGTACGCTGACACTGACCCGTACGCCGTCACGTGCCCTGACCCCAGCCCGTGTCTGTACCATCACCTGTGCCCTAAACCTTGCTGTTCCCTAACCCGAAACCTAGCCCGGAACGGAAAGCAACCAGGAGACCTACACCTTACCCTCAGCCGTTCCCTAATCCTGATGCGTCCGATGACACTGAACCGTGCGTCCACACATGCCCTGAACCCAGCCCGTGTCCGTAACCTCACCTGTGCCCTAAATCTTGCCGTTCCCTAACCTGAATACTAGCCCGGAACGGAAACCCACCAGCAGCCCTACACCTTACCCTCCTCCGTGCCCTAATACTGATGCATACGCTGACACTGACCCGTGCGTCCACACGTGCCCTGACCACAGGAGGTGTCCGTACACTCACCTGTGCCCTAAACCTTGCCGTTCCATAACACGAACCCTAGCCCGGAACGGAAACCCACGATCAGCCCTACACCTTATCCTCCGCCGTGCCCTAATCCTGATACGTACGCTGACACTGACCCGTGCTTCCGCACGTGCCCTGAACCCAGCCCGTGTCCGTACCCTCACCTGTGCCCTAATCATTGCCGTTTCCTAACCCGAACCCTAGCATGGAACGGAAACCCACCAGCAGCCCTACACCTTACCCTCCTCCGTGCCCTAATCCTGATGCGTACGCTGACACTGAACCGTGTGTCCGCACGTGCCCTGAACTGAGCCCGTGACCATACCATCACCTGTGCCCTAACCCTGGCCATTCCCTAACCCGAATCCTAGCCCGGAACGGAAACCCACCAGCAGCCCTACACCTTACCCTCCGGCGTGCCCAAATCCTGATGCGTACACTGACACTGACCCGTGCGTCCGCACGTGCCCTGAACCCAGCCCGTGTCTGTACCCTCACCGGTGCCCTAAACCTTGGCGTTCCCGAACCCGAACCCTAGCCCAGAAAGGAAACCCACCAGCAGTCCTAAACCTTACCCTCCGCCATGCCATAATCCTGATGCGTACGATGACACTGACCCGTGCTTCCGCACGTGCCCTGAACCCAGCCCGTGTCCATACCCTCACCTGTGCCCTAAACCTTGCCGTTCCCTAACCCGAACCCTAGCTCGGAACGGAAACCAACCAGGAGCCCTACACCTTACCCTCCGCCATGCGCTAATCCTGATGCGTCCGCTGACACTGACCCGTGTGTCCTCACGTGCCCTGAACTGAGCCCGTGTCCATACCATCACCTGTGCCCTAAACCTTGCCGTTCCCTAACCCGAACCCTAGCCCGGAAAGGAAACCCACCATCAGCCCTACACCTTACCCTCCGCCGTGCCCTAATCCTGATGCGTACGCTGACATTGACCCGTGTGTCCGTACGTGCCCTGACCCCAGCACGTGTCCGTAACCTCACCTATGCCTTAAACCTTGCCGTTACCTATCCCGAACCCTAGCCCGCAACAGAAACCCACCAGCAGCCCTACACCATACCCTCCGCCGTGCCCTAATCCTGATACGTATGCTGACATTGAGCAGTGCGTCCACACGTGCCCTGACCCCAGCACGTATCCGTACCGTCACCTGTGCCCTAAACCTTGCCGTTCCCTAACCCGAACCCTAGCCCGGAACGGAAACCAACCAGCAGCCCTACAACTTACTCTCTGCCGTGCCCTAATCCTGATACGTACGCTGACACTGACCCGTGCGTCCGCACGTGCCCTGAACCCAGCCCGTGTCCGTACCCTCACCTGTGCCCTAAACCTTGCCGTTCCCTAACCGGAGCCTTAGCCCGGAAAGGAAACCCACCAGCAGTCCTACACCTTACCCTCCACCGTGCCCTAATCCTGATGCGTACGCTGACAATGACCCGTGCGTCCGTACGTGCCCTGACCTCAGTCCGTGTCCGTACCCTCACCTGTGCCCTAAACCTTGCCGTTGCAACCCGAAACCTAGCCCGGAATGGAAACCCACCAGCAGCCCTACACCTTACCCTCCGCCGTGCCCTAATCCTGATGCGTACGCTGACACTGACCCGTGCGTCCGCACGTGCCCTGAACCCAGCCCGTGTCCGTACCCTCACCTGTGCCCTAAACCTTGCCATTCCCTGACCCGAACCCTAGCCCGGAACGGAAACCCAGCAGCAGCCCTACACCTTAACCTCTGCCGTGCCCTACTCCTGATGCGTACGCTGACACTGACCCCTGCGTCCGCACGTGCCCTGACCCAGCCCGTGTCCGTACTCTCACCTGTGCCCTCAAACTTGACGTTCCCTAACCCGAACCCTAGCCGAGAACGGAAACCCACCAGCAGCCCTACACCTTACCCTCCACCGTGCCCTAATCCTGATGCGTACGCTGACACTGACCCGTGTGTCCGTACGTGCCCTGACCCCAGCACGTGTCCGTACCCTCACCTGTGCCCTAAACCTTGCCGTTCCCTATCCCGAACCCTAGTCCAGAACGGAAACCCGCTAGCAGCCCTACACATTACCCTACGCCGTGACCTAATCCTGATGCGTACGTTGACACTGACCCGTGCATCCGCACGTGCCCTGATCCCAGCCCGTGTCCGTACACTCACCTGTGCCCTACACCTTGTCGTTCCCTAACACGAACCCTAGCCCGGAACGGAAACCCACCAGCAGCCCTAAACCTTACCCTCCGCCGTGCCCTAATCCTAATGCATACGCTGACACTGACCCGTGCGTCCGCACGTGCCCTGACCCCAGCCTGTGTCCGTACCCTCACCTGTGCCCTAAAGCTTGCCGTTCCCTAACCCGAACCCTAGCCCGGAACGGAAACCCACCAGCAGCCCTACACCTTACCCTCCGCCGTGCCCTAATCCTGATGCGTACGCTGACACTGACCCGTACGCACTCACGTGCCCTGACCCCAGCCCGTGTCTGTACCATCACCTGTGCCCTAAACCTTGCTGTTCCCTAACCCGAAACCTAGCCTGGAACGGAAAGCAACCAGGAGACCTACACCTTACCCTCAGCCGTTCCCTAATCCTGATGCGTCCGCTGACACTGAACCGTGCGTCCACACATGCCCTGAACCCAGCCCGTGTCCGTTACCTCACCTGTGCCCTAAATCTTGCCGTTCCCTAACCTGAATACTAGCCCGGAACGGAAACCCACCAGCAGCCCTACACCTTACCCTCCGCCGTGCCCTAATACTGATGCGTACGCTGACACTGACCCATGCGTCCACACGTGCCCTGACCACAGGTGGTGTCCGTACCCTCACCTGTGCCCTAAACCTTGCCGTTCTGTACCACGAACCCTAGCCCGGAACGGAAACCCACGATCAGCCCTACACCTTATCCTCCGCCGTGCCCTAAACCTGATACGTACGCTGACACTGACCCGTGCTTCCGCACGTGCCCTGAACCCAGCCCGTGTCCGTACCCTCACCTGTGCCCTAAACATTGCCGTTTCCTAACCCGAACCCTAGCATGGAACGGAAACCCAGCAGCAGCCCTACACCTTACCCTCTGCCGTGCCCTAATCCTGATGCGTACGCTGACACTGACCCGTGCGTCCGCACGTGCCCTGACCCAGCCCGTGTCCGTACCCTCACCTGTGCCCTCAACCTTGCCGTTCCCTAACCAAAACCCTAGCCGAGAAGGGAAACCCACCATCAGCCCTACACCTTACCCTCCACCGTGCCCTAATCCTGATGCATACGCTGACACTGACCCGTGTGTCCGTACGTGCCCTGACCCCAGCACGTGTCCGTACCCTCACCTGTGCCCTAAACCTTGCCGTTCCCTATCCCGAACCCTAGTACAGAACGGAAACCCGCCAGCAGCCCTACACATTACCCTCCGCCGTGCCCTAATCCTGATGCGTACGCTGACACTGACCCGTGTGTCCGTACGTGCCCTGAACCCAGCACGTGTCCGTACCCTCACCTGTGCCCTAAACCATGCCGTTCCCTAACGCGAACCCTAGACCGGAAAGGAAACCCACCAGCATCCCTACACCTTACCCTCTGCCGTGCCCTAATCCTGATGCAAACGCTGACATTGAACCGTGCGTTCGCACGTGCCCTGACACCAGCCCGTGTCCATACCCTCAACTGTGCCCTAAACTTTTCCGTTCCCTAACCCGAACCCTAGCACAGAACGGAAACCCACCAGCAGCCGTACACCTTACCCTCCGCCGTGCCCTAATCCTGTTATGTACGCTGACACTGACCCGTGCGACCGCACGTGGCCTGACCCCAGCACGTGTCTGTACACTCACCTGTGCCCTAAACCTTGCCGTTCCCTAACCCGAACCCTAGCTTGGAAGGGAAACCCACCAGCAGCCCTACACGTTAGCCTCCACCGTACCCTAATCCTGATGCGTACGCTGACACTGACACGTGCGTTCCCACGTGCCCTGATCCCAGCCGGTGTCCGTAACCTCACCTGTGCCCTAAACCTTGCCGTTCCCTAACCCGAACCCTAGCCTGGAACGGAAACCCACCAGCAGCCCTACACCTTACCCTCCGCCGTGCCCTAATCCTGATGCGTACGCTGACACTGACCCGTGTGTCCGCACGTGCCCTGACCGCAGCCCGTGTCCGTAACCTCACCTGTGGCCTAAACCTTGCCATTCCCTAACCCGAACCCTAGCCCGGAACGGAAACCCACCAGCAGCCCTACACCTTACCCTCCGCCGTGCCCTTATACTTATGCGTACGTTGACACTGACCCGTGCGTCCACACGTGCAATGATCCCAGGCCGTGTCCGTACACTCACCTGTGCCCTAAACCTTGTCGTTCCCTAACACGAACCGTAGCCCGGAACGGAAACCCACCAGCAGCAATAAACCTTACCGTCCGCCGTGCCCTAATCCTGATGCGTACGGTGACACTGACCCATGCGTCCGCACGTGCCCAGACCCCAGCCCGTGTCCGTACCCTCAGCTGTGCCCTAAACCTTGCCGTTCCCTAAACCGAACCGTAGCCCGGAATGGAAACCCACCCGCAGCCCTACACCTTACCCTCCACCGTGCCCTAATCCTGATGCGTACGCTGACACTGACCCATGCGTCCGCACGTGCCCTCACCCAGCCCGTGTCCGTACCCTCACCTGTGCCCTAAACCTTGCCGTTCCCTAACCCGAACCCTAGCCGAGAACGGAAACCCAGCAGCAGCCCTAAACCTTACCCTCCACCGTGCCCTAATCCTGATGCGTACGCTGACACTGACCCGTGTGTCCGTACATGCCCTGACCCCAGCACGTGTCCGTACCCTCACCTGTGCCCTAAACCTTGCCGTTCCCTATCCCGAACCGTAGTCCAGAACGGAAACCCGCCAGCAGCCCTACACATTACCCTCCGCCGTGCCCTAATCCTGATGCGTACGCTGACACTGACCCGTGTGTCCGTACGTGCCCTGACCCCAGCACGTGTCCGTAAACTCACCTGTGCCCTAAATCTTGCCGTTCCCTATCCCGAACCCTAGCCCGGAACGGAAACCCACCAGCAGCCCTACACCATACCCTCCGCCATGCCCTAATCCTGATACGTACGCTGACACTGACCAGTGCGTCCACACGTGCCCTGACCCCACCACGTGTCCGTACCATCACCTGTGCCCTAAACCTTGCTGTTCCCTAACCCGAACCTTAGCCCGGAACGGAAACCCACCAGCAGCCCTACACCTTACCCTCTGCCGTGCCCCAATCCTGATGCGTACGCTGACTCTGACCCATGCGTCCGCACGTGCCCTGACCCCAGCCCATGTCCGTACCCTCAGCTGTGCCCTAAACCTTGCCGTTCCCTAACCCGAACACTATCCCGGAACGGAAACCCACCCGCAGCCCTACACCTTACCCTCCGCCGTGCCCTAATCCTGATGCGTACGCTGACACTGACCCGTGCATCCGCACGTGCCCTGACCCAGCCCGTGTCCGTACCCTCACCTGTACCCTAAACCTTGCCGTTCCCTAACCCGAACCCTAGCCGAGAACGGAAACCCACCAGCAGCCCTACACCTTACCCTCCACCGTGCCCTAATCCTGATGCGTACGCTGACACTGACCCATGTGTCCATACGTGCCCTGACCCCTGCACGTGTCCGTACCCTCATCTGTGCCCTAAACCTTGCTGTTCCCTATCCCGAACCCTAGCCCAGAACGGAAACCCACCAGCAGCCCTACACATTACCCTCCGCCGTGCCCTAATCCTGATGCATACGCTGACACTGACCCGTGTGTCCATACGTGACCTAACCCCAGCACGTGTCCGTACCCTCACCTGTTCCCTAAACCATGCCGTTCCCTAACCCGAACCCTAGCCCGGAATGGAAACCCACAAGCATCCCTACACCTTACCCTCTGCCGTGCCCTAATCCTGATGCGAACGCTGACATTGAACCGTTCGTTCGCACGTGCCCTGACAGCGGCCCGTGTCCATTCCCTCAACTGTGCCCTAAACTTTTCCATTCCCTAACCCGAACCTTAGCCCAGAACGGAAACCCACCAGCAGCCCTACACCTTACCCTCCGCCGTGCCCTAATCCTGTTGCGTATGCTGACACTGTCCCGTTCGACCGCACGTGCCCTGACCCCAGCACGTGTCCGTATACTCACCCGTACCCTAAACCTTGCCGTTCCCTAACCCGAACCATAGATCGGAATGGAAACCCACCAGGAGCCCTACACGTTACCCTCCGCCGTACCCTAATCCTGATGCGTACGCTGACACTGACAAGTGCGTTCCCACGTGCCCTGACCCCAGCCCGTGTCCGTACCCTCACCTGTGCCCTAAACCTTCCCGTTCCCTAACCCGAACACTAGCCCGGAACGGAAACCCAGCAGCAGCCCTACACCTTACCCTCTGCCGTGCCCTAATACTGATGCGTACGCTGACACTGACCCGTGCGTCCGCACGTGCCCTGACTCCAGCCGGTGTCCGTACACTCACCTGTGCCCTAAACCTTGCCGTTTCCTAACCCGAACCCTAACCCGGAACGGAAACCCACCAGCTGCCCTACACCTTACCCTCCGCCGTGCCCTAATCCTGATGCGTACGCTGACACTGACCCGTGTGTCCGTACGTGCCCTGACCCCAGCACGTGTCCGTAACCTCACCTGTGCCCTAAACCTTGCCGTTCCCTATCCCGAACCCTAGCCCGGAACGGAAAACCACCAGCAGCCCTACACCATACCCTCCGCCGTGCCCTAATCCTGATACGTATGCTGACACTGACCAGTGCGTCCACACGTGCCCTGACCCCAGCACGTGTCCGTACCATCACCTGTGCCCTAAACCTTGCCGTTCCCTAAAACGAACCCTAGCCCAGAACGGAAACCCACCAGCAACCCTAAAACTTACTCTCCGCCGTGCCCTAATCCTGATACGTACGCTGACACTGACCCGTGCCTCCGCATGTGCCCTGACACCAGCCCGTGTCCGTACTCTCACCTGTGCCCTAAACCTTGCCGTTCCCTAACCGGAACCCTAGCCCGGAACGGAAACCCACCAGCAGCCCTACACCTTACTCTCCACCGTGCCCTAATCCTGATGCGTACGCTGAACACTGACCCGTGCGTCCGCACGTGCCCTGACCCCAGCCCGTGTCCGTACCCTCACCTGTGCCCTAAACCTTGCCGTTCCCAATCCGAACCCTAGCCCGGAATGGAAACCCACCAGCAGCCCTGCACCTTACCCTCCGCCGTGCCCTAATCCTGATGCGTACGCTGACACTGACCCGTGCGTCCGCAAGTGCCCTGAACCCAGCCCGTGTCCGTACCCTCACCTGTGCCCTAAACCTTGCCATTCCCTAACCCGAACCCTAGCCCGGAACGGAAACCCAGCAGCAGCCCTACACCTTAGCCTCTGCCGTGCCCTAATACTGATGCGTACGCTGACTCTCTCCAGTGCGTCCGCACGTGCCGTGACCACCAGACCGTGTCCGTACCCTCACCTATGCCCTAAACCTTGCCGTTCCCTAACCCGAACCCTAGCCCGGAACGGAAACCCACCAGCAGCCCTACAACTTACCCTCCGCCGTGCCCTTATCCTGATACGTATGCTGCACTGACCCATGAGTCCGCACGTGCCCTTACCCCAGCCCTTGTCCGTACCCTCACCTGTGCCGTAAACCTTGCCGTTCCATAACCCGAACCCTAGCCCGGAACGGAAAACCACCAGCAGCCCTACACCGTACCCACTGCTGTGCGCTAATCCTGATCCGTACGCTGACACTGACCCGTGCGTCCGCACATGCCCTGAACCCAGCCCGTGTCCGTACCCTCACGTGTTCCTTAAACATTACCGTTCCCTACCCCGAACGCTAGCCCGGAAAATAAACCCACCAGCAGCCCGACACCTTACCCTTAGCTGTGCCCTAATCCTGATGCGTACGCTGACACTGACCCGTGCATCCGCACGTACCCTGAACGCAGCACTTGTCCGTACCTTCACCTGCGCCCTAAAGCTTGCAGTTCCCTAACCCGAACCCTAGCCCTGAACGGAAACCCACCAGCAGCCCTACAACTTACCCTCCGCCGTGCCCTACTCCTGATGCATACGCTGACACTGACCCGTGCGTCCGCACGTGCCTGGAACCCAGCCCGTGTGTGTACGCTCACCTGTGCCGTAAACCTTGCCGTTCCATAACCCGAACCCTAGCCCGGAACGGAAACCCTCCAGCGGCCCTAAATCTTACCCTCCGCCGTGCCCTAATCCTGAAGCGTACGCTGACACTCACCCGTGCATTCGAACGTGCACTGAACCCAGCACGTGTCCGTACCCTCACCTGTGCCCTATAACTTTCCGTTCCCTAACCCAAGCCCTAGACCGGAACGGAAACCCACCAGCAGCCCTACACCTTACCCTCCGCCGTGCCCTAATCCTGATGCGTACGGTGACACTGACCCGTGCGCCCACACGTGCCCTGACCCCACCCTGCGTCCATACCCTCACCTGTGCCCTAAACCTTGCCGTTCCTTAACCCGAACCCTAGCCCGGAACGGACACCCACCAGCAGCCCTACACCTTACCCACCGCGGTGCCCTAATCCTGATGCGTACGCTGACACTGACCCGTGCGCCCTCACGTGCCCTGACCCCAGCCCGTGTCTGTACCTTCACCTGTGCCCTAAACCTTGGTGTTCCCTAACCCGAACCCTAGCCCGAAACGGAAAGCAACCAGGAGCCCTACACCTTACCCTCAGCCGATCCCTAAGCCTGATGCGTCCGCTGACACTGAACCGTGCGTCCACACGTGCCCTGAACCCAGCCCGTGTCCGTACCCTCACCTGTGCCCTAAACCTTGGCGTTCCCTAACCTGAATACTAGCCCAGAACGGAAACCCACCAGCAGGGCTACACCTTACCCTCCGCCATGCCCTAATACTGATGCGTACGCTGACACTGACCCGTGCTTCCGCACGTGCCCTGAACACATCACGTGTCCATACCCTCACCTGTGCCCTAAACATTGCCGTTCCCTAACCCGAACCCTAGCTCGGAACGGAAACCCACCAGGAACCCTAAACCTTACCCTCCGCCGTGCGCTAATCCTGATGCGTCCGCTGACACTGACCCGTGTGTCCGCACGTGCCCTGAACTGAGCCCGTGTCCATGCCATCACCTGTGCCCTAAACCTTGCCGTTCCGTAACCCGAACCCTAGCCCGGAAAGGAAACCCACCAGCAGCCCTACACCTTAACGTCCGCCGTGCCCTAATCCTGATGCGTACGCTGACACTGATCCGTGTGTCCGTACGTGCCCTGACCCCAGCACGTGTCCGTAACCTCACCTGTGCCCTAAACCTTGCCGTTCCCTATCCCGAACCCTAGCCCAGAACGGAAACCCACCAGCAGCCCTACACCTTACCCTCTACCGTGCCCTAATCCTGATGCATACGCTGACACTGACCCGTGTGTCCGTACGTGCCCTGACCCCAGCACGTGTCCGTACACTCACCTGTGCCCTAAACCTTGCCGTTCCCTATCCCGAACCATAGCCCAGAACGGAAACCCACCAGCAGCCCTACACATTACCCTCCGCCATGCCCTAATCCTGATGCATACGCTGACACTGACCCGTGTGTCCGTACGTGCCCTGACCCCAGCACGTGTCCGTACCCTCACCTTTGCCCTAAACCATGCCGTTCCCTAAGCCGATCCCTAGCCCGGAACGGAAACCCACCAGCAGCCCTACACCTTACCCTCTGCCGTGCCCTAATCCTGATGCGAACGCTGACATTGAACCGTGCGTTCGCACGTGCCCTGACACCAGCCCGTGTCCATACCCTCAACTGTGCCCTAAACTTTTCCGTTCCTAACCAGAACCCTAGCCCAGAACGGAAACCCACCAGCAGCCCTACACCTTACCCTCCGCCGTGCCCTAATCCTGTTGCGTATGCTGACACTGTCCCATGCGACCGCACGTGCCCTGACCCCAGCACGTGTCCGTATACTCACCTGTGCCATAAACCTTGCCGTTCCCTAACCCGAACCCTAGATCGGAACGGAAAGCCACCAGGATCGCTACACATTACCCTCCGCCGTACCCTAATCCTGATGCGTACGCTAACACTGACACGGGCGTTCCCACGTGCCCTGACCCCAGCCCGTGTCCGTACCCTCACCTGTGCCCTAAACCTTGCCGTTCCCTAACCCGAACCCTAGCCTGGAACGGAAACCGACCAGCAGCCCTACACCTTACCCTCCGCCGTGCCCTAATCCTGATGCGTACGCTGACACTGACCCGTGGGTCCGCACGTGCCCTGACCACAGCCTATGTCCATAACCTCACCTGTGCCCTAAACATTGCCATTCCCTAACCCGAACCCTAGCCCGGAACGGAAACCCACCAGCAGCCCTAAACCTTACCCTCCGCCGTGCCCTTATTCTAATGCGTACGTTGACACTGACCCGTGCATCCGCACGTGCCCTGATCCCAGCCCGTGTCCGTACACTCACCTGTGCCCTAAACCTTGTCGTTCCCTAACACGAACCCTAGCCTGGAACGGAAAACCACGATCAGCCCTACACCTTACCCTCCGCCGTGCCCTAATCATGATACGTACGCTGACACTGACCCGTTCGTCCGCACATGCCCTGACCCCAGCCCGTGTCCGTACCCTCACCTATGCCCTAAACATTGCCATACCCTAAACTGAACCCTAGCCCGGAACGGAAACCCACCAGCAGCCCTACACGTTACCCTCTACCGTTCCCTAATCTTGATGCGTTCGCTGACACTGACCAGTGTTTCCGCACTTGCCCTGACACCAGCACGTGTCCGTACCCTCACGTGTGCCCTAAACCTTGCCGTTCCCTAACTCGAACCCTAGCCCGGAACGGAAACCCAACAGCAGCCCTACACCTTACCCTCCGCCGTGCCCTAATCCTGATGCGTACACAGACACTGACCCGTGCGTCCGCACGTGCCGTGACCCCAGCCCGTGTCCGTACCCTCACCTGTGCCCTAAACCTTGCCGTTCCCTAACCGAAACCCTAGCCCGGAACAGAAACCCACCAGCAGCCCTAAACCTTACACTCCACCGTGCCCTAATCCTGATGCGTACGCTGACACTGACCCGTGCGTCCGCACGTGCCCTGAACCCAGCCCGTGTCCATACCCTCCCCTGTGTCCTAAACCTTGCCATTCCCTAACACGAACCCTAGCCCGGAACGGAAACCCAGCAGCAGCCCTACACCTTACACTCTGCAGTGCCCTAATGCTGATGCGTACGCTGACTCTGACCCATGAGTTGTCACGTGCCCTGACCCCAGCCCGTGTCTGTTACCTCACCTGTGCCCTAAACCTTGCCGTTCCCTAACCCGAACCCTAGCCCGGAGCGGAAACCCACCCGCAGCCCTACAACTTACACTCCGCGTGCCCTAATCCTGATACGTACGCTGACACTGACCCTTGCGTCCGCACGTGCCCTGACCCAGCCCGTGTCCGTACCCTCACCTGTGCCCTAAACCTTGCCGTTCCCTAACCCGAACCCTAGCCCGGAACGGAAACCCACCAGCAGCCCTACACCTTACCCTCTGCCGTGCCCTAATCCTGATGCATACGCTGACACTGACCCGTGTGTCCGTACGTGCCCTGATGCCAGCACGTGTCCGTAAACTCACCTGTGCCCTAAACCTTGCCGTTCCCTATCCCGAACCCTAGCCCGGAACGGAAAGCCAACAGCAGCCCTACACCATACCCTCCGCCGTGCCCTAATCCTGATACGTACGCTGACACTGACCAGTGCGTCCCCACATGCCCTGACCCCAGCACGTGTCCGTACCATCACCTGTGCCCTAAACCTTGCCGTTCCCTAACCCGAACCCTAGCCCGGAACGGAAACCCACCAGCAGCCCTACACGTTACCCTCTGCCGTGCCCTAATCCTGATGCGTACGCTGACTCTGACCCATGCGTCCGCACGTGCCCTGACCCCAGCCCATGTCCGTACCCTCAGCTGTGCCCTAAACCTTGCCGTTCCCTAACCCGAACCCTAGCTCGGAACGGAAACCCACCCGCAGCCATACACCTTACCCTCCGCCGTGCCCTATTCCTGATGCGTACGCTGACACTGACCCGTGCGTCCGCACGTGCCCTGACCCAGCCCGTGTCCGTACCCTCACCTGTGCCCTAAACCTTGCCGTTCCCTAACCCGAACCCTAGCCGAGAAAGGAAACCCACCAGCAGCCCTACACCTTACCCTCCACCTTGCCCTAATCCTGATGCGTACGCTGACACTGACCCGTGTGTCCGTACGTGCCCTGATCCCAGCACGTGTCCGTACCTTCACCTGTGCCCTAAACCTTGCTGTTCCCTATCCCGAACCATAGCCCAGAACGGAAACCCACCAGCAGCCCTACACATTACCCTCCGCCGTGCCCTAATCCTGATGCGTACGCTGACACTGACCCGTGTGTCCGTATGTGACCTGACCCCAGCTGGTGTCCGTACCCTCACCTGTTCCCTAAACCATGCCGATCCCTAACCCGAACCCTAGCCCGGAATGGAAACCCACCAGCAGCCCTACACCTTACCCTCTGCCATGCCCTAATCCTGATGCGAACGCTGACATTGAACCGTTCATTCGCACGTGCCCTGACACCAGCCCGTGTCCATACACTCAACTGTGCCCTAAACTTTTCCGTTCCCTATCCCGAACCCTAGCACAGAACGGAAACCCACCAGCAGCCCTACACCTTACCCTCCGCTGTGCCCTAATCCTGTTGCGTATGCTGACACTGTCCCGTTCGACCGCACGTGCCCTGACCCCAGCACGTGTCCGTATACTCACCCGTACCCTAATACTTGCCGTTCCCTAACCCGAACCCTAGATCGGAACGGAAGCCCACCAGGAGCCCTACACGTTACCCTCCGCCGTACCCTAATCCTGATGCGTACGCTGACACTGACAAGTGCGTTCCCACGTGCCCTGACCCCAGCCCGTGTCCGTACCCTCACCTGTGCCCTAAACCTTGCCGTTCCCTAACCCGAACCCTAGCCTGGAAGGGAAACCCACCAGCAGCCCTACACCTTACCCTCCGCCGTGCCCTAATCCTGATGCGTACGCTGACACTGAAACGTGCCTCCGCACGTGCCCTGACCCCAGCCCGTGTCCGTACTCTCACCTGTGCCCTAAACCTTGCCGTTCCCTAACCCGAGTCCTAGACCGGAACGGAAACCCACAGCAGCCCTACACCTTACCCTCCGCCGTGCCCTAATCCTGATGCGTACGGTGACACTGACCCTTGCGCCCGCATGTGCCCTGACCAGAGCCCGTGTCCATACCCTCACCTGTGCCCTAAACCTTGCCATTCCCTAACCCGAACCCTAGCCCGGAACAGACACCCACCAGCAGCCCTACACCTTACCCTCCGCGGTGCCCTAATCCTGATGCGTACGCTGACACTGACCAGTGCGTCCGCACGTGCCCTGACCACAGCCCGTGTCTGTACCCTCACCTGTGCCCTAAACCTGGCCGTTCCCTAACCCGAACCCTAGCCCGGAACGGAAACCCATCAGCAGCCCTACACCTTACCCTCCGCCGTGCCCTAATCCTGATGCGTACGCTGACACTGACCCGTGGGTCCGCACGTGCCCTGAACCCAGCCAGTGTCCGTACCCACACCTGTGCCATAAACGTTGCCGTTCCCTAACCCGAACCCTAGCCAGGAATGGAAATCCGCCAGCAGCCCTACACCTTACCCTCCGCCGTGCCCTAATCCTGATGCAAACGCTGACACTGACCCGTGCGTCCGCACATGCCCTGACCCCAGCCCGTGTCCGTACCCTCACTTGTGCCCTTAAACTTGCCGTTCCCTAACCCGAACCCTAGCCCGGAAAGGAAACCCACCAGCAGACCTACACCTTACCCTCCGCCGTGCCCTAATACTGATGCGTACGCTGACACTGACCCGTGCGTCCTCACGTGCCCTGACCCCAGCCCGTGTCCGTACCCTCACCTGTGCCCTAAACCTTGCCGTTCCCTAACCCAATCCCTAGCCTGGAACGGAAACCCACCAGCAGCCCTAAACCTTACCCTCCACCGTGCCCTAATCCTGATGCGTACGCTGACAGTGACCCGTGCGTCCGCACGTGCACTGACCCCACCCCGTGTCCGTACCCTCACCTGTGCCCTAAACATTGCCGTTCCCTAAGCCAAACTCTAGCCCGGAACGGAAACCCATCAGCAGCCCTACACCTTACCCTCCGCCGTGCCCTAATCCTGATGCGTACGCTGACACTGACACGTGCGTCCGCACGTGCCGTGACCCCATCCCGTGTCCGTACCCTCACCTGTGCCCTAAACCTTGCCGTTCCCTAACCCGAACCCTAGCCCGGAACGGAAACCCACAAGCAGCCCTACACCTTACCCTCCGCCGTGCCCTAATCCTGATGTGTGCGCTGACACTGACCCGTGCGTCCGCACGTCCTCTGAACCCAGCCCGTGTCCGTACCATCACTTGTGCCCTAAACCTTGCCATTCCCTAACCCGAACCCTAGCCCAGAACGGAAACCCACCAGCAACCCTACACCTTACCCTCCGATGTGCCCTAATACTGGTGCGTACACTGACACTGACCCATGCGTCCGCACGTGCCCTGACCCCAGCCCGTGTCCGTACCCTCATCTCTTCCCTAAACCTTGCCGTTCCCTAACCCGAACCATAGCCCGGAACGGAAACCCACCAGCAGCCCTACACCTTACCCTCCGATGTGCCCTAATACTGGTGCGTACGCTGACACTGACCCGTGCGTCCGCATGTGCACTGACCCCAGCCCGTGTCCGTACCCTCACCTGTGCCCTAAACCTTGACTTTACCTAACCCGAACCCTAGCCCGGAACGGAAACCCACCAGCAGCCCTACACCTTACCCTCCTCTGTGCCCTAATCCTGATGCATACGCTGACACTGACCCATGTGTCCGCACGTGCCCTGACCCCAGCTCGTGTCCGTACCCTCACCTGTGGCCTAAATCTTGCCGTTCCATAACCCGAACCATAGCCAGGAACGGAGACCCACCATTAGCCCTACACCTAACCCTCCTCCGTGCCCTAATCCTGATGCGTACGCTGACACTGACCCGGGCGTCCGCACGTGCCCTGACCCCAGCACGTGTCCGTAGCCTCATCTGTGCCCTTAACCTTGCCGTTCCCTATCTTTAACTCTAGCCCGGAACGGAAACCCACCAGCAGCCCTACACCTTACCCTCCGCCGTGCCCTAATCCTATTGCATTCGCTGACACTGACCCGTGTGTCCACACGTGTCCTGACCCCAGCAGTTGTCTGTACCCTCACCTGTGCCCTAAACATTGCCATTCCCTAACCCCAACCCTAGCGCGGAACGGAAACCCACCAGCAGCCCTACACCTTACCCTCCGCCGTGCCCTAATCCTGATGTGTACGCGGACACTGATCCGTGCGTCCGCACGTGCCCTGACCCCAGCCCGTGTCCGTAACCTCACCTGTGCCCTAAACCTTGCCGTTCCCTAACCTGAACCGTAGCCCGGTACGGAAACCCACCAGCAGCCCTACACCTTACTTTCCTCCGTGCCCTAATCCTGATGCGTACGCTGACACTGAGCCCTGCGTCCACACGTGCACTGACACCAGCCCGTGTTTGTACCCTCACCTGTGCCCTAAAACTTGCCTTTCCCTAACCCGAATCCTAGCCCGGAGCGGAAACCCACCAGCAGCCCTACACCTTACCCTCCGCCGTGCCCTAGTCCTGATGCGTACACTGACACTGAACTGTGCGTCCGCACGTGCCCTGATACCAGCACGTGTCCGTACCCTCACCTGTGCCCTAAACGTTGCCGTTCCCTAACCCGAACCCTAGACCAGAACGGAAACCCACCAGCAGCCCTACACCTTACCCTCCACCGTGCCCTAATCCTGATGCGTACGCTGACACTGACCCGTGCGTCTGCACGTGCACTGAACACAGCCCGTGTGTGTACCCTCACCTGTGCCTTAAACCTTACCGTTCCCTAACCCGAACCCTAGCCCGGAACGGAAACCCACCAGCAGCCCTACACCTTACCCTCCGCCATGCCCTAATCCTGATGCGTACGTTGACAATGGCCTATGGGCCCGCACGTGCCCTGAACCCAGCCCGTGTACGTACCCTCACCTGTGCCCTAAACCTTGCCGTTCCCTAACCCGAACCCTAGCCCGCAATGGAAACCCACCAGCAGCCCTACACCTTAACCTCCGCCGTGCCCTAATCCTGATGCGTCCGCTGACACTGACCCGTGCGTCCACACGTGCCCTGACCCCAGCACGTGTCCTTACCCTCACCTGTGCCCTAAATCTTGCCGTTCCCTAACCCGAACGCTAGCACGGAAAATAAACCCACCAGCAGCCTGACTCCTTACCCACCACCGTGCCCTAATACTGATACGTACGCTGACACTGACCCGTGCATCCACACGTGCCCTGAACCCAGCCCTTGTCCGTACCTTCACCTGCGCCCTAAACCTTGCCGTTCCTAACCCGAACCCTAGCACGGACCGGAAACCCAGCAGCAGCCCTACACCTTACCCTCCGCCGTGCCCTACACCTGATAGATACGCTGACACTGACCGGTGCGTCCACACGTGCCCTTAACCCAGCCCGTGTGTGTACCCTCACCTGTGCCCTAAACCTTGCCGTTCCCTAACCCGAACCCTAGCCCGGAACGGAAACCCACCAACAGCCCTACACCTAACCGTCCGCCGTGCCCTAATCCTGAAGCGTACACTTACACTGACCCGTGCGTTCGCACGTGCACTGAACCCAGCCCGTGTCCATACCCTCACCTGTGCCCTAAACCTTGCCGTTCCCTGACCCGAACCCTAGCCAGGAAATGAAACCCACCGGCAGCCCTACACCTTACACTCCGCTGTGCTCTAATGCTGATGCATACGCTGAAAATGACCCGTGTGTCCCCACGTGCACTGACCATAGCCCGTTACCGTTCCCTCACCTGTGCCCTAAACCTTGCCATTCCCTAACCCGAACCCTAGCACTGAACGTAAACCCTCCAGCAGCCCGACACCTTACTCTACGCCTTGCCCTAATCCTTATGTGTACGCTGACACTGACATGTGCGTCCGCAAGTGCACTGACACCAGCACGTGTCCGCACCCTCACCAGTGCCCTAAACCTTGCCATACCCTAACCCGAACCCTAGCCAGGAATGGAGACCCACCAGCAGCCCTACACCTTACCCTCCGCCGTGCCCTAATCCTGATGCGTACCCTGACACTGACACCTGCGTCCGCACGTGCCCTAACCACAGCCCATGTCCGTACCCTCACCTGTGCCCTAAACCTTGCCGATCCCTTACTTGAACCGTAGCCCGGAACGGAAACCCACCAGCAGCCCTACACCTTACTCTCCTCCGTGCCCTAATCCTGATGCGTACGCTGACACTGACCCCTGCGTACGCACGTGCACTGACCCCAACCCGTGTTTGTACCCTCACCTGTGCCCTAAAACTTGCCTTTCCCTGACCCGAACCCTAGCCCGGATCGGAAACCCACCAGCAACCCTACACCTTACCCTCCGCCGTGCCCTAATCCTGATGCGTACGCTGACCCTGAACTGTGCGTCCGCACGTGCCCTGACACCAGCACGTGTCCGTACCCTCACCTGTGCCCTAAACCTTGCCGTCGCCTAACCCAAACGCTAGCACGGAAAATAAACCCACCAGCAGCCCGACACGTTGCCCACCGCCGTGCCCTAATCCTGATGCGTACGCTGACACTGACCCATGCATCCGCACGTGACCTGAACCCAGCCCGTGTTCGTACCTTCACCTGTGCCCTAAACCTTGCCGTACCCTAACCCGAACCCTAGACAAGAACGGAAACCCAGCAGCAGCCCAACACCTTACCCTCCGCCGTGACCTACGCTGATGCGTAGGCTGACACTGAGACGTGCGTCCCCTCGTGCCCTGACCACAGCCCGTGTCCGTTCCCTCACCTGCGCCATAAACCTTGCCGTTCCCTAACACGAACCCTAGCCCTGAACGGAAAACCACCAGCAGCCCGAAACCTTACCCTCTGCCTTGCTCTAATACTGATGCGTACGCTGACACTGACCCGTGCGTCCACACGTGCCCTGACCCCAGCCCGTTTCCGTACCCTCACCTTTGCCCTAAACCTTGCCGTTCCCTAACCCGAACCCTAGCCAGGAACGAAGACACAACAGCAGCCCTACACCTTACCCCCGGCCGTCCCCTAATCCTGATGCGTACGCTGAAACTCACACATGCGTCCGCACGTGCCCTGACCCCAGCCCGTGTCCGTACCCTCACCTGTGCCCTAAACCTTGCCGTTCCCTAACTTGAACCGTAGCCCGGAACGGAAACCCACCAGCAGCCCTACACCTTACTTTCTTCCGTGCCCTACTCCTGATGCGTACGCTGACACTGACTCCTGCGTACGCACGTGCACTGACCCCAGCCCGTGTTTGTACCCTCACCTGTGCCCTAAAACTTGCCTTTCCCTAACCCGAACCCTAGCCCGGAACGGAAACCCACCAGCAGCCCTACAGTTTACCCTCCGCCGTGCCCTAATCCTGATGCGTACGCTGACACTGAACTGTGCATCCGCACTTGCCCTGACACCAGCACGTGTCCGTACCCTCACCTGTGCCCTAAACGTTGCCGTTCCCTAACCCTAACCCTAGAACGGAACGGAAACCCACCAGCAGCCCTACACATTACCCTCCTCCGTGCCCTAATCCTGATGCGTATGCTGACAATGACCTGTGCGTCCCCACGTGCCCTGAACACAGCCCATGTGTGTACCCTCACCTGTGCCCTAAACCTTGCCGTTCCCTAACCCGAACCCTAGGCCGGAATGGACACCCACCAGCAGCCCTACACCATACCCTCCGCCGTGCCCTAATCCTGATGCGTACGTTGACACTGGCCTGTGCGTCCTCACGTGCCCTGAACCCAGCCCGTGTCTCTACCCTCACCTGTGCCCTAAACCTTGCCATTCCCTAACCCGAACACTAGCCCGGAACGGAAACCCACCAGCAGCCCTACACCTTACCCTCCACCGTGCCCTAATCCTGATGCGTCCACTGACACTGACCCGTGCGTCCGCACGTGCCCTAACCCCAGCACGTTTCCGTGCACTCACCTGTGCCCTAAACCTTGCCGTTCCCTAACCCGAACGCTAGCACGGAAAATAAACCCACCAGCAGCCCGACACCTTACCCTCCACCTTGCCCTAATACTGATGCGTACGCTGACACTGACCCGTGCGTCCGCACGTGCCCTGACCCCATCCCGTGTCCGTACCCTCACCTGTGCCCTAAACCTTGCCGTTCCCTAACCCGAACCCTAGCCAGGAAAGGAGACACACTTGCAGCCCTATACTTTACCCTCCGCCGTCCCCTAATCCTGATGAGTACGCTGACACTGACACATGCGTCCACAGGTGCCCTGACCCCAGCCCGTGTCCGTACCCTCACCTGTACCCTAAACCTTGCCGTTCCCTAACTTGAACTGTAGCCCGGAACGGAAACCCACCAGCAGCCCTACACCTTACCCGCCTCCGTGCCCTAATCCTGATGCATACGCGGACACTGACCCGTGCGTCCGCACGTGAACTGATCCCAGCCTGTGTCCATACCCTCACCTGTGCCCTAAACCTTGCCTTTCCCTAACCCAAACCCTAGCCCGGAACGGAAACCCACCAGCAGCCCTACAACTTACCCTGCGCCGTGCCCTAATCCTGATGCGTACGCTGACACTGACCCATTCGTCCGCACGTGCCCTGACCCCAGCACGTGTCCGTAACCTCACCTGTACCCTAAACCTTGCCGTCCCCTAACGCGAACCATAGCCCGGAACGGAAACCCACCAGCAGCCCTACACCTTACCCTGCACCGTGCCCTAATCCTATTGCGTTCGCTGACACTGACGCGTGTGTCCGCACGTGACCTGACCCCAGGACTTTTCCATACACTCACCTATGCCCTAAACCTTGCCGTTCCCTAACCCGAACCCTAGCCCGGAACGGAAACCCACCAGCAGCCCTACACCTTGCCCTCTACCATGCCCTAATCCTGATGTGTACGCTGACACTGACCCGTGCGTCTGCACGTGCCCTGACCCCAACCCGTGTCCGTACCCTCACCTGTGCCCTAAACCTTGCCGTTCCCTAACCTGAACCGTAGCCCGGTACGGAAACCCACCAGCAGCCCTACACCTTACCCTCCTCCGTGCCCTAATCCTCATGCGTACGCTGACACTGACCCCTGCGTCCGCACGTGCACTGAACCCAGCCCATGTCCGTACCCTCACCTGTGCCCTAAACCTTGCCTTTCCCTAACGCGAACCCTAGCCCGGAACGGAAACCCACCAGCAGCCCTAAACCTTACGCTCCGCCGTGCCCTAATCCTGAGGCGTACGCTGACACTGAACCGTGCGTCCAGACATTCCCTGTCACCAGCACGTGTCCGTACACTCACCAGTGCCCTAAACCTTGCCATTCCCTAACCCCAACCCTAGCCCGGAACGGAAACCCACCAGCAGCCCTACACTTTACCAGCCACCGTGCCCTAATCCTATTGCATTCGCTGACACTGACCCGTGTGTCCGCACGTGTCCTGACCCCAGCAGTTGTCCGTACCCTCACCTGTGCCCTAAACCTTGCCGTTCCCTAACCCCAACCCTAGCGCAGAACGAAAACCCACCAGCAGCCCTACACCTTACCCTCCACCGTGCCCTAATCCTGATGCGTATGCTGACACTGACCCCTGCGTCCACACGTGCACTGACCCCAGCCCGTGTTTGTACCCTCACTTGTGCCCTAAAACTTGCCTTTCCCGAACCTGAACAATAGCCCGGAACGAAAACCCACCAGCAGCCCTACACCTTACCCTCCACCGTGCCCTAATCCTGATGCGTACGCTGACACTGAACTGTGCGTCCGCACGTGCCCTGACACCAGCACGTGTCCGTACCCTCACCTGTGCCCTAAACGATGCCGTTCCCTAACCCGAACCCTAGACCAGAATGGAAACCCACCAGCAGCCCTACACCTTACCCTCCGCCGTGCCCTATTCCTGATGCGTACCCTGACACTGACACATGCGTCCGCACGTGCCCTGAACACAGCCCATGTCCGTACCCTCACCTGTGCCCTAAACCTTGCCGTTCCCTTACTTGAACCGTAGCCCGGAACGGAAACCCACCAGCAGCCCTACACCTTACTCTCCTCCGTGCCCTAATCCTGATGCGTACGTTGACACTGACCCCTGTGTACGCACGGGCACTGACCCCAGCCCGTGTTTGTACCCTCACCTGTGCCTTAAAACTTGCCTTTCCCTAACACGAACCCTAGCCCGGATCGGAAACCCACCAGCAACCCTACACCTTACCCTCCGCCGTGCCCTAATCCTGATGCGTACGCTGACACTGAGCAGTGCGTCCGCACGTGCCCTGACACCATCACGTGTCCGTACCCTCATCTGTGCCTTAAACGTTGCCGTTCCCTAACCCGAACCCTAGACCGGAATGGAAACCCACCAGCAGCCCTACACGTTACCCTCCACCGTGCCCTAATGCTGATGCGTATGCTGACACTGACCTGTGCGTCCCCACGTGCCCTGAACACAGCCCGTGTGTGTACCCTCACGTGTGCCCTAAACCTTGCCGTTCCCTAAAACGAACCCTAGCCCGGAATGGAAACCCACCAGCAGCCCTACACCTTACCCTCCGCCGTGAACTAATCCTGATGCGTCCGCTGACACTGACCCGTGCGGCCGCACGTGCCCTGACCCCAGCACGTGTCCATACACTCACCTGTGCCCTAAACCTTGACGTTCCCTAACCCGAACCCTAGAATGGAACGGAAACCCAGCAGCAGCCCTACACCTTACCCTCGGCCGTGACCTACTCTGATGCGTACGCTGACACTGACCCGTGCGTCCCCACGTGCCCTGACCACAGCCCGTGTCCGTTCCCTTACCTGTGCCATAAACCTTGCCGTTCCCTAACACGAACCCAAGCCGTGAACGGAAAACCACCAGCAGCCCGACACCATACCCTCCGCCTTGCCCTAATACTGATGCGTACGCTGACACTGACACGTGCGTCCGCACGTTCCCTGACCCCAGCCCGTGTCCGTACCCTCACCTTTGCCCTAAACCTTGCCGTTCCCTAACCCGAACCCTAGCCGGGAACGGAGAAACAACAGAAGCCCTACACCTTACCCTCCGCCGTCCCCTAATCCTGATGCGTACACTGACAATGACACATGCGTCCGCACGTGCCCTGACCCCAGCCCGTGTCCGTACCCTCACCTGTGCCCTAAACCTTGTCATTCCCTAACTTGAACCGTAGCCCGGAACGGAAACCCACCAGCAGCCCTACACCTTACTCTCTTCCGTGCCCTAATCCTGATGCGTACGCTGACACTGACCCGTGCGTCCGCATGTGCACTGACCCCAGCCCGTGTTTGTACCCTCACCTGTGCCCTAAAACTTGCCTTTCCCTAACCCGAACCCTAGCCCGGAACGGAAACCCACCTGCAGCCCTACAACTTACCCTCCTCCTTGCCCTAATCCTGATGCGTCCGCTGACACTGACCCGTGCGTCCGCACGTGCCCTGACCCCAGCACGTGTCCGTACCCTCACCTGTGCCCTAAACCTTGCCGTCCCCTAACGCGAACCATAGCCCGGAACGGAAACCCACCAGCAGCCCTAAACCTTACCCTCCGCCGTGCCCTAATCCTATTGCGTTCGCTGACACTGACGCGTGTGTCTGCACGTGCCCTGACCCCAGGACTTTTCCATACACTCACGTGTGCCCTAAACCTTGCCGTTCCCTAACCCGAACCCTAGCCCGGAACGGAAACCCACCTGCAGCCCTACACCTTACCCTCCGCCGTGCCCTAATCCTGATGGGTACGCTGACACTGACCCGTGCGTCCGCACGTGCCCTGACCCCAGCCCGTGTCCGTACCCTCACCTGTGCCATAAACCTTGCCGTTCCCTAACCCGAACACTAGCCTGAAACGGAAAACCACCAGCAGCCCTACACCTTACCCTCCGTCGTTCCCTAATCCTGATGCGTACGCTGACACTGACCCGTGCATCCGCACGTGCCCTGACCCAAGCCCGTCTCCGTACCCTCACCTTTGCCCTAAACCTTGCCGTTCCCTAACCCGAACCCTAGCCCGGAACGGAAACCCACGTGCAGCCCTACACCTTACCCTCCGACGTGCCCTAATCCTCATGTGTACGCTGACACTGACCCGTGCGTCCGCACGTGCCCTGACCCCAGCCCATGTCCGTTCCCTCACCTGTGCCCTAAACCTTGCCGTTCCCTAACCTGAACTGTAGCCCAGTACGGAAACCCACCAGCAGCCCTACACCTTACCCTTCTCTGTGCCCTAATCCTGATGCGTACGCTGACACTGTCCCCTGCGTCTGCACGTGCACTGACCGCAGCCTGTGTCCGTACCCTCACCTGTGCCCGAAAACTTGCCTTTCCCTAACCCGAACCCTAGCCCGGAACGGAAACCCACCAGCAGCCCTAAACCTTACCCTCCGCCGTGCCCTAATGCTGAGGTGTACGCTGACACTGAACCGTGCGTCCGCACGTGCCCTGTCACCAGCACGTGTCCGTGCCCTCACCTGTGCCCTAAACCTTGCCGTTCCCTAACCCCAAACCTAGCTCGGAACGGAAAACCCCCAGCCGCCCTACACCTTACCCTCCGCCGTGCCCTAATCCTGAAGCGTACGCTGACACTGACCCGTGCGTTCGCACGTGCACTGAACCCAGACCGTGTTCGTACCCTCAACTATGCCCTAAAACTTGCCGTTCCCTAACCCGAACCCTAGCCCGGAAGGGAAACCCACCAGCAGCCTTACAACTTACCCTCTGCTGTGCCCTAATTCTCATGCATAAGCTGACACTAACCCGTGCGTCCACACGAGACCTGAACACAGCCCGTGTCCATATCCTCACCTGTGCCCTAAATCTTGCCGTTCCCTAACCCGAACCCTAGCCCGGAACGAAAAACAACCAGCAGCCCTACACCTTACACTCCGCCGTGCCCTAATCCTGATGCGTGCGCTGACACTGACCCGTGTGTCCGCACGTAGTCTGAACCCAGCCCGTGTCCGTACCCTCACCTGTGCCCTAAATCTTGCCGTTCCCTAACCCGAACCCTAGCCTGGAACGAAAAAGAACCAGCAGCCCTACACCTTACCCTCCGCCGTGCCCTAATCCTGGTGCGTACGCTGACACTGACCCATGTGTCCGCACGTGCCCTGACCCCAGCACGTGTCCGTACCCTCACCTGTGCCCTAAACCTTTCCGTTCCCTAACCCGAAACCTAGCCCGGAATGGAAACCCAACAGCAGCCCTACACCTTACCCTCCGTCGTGCCCTAATCCTGATGTGTACGCTTATAGTGACCAGTGTGTCCGCACGTGCCCTGAACCCAGCCCTTGTCTGTTACCTCACCTGTGCCCTACACGTTGCCATTCCCTAACCAGAAACGTAGCCCAGAACGGAAACCCACCAACAGCCCTACACCTTACCCTCCGCCGTGCCCTAATCCTGATGCGTACGCTGACACAGACAGGTGCGTCCGCACGTACCCTGACCCCAGCACGTGTCCGTTCCCTCATCTGTGCCCTAAGCCTTGCCGTTCCCTAACCTCAACACGAACCCGGAACGGAAACCCACCAGCAGCCCTACACCTTACCCTCCTCCGTGCCCTAATCCTGATGCGTACGCTGACACTGACCCCTGCGTCCGCACGTGCACTGACCCCAGCCCGTGTCCGTACCCTCACCTGTGCCCTAAAACTTGCCTTTCCCTAACCCGAACCCTAGCCCTGAACGGAAAACCACCAGCAGCCCTAAACCTTACCCTCCGAGGTGCCCTAATCCTGAGGCGTACGCTGACACTGAACCGTGCGTCCGCACGTTCCCTGTCACCAGCACGTGTCCGTACCCTCACCTGTGCCCTGAACCTTGCGGTTCCCTAACCCCAACCCTAGCCCTGAACGGAAACCCACCAGCAGCCCTAAACCTTACCCTCCGCCGTGCCCTAATCCTGATGCGTACGCTGACACTGACCCTTGCGTCTGCACGTGCCCTGAACCCAGCCTGTGTGTGTGCCCTCACCTGTGCCCTAAACCTTGCCGTTCCCTAACCCGAACCCTAGCCCAGAACGGAAACCCACCTGCAGCCCTACACCTTACCCTCCGTCGTGCCCTAATCCTGATGCGTACGCTGACACTGACCCGTGCGTCCGCACGTGCCCTGACCCCAGCCCGTGTCCGTACCCTCACCTGTGACCTAAACCTTGCTGTTCCCTAACCTGAACCGTAGCCCGGAACGGAAACCCACCAGCAGCCCTACACCTTACCCTCCTCCGTGCCCTAATCCTGATGCGTCCGCTGACACTGACCCATGCGTCCGTACGTGCACTCACCCCAGCCCGTGTCCGTACCCTCACCTGTTCCCTAAAACTTGCCTTTCCCTAACCCGAACCCTAACCTGGAAAGGAAACCCACCAGCAGCCCTACACCTTACCCTCCGCCGTGCCCTTATCCTCATGCGTACGCTGACACTGACCCCTGCGTCCGCACGTGCCTTGACCCCAGCACATGTCCGTAAGCTCACCTGTGCCCTAAACCTTGCCGTTCCCTAACCCGATCCCTAACCCGGAACGGAAACACACGAGCAGCCATACACCTTACCCTCTGCTGTGCCCTAATCCTGATGCGTATGGTGACACTGTCCCGTGCGTCCGAACCTGCCCTGACCCCAGCACATGTCCGTACCCTCACCTGTACCCTAAACTTTGCCGTTCCCTAACCCGAACCCTAGCCCGTAATGGAAACCCACCAGCAGCCCTACACGTTACCGTCCGCCGTGCCCTAATACTGATGCGTACGCTGACACTGACCCGTGCGTTCACACGTGCCCTGACCCAAGCCCGTATCCGTACCCTCACCTATGCCTTAAAACTTGCCGTTCCCTAACCCGAACCCTGGCCCGGAACGTAAACCCAAACCAGCCCTACACCATACCCTCCGCCGTTCCCTAATCCTGATGCGTAAGCTGACACTGACCCGTGCGTCCCCACAGGCCCTGAAGCCATCCCGTGTACGTAACCTCACCTGTGCCCTAAATCTTGCCGTTCCCTAACCCGAACCCTAGCCCGGAACGGAAAACCACCAGCAGCCCTACACCTTACCCTCCGCAGTGCCCTAATCCTGGTGCGTACGCTGACATTGACCCATGTGTCCGCACGTGCCCTGACCCCAGCACGTGTCCGTACCCTCACCTGTGCCCTAAACCTTGCCGTTCCCTAACGCGAACCCTAGCCCGGAACGGAAACCCAACAGCAGCCCTACACCTTACCCTCCGCCGTGACCTAATACTGATGCATACGCTGACACTGACCCGTGCGTCCGCACGTGCCCTGATCCCAGCCCGTGTCAGTACTCACCTGTGCCCTAAACCTTGCCATTCCCTAACCTGAACCGTAGCCCAGAACGGAAACCCACCAGCAGCCCTACACCTTAACCTCCTCCGTGCCCTATTCCTGATGCATCCGCTGACGCTAACCCTTGCGTCCGCACGTGCCCTGGACCCAGCCCGTGTCCGTACCCTCACCTGTGCCCTAAACCTTGCCATTCCCTAACCCGAAACCTAGCCCGGAACGGAAACCCACCAGCAGCGCTACACCTTACCCTCCGCTGTGCCCTAATCCTGATGGGGGCGCTGACACTGACCCGTGCGTCCGCACGTCCTCTGAACCCATCCCGTGTCCGTACCCTCACCTGTGCCCTAAACCTTGCCGTTCCCTAACCCGAACCCTAGCCCAGAATGGAAACCCAACAGCAGCCCTACACCTTACCCTCCGATGTGCCCTAATCCTGGTGCGTACGCTGACACTGACCCGTTCGTCCCCACGTGCACTGACCGCAGCCCGTGTCCGTTCCCTCAACTGTGCCCTAAACCTTGCCGTTCCCTAACCCGAACCCTAGCCCTGAACGGAAACCCACCAACAGCCCGACACCTTACCCTCAGCCTTGCCCTAATCCTGATGCGTACGCTGACACTACCCGTGCGTCCACACGTGCCTTGACACCAGCCCGTGTCCGTACCCTCACCTGTGCCCTAAATATTGCCGTTCCCTAACCCGAAGCCTAGCTCGGAATGGAAACCCACCAGCAGCCCTACACCTTACACTCCGTCGTGCCCTAATCCTGAAGCGTACGCTGAAACTGACCCGTGCGTCCGCAGGTGCCCTGACCCCAGACCGTGTCCGTACACTCACCTGTTCCCTAAACCTTGCCTTTCCCTAACCTGAACCCTAGCCCGGAACGGAAACCCACCAGCAACCCTACAACTTACCCTCCGCCGTGCCCTAATCCTGATGCGTACGCTGACACTGAATCGTGCGTGCGCACGTGCCCTGACCCCAGCACGTGTCCGTACCCTCACCTGTGCCCTAAACCTTGCCGTCCCCTAACGCGAACCCTAGCCCAGAATGGAAACCCACCAGCAGCCCTACACCTTACCCTCCGCCCTGCCCTAATCCTATTGTGTTCGCTGACACTGACCCGTGTGTCCGCACATGCCCTGACCCCATCACTTGTCAGTACACTCACCTGTGCCCAAAACTTTGCCGTTCCCTAACCCGAACCCTGGCCCGGAAAGGAAAACCACCACAAGCCCTACACCTTACCCTCCGCCGTGCCCTAATCCTGATGCGTACGCTGACACAGACCCATGCGTCCGCACGTACCCTGACCCCAGCACGTGTCCGTTCCCTCATCTGTGCCCTAAGACTTTCCGTTCCCTAACCTCAACACGAACCCTGAACGGAAACCCACCAGCAGCCCTACACCTTACCCTCCTCCGTGCCCTAATCCTATTGCGTTCGCTGACACTCACCCGTGTGTCCGCACGTGCCCTGACCCCATCACTTGTCGGTACACTCATCTGTGCCCTAAACCTTGTCGTTCCCTCACCCAAACCCTGGCCCTGAACGGAAAACCACCACCAGCCCTACACCTTACCCGCCGCCGTGCCCTAATCCTGATGCGTACGCTGACACAGACCCGTGCATCCGCACGTACCCTGACCCCAGCACGTGTCCGTTCCCTCATCTGTGCCCTAAACCTTGCCGTTCCCTAACCTCAACACGAACCCGGAATGGAAACCCACCAGCAGCCCTACACTTTACCCTCCGCCGTGCCCTAATCCTGATGTGTACGCTGACACTGACCCGTGCGTCCACACGTGCCCTGACCCCAGCCCGTGTCTGTATCCTCACCTGTGCCCTAAACCTTGCCGTTCCCTAACCTGAACCTTAGGCCGGTACGGAAACCCACCAGCAGCCCTACACCTTACCCTCCTCCGTGCCCTAATCCTGATGCGTACGCTGACACTGACCACTGCGTCCGCACGTGCACTGACCCCAGCCCGTGTCCGTACCCTGACCTGTGCCCTAAAACTTGCCTTTCCCTAACCCGAACCCTAGCCCGTAACGGAAACCCACCAGCAGCCCTAAACCTTACCCTCCGCGGTGCCCTAATCTTGAGGCGTACGCTGACACTGACCCGTGCGTCCGCACGTGCACTGACCCCAGCCCGTGTTTGTACCCTCACCTGTGCCCTAAACCTTGCCTTTCCCTAACCCGAACCCTAGCCCGGAACGGAAACCCACCTGCAGCCCTACAACTTACCCTCCTCCGTGCCCTAATCCTGATGCGTCCGCTGACACTGACCCGTGCGTCCGCACGTGCCCTGACCCCAGCACGTGTCCGTACCCTCACCTGTGCCCTAAACCTTGCCGTCCCCTAACGCGAACCATAGCCCGGAACGGAAACCCACCAGCAGCCCTAAACCTTACCCTCCACCGTGCCCTAATCCTATTGCGTTCGCTGACACTGACGCGTGTGTCTGCACGTGCCCTGACCCCAGGACTTTTCCATACACTCACCTGTGCCCTAAACCTTGCCGTTCCCTAACCCGAACCCTAGCCCGGAACGGAAACCCACCAGCAGCCCTACACCTTACCCTCCGCCGTGCCCTAATCCTGATGGGTACGCTGACACTGACCCGTGCGTCCGCACGTGCCCTGACCCAAGCCCGTGTCCGTACCCTCACCTGTGCCCTAAACCTTGCCGTTCCCTAACCTGAACCGTAGCCCGGTACGGAAACCCACCAGCAGCCCTACACCTTACCCTCCTCCGTGCCCTAATCCTGATGCGTCCGCTGACACTGACCCGTGCGTCCGCACGTGCACTCACCCCAGCCCGTGTCCTTACCCTCACCTGTGCCCTAAACCTTGCCTTTCCCTAACCCGAACCCTAGCCAATAACGGAAACCCACCAGCAGCCCTACACCTTACCGTCCGCCGTGCCCTAATCCTGATGCGTACGCTGACACTGACCTGTGCGTCCGCACGTGCCCTGACCCCAGCACATGTCCGTAACCTCACCTGTGCCCTAAACCTGGCCGTTCCCTAACCCGATCCCTAGCCCGGAACGGAAACCCACCAGCTGCCATACACCTTACTCCCTGCCGTGCCCTAATCCTGATGCGTACGCTGACACTGACCCATGCGTCCGAACCTGCCCTGACACCAGCACATGTCTGTACCCTCACCTGTGCCCTAAACCTTGCTGTTCCCTAACCGGAACCCTAGCCCAGAACGGAAACCTACCAGGAACCATATACCTTACCCTCAGTTGTGCCCTAATCCTAATCCGTACGCTGACACTGACCCATGCGTCCGCACGTGCCCTGACTACAGCATGTGTCCGTACCCTCACTTGTAGCCTAAACCTTGCCGTTCCCTAACACGAACCCTAGCCCGGAACGGAAACCCACCAGCCGCCCTAAACCTTACACACTGGCGTGCCCCAATCCTATTGCGTTCGCTGACACTGACCAGTGCGTCCGCACGTGCCCTGACCCCAGGACTTGTCCGTACCCTCACCTGTGCCATAAACCTTGCCGTTCCCTAACCCGAACACTAGCCTGAAACGGAAAACCACCAGCAGCCCTACACCTTACCCTCCGTCGTTCCCTAATCCTGATGCGTACGCTGACACTGACCCGTGCATCCGCACGTGCCCTGACCCAAGCCCGTCTCCGTACCCTCACCTTTGCCCTAAACCTTGCCGTTCCCTAACCCGAACCCTAGCCCGGAACGGAAACCCACGTGCAGCCCTACACCTTACCCTCTGACGTGCCCTAATCCTCATGTGTACGCTGACACTGACCCGTGCGTCCGCACGTGCCCTGACCCCAGCCCATGTCCGTTCCCTCACCTGTGCCCTAAACCTTGCCGTTCCCTAACCTGAACTGTAGCCCAGTACGGAAACCCACCAGCAGCCCTACACCTTACCCTTCTCTGTGCCCTAATCCTGATGCGTACGCTGACACTGTCCCCTGCGTCTGCACGTGCACTGACCGCAGCCCGTGTCCATACCCTCACCTGTGCCCGAAAACTTGCCTTTCCCTAACCCGAACCCTAGCCCGGAACGGAAACCCACCAGCAGCCCTAAACCTTACCCTCCGCCGTGCCCTAATGCTGAGGTGTACGCTGACACTGAACCGTGTGTCCGCACGTGCCCTGTCACCAGCACGTGTCCGTGCCCTCACCTGTGCCCTAAACCTTGCCGTTCCCTAACCCCAACCCTAGCTCGGAACGGAAAACCCCCAGCCGCCCTACACCTTACCCTCCGCCGTGCCCTAATCCTGAAGCGTACGCTGACACTGACCCGTGCGTTCGCACGTGCACTGAACCCAGACCGTGTTCGTACCCTCAACTATGCCCTAAAACTTGCCGTTCCCTAACCCGAACCCTAGCCCAGAAGGGAAACCCACCAGCAGCCTTACAACTTACCCTCTGCTGTGCCCTAATCCTCATGCATAAGCTGACACTAACCCGTGCGTCCACACGAGACCTGAACACAGCCCGTGTCCGTAACCTCACCTGTGCCCTAAATCTTGCCGTTCCCTAACCCGAACCCTAGCCCGGAACGAAAAACAACCAGCAGCCCTACACCTTACACTCCGCCGTGCCCTAATCCTGATGCGTGCGCTGACACTGACCCGTGTGTCCGCACGTAGTCTGAACCCAGCCCGTGTCCGTACCCTCACCTGTGCCCTAAATCTTGCCGTTCCCTAACCCGAACCCTAGCCTGGAACGAAAAACAACCAGCAGCCCTACACCTTACCCTCCGCCGTGCCCTAATCCTGGTGCGTACGCTGACACTGACCCATGTGTCCGCACGTGCCCTGACCCCAGCACGTGTCCGTACCCTCACCTGTGCCCTAAACCTTTCCGTTCCCTAACCCGAAACCTAGCCCGGAATGGAAACCCAACAGCAGCCCTACACCTTACCCTCCGTCGTGCCCTAATCCTGATGCGTACGCTGATAGTGACCAGTGTGTCCGCACGTGACCTGAACCCAGCCCTTGTCTGTTACCTCACCTGTGCCCTACACGTTGCCGTTCCCTAACCAGAAACGTAGCCCAGAACGGAAACCCACCAACAGCCCTACACCTTACCCTCCGCCGTGCCCTAATCCTGATGCGTACGCTGACACAGACAGGTGCGTCCGCACGTACCCTGACCCCAGCACGTGTCCGTTCCCTCATCTGTGCCCTAAGCCTTGCCGTTCCCTAACCTCAACACGAACCCGGAACGGAAACCCACCAGCAGCCCTACACCTTACCCTCCTCCGTGCCCTAATCCTGATGCGTACGCTGACACTGACCCCTGCGTCCGCACGTGCACTGACCCCAGCCCGTGTCCGTACCCTCACCTGTGCCCTAAAACTTGCCTTTCCCTAACCCGAACCCTAGCCCTGAACAGAAAACCACCAGCAGCCCTAAACCTTACCCTCCGCGGTGCCCTAATCCTGAGGCGTACGCGGACACTGAACCGTGCGTCCGCACTTTCCCTGTCACCAGCACGTGTCCGTACCCTCACCTGTGCCCTGAACCTTGCGGTTCCCTAACCCCAACCCTAGCCCTGAACGGAAACCCACCAGCAGCCCTAAACCTTACCCTCCGCCGTGCCCTAATCCTGATGCGTACGCTGACACTGACCCTTGCGTCTGCACGTGCCCTGAACCCAGCCTCTGTGTGTGCCCTCACCTGTGCCCTAAACCTTGCCGTTCCCTAACCCGAACCCTAGCCCAGAACGGAAACCCACCTGCAGCCCTACACCTTACCCTCCGTCGTGCCCTAATCCTGATGCGTACGCTGACACTGACCCGTGCGTCCGCACGTGCCCTGACCCCAGCCCGTGTCCGTACCCTCACCTGTGACGTAAACCTTGCCGTTCCCTAACCTGAACCGTAGCCCGGAACGGAAACCCACCAGCAGCCCTACACCTTACCCTCCTCCGTGCCCTAATCCTGATGCGTCTGCTGACACTGACCCGTGCGTCCGTACGTGCACTCACCCCAGCCCGTGTCCGTACCCTCACCTGTTCCCTAAAACTTGCCTTTCCCTAACCCGAACCCTAACCTGGAAAGGAAACCCACCAGCATCCCTACACCTTACCCTCCGCCGTGCCCTTATCCTCATGCGTACGCTGACACTGACCCGTGCGTCCGCACATGCCTTGACCCCAGCACATGTCCGTAAGCTCACCTGTGCCCTAAACCTTGCCGTTCCCTAACCCGATCCCTAGCCCGGAACGGAAACACACGAGCAGCCATACACCTTACCCTCTGCCGTGCCCTAATCCTGATGCGTATGGTGACACTGTCCCATGCGTCCGAACCTGCCCTGACCCCAGCACATGTCCGTACCCTCACCTGTACCCTAAATTTTGCCGTTCCCTATCCCGAACCCTAGCCCGTAATGGAAACCCACCAGCAGCCCTACACGTTACCGTCCGCCGTGCCCTAATACTGATGCGTACGCTGACACTGACCCGTGCGTTCACACGTGCCCTGACCCAAGCCCGTATCCGTACCCTCACCTATGCCTTAAAACTTGCCGTTCCCTAACCCGAACCCTGGCCCGGAACGTAAACCCAACACCAGCCCTACACCATACCCTCCGCCGTTCCCTAATCCTGATGCGTAAGCTGACACTACCCGTGCGTCCCCACAGGCCCTGAACCCATCCCGTGTCCGTAACCTCACCTGTGCCCTAAATCTTGCCGTTCCCTAACCCGAACCCTAGCCCTGAACGGAAAACCACCAGCAGCCCTACACCTTACCCTCCGCAGTGCCTTAATCCTGGTGCGTACGCTGACATTGACCCATGTGTCCGCACGTGCCCTGACCCCAGCACGTGTCCGTACCCTCACCTGTGCCCTAAACCTTGCCGTTCCCTAACGCGAACCCTAGCCCGGAACGGAAACCCAACAGCAGCCCTACACCTTACCCTCCGCCGTGACCTAATACTGATGCATACGCTGACACTGACCCGTGCGTCCGCACGTGCCCTGATCCCAGCCCGTGTCAGTACCCTCACCTGTGCCCTAAACCTTGCCATTCCCTAACCTGAACCGTAGCCCAGAACGGAAACCCACCAGCAGCCCTACACCATAACCTCCTCCGTGCCCTATTCCTGATGCGTCCGCTGACGCTAACCCTTGCGTCCGCACGTGCCCTGGACCCAGCCCGTGTCCGTACCCTCACCTGTGCCCTAAACCTTGCCATTCCCTAACCCGAAACCTAGCCCGGAACGGAAACCCACCAGCAGCGCTACACCTTACCCTCCGCTGTGCCCTAATCCTGATGGGGGCGCTGACACTGACCCGTGCGTCCGCACGTCCTCTGAACCCAGCCCGTGTCCGTACCCTCACCTGTGCCCTAAACCTTGCCGTTCCCTAACCCGAACCCTAGCCCAGAATGGAAACCCAACAGCAGCCCTACACCTTACCCTCCGATGTGCCCTAATCCTGGTGCGTACGCTGACACTGACCCGTTCGTCCCCACGTGCACTGACCGCAGCCCGTGTCCGTTCCCTCAACTGTGCCCTAAACCTTGCCGTTCCCTAACCCGAACCCTAGCCCTGAACGGAAACCCACCAACAGCCCGACACCTTACCCTCAGCCTTGCCCTAATCCTGATGCGTACGCTGACACTACCCGTGCGTCCACACGTGCCTTGACCCCAGCCCGTGTCCGTACCCTCACCTGTGCCCTAAATCTTGCCGTTCCCTAACCCGAAGCCTAGCTCGGAATGGAAACCCACCAGCAGCCCTACACCTTACACTCCGTCGTGCCCTAATCCTGAAGCGTACGCTGAAACTGACCCGTGCGTCCGCAGGTGCCCTGACCCCAGACCGTGTCCGTACACTCACCTGTTCCCTAAACCTTGCCTTTCCCTAACCTGAACCCTAGCCCGGAACGGAAACCCACCAGCAACCCTACAACTTACCCTCCGCCGTGCCCTAATCCTGATGCGTACGCTGACACTGAACCGTGCGTGCGCACGTGCCCTGACCCCAGCACGTGTCCGTACCCTCACCTGTGCCTGAAACCTTGCCATTCCCTAACCCGATCCCTAGCCCGGAACGGAAACACACCAGCAGCGCTACACCTTACCCTTTGCCGTGCCCTAATCCTGATGCGTACGCTGACACTGACCCGTGCGTCCGAACCTGCCCTTACCCCATCACGTGTCCGTACCCTCACCTGTGCCCTAAACCTTGCCGTTCCCTAACCCGAACCCTGGCCCGTAACGGAAACCCACCACCAGCCCTACACCTTACCCTCCGCCGTGCCCTAATCCTGAAGTGTACGATGCCACTGACTCTTGCGTCCCCACGTGCCCTGAACCCATCCCGTGTCCGTACCCTCACCTGTGCCCTAAACCTTGTCGTTCCCTAACCCGAACCCTAGACTGCAATGGAAACCCACCAGCAGCCCTAAACCTTACCCTCTGCCGTGCCCTAATCCTGATGCGTACGCTGACACTGATCCGTGCGTCCGCACGTGCCCTGAACCAAGTCTTTGTCTGTACCCTCACCTGTGCCCTAAACCTTGCCATTCCCTAACCCGAAACCTAGCCCGGAATGGAAACCCACCAGCAGCCCTACACCTTACCCTCCGCCGTGCCCTAATCCTGATGCGAACGCTGACACTGACCCGTGCGTCCGCACGGGCCCTGAACCCAGCCCGTGTCCGTACCCTCACCTGTGCCGAAAACCTTGCCGTTCCCTAAGCCGAACCCTAGCCCGGAACGGAAACCCACTAGCAGCCCTACACCTTACTCTCCGCCGTGCCCTAATCTTGATGCGTGCGCTGACACTGACCCGTGCGTCCGCACGTCCTCTGAACCCAGCCCGTGTCCGTACCCTCACCTGTGCCCTAAATCTTGCCGTTCCCTAACCCGAACCCTAGCCCAGAACGGAAACCCACCAGCAGCCCTACACCTTACCCTCCGATGTGCCCTAATTCTGGTGCGTACGCTGACACTGACCCGTGCGTCCCCACGTGCACTGACCACAGCCCGTGTCCGTTCCATCACCTGTGCCCTAAACCTTGCCGTTCCCTAACCCGAACCCTAGCCCTGAACGGAAACTCACCAGATGCCCGACACCTTACCCTCCACCTTGCCCTAATCCTGATGCGTACGCTGACACTGAACCGTGCGTCCGCACGTGCCCTGACCCCAGCCCGTGTCCGTAACCTCACCTGTGCCCTAAACCTTGCCATTCACTAACCCGAACCCTAGCCAGGAACGGAGACACACCAGCAGCCCTAAACCTTACCCTCTGCCGTCCCCTACTCCTGATGCGTACGCTGACACTGACATATGCGTCCGCACGTGCCCTGACCCCAGCCCCTGTCCGTAACCTCACCTGTGCCCTAAACCTTGCCGTTCCCTAACTTGAACCGTAGCCCGGAACGGAAACCCACCAGCAGTCCAACACCTTACCCTCCGCCGTGCCCTAATCCTGATGCGTACGCTGACACTGACCTGTGCGTCCGCACGTGCCCTGACCCTAGCACGTGTCCGTACCCTCACATGTGCCCTAAACCTTGCCGTCCCCTAACGCGAACCCTAGCCCGGAACGGAATCCCACCAGCAGCCCTACACCTTACCCTCCACCGTGCCCTAATCCTGAAGTGTACGCTGACACTGAATCTTGCGTCCCCACGTGCCCTGAACCCATCCCGTGTCCGTACCCTCAACTGTGCCCTAAACCTTGCCGTTCCCTAACCCGAACCCTAGACCGCAACGGAAACCCACCAGCAGCCCTACACCTTACCCTCTGCCGTGCCCTAATCCTGATGCGTACGCTGACACTGATCCGTGCGTCCGCACCTGCCCTGAAACCAGCCCGTGTCTGTACCCTCACCTGTGCCCTAAAACTTGCCGTTCCCTAACCCGAACCCTAGCCCGGAATGGAAACCCACCAGCAGCCCTACACCTTACCCTCCGCCATGCCCTAATCCTGATGTGTACGCTGACACTGACCCGTGCGTCCGCACGTGCCCTGAACCCAGCCCGTGTCCGTATCCTCACCTGTGCCCTAAACCTTGCTGTTCCCTAACCCGAACCCTAGCCCGGGACGGAAACCCACCAGCAGGCCTACACCCTACCCTCCGCCGTGCCCTAATCCTGATGCGTACGCTGACAATGACCCGTGTGTCCGCATGTGCTCTGACACCAGCCTCTGTCCGTACCCTCACCTGTGCCGTAAACCTTGCCGTTCCCTACCCCAAACCCTAGCCCGGAACGGAAACCCACCAGCAGCCCTACACCTTATCCTCCGCCGTGCCCTAATCCTAATCCGTACGCTGACACTAACCCATGCGTACGCACGTGCCCTGACCCCAGCCCGTGTCCGTACCCTCACCTGTGCCCTAAACCTTGCCGTTCCCTAACCCGAACCCTAGCCCGGAACGGAAACCCACCAGCAGCCCTACACCTTACCCTCCGCCGTGCCCTAATCCTGATGCGTGCGCTGACACTGACCCGTGTGTCCGCACGTGCCCTGACCCCATCACTTGTCGGTACACTCACCTGTGCCCTAAACCTTGCCGTTCCCTAACCCGAACCCTGGCCCTGAACGGAAAACCACCACCAGCCCTACACCTTACCCTCCGCCGTGCCCTAATCCTGATGCGTACGCTGACACAGACCCGTGCGTCCGCACGTTACCTGACCCCAGCACGTGTCCGTTCCCTCATCTGTGCCCTAAACCTTGCCGTTCCCTAACCTCAACACGAACCCAGAACGGAAACCCACCAGCAGCCCTAATCTTTACCCTCCGCCGTGCCCTAATCCTGATGTGTACGCTGACACTGACCTGTGCGTCCGCACGTGCCCTGACCCCAGCCCGTGTCTGTATCCTCACCTGTGCCCTAAACCTTGCCGTTCACTAACCTGAACCTTAGGCCTGTACGGAAACCCACCAGCAGCCCTACACCTTACCCTCCTCCGTGCCCTAATCCTTATGCGTACGCTGACACTGACCCCTGCGTCCGCACGTGCACTGACCCCAGCCCGTGTCCGTACCCTCACCTGTGCCCTAAAACTTGCCTTTCCCTAACCCGAACCCTAGCCCGGAACGGAAACCCACCAGCAGCCCTAAACCTTACCCTCCGCGGTGCCGTAATCCTGAGGCGTACGCTGACACTGAACCGTGTGTCCGCACGTTCCCTGTCACCAGCACGAGTCCGTACCCTCACCTGTGCCCTGAACCTTGCGGTTCCCTAACCCCAACACTAGCCCTGAACGGAAACCCACCAGCAGCCCTAAACCTTACCCTCCGCCGTGCCCTAATTCTGATGCGTACGCTGACACTGACCCGTGCGTCTGCACGTGCCCTGAACCCAGCCTGTATGTGTGCCCTCACCTGTGCCCTAAACCTTGCCTTTCCCTAACCCGAACCCTAGCCCGGAACGGAAACCCACCAGCAGCCCTACACCTTACCCTTCGCCGTGCCCTAATCCTAAAGCGTATGCTGACACTGACCCGTGCGTTCGCACGTGCACTGAACCCAGACCGTATCCGTACCCTCACCAGTGCCCTAAACATTGCCGTTCCCTAACCCGAACCCTAGCCCGGAACGGAAACCCACCTGCAGCCCTACACCTTACCCTCCGTCGTGCCCTAATCCTGATGCGTACGCTGACACTGACCCCTGCGTCCGCACGTGCCCTGACCCCAGCCCGTGTCCGTACCCTCACCTATGCCTTAAACCTTGCCGTTCCCTAACCTGAACCGTAGCCCGGAACGGAAACCCACCAGCAGCCCTACACCTTACCCTCCTCCGTGCCCTAATCCTGATGCGTCCGCTGACACTGACCCGTGCGTCCGCACGTGCACTCACCCCAGCCCGTGTCCGTACCCTCACCTGTTCCCTAAACCTTGCCTTTCCCTAACCCGAACCCTAACCTGGAAAGGAAACCCACTAGCAGCCTTACACATTACCCTCCGCCGTGCCCTAATCCTCATGCGTACGCTGACAATGACCCGTGCGTCCACACGTGCCCAGACCCCAGCACATATCCGTAACCTCACCTGTGCCCTAAACCTTGCCGTTCCCTAACCTGATCCCTAGCCCGGAACGGAAACCCACCAGCAGCCGTACACCTTACCCTCTGCCGTGCCCTAATCCTGATGCGTACTGTGACACTGACCCGTGCGTCCGAACCTGCCCTGACCCCAGCACATGTCCGTACCCTCACCTGTGCCCTAAACCTTGCCGTTCCCTAACCCAAACCCTAGCCCGTAATGGAAACCCACCAGCAGCCCTACACGTTACCGTCCGCCGTGACCTAATCCTGATGTGTACGCTGACACTGACACGTGCGTTCGCACGTGCCCTGACCCAAGCCCATATCCGTACCCTCACCTGTGTCTTAAAACTTGCTGTTCCCTAACCCGAACCCTGGCCCGGAACGGAAACCCACCACCAGCCCTACACCATACCCTCCGCCGTTCCCTAAACCTGATGCATACGCTGACAATGACCCGTGCGTCCCCACGGGCCCTGAACCCATCCCGTGTCCGTAACCTCACCTGTGCCCTAAATCTTGCCGTTCCCTAACCCGAACCCTACCCGGAACGGAAACCCACCAGCAGCCCTACACCTTACCCTCCGCCGTGCACTAATCTTATTGCATTCCCTGACACTGACCCGTGCGTCTGAACGTGCCCCGACCCCAACACGTGTCCGTACCCTCACCTGTGCCCTAAACCTTGCTGTTCCCTAACCCGAACTCTAGCCCGGAAAATAAACCCACCAGCAGCCCGACACCTTACCCTCCGCCGTGGCCTAATCCTGAGGCGTATGCTGACACGGACCCGTGCGTCCGCACATGCCCTGACCCCAGCACGTGTCTGTACCCTCACCTGTGACCTAAACCTTGCCATTCCCTAACCCGATCCCTAGCCCAGAACGGAAACCCACCAGCAGCCCTACACCTAACCCTCTGCCGTGCCCTAATCCTGATGCGTACGCTGACACTGACCCGTGTGTCCGAACCTGCCCTGACCCCGGCACGTGTCTGTACCCTCACCTGTGCCCTAAACCTTGCCGTTCCCTAACCCGAAACCTAGCCTGTAATGGAAATCCACCAGCAGACCTACACCTCACCCTCCGCCGTGCCATAATCCCGATGCGTACGCTGACTGACCCGTGCGTTCGCACGTGCCCTGACACAAGCCTGTATCCGTACCCTCACCTGTGCCCTAAACCTTGCTGTTCCCTCACCCGAACCCTGGCCCTTAACGGAAACCCACCACCAGCCCTACACCTTACCCTTCGCCGTGCCCTAATCCTAATGCATACGCTGACACTGACTCGTGCGTCCGCACGTTCCCTGAACCCAGCCCTTGTCTGTACCCTCACCTATGCCCTAAACCTTGCCGTTCCCTAACCCGAACCCTAGCCCGGAACGGAAAACCACCAGCAGCCCTAAACCCTAGCCTCCACCGTGCCCTAATCCTAATGCGTACCCTGACACTGACCCGTGCGTCCGCACGTCCTCTGACCCCAGCCTCTTTCCGTACCCTCACCTGTGCCCTAAACCTTGCCGTTCCCTAACCCGAACCCTAGCCCGGAACGGAAAACCACCAGCAGCCCTACACCTTACCCTCAGCCGTGCCCTAATCCTAATCCGTACACTGACACTGACCAGTGCGTCCCCACGTGCCCTGACCCCAGCTCGTGCCCGTACCCTCACCTGTGACCTAAACATTCCTGTTCCCTAACCGGAACCCTAGCCCAGAATGGAAAACTACCAGGAACCCTACACCTTACCCTCAGTTGTGCCCTAATACTAATCCGTACGCTGACACTGACCCGTGCGTCCACACGGGCCCTAACCACAGCACGTGTCCGTACCCTCACCTGTGCCCTGAACCTTGCGTTTCCATAACCCCAACCCTAGCCCTGAACGGAAACCCACCAGCAGCCCTAAACCTTAACCTCCGCCGTGCCCTAATCCTGATGCGTACGCTGACACTGATCCGTGCGTCTGCACGTGCCCTGAACCCAGCCCGTGTGTGTACCCTCACCTGTGCCCTAAATCTTGCCGTTCCCTAACCCGAACCCTAGCCCGGAACGGAAACCCACCAGCAGCCCTACACCTTACCCTTCGCCGTGCCCTAATCCTAAAGCGTACGCTGACACTGACACGTGCGTTCCCACGTGCACTGAACCCAGACCGTGTACGTACCCTCACCTGTGCCCTAAACCTTGCCGATCCCTAACCCGAACCCTAGCCCGGAACGGAAACCCACCTGCAGCCCTACACCTTACCCTCCGTCGTGCCCTAATCCTGATGGGTACGCTGACACTGACCGTGCGTCCGCACGTGCCCTGACCGCAGCCCGTGTCCGTACCCTCAACTGTGCCCTAAAACTTGCCGTTCCCTAACCTGAACCGTAGCCCGGAACGGAAACCCACCAGCACCCCTACACCTTACCCTCCTGCGTGCCCTAATCCTGATGCGTCCGCTGACACTGACCCGTGCGTCCGCACGTGCACTCACCCAAGCCCGTGTCCGTACCCTCACCTGTTCCCTAAACCTTGCCTTTCCCTAACCCGAACCCTAGCCTGGAAAGGAAACCCACCAGCAGCCCTAAACCTTACCCTCCACCGTGCCCTAATCCTCATGCGTACGCAGACACTGACCCGTGCGTCCGCACGTGCCCTGACACCAGCACATGTCCGTAACCTCACCTGTGACCTAAACCTTGCCGTTCCCTAACCCGAACCCTAGCCCGTAATGGAAACCCACCAGCAGCCCTACACGTTACCCTCCGCTGTGCCCTAATCCTGATGCGTACGCTGACACTGACCCATGCGTTCGCACTTGCCCTGACCCAAGCCCGTATCCGTATCCTCACCTGTGCCTTAAAACTTGCCGTTCCCTAACCCGAACCCTGGCCCGGAACGGAAACCCACCACCAGCCCTACACCATACCCTCCGCCGTTCCCTAATCCTGATGCGTACGCTGACACTGACCCGTGCGTCCCCACGGGACCTGAACCCATCCCGTGTCCATAACCTCATCTGTGCCCTAAATCTTGCCGTTCCCTAACCCGAACCCTAGCCCGGAACGAAAAACCACCAGCAGCCCTACACCTTACCCTCCGCAGTGCCCTAATCCTGCTGAGTACGCTGACACTGACACATGTTTCCCACGTGCCCTGACCCCAGCACGTGTCCGTACCCTCACCTGTGCCCTAAACCTTGCCGTTCCCTAACCCGAACCCTAGCCCAGAACGGAAACCCAACAGCAGCCCTACACCTTACCCTCCGCCGTGCCATAATTCTGATGCGTACGCTGACACTGACCCGTGCGTCCGCACGTGCCCTGACTCCAGTTCGTGTCCGTACCCTCACCTGTGCCCTAAACCTTGCCGTTACCAACCCGAACCCTAGCCCGGAACGGAAACCCACCAGCAGCCCTACACCTTACCCTCCGATGTGCCCTAATCCTGGTGCGTACGCTGACACTGACCCGTGCGTCCCCACGTGCACTGACCACAGCCCGTGTCCGTTCCCTCAACTGTGCCCTAAACCTTGCCGTTCCCTAACCCGAACCCTAGACCTGAACGGAAACTCACCAGAAGCCCGACACCTTAACCTCCGCCTTGCCCTAATCCTGATGCGTACGCTGAAACTGAACCATGCGTCCGCACGTGCCCTGACCCCAGCCCGTGTCCATAAACTCACTTGTGCACTAAACCTTGCCGTTCCTTAACCCGAACCCTAGCCAGGAACGGAGACACACCAGCAGCCCTAAAGCTTACCCTCTGCCGTCCCCTAATCCTGATGCATACGCTGACACTGACACATGCGTCAGCACGTGCCCTGACCCCAGCCCGTGTCCGTAACCTCAGCTGTGCCCTAAACCTTGCCTTTCCCTAACTTGAACCGTAGCCCGGAATGGAAAACCACCAGCAATCCTACACCTTACCCTCCGCCGTACCCTAATCCTGATGCGTACGCTGACACTGACCCGTGCGTCCGCACGTGCCCTGACCCCAGCACGTGTCCGTACCCTCACATGTGCCCTAAACCTTGCCGTCCCCTAACGCGAACCCTAGCCTGGAACGGAATCCCACCAGCAGCCCTACACCTTACCCTCCGCCGTGCCCTAATCCTGAAGTGTACGCTGACACTGAACATTGCGTCCCCACGTGCCCTGAACCCATCCCGGGTCCGTACCCTCAACTGTGCCCTAAACCTTGCCGTTCCCTAACCCGAACCCTAGACCGCAACGGAAACCCACCTGCAGCCCTACACCTTACCCTCTGCCGTGCCCTAATCCTGATGCATACGCTGACACTGATCCGTGCGTCCGCACGTGCCCTGAACCCAGCCCTTGTCTGTACCCTCACCTGTGCCCTAAACGTTGCCGTTCCCTAACCCGAACCCTAGCTCGGAATGGAAACCCACCAGCAGCCCTACACCTTACCCTCCGCCGTGCCCTAATCCTGATGCGTACGCTGACACTGACCCGTGCGTCCGCACGTGCTCTGACCCCAGCCTCTGTCCGTACCCTCACCTGTGCCCTAAACCTTGCCGTTCCCTAACCCGAACCCTAGCCCGGAACGGAAACCCACCAGCAGCCCTACACCTTACCCTCCGCCGTGCCCTAATCCTAATCCGTATGCTGACACTGACCCGTGCGTCCGCACATGCCCTGACCCCAGCCCGTGTCCGTACCCTCACCTGTGCCCTAAACCTTGCCGTTCCCTAACCCGAACCCTAGCCCAGAACGGAAACCCACCAGCAGCCCTACACCTTACCCTCCGATGTGCCCTCATCCTGTTGCGTACGCTGACACTGACCCGTGCGTCCGCACATGCCCAGACCCCAGCCCGTGTCCGTACCCTCACCTGTGCCCTAAACCTTGCCTTTCCCAAAACGAACCCTAGCCCGGAACGGAAACCCACCAGCAGCCCTACACCTTACCCTCCTCCGTGCCCAAATCCTGATGCGTACGCTGACACTGTCCTATGCGTCCGCACGTGCCATGACCCCAGCCCGTGTCCGTACCCTCACCTGTGCCCTAAACCTTGCCGTTCTCCTACCCGAACTCTAGGCCGGAAAATAAACCCACCAGCAGCCCAACACCCTACCCTCCGCTGTTGCCTAATCCTGATGCGTACGCTGACACTGACACGTGCATCCGCACGTGCCCTGACACCAGCACGTGTCCGTACCCTCACCTGTGCCTGAAACCTTGCCATTCCCTAACCCGATCCCTAGCCCGGAACGGAAACACACCAGCAGCGCTACACCTTACCCTTTGCCGTGCCCTAATCCTGATGCGTACGCTGACACTGACCCGTGCGTCCGAACCTGCCCTTACCCCATCACGTGTCCGTACCCTCACCTGTGCCCTAAACCTTGCCGTTCCCTAACCCAAACCCTGGCCCGTAACGGAAACCCACCACCAGCCCTACACCTTACCCTCCGCCGTGCCCTAATCCTGAAGTGTACGATGCCACTGACTCTTGCGTCCCCACGTGCCCTGAACCCATCCCGTGTCCGTACCCTCACCTGTGCCCTAAACCTTGTCGTTCCCTAACCCGAACCCTAGACTGCAATGGAAACCCACCAGCAGCCCTAAACCTTACCCTCTGCCGTGCCCTAATCCTGATGCATACGCTGACACTGATCCGTGCGTCCGCACGTGCCCTGAACCAAGTCCTTGTCTGTACCCTCACCTGTGCCCTAAACCTTGCCATTCCCTAACCCGAAACCTAGCCCGGAATGGAAACCGACCAGCAGCCCTACACCTTACCCTCCGCCGTGCCCTAATCCTGATGCGAACGCTGACACTGACCAGTGCGTCCGCACGTGCCCTGAACCCAGCCCGTGTCCGTACCCTCACCTGTGCCGAAAACCTTGCCGTTCCCTAAGCCGAACCCTAGCCCGGAACGGAAACCCACTAGCAGCCCTACACCTTACCCTCCGCCGTGCCCTAATCTTGATGCGTGCGCTGACACTGACCCGTGCGTCCGCACGTCCTCTGAACCCAGCCCGTGTCCGTACCCTCACCTGTGCCCTAAACCTTGCCGTTCCCTAACCCGAACCCTAGCCCAGAACGGAAAACCACCAGCAGCCCTACACCTTACCCTCCGATGTGCCCTAATTCTGGTGCGTACGCTGACACTGAACCGTGCGTCCCCACGTGCACTGACCACAGCCCGTGTCCGTTCCATCACCTGTGCCCTAAACCTTGCCGTTCCCTAACCCGAACCCTAGCCCTGAACGGAAACTCACCATAAGCCCGACACCTTACCCTCCACCTTGCCCTAATCCTGATGCGTACGCTGACACTGAACCGTGCGTCCGCACGTGCCCTGACCCCAGCCCGTCTCCGTAACCTCACCTGTGCCCTAAACCTTGCCATTCACTAACCCGAACCCTAGCCAGGAACGGAGACACACCAGCAGCCCTAAACCTTACCCTCTGCCGTCCCCTACTCCTGATGCATACGCTGACACTGACATATGCGTCCGCACGTGCCCTGACCCCAGCCCCTGTCCGTAACCTCACCTGTGCCCTAAACCTTGCCGTTCCCTAACTTGAACCGTAGCCCGGAACGGAAACCCACCAGCAGTCCAACACCTTATCCTCCGCCGTGCCCTAATCCTGATGCGTACGCTGACACTGACCTGTGCGTCCGCACGTGCCCTGACCCCAGCACGTGTCCGTACCCTCACATGTGCCCTAAACCTTGCCGTCCCCTAACGCGAACCCTAGCCCGGAACGGAATCCCACCAGCAGCCCTACACCTTACCCTCCACCGTGCCCTAATCCTGAAGTGTACGCTGACACTGAACCTTGCGTCCCCACGTGCCCTGAACCCATCCCGTGTCCGTACCCTCAACTGTGCCCTAAACCTTGCCGTTCCCTAACCCGAACCCTAGACCGCAACGGAAACCCACCAGCAGCCCTACACCTTACCCTCTGCCGTGCCCTAATCCTGATGCGTACGCTGACACTGATCCGTGCGTCCGCACCTGCCCTGAAACCAGCCCGTGTCTGTACCCTCACCTGTGCCCTAAAACTTGCCGTTCCCTAACCCGAACCCTAGCCCGGAATGGAAACCCACCAGCAGCCCTACACCTTACCCTCCGCCATGCCCTAATCCTGATGTGTACGCTGACACTGACCCGTGCGTCCGCACGTGCCCTGAACCCAGCCCGTGTCCGTATCCTCACCTGTGCCCTAAACCTTGCCGTTCCATACCCCAAACCCTAGCCCGGAACGGAAACCCACCAGCAGCCCTACACCTTATCCTCCGCCGTGCCCTAATCCTAATCCGTACGCTGACACTAACCCATGCGTCCGCACGTGCCCTGACCCCAGTCCGTCTCCGTACCCTCACCTGTGCCCTAAACCTTGCCGTTCCCTAACCCGAACCCTAGCCCGGAACGGAAACCCACCAGCAGCCCTACACCTTACCCTCCGCCGTGCCCTAATCCTGATGCGTGCGCTGACACTGACCCGTGCGTCCGCACGTCCTCTGAACCCAGCCCGTGTCCGTACCCTCACCTCTGCCCTAAACCTTGCCGTTCCCTAACCCGCACCCTAGCCCAGAACGGAAACCCAGCAGCAGCCCTACACCTTACCCTCCGATGTGCCATCATCCTGTTGCGTACCCTGACACTGACCCGTGCGTCCCCACGTGCACTGACCACAGCCCGTGTCCGTTCCCTCACCTGTGCCCTAAACCTTGCCGTTCCCTAACCCGAACCCTAGCCCTGAACGGAAACCCACCAGAAGCCCGACACCTTACCCTCCGCCTTGCCCTAATCCTGATGCGTACGCTGACACTGACCCGTGCGTCCGCACGTGCCCTAACCCCAGCCCGTGTCCGTAACCTCACCTGTGCCCTAAACCTTGCCGTTTTCTAACCCGAACCCTAGCCAGGAACGGAGACACACCAGCAGCCCTACACCTTACCCTCCGCCGTCCCCTAATCCTGATGCGTACGCTGACACTGACACATGCGTCCACACGTGCCATGATCCCAGCCCGAGTCCGTAACCTCACCTGTGCCCTAAACCTTGCCGTTCCCTAACTTGAACCGTAGCCCGGAACGGAAACCCACCAGCAGCCCTAAACCTTACCCTCCTCCGTGCCTTTATCCTGATGCGTACGCTGACACTAAACCGTGCGTCCGCACGTGCACTCAACCCAGCCTGTGTCCATACCCTCACCTGTGCCCTAAACCTTGCCTTTCCCTAACCCGAACCCTAGCCCGGAACGGAAAACCACCAGCAGCCCTACACCTTACCCTCCTCCGTGCCCTAATCCTGATGCGTACGCTGACACTGTCCCGTGCGACCCCACATGCCCTGAACCCAGCACGTGTCCGTACCCTCACCTGTGCCATAAAACTTGACGTTACCTAACCCGAACCCTAGCCTGGAACGGAAACCCACCATCAGCCCTACACCTTACCCTCTGCAGTGCCCTAATCCTGATGCGTACGCTGACACTCTCCTGTGCGACCGCACGTGCCCTGACCCCAGCCCGTGTGGGTACCCTCACCTGTGCCCTAAACCTTTCCGTTCCCTAACCCGAACCCTAACCCGGAACGGAAACCCACCAGCAACCCTACACGTTACCCTCCGCCGTGCCCTTATCCTGATGTGTACGCTGACACTGACCCTTGTGTCCGCACGTGCCCTGAGCCCAGCCCGTGTCCGTACCATCACTTGTGCCCTGAACCTTGCTGTTCCCAAAACGAACCCTAGCCCAGAACGGAAACCCACCAGCAGCCCTACACCTTACCCTCCGCCGTGCCCTAATCCTGATGCGTACGCTGACAATGTCCCATGCGTCCGCACGTGCCCTGACACCAGCCCGTGTCCGTACACTCACCTGTGCCATAAAACTTGCCGTTCCCTAACCCGAACCCTAGCCCGGAACGGAAACCCACCAGCAGTCCTATACCTTACCCTCCGCTGTGCCCTAATCCTGATGCGTACGCTGACACTGACCCGTGCGTCCGCATGTGCCCTGACCCCAGCACGTGTCCGTACCCTCACATGTGCCCTAAACCTTGCTGTTCCCTAACGCGAACCCTAGCCCGGAATGGAATCCCACCAGCAGCCCTAAACCTTACCCTCCGCCGTGCCCTAATCTTATTGCGTTTGCTGACAATGACCCGTGTGTCCGAACGTGCCGCGACCCCAACACGTGTCCGTACCCTCACCTGTGCCCTAAACCTTGCCGTTCCCCTACCCCAACTCTAGCCCGGAAAATAAACCCACCAGCAGCCCAACACCTTACCCTCCGCCGTTGCCTAATCCTCATGCGTACGCTGACACTGACACGTGCATCCGCACGTGCCCTGACCCCAGCACTTGTCCGTACCCTCACCTGTGCCGGAAACCTTGCCATTCCCTAACCCGATCCCTAGCCCGGAACGGAAACGCACCAGCAGCCCTACACCTTACCCTCTGCCGTGCACTAATCTTGATGCGTACGCTGACACTGACCCGTGCGTCCGAACCTGCCCTTACCCCAGCACGTGTCCGTACCCTCACCTGTGCCCTAAACCTTGCCGTTCCCTAACCCTAACCCTAGCCCGTAATGGAAACCCACCAGCACACCTACACCATACCCTCTGCCGTGCCCTAATCCTGATGCGTACGCTGACACTGACACGTGCGTTCGCACGTGCCCTGACCCAAGCCCGTATCCGTACCCTCACCTGTGTCCTAAACCTTGCCGTTCTCTAACCCGAACCCTGGCCCGTAACGGAAACCCACCACCAGCCCTACACCTTACCCTCCGCCGTGCCCTAATCCTGAAGTGTACGATGACACTGACCCTTGCGTCCCCACGTGCCCTGAACCCATACCGTGTCCGTACGCTCATCTGTGCCTTAAACCTTGTCGTTCCCTAACCCGAACCCTAGACCGCAACGGAAACCCACCAGCAGCCCTACACCCTACCCTCCGCCGTGCCCTAATCCTGATGCGTACGCTGACACTGACCCGTGCCTCTGCACGTGCTCTGACCCCAGCCTCTGTCCGTACCCTCACCTGTGCCCTAAACCTTGCCGTTCCCTAACCCCAACCCTAGCCCGGAACGGAAACCCTCCAGTAGCTCTACACCTTACCCTCCACCGTGCCCTAATCCTTATGCATACGCTGACACTAACCCGTGCGTCCGCACGTGCCCTGGACCCAGCCCGTATCCGTACACTCACCTGTGCCCTAAACCTTGCCGTTCCCTAACCCGAACCCTAGCCTGGAACGGAAACCCACAAGAAGCCCTACACCTTACCCTCCGATGTGCCCTAATCCTGATGCGTACGCTGACAGTGACCCGTGTGTCCCCACGTGCACTGACGACAGCCCGTGTCCATTCCATCACCTGTGCCATAAACCTTGCCGTTCCCTAACCTCAACCCTAGCCCGGAACGGAAACCCAACAGCAGCCCTACAACTTACCCTCCGCCGTGCCCTAATCCTGATGCATAAGCTGACACTAACCCTTGCGTCCGGACGTACCCTGAGTCCAGGACGTGTCCGTTCCCTCATCTGTGCCCTAAACCTTGCCGTCCCCTAACGCGAACCCTAGCCCGGAATGGAAACCCACCAGCAGCCCTACACTTTACCCTCCGCCGTGCCCTAATCCTATTGCGTTCGCTGACACTGACCCGTGTGTCCGCACGTGCCCTGACCCCATCACTTGTCGGTACACTCACCTGTGCCCTAAACCTTGCCGTTCCCTAACCCGAACCCTGGCCAGGAACGGAAAACCACCACCAGCCCTACACCTTACCCTCCGCCGTGCCCTAATCCTGATGCGTACGCTGACACAGACCCGTGCGTCCGCACGTACCCTGACCCCAGCACGTGTCCGTTCCCTCATCTGTGCCCTAAACCTTGCTGTTCCCTAACCTCAACACGAACCCGGAACGGAAACCCACCAGCAGCCCTACACCTTACCCTCCTCCGTGCCCTAATCCTATTGCGTTCGCTGACACTGACCCGTGTGTCCGCACGTGCCCTGACCCCATCACTTGTCGGTACACTCACCTGTGCCCTAAACCTTGCCGTTCCCTAACCCGAACCCTGGCCCTGAACGGAAAACCACCAACAGCCCTACACCTTACCCTCCGCCGTGCCCTAATCCTGATGCGTACGCTGACACAGACCCGTGCGTCCGCACGTTACCTGACCCCAGCACGTGTCCGTTCCCTCATCTGTGCCCTAAACCTTGCCGTTCCCTAACCTCAACACGAACCCAGAACGGAAACCCACCAGCAGCCCTAAACTTTACCCTCCGCCGTGCCCTAATCCTGATGTGTACGCTGACACTGACCTGTGCGTCCGCACGTGCCCTGACCCCAGCCTGTGTCCGTATCCTCACCTGTGCCCTAAACCTTGCCGTTCCCTAACCTGAACCGTAGGCCGGTACGGAAACCCACCAGCAGCCCTACACCTTACACTCCTCCGTGCCCTAATCCTGATGCGTACGCTGACACTGACCCCTGCGTCCGCACGAGCACTGACACCAGCCCGTGTCCGTACCCTCACCTGTGCCCTAAAACTTGCCTTTCCCTAACCCGAACCCTAGCCCGGAATGGAAACCCACCAGCAGCCCTAAACCTTACCCTCCGCGGTGCCCTAATCCTGAGGCGTACGCTGACACTGAACCTTGTTTCCGCACGTTCCCTGTCACCAGCACGTGTCCGTACCCTCACCTGTGCCCTGAACCTTGCGTTTCCATAACCCCAACCCTAGCCCTGAACGGAAACCCACCAGCAGCCCTAAACCTTACCCTCCACCGTGCCCTAATCCTGATGCGTACGCTGACACTGATCCGTGCGTCTGCACGTGCCCTGAACCCAGCCCGTGTGTGTACCCTCACCTGTGCCCTAAATCTTGCCGTTCCCTAACCCGAACCCTAGCCCGGAACGGAAACCCACCAGCAGCCCTACACCTTACCCTTCGCCGTGCCCTAATCCTAAAGCGTACGCTGACACTGACACGTGCGTTCCCACGTGCACTGAACCCAGACCGTGTATGTACCCTCACCTGTGCCCTAAACCTTGCCGTTCCCTAACCCGAACCCTAGCCCGGAACGGAAACCCACCTGCAGCCCTACACCATACCATCCGTCGTGCCCTAATCCTGATGCGTACGCTGACACTGACCGTGCGTCCGCACGTGCCCTGACCGCAGCCCGTGTCCGTACCCTCAACTGTGCCCTAAAACTTGCCGTTCCCTAACCTGAACCGTAGCCCGGAACGGAAACCCACCAGCACCCCTACACCTTACCCTCCTGCGTGCCCTAATCCTGATGCGTCCGCTGACACTGACCCGTGCGTCCGCACGTGCACTCACCCAAGCCCGTGTCCGTACCCTCACCTGTTCCCTAAACCTTGCCTTTCCCTAACCCGAACCCTAGCCTGGAAAGGAAACCCACCAGCAGCCCTAAACCTTACCCTCCACCGTGCCCTAATCCTCATGCGTACGCAGACACTGACCCGTGCGTCCGCACGTGCCCTGACACCAGCACATGTCCGTAACCTCACCTTGCCCTAAACCTTGCCGTTCCCTAACCCGAACCCTAGCCCGTAATGGAAACCCACCAGCAGCCCTACACGTTACCCTCCGCTGTGCCCTAATCCTGATGCGTACGCTGACACTGACCCGTGCGTTCGCACTTGCCCTGACCCAAGCCCGTATCCGTATCCTCACCTGTGCCTTAAAACTTGCCGTTCCCTAACCCGAACCCTGGCCCGGAACGGAAAACCACCACCAGCCCTACACCATACCCTCCGCCGTTCCCTAATCCTGATGCGTACGCTGACACTGACCCGTGCGTCCCCACGGGCCCTGAACCCATCCCGTGTCCATAACCTCATCTGTGCCCTAAATCTTGCCGTTCCCTAACCCGAACCCTAGCCCGGAACGAAAAACCACCAGCAGCCCTACACCTTACCCTCCGCAGTGCCCTAATCCTGGTGCGTACGCTGACACTGACACATGTTTCCCACGTGCCCTGACACCAGCACGTGTCCGTAGCCTCACCTGTGCCCTAAAACTTGCCGTTCCCTAACCCGAACCCTAGCCCGGAACGGAAACCCAACAGCAGCCCTACACCTTACCCTCCGCCGTGCCATAATTCTGATGCGTACGCTGACACTGACCCGTGCGTCCGCACGTGCCCTGACTCCAGTTCGTGTCCGTACCCTCACCTGTGCCCTAAACCTTGCCGTTACCAACCCGAACCCTAGCCCGGAACGGAAACCCACCAGCAGCCCTACACCTTACCCTCCGATGTGCCCTAATCCTGGTGCGTACGCTGACACTGACCCGTGCGTCCCCACGTGCACTGACCACAGCCCGTGTCCGTTCCCTCAACTGTGCCCTAAACCTTGCCGTTCCCTAACCCGAACCCTAGACCTGAACGGAAACTCACCAGAAGCCCGACACCTTAACCTCTGCCTTGCCCTAATCCTCATGCGTACGCTGAAACTGAACCGTGCGTCCGCACGTGCCCTGACCCCAGCCCGTGTCCATAACCTCACTTGTGCACTAAACCTTGCCGTTCCTTAACCCGAACCCTAGCCAGGAACGGAGACAAACCAGCAGCCCTAAAGCTTACCCTCTGCCGTCCCCTAATCCTGATGCATACGCTGACACTGACACATGCGTCAGCACGTGCCCTGACCCCAGCCCGTGTCCGTAACCTCAGCTGTGCCCTAAACCTTACCGTTCCCTAACTTGAACCGTAGCCCGGAACGGAAAACCACCAGCAATCCTACACCTTACCCTCCGCCGTACCCTAATCCTGATGCGTACGCTGACACTGACCCGTGCGTCCGAACGTGCCCTGACCCCAGCACGTGTCCGTACCCTCACATGTGCCCTAAACCTGGCCGTCCCCTAACGCGAACCCTAGCCTAGAACGGAATCCCACCAGCAGCCCTACACATTACCCTCCGCCGTGCCCTAATCCTGAAGTGTACGCTGACACTGAACTTTGCGTCCCCACGTGCCCTGAACCCATCCCGGGTCCGTACCCTCAACTGTGCCCTAAACCTTGCCGTTCCCTAACCCGAACCCTAGACCGCAACGGAAACCCACCTGCAGCCCTACACCTTACCCTCTGCCGTGCCCTAATCCTGATGCATACGCTGACACTGATCCGTGCGTCCGCACGTGCCCTGAACCCAGCCCTTGTCTGTACCCTCACCTGTGCCCTAAACGTTGCCGTTCCCTAACCCGAACCCTAGCTCGGAATGGAAACCCACCAGCAGCCCTACACCTTACCCTCCGCCGTGCCCTAATCCTGATGCGTACGCTGACACTGACCCGTGCGTCCGCACGTGCTCTGACCCCAGCCTCTGTCCGTACCCTCACCTGTGCCCTAAACCTTGCCGTTCCCTAACCCGTACCCTAGCCCGGAACGGAAACCCACCAGCAGCCCTACACCTTACCCTCCGCCGTGCCCTAATCCTAATCCGTATGCTGACACTGACCCGTGCGTCCGCACATGCCCTGACCCCAGCCCGTGTCCGTACCCTCACCTGTGCCCTAAACCTTGCCGTTCCCTAACCCGAACCCTAGCCCAGAACGGAAACCCACCAGCAGCCCTACACCTTACCCTCCGATGTGCCCTCATCCTGTTGCGTACGCTGACACTGACCCGTGCGTCCGCACGTGCCCTGACCCCAGCCCGTGTCCGTACCCTCACCTGTGCCCTAAACCTTGCCTTTCCCAAAACGAACCCTAGCCCGTAACGGAAACCCACCAGCAACCCTACACCTTACCCTCCTCCGTGCCCAAATCCTGATGCATACGCTGACACTGTCCCATGCGTCCGCACGTGCCATGACCACAGCCCGTGTCCGTACCCTCACCTGTGCCCTAAACCTTGCCGTTCTCCTACCCGAACTCTAGCCCGGAAAATAAACCCACCAGCAGCCCAACACCTTACCCTCTGCTGTTGCCTAATCCTGATGCGTACGCTGACACTGACACGTGCATCCGCACGTGCCCTGACACCAGCACGTGTCCGTACCCTCACCTGTGCCTGAAAACTTGCCATTCCCTAACCCGATCCCTAGCCCGGAACGGAAACCCACCAGCAGCGCTACACCTTACCCTTTGCCGTGCCCTAATCCTGATGCGTACGCTGACACTGACCCGTGCGTCCGAACCTGCCCTTACCCCAGCACGTGTCCGTACCCTCACCTGTGCCCTAAACCTTGCCGTTCCCTAACCCGAACCCTGGCCCGTAACGGAAACCCACCACCAGCCCTACACCTTACCCTCCGCCGTGCCCTAATCCTGAAGTGTACGATGCCACTGACTCTTGCGTCCCCACGTGCCCTGAACCCATCCCGTGTCCGTACCCTCACCTGTGCCCTAAACCTTGTCGTTCCCTAACCCGAACCCTAGACTGCAATGGAAACCCACCAGCAGCCCTAAACTTTACCCTCTGCCGTGCCCTAATCCTGATGCGTACGCTGACACTGATCCGTGCGTCCGCACGTGCCCTGAACCCAGTCCTTGTCTGTACCCTCAACTGTGCCCTAAACCTTGCCATTCCCTAACCCGAAACCTAGCCCGGAATGGAAACCCACCAGCAGCCCTACACCTTACCCTCCGCCGTGCCCTAATCCTGATGCGAACGCTGACACTGACCCGTGCGTCCGCACGTGCCCTGAACCCAGCCCGTGTCCGTACACTCACCTGTGCCGAAAACCTTGCCGTTCCCTAAGCCGAACCCTATCCCGGAACGGAAACCCACTAGCAGCCCTACACCTTACCCTCCGCCGTGCCCTAATCTTGATGCGTGCGCTGACACTGACCCGTGCGTCCGCACGTCCTCTGAACCCAGCCCGTGTCCGTACCCTCACCTGTGCCCTAAATCTTGCCGTTCCCTAACCCGAACCCTAGCCCAGAACGGAAACCCACCAGCAGCCCTACACCTTACCCTCCGATGTGCCCTAATTCTGGTGCGTACGCTGACACTGACCCGTGCGTCCCCACGTGCACTGACCACAGCCCGTGTCCGTTCCATCACCTGTGCCCTAAACCTTGCCATTCCCTAACCCGAACCCTAGCCCTGAACGGAAACTCACCAGATGCCCGACACATTACACTCCACCTTGCCCTAATCCTGATGCATATGCTGACACTGAACCGTGCGTCCGCACGTGCCCTGACCCCAGCCCGTGTCCGTAACCTCACCTGTGCCCTAAACCTTGCCATTCACTAACCCGAACCCTAGCCAGGAACGGAGACACACCAGCAGCCCTAAACCTTACCCTCTGCCGTCCCCTACTCCTGATGCGTACGCTGACACTGACATATGCGTCCGCACGTGCCCTGACCCCAGCCCGTGTCCGTAACCTCACCTGTGCCCTAAACCTTGCCGTTCCCTAACTTGAACCGTAGCCCGGAATGGAAACCCACCAGCAGTCCACCACCTTACCCTCCGCCGTGCCCTAATCCTGATGCGTACGCTGACACTGACCTGTGCGTCCGCACGTGCCCTGAACCCAGCACGTGTCCGTACCCTCACATGTGCCCTAAACCTTGCCGTCCCCTAACGCGAACCCTAGCCCGGAACGGAATCCCACCAGCAGCCCTACACCGTACCCTCCACCGTGCCCTAATCCTGAAGTGTACGCTGACACTGAACCTTGCGTCCCCATGTGCCCTGAACCCATCCCGTGTCCGTACCCTCAACTGTGCCCTAAACCTTGCCGTTCCCTAACCCGAACCCTAGACTGCAACGGAAACCCACCAGCAGCCCTACACCTTACCCTCTGCCGTGCCCTAATCCTGATGCGTACGCTGACACTGATCCGTGCGTCCGCACCTGCCCTGAAACCAGCCCGTGTCTGTACCCTCACCTGTGCCCTAAAACTTGCCGTTCCCTAACCCGAACCCTAGCCCGGAATGGAAACCCACCAACAGCCCTACACCTTACCCTCCGCCGTGCCCTAATCCTGATGTGTACGCTGACACTGACCCGTGCGTCCGCACGTGCCCTGAACCCAGCCCGTGTCCGTATCCTCACCTGTGCCCTAAACCTTGCTGTTCCCTAACCCAAACCCTAGCCCGGGACGGAAACCCACCAGCAGGCCTACACCCTACCCTCCGCCGTGCCCTAATCCTGATGCGTACGCTGACAATGACCCGTGTGTCCGCACGTGCTCTGACACCAGCCTCTGTCCGTACCCTCACCTGTGCCCTAAACCTTGCCGTTCCCTAACCCAAACCCTAGCCCGGAACGGAAACCCACCAGCAGCCCTACACCTTATCCTCCGCCGTGCCCTAATCCTAATCCGTATGCTGACACTAACCCATGCGTCCGCACGTGCCCTGACCCCAGCCCGTGTCCGTACCCTCACCTGTGCCCTAAACCTTGCCGTTCCCTAACTTGAACCGTAGCCCGGAACGGAAACCCACCAGCAGCCCTAAACCTTACCCTCCTCCGTGCCTTTATCCTGATGCGTACGCTGACACTAAACCGTGCGTCCGCACGTGCACTCAACCCAGCCCGTGTCCATACCCTCACCTGTGCCCTAAACCTTGCCTTTCCCTAACCCGAACCCTAGCCCGGAACGGAAACCCACCAGCAGCCCTACACCTTACCCTCCTCCGTGCCCTAATCCTGATGCGTACGCTGACACTGTCCCGTGCGACCCCACGTGCCCTGAACCCAGCACGTGTCCGTACCCTCACCTGTGCCATAAAACTTGACGTTACCTAACCCGAACCCTAGCCCGGAACGGAAACCCACCATCAGCCCTACACCTTACCCTCTGCAGTGCCCTAATCCTGATGCGTACGCTGACACTCTCCTGTGCGACCGCACGTGCCCTGACCCCAGCCTGTGTCCGTACCCTCACCTGTGCCCTAAACCTTTCCGTTCCCTAACCCGAACCCTAACCCGGAACGGAAACCCACCAGCAACCCTACACGTTACCCTCCGCCGTGCCCTTATCCTGATGTGTATGCTGACACTGACCCTTGTGTCCGCACGTGCCCTGAGCCCAGCCCGTGTCTGTACCATCACTTGTGCCCTGAACCTTGCCGTTCCCAAAACGAACCCTAGCCCAGAACGGAAACCCACCAGCAGCCCTACACCTTACCCACCGCCGTGCCCTAAACCTGATGAGTACGCTGACAATGTCCCATGCATCCGCACGTGCTCTGACACCAGCCCGTGTCCGTACCCTCACCTGTGCCCTAAACCTTGCCGTTCCCTAACCCGAACCCTAGCCCGGAACGGAAACCCACCAGCAGTCCTATACCTTACCCTCCGCTGTGCCCTAATCCTGATGCATACGCTGACACTGACCAGTGCGTCCGCATGTGCCCTGACCCCAGCACGTGTCCGTAGCCTCACATGTGCCCTAAACCTTGCTGTTCCCTAACGCGAACCCTAGCCCGGAATGGAATCCCACCAGCAGCCCTAAACCTTACCCTCCGCCGTGCCCTAATCTTATTGCGTTCGCTGACAATGACCCGTGCGTCCGAACGTGCCGCGACCCCAACACGTGTCCGTACCCTCACCTGTGCCCTAAACCTTGCCGTTCCCTAACCTGAACCGTAGGCCGGTACAGAAAACCACCAGCAGCCCTACACCTTACCCTCCGTCGTGCCCTAATCCTGATGCGTACGCTGACACTGACCGTGCGTCCGCACGTGCCCTGACCGCAGCCCGTGTCCGTACCCTCAACTGTGCCCTAAAACTTGCCGTTCCCTAACCTGAACCGTAGCCCGGAACGGAAACCCACCAGCACCCCTACACATTACCCTCCTGCGTGCCCTAATCCTGATGCGTCCGCTGACACTGACCCGTGTGTCCGCACGTGCACTCACCCAAGCCCGTGTCCGTACCCTCACCTGTTCCCTAAACCTTGCCTTTCCCTAACCCGAACCCTAGCCTGGAAAGGAAACCCACCAGCAGCCCTAAACCTTACCCTCCACCGTGCCCTAATCCTCATGCGTACGCAGACACTGACCCGTGCGTCCGCACGTGCCCTGACACCAGCACATGTCCGTAACCTCACCTGTGCCCTAAACCTTGCCGTTCCCTAACCCGAACCCTAGCCCGTAATGGAAACCCACCAGCAGCCCTACACGTTACCCTCCGCTGTGCCCTAATCCTGATGCGTACGCTGACACTGACCCGTGCGTTCGCACTTGCCCTGACCCAAGCCCGTATCCGTATCCTCACCTGTGCCTTAAAACTTGCCGTTCCCTAACCCGAACCCTGGCCCGGAACGGAAACCCACCACCAGCCCTACACCATACCCTCCGCCGTTCCCTAATCCTGATGCGTATGCTGACACTGACCCGTGCGTCCCCACGGGCCCTGAACCCATCCCGTGTCCATAACCTCATCTGTGCCCTAAATCTTGCCGTTCCCTAACCCGAACCCTAGCCCGGAACGAAAAACCACCAGCAGCCCTACACCTTACCCTCCGCAGTGCCCTAATCCTGGTGCGTACGCTGACACTGACACATGTTTCCCACGTGCCCTGACACCAGCACGTGTCCGTACCCTCACCTGTGCCCTAAACCTTGCCGTTCCCTAACCCGAACCCTAGCCCGGAACGGAAACCCAACAGCAGCCCTACACCTTACCCTCCGCCGTGCCATAATTCTGATGCGTACGCTGACACTGACCCGTGCGTCCGCACGTGCCCTGACTCCAGTTCGTGTCCGTACCCTCACCTGTGCCCTAAACCTTGCCGTTACCAACCCGAACCCTAGCCCGGAACGGAAAGCCACCAGCAGCCCTACACCTTACCCTCCGGTGTGCCCTAATCCTGGTGCGTACGCTGACACTGACCCGTGCGTCCCCACGTGCACTGACCACAGCCCGTGTCCGTTCCCTCAACTGTGCCCTAAACCTTGCCGTTCCCTAACCCGAACCCTAGACCTGAACGGAAACTCACCAGAAGCCCGACACCTTAACCTCCGCCTTGCCCTAATCCTGATGCGTACGCTGAAACTGAACCGTGCGTCCGCACGTGCCCTAACCCCAGCCCGTGTCCGTAACCTCACCTGTGCCCTAAACCTTGCCGTTTTCTAACCCGAACCCTAGCCAGGAACGGAGACACACCAGCAGCCCTACACCTTACCCTCCGCCGTCCCCTAATCCTGATGCGTACGCTGACACTGACACATGCGTCAGCACGTGCCCTGACCCCAGCCCGTGTCTGTAACCTCAGCTGTGCCCTAAACCTTGCCGTTCCCTAACTTGAACCGTAGCCCGGAACGGAAAACCACCAGCAATCCTACACCTTACCCTCCGCCGTACCCTAATCCTGATGCGTACGCTGACACTGACCCGTGCGTCCGCACGTGCCCTGACCCCAGCACGTGTCCGTACCCTCACATGTGCCCTAAACCTTGTCGTCCCCTAACGCGAACCCTAGCCTGGAACGGAATCCCACCAGCAGCCCTACACCTTACCCTCCGCCGTGCCCTAATCCTGAAGTGTACGCTGACACTGAACATTGCGTCCCCACATGACCTGAACCCATCCCGGGTCCGTACCCTCAACTGTGCCCTAAACCTTGCCGTTCCCTAACCCGAACCCTAGACCGCAACGGAAACCCACCTGCAGCCCTACACCTTACCCTCTGCCGTGCCCTAATCCTGATGCATACGCTGACACTGATCCATGCGTCCGCACGTGCCCTGAACCCAGCCCTTGTCTGTACCCTCACCTGTGCCCTAAACGTTGCCGTTCCCTAACCCGAACCCTAGCTCGGAATGGAAACCCACCAGCAGCCCTACACCTTACCCTCCGCCGTGCCCTAATCCTGATGCGTACGCTGACACTGACCCGTGCGTCCGCACGTGCTCTGACCCCAGCCTCTGTCCGTACCCTCACCTGTGCCCTAAACCTTGCCGTTCCCTAACCCGAACCCTAGCCCGGAACGGAAACCCACCAGCAGCCCTACACCTTACCCTCCGCCGTGCCCTAATCCTAATCCGTATGCTGACACTGACCCGTGCGTCCGCACATGCCCTGACCCCAGCCCGTATCCGTACCCTCACCTGTGCCCTAAACCTTGCCGTTCCCTAACCCGAACCCTAGCCCAGAACGGAAACCCACCAGCAGCCCTACACCTTACCCGCCGATGTGCCCTCATCCTGTTGCGTACGCTGACACTGACCCGTGCGTCCGCACGTGCCCTGACCCCAGCCCGTGTCCGTACCCTCACCTGTGCCCTAAACCTTGCCTTTCCCAAAACGAACCCTAGCCCGGAACGGAAACCCACCAGCAGCCCTACACCTTACCCTCCTCCGTGCCCAAATCCTGATGCGTACGCTGACACTGTCCTATGCGTCCGCACGTGCCATGACCCCAGCCCGTGTCCATACCCTCACCTGTGCCCTAAACCTTGCCGTTCTCCTACCCGAACTCTAGCCCGGAAAATAAACCCACCAGCAGCCCAACACCCTACCCTCCGCTGATGCCTAATCCTGATGCGTACGCTGACACTGACACGTGCATCCGCACGTGCCCTGACACCAGCACGTGTCCGTACCCTCACCTGTGTCTGAAACCTTGCCATTCCCTAACCCGATCCCTAGCCCGGAACGGAAACACACCAGCAGCGTTACACCTTACCCTTTGCCGTGCCCTAATCCTGATGCGTACGCTGACACTGACCCGTGCGTCCGAACCTGCCCTTACCCCATCACGTGTCCGTACCCTCACCTGTGCCCTAAACCTTGCCGTTCCCTAACCCGAACCCTGGCCCGTAACGGAAACCCACCACCAGCCCTACACCTTACCCTCCGCCGTGCCCTAATCCTGAAGTGTACGATGCCACTGACTCTTGCGTCCCCACGTGCCCTGAACCCATCCCGTGTCCGTACCCTCACCTGTGCCCTAAACCTTGTCGTTCCCTAACCCGAACCCTAGACTGCAATGGAAACCCACCAGCAGCCCTAAACCTTACCCTCTGCCGTGCCCTAATCCTGATGCGTACGCTGACACTGATCCGTGCGTCCGCACGTGCCCTGAACCCAGTCCTTGTCTGTACCCTCACCTGTGCCCTAAACCTTGCCATTCCCTAACCCGAAACCTAGCCCGGAATGGAAACCCACCAGCAGCCCTACACCTTACCCTCCGCCGTGCCCTAATCCTGATGCGAACGCTGACACTGACCCGTGCGTCCGCACGTGCCCTGAACCCAGCCCGTGTCCGTACCCTCACCTGTGCCGAAAACCTTGCCATTCCCTAAGCCGAACCCTAGCCCGGAACGGAAACCCACTAGCAGCCCTACACCTTACCCTCCGCCGTGCCCTAATCTTGATGCGTGCGCTGACACTGACCCGTGCGTCCGCACGTCCTCTGAACCCAGCCCGTGTCCGTACCCTCACCTGTACCCTAAATCTTGCCGTTCCCTAACCCGAACCCTAGCCCAGAACGGAAACCCACCAGCAGCCCTACACCTTACCCTCCGATGTGCCCTAATTCTGGTGCGTACGCTGACACTGACCCGTGCGTCCCCACGTGCACTGACCACAGCCCGTGTCCGTTCCATCAACTGTGCCCTAAACCTTGCCGTTCCCTAACCCGAACCATAGCCCTGAACGGAAACTCACCAGATGCCCGACACCTTACCCTCCCCCTTGCCCTAATCCTGATGCATACGCTGACACTGAACCGTGCGTCCGCACGTGCCCTGACCCCAGCCCGTGTCCGTAACCTCACCTGTGCCCTAAACCTTGCCATTCACTAACCCGAACCCTAGCCAGGAACGGAGACACACCAGCAGCCCTAAACCTTACCCTCTGCCGTCCCCTACTCCTGATGCGTACGCTGACACTGACATATGCGTCCGCACGTGCCCTGACCCCAGCCCGTGTCCGTAACCTCACCTGTGCCCTAAACCTTGCCGTTCCCTAACTTGAACCGTAGCCCGGAATGGAAACCCACCAGCAGTCCACCACCTTACCCTCCGCCGTGCCCTAATCCTGATGCGTACGCTGACACTGACCTGTGCGTCCGCACGTGCCCTGACCCCAGCACGTGTCTGTACCCTCACATGTGCCCTAAACCTTGCCGTCCCCTAACGCGAACCCTAGCCCGGAACGGAATCCCACCAGCAGCCCTACACCGTACCCTCCACCGTGCCCTAATCCTGAAGTGTACGCTGACACTGAACCTTGCGTCCCCACGTGCCCTGAACCCATCCCGTGTCCGTACCCTCAACTGTGCCCTAAACCTTGCCGTTCCCTAACCCGAACCCTAGACTGCAACGGAAACCCACCAGCAGCCCTACACCTTACCCTCTGCCGTGCCCTAATCCTGATGCGTACGCTGACACTGATCCGTGCGTCCGCACCTGCCCTGAAACCAGCCCGTGTCTGTACCCTCACCTGTGCCCTAAAACTTGCCGTTCCCTAACCCGAACCCTAGCCCGGAATGGAAACCCACCAACAGCCCTACACCTTACCCTCCGCCGTGCCCTAATCCTGATGTGTACGCTGATACTGACCCGTGCGTCCGCACGTGCCCTGAACCCAGGCCGTGTCCGTATCCTCACCTGTGCCCTAAACCTTGCTGTTCCCTAACCCGAACCCTAGCCCGGGACGGAAACCCACCAGCAGGCCTACACCCTACCCTCCGCCGTGCCCTAATCCTGATGCGTACGCTGACAATGACCCGTGTGTCCGCACGTGCTCTGACACCAGCCTCTGTCCGTACCCTCACCTGTGCCCTAAACCTTGCCGTTCCCTAACCCAAACCCTAGCCCGGAACGGAAACCCACCAGCAGCCCTACACCTTATCCTCCGCCGTGCCCTAATCCTAATCCGTATGCTGACACTAACCCATGCGTCCGCACGTGCCCTGACCCCAGCCCGTGTCCGTACCCTCACCTGAGCCCTAAACCTTGCCGTTCCCTAACTTGAACCGTAGCCCGGAACGGAAACCCACCAGCAGCCCTAAACCTTACCCTCCTCCGTGCCTTTATCCTGATGCGTACGCTGACACTAAACCGTGCGTCCGCACGTGCACTCAACCCAGCCCGTGTCCATACCCTCACCTGTGCCCTAAACCTTGCCTTTCCCTAACCCGAACCCTAGCCCGGAACGGAAACCCACCAGCAGCCCTACACCTTACCCTCCTCCGTGCCCTAATCCTGATGCGTACGCTGACACTGTCCCGTGCGACCCCACGTGCCCTGAACCCAGCACGTGTCCGTACCCTCACCTGTGCCATAAAACTTGACGTTACCTAACCCGAACCCTAGCCCGGAACGGAAACCCACCATCAGCCCTACACCTTACCCTCTGCAGTGCCCTAATCCTGATGCGTACGCTGACACTCTCCTGTGCGACCGCACGTGCCCTGACCCCAGCCTGTGTCCGTACCCTCACCTGTGCCCTAAACCTTTCCGTTCCCTAACCCGAACCCTAACCCGGAACGGAAACCCACCAGCAACCCTACACGTTACCCTCCGCCGTGCCCTTATCCTGATGTGTACGCTGACACTGACCCTTGTGTCCGCACGTGCCCTGAGCCCAGCCCGTGTCCGTACCATCACTTGTGCCCTGAACCTTGCCGTTCCCAAAACGAACCCTAGCCCAGAACGGAAACCCACCAGCAGCCCTACACCTTACCCACCGCCGTGCCCTAAACCTGATGCGTACGCTGACAATGTCCCATGCATCCGCACGTGCCCTGACACCAGCCCGTGTCCGTACCCTCACCTGTGCCCTAAACCTTGCCGTTCCCTAACCCGAACCCTAGCCCGGAACGGAAACCCACCAGCAGTCCTATACCTTACCCTCCGCTGTGCCCTAATCCTGATGCATACGCTGACACTGACCCGTGCGTCCGCATGTGCCCTGACCCCAGCACGTGTCCGTAGCCTCACATGTGCCCTAAACCTTGCTGTTCCCTAACGCGAACCCTAGCCCGGAATGGAATCCCACCAGCAGCCCTAAACCTTACCCTCCGCCGTGCCCTAATCTTATTGCGTTCGCTGACAATGACCCGTGCGTCCGAACGTGCCACGACCCCAACACGTGTCCGTACCCTCACCTGTGCCCTAAACCTTGCCGTTCCCCTACCCCAACTCTAGCCCGGAAAATAAACCCACCATCAGCCCAACACCTTACCCTCCGCCGTTGCCTAATCCTCATGCGTACGCTGACACTGACACGTGCATCCGCACGTGCCCTGACCCCAGCACTTGTCTGTACCCTCACCTGTGCCGGAAACCTTGCCATTCCCTAACCCGATCCCTAGCCCGGAACGGAAACGCACCAGCAGCCCTACACCTTACCCTCTGCCGTGCCCTAATCTTGATGCGTACGCTGACACTGACCCGTGCGTCCGAACCTGCCCTTACCCCAGCACGTGTCCGTACCCTCACCTGTGCCCTAAACCTTGCCGTTCCCTAACCCTAACCCTAGCCCGTAATGGAAACCCACCAGCACCCCTACACCATACCCTCTGCCGTGCCCTAATCCTGATGCGTACGCTGACACTGACACGTGCGTTCGCACGTGCCCTGACCCAAGCCCGTATCCGTACCCTCACCTGTGCCCTAAACCTTGCCGTTCTCTAACCCGAACCCTGGCCCGTAACGGAAACCCACCACCAGCCCTACACCTTACCCTCCGCCGTGCCCTAATCCTGAAGTGTACGATGACACTGACCCTTGCGTCCCCACGTGCCCTGAACCCATCCCGTGTCCGTACCCTCATCTGTGCCTTAAACCTTGTCGTTCCCTAACCCGAACCCTAGACCGCAACGGAAACCCACCAGCAGCCCTACACCCTACCCTCCGCCGTGCCCTAATCCTGATGCGTATGCTGACACTGACCCGTGCCTCTGCACGTGCTCTGACCCCAGCCTCTGTCCGTACCCTCACCTGTGCCCTAAACCTTGCCGTTCCCTAACCCCAACCCTAGCCCGCAACGGAAACCCTCCAGCAGCTCTACACCTTACCCTCCACCGTGCCCTAATCCTGATGCATACGCTGACACTAACCCGTGCGTCCGCACGTGCCCTGGACCCAGCCCGTATCCGTACACTCACCTGTGCCCTAAACCTTGCCGTTCCCTAACCCGAACCCTAGCCTGGAACGGAAACCCACAAGAAGCCCTACACCTTACCCTCCGATGTGCCCTAATCCTGATGCGTACGCTGACAGTGACCCGTGCGTCCCCACGTGCACTGACGACAGCCCGTGTCCGTTCCATCACCTGTGCCATAAACCTTGCCGTTCCCTAACCTCAACCCTAGCCCGGAACGGAAACCCAACAGCAGCCCTACAACTTACCCTCCGCCGTGCCCTAATCCTGATGCATAAGCTGACACTAACCCTTGCGTCCGGACGTACCCTGAGTCCAGGACGTGTCCGTTCCCTCATCTGTGCCCTAAACCTTGCCGTCCCCTAACGCGAACCCTAGCCCGGAATGGAAACCCACCAGCAGCCCTACACCTTACCCTCCGCCGTGCCCTAATCCTATTGCGTTCACTGACACTGACCCGTTTGTCCGCATGAGCCCTGACCCCATCACTTGTCGGTACACTCACCTGTGCCCTAAACCTTGCCGTTCCCTAACCCGAACCCTGGCCAGGAACGGAAAACCACCACCAGCCCTACACCTTACCCTCCGCCGTGCCCTAATCCTGATGCGTACGCTGACACAGACCCGTGCGTCCGCACGTACCCTGACCCCAGCACGTGTCCGTTCCCTCATCTGTGCCCTAAACCTTGCTGTTCCCTAACCTCAACACGAACCCGGAACGGAAACCCACCAGCAGCCCTACACCTTACCCTCCTCCGTGCCCTAATCCTATTGCGTTCGCTGACACTGACCCGTGTGTCCGCACGTGCCCTGACCCCATCACTTGTCGGTACACTCACCTGTGCCCTAAACCTTGCCGTTCCCTAACCCGAACCCTGGCCCTGAACGGAAAACCACCACCAGCCCTACACCTTACCCTCTGCCGTGCCCTAATCCTGATGCGTACGCTGACACAGACCCGTGCGTCCGCACGTTACCTGACCCCAGCACGTGTCCGTTCCCTCATCTGTGCCCTAAACCTTGCCGTTCCCTAACCTCAACACGAACCCAGAACGGAAACCCACCAGCAGCCCTACACCTTACCCTCTGCCGTGCCCTAATCCTGATGCGTACGCTGACACAGACCCGTGCGTCCGCACGTTACCTGACCCCAGCACGTGTCCGTTCCCTCATCTGTGCCCTAAACCTTGCCGTTCCCTAACCTCAACACGAACCCAGAACGGAAACCCACCAGCAGCCCTAATCTTTACCCTCCGCCGTGCCCTAATCCTGATGTGTACGCTGACACTGACCTGTGCGTCCGCACGTGCCCTGACCCCAGCCCGTGTCCGTATCCTCACATGTGCCCTAAACCTTGCCGTTCCCTAACCTGAACCGTAGGCCGGTACAGAAAACCACCAGCAGCCCTACACCTTACACTCCTCCGTGCCCTAATCCTGATGCGTACGCTGACACTGACCCCTGCGTCCGCACGAGCACTGACACCAGCCCGTGTCCGTACCCTCACCTGTGCCCTAAAACTTGCCTTTCCCTAACCCGAACCCTAGCCCGGAATGGAAACCCACCAGCAGCCCTAAACCTTACCCTCCACGGTGCCCTAATCCTGAGGCGTACGCTGACACTGAACCTTGTGTCCGCACGTTCCCTGTCACCAGCACGTGTCCGTATCCTCACCTGTGCCCTGAACCTTGCGTTTCCATAACCCCAACCCTAGCCCTGAACGGAAACCCACCAGCAGCCCTAAACCTTACCCTCCGCCGTGCCCTAATCCTGATGCGTACGCTGACACTGATCCGTGCATCTGCACGTGCCCTGAACCCAGCCCGTGTGTGTACCCTCACCTGTGCCCTAAATCTTGCCGTTCCCTAACCCGAACCCTAGCCCGGAACGGAAACCCACCAGCAGCCCTACAACTTACCCTTCGCCGTGCCCTAATCCTAAAGCGTACGCTGACACTGACACGTGCGTTCCCACGTGCACTGAACCCAGACCGTGTACGTACCCTCACCTGTGCCCTAAACCTTGCCGTTCCCTAACCCGAACCCTAGCCCGGAACGGAAACCCACCTGCAGCCCTACACCTTACCCGCCGTCGTGCCCTAATCCTGATGCGTACGCTGACACTGACCGTGCGTCCGCACGTGCCCTGACCGCAGCCCGTGTCCGTACCCTCAACTGTGCCCTAAAACTTGCCGTTCCCTAACCTGAACCGTAGCCCGGAACGGAAACCCACCAGCACCCCTACACATTACCCTCCTGCGTGCCCTAATCCTGATGCGTCCGCTGACACTGACCCGTGTGTCCGCACGTGCACTCACCCAAGCCCGTGTCCGTACCCTCACCTGTTCCCTAAACCTTGCCTTTCCCTAACCCGAACCCTAGCCTGGAAAGGAAACCCACCAGCAGCCCTAAACCTTACCCTCCACCGTGCCCTAATCCTCATGCGTACGCAGACACTGACCCGTGCGTCCGCACGCGCCCTGACACCAGCACATGTCCGTAACCTCACCTGTGCCCTAAACCTTGCCGTTCCCTAACCCGAACCCTAGCCCGTAATGGAAACCCACCAGCAGCCCTACACGTTACCCTCCGCTGTGCCCTAATCCTGATGCGTACGCTGACACTGACCCGTGCGTTCGCACTTGCCCTGACCCAAGCCCGTATCCGTATCCTCACCTGTGCCTTAAAACTTGCCGTTCCCTAACCCGAACCCTGGCCCGGAACGGAAACCCACCACCAGCCCTACACCATACCCTCCGCCGTTCCCTAATCCTGATGCGTATGCTGACACTGACCCGTGCGTCCCCACGGGCCCTGAACCCATCCCGTGTCCATAACCTCATCTGTGCCCTAAATCTTGCCATTCCCTAACCCGAACCCTAGCCCGGAACGAAAAACCACCAGCAGCCCTACACCTTACCCTCCGCAGTGCCCTAATCCTGGTGCGTACGCTGACACTGACACATGTTTCCCACGTGCCCTGACACCAGCACGTGTCCGTACCCTCACCTGTGCCCTAAACCTTGCCGTTCCCTAACCCGAACCCTAGCCCGGAACGGAAACCCAACAGCAGCCCTACACCTTACCCTCCGCCGTGCCATAATTCTGATGCGTACGCTGACACTGACCCGTGCGTCCGCACGTGCCCTGACTCCAGTTCGTGTCCGTACCCTCACCTGTGCCCTAAACCTTGCCGTTACCAACCCGAACCCTAGCCCGGAACGGAAAGCCACCAGCAGCCCTACACCTTACCCTCCGATGTGCCCTAATCCTGGTGCGTACGCTGACACTGACCCGTGCGTCCCCACGTGCACTGACCACAGCCCGTGTCCGTTCCCTCAACTGTGCCCTAAACCTTGCCGTTCCCTAACCCGAACCCTAGACCTGAACGGAAACTCACCAGAAGCCCGACACCTTAACCTCCGCCTTGCCCTAATCCTGATGCGTACGCTGAAACTGAACCGTACGTCCGCACGTGCCCTAACCCCAGCCCGTGTCCGTAACCTCACCTGTGCCCTAAACCTTGCCCTTTTCTAACCCGAACCCTAGCCAGGAACGGAGACACACCAGCAGCCCTACACCTTACCCTCCGCCGTCCCCTAATCCTGATGCGTACGCTGACACTGACACATGCGTCAGCACGTGCCCTGACCCCAGCCCGTGTCTGTAACCTCAGCTGTGCCCTAAACCTTGCCGTTCCCTAACTTGAACCGTAGCCCGGAACGGAAAACCACCAGCAATCCTACACCTTACCCTCCGCCGTACCCTAATCCTGATGCGTACGCTGACACTGACCCGTGCGTCCGCACGTGCCCTGACCCCAGCACGTGTCCGTACCCTCACATGTGCCCTAAACCTTGCCGTCCCCTAACGCGAACCCTAGCCTGGAACGGAATCCCACCAGCAGCCCTACACCTTACCCTCCGCCGTGCCCTAATCCTGAAGTGTACGCTGACACTGAACATTGCGTCCCCACATGACCTGAACCCATCCCGGGTCCGTACCCTCAACTGTGCCCTAAACCTTGCCGTTCCCTAACCCGAACCCTAGACCGCAACGGAAACCCACCTGCAGCCCTACACCTTACCCTCTGCCGTGCCCTAATCCTGATGCATACGCTGACACTGATCCATGCGTCCGCACGTGCCCTGAACCCAGCCCTTGTCTGTACCCTCACCTGTGCCCTAAACGTTGCCGTTCCCTAACCCGAACCCTAGCTCGGAATGGAAACCCACCAGCAGCCCTACACCTTACCCTCCGCCGTGCCCTAATCCTGATGCGTACGCTGACACTGACCCGTGCGTCCGCACGTGCTCTGACCCCAGCCTCTGTCCGTATCCTCACCTGTGCCCTAAACCTTGCCGTTCCCTAACCCGAACCCTAGCCCGGAACGGAAACCCACCAGCAGCCCTACACCTTACCCTCCGCCGTGCCCTAATCCTAATCCGTATGCTGACACTGACCCGTGCGTCCACACATGCCCTGACCCCAGCCCGTGTCCGTACCCTCACCTGTGCCCTAAACCTTGCCGTTCCCTAACCCGAACCCTAGCCCAGAACGGAAACCCACCAGCAGCCCTACACCTTACCCGCCGATGTGCCCTCATCCTGTTGCGTACGCTGACACTGACCCGTGCGTCCGCACGTGCCCTGACCCCAGCCCGTGTCCGTACCCTCACCTGTGCCCTAAACCTTGCCTTTCCCAAAACGAACCCTAGCCCGGAACGGAAACCCACCAGCAGCCCTACACCTTACCCTCCTCCGTGCCCAAATCCTGATGCGTACGCTGACACTGTCCTATGCGTCCGCACGTGCCATGACCCCAGCCCGTGTCCATACCCTCACCTGTGCCCTAATCCTTGCCGTTCTCCTACCCGAACTCTAGCCCGGAAAATAAACCCACCAGCAGCCCAACACCCTACCCTCCGCTGATGCCTAATCCTGATGCGTACGCTGACACTGACACGTGCATCCGCACGTGCCCTGACACCAGCACGTGTCCGTACCCTCACCTGTACCTGAAACCTTGCCATTCCCTAACCCGATCCCTAGCCCTGAACGGAAACACACCAGCAGCGTTACACCTTACCCTTTGCCGTGCCCTAATCCTGATGCGTACGCTGACACTGACCCGTGCGTCCGAACCTGCCCTTACCCCATCACGTGTCCGTACCCTCACCTGTGCCCTAAACCTTGCCGTTCCCTAACCCGAACCCTGGCCCGTAACGGAAACCCACCACCAGCCCTACACCTTACCCTCCGCCGTGCCCTAATCCTGAAGTGTACGATGCCACTGACTCTTGCGTCCCCACGTGCCCTGAACCCATCCCGTGTCCGTACCCTCACCTGTGCCCTAAACCTTGTCGTTCCCTAACCCGAACCCTAGACTGCAATGGAAACCCACCAGCAGCCCTAAACCTTACCCTCTGCCGTGCCCTAATCCTGATGCGTACGCTGACACTGATCCGTGCGTCCGCACGTGCCCTGAAACCAGTCCTTGTCTGTACCCTCACCTGTGCCCTAAACCTTGCCATTCCCTAACCCGAAACCTAGCCCGGAATGGAAACCCACCAGCAGCCCTACACCTTACCCTCCGCCGTGCCCTAATCCTGATGCGAACGCTGACATTGACCCGTGCGTCCGCACGTGCCCTGAACCCAGCCCGTGTCCGTACCCTCACCTGTGCCGAAAACCTTGCCATTCCCTAAGCCGAACCCTAGCCCGGAACGGAAACCCACTAGCAGCCCTACACCTTACCCTCCGCCGTGCCCTAATCTTGATGCGTGCGCTGACACTGACCCGTGCGTCCGCACGTCCTCTGAACCCAGCCCGTGTCCGTACCCTCACCTGTGCCCTAAATCTTGCCGTTCCCTAACCCGAACCCTAGCCCAGAACGGAAACCCACCAGCAGCCCTACACCTTACCCTCCGATGTGCCCTAATTCTGGTGCGTACGCTGACACTGACCCGTGCGTCCCCACGTGCACTGACCACAGCCCGTGTCCGTTCCATCAACTGTGCCCTAAACCTTGCCGTTCCCTAACCCGAACCATAGCCCTGAACGGAAACTCACCAGATGCCCGACACCTTACCCTCCACCTTGCCCTAATCCTGATGCATACGCTGACACTGAACCGTGCGTCCGCACGTGCCCTGACCCCAGCCCGTGTCCGTAACCTCACCTGTGCCCTAAACCTTGCCATTCACTAACCCGAACCCTAGCCAGGAACGGAGACACACCAGCAGCCCTAAACCTTACCCTCTGCCGTCCCCTACTCCTGATGCGTACGCTGACACTGACATATGCGTCCGCACGTGCCCTGACCCCAGCCCGTGTCCGTAACCTCACCTGTGCCCTAAACCTTGCCGTTCCCTAACTTGAACCGTAGCCCGGAACGGAAACCCACCAGCAGTCCAACACCTTACCCTCCGCCGTGCCCTAATCCTGATGCGTACGCTGACACTGACCTGTGCGTCTGCACGTGCCCTGACCCCAGCACGTGTCCGTACCCTCACATGTGCCCTAAACCTTGCCGTCCCCTAACGCGAACCCTAGCCCGGAACGGAATCCCACCAGCAGCCCTACACCTTACGCTCCACCGTGCCCTAATCCTGAAGTGTACGCTGACACTGAACCTTGCGTCCCCACGTGCCCTGAACCCATCCAGTGTCCGTACCCTCAACTGTGCCCTAAACCTTGCCGTTCCCTAACCCGAACCCTAGACCGCAACGGAAACCCACCAGCAGCCCTACACCTTACCCTCTGCCGTGCCCTAATCCTGATGCGTACGCTGACACTGATCCGTGCGTCCGCACCTGCCCTGAAACCAGCCCGTGTCTGTACCCTCACCTGTGCCCTAAAACTTGCCGTTCCCTAACCCGAACCCTAGCCCGGAATGGAAACCCACCAGCAGCCCTACACCTTACCCTCCGCCGTGCCCTAATCCTGATGTGTACGCTGACACTGACCCGTGCGTCCGCACGTGCCCTGAACCCAGCCCGTGTCCGTATCCTCACCTGTGCCCTAAACCTTGCTGTTCCCTAACCCGAACCCTAGCCCGGGACGGAAACCCACCAGCAGGCCTACACCCTACCCTCCGCCGTGCCCTAATCCTGAAGCGTACGCTGACAGTGACCCGTGTGTCCGCACGTGCTCTGACACCAGCCTCTGTCCGTACCCTCACCTGTGCCCTAAACCTTGCCGTTCCCTAACCCAAACCCTAGCCCGGAACGGAAACCCACCAGCAGCCCTACACCTTATCCTCCGCCGTGCCATAATCCTAATCCGTACGCTGACACTAACCCATGCGTCCGCACGTGCCCTGACCCCAGCCCGTGTCCGTACCCTCACCTGTGCCCTAAACCTTGCCGTTCCCTAACCCGAACCCTAGCCCGGAACGGAAACCCACCAGCAGCCCTACACCTTACCCTCCGCCGTGCCCTAATCCTGATGCGTGCGCTGACACTGACCGGTGCGTCCGCACGTCCTCTGAACCCAGCCCGTGTACGTACCCTCACCTCTGCCCTAAACCTTGCCGTTCCCTAACCCGCACCCTAGCCCAGAACGGAAACCCAGCAGCAGCCCTACACCTTACCCTCCGATGTGCCCTCATCCTGTTGCGTACCCTGACACTGACCCGTGCGTCCCCACGTGCACTGACCACAGCCCGTGTCCGTTCCCTCACCTGTGCCCTAAACCTTGCTGTTCCCTAACCCGAACCCTAGCCCTGAACGGAAACCCACCAGAAGCCCGACACCTTACCCTCCACCTTGCCCTAATCCTGATGCGTACGCTGAAACTGACCCGTGCGTCCGCACGTGCCCTAACCCCAGCCCGTGTCCGTAACCTCACCTGTGCCCTAAACCTTGCCGTTTTCTAACCCGAACCCTAGCCAGGAACGGAGACACACCAGCAGCCCTACACCTTACCCTCCGCCGTCCCCTAATCCTGATGCGTACGCTGACACTGACACATGCGTCCACACGTGCCATGATCCCAGCCCGAGTCCGTAACCTCACCTGTGCCCTAAACCTTGCCGTTCCCTAACTTGAACCGTAGCCCGGAACGGAAACCCACCAGCAGCCCTAAACCTTACCCTCCTCCGTGCCTTTATCCTGATGCGTACGCTGACACTAAACCGTGCGTCCGCACGTGCACTCAACCCAGCCCGCGTCCATACCCTCACCTGTGCCCTAAACCTTGCCTTTCCCTAACCCGAACCCTAGCCCGGAACGGAAACCCACCAGCAGCCCTACACCTTACTCTCCTCCGTGCCCTAATCCTGATGCGTACGCTGACACTGTCCCATGCGACCCCACGTGCCCTGAACCCAGCACGTGTCCGTACCCTCACCTGTGCCATAAAACTTGATGTTACCTAACCCGAACCCTAGCCCGGAACGGAAACCCACCATCAGCCCTACACCTTACCCTCTGCAGTGCCCTAATCCTGATGCGTACGCTGACACTCTCCTGTGCGACCGCACGTGCCCTGACCCCAGCCCATGTCCGTACCCTCACCTGTGCCCTAAACCTTTCCGTTCCCTAACCCGAACCCTAACCCGGAACGGAAACCCACCAGCAACCCTACACGTTACCCTCCGCCGTGCCCTTATCCTGATGTGTACGCTGACACTGACCCTTGTGTCCGCACGTGCCCTGAGCCCAGCCCGTGTCCGTACCATCACTTGTGCCCTGAACCTTTCCGTTCCCAAAACGAACCCTAGCCCAGAACGGAAACCCACCAGCAGCCCTACACCTTACCCTCCGCCGTGCCCTAATCCTGATGCGTACGCTGACAATGTCCCATGCGTCCGCACGTGCCCTGACACCAGCACGTGTCCGTACCCTCACCTGTGCCCTAAACCTTGCCGTTCCCTAACCCGAACCCTAGCCCGGAACGGAAACCCACCAGCAGTCCTATACCTTACCCTCCGCTGTGCCCTAATCTTGATGCGTACGCTGACACTGACCCGTGCGTCCGCATGAGCCCTGACCCCAGCACGTGTCCGTACCCTCACATGTGCCCTAAACCTTGCTGTTCCCTAACGCGAACCCTAGCCCGGAATGGAATCCCACCAGCAGCCCTAAACCTTACCCTCCGCCGTGCCCTAATCTTATTGCGTTCGCTGACAATGACCCGTGCGTCCGAACGTGCCGCGACCCAAACACGTGTCCGTACCCTCACCTTGCCCTAAACCTTGCCGTTCCCCTACCCCAACTCTAGCCCGGAAAATAAATCCACCAGCAGCCCAACACCTTACCCTCCGCCGTTGCCTAATCCTCATGCGTACGCTGACACTGACACGTGCATCCGCACGTGCCCTGACCCCAGCACTTGTCCGTACCCTCACCTGTGCCGGAAACCTTGCCATTCCCTAACCCGATCCCTAGCCCGGAACGGAAACGCACCAGCAGCCCTACACCTTACCCTCTGCCGTGCCCTAATCCTGATGCGTACGCTGACACTGACCCGTGCGTCCGAACCTGCCCTTACCCCAGCACGTGTCCGTACCCTCACCTGTGCCCTAAACCTTGCCGTTCCCTAACCCGAACCCTAGCCCGTAATGGAAACCCACCAGCAGCCCTACACCATACCCTCTGCCGTGCCCTAATCCTGATGCGTACGCTGACACTGACACGTGCGTTTGCACGTGCCCTGACCCAAGCCCGTATCCGTACCCTCACCTGTGCCCTAAATCTTGCCGTTCTCTAACCCGAACCCTGGCCCGTAACGGAAACCCACCACCAGCCCTACACCTTACCCTCCGCCGTGCCCTAATCCTGAAGTGTACGATGACACTGACCCTTGCGTCCCCACGTGCCCTGAACCGATCCCGTGTCCGTACCCTCATCTGTGCCTTAAACCTTGCCGTTCCCTAACCCCAACCCTAGCCCGGAACGGAAACCCTCCAGCAGCTCTACACCTTACCCTCCACCGTGCCCTAATCCTGATGCGTATGCTGACACTGACCCGTGCCTCTGCACGTGCTCTGACCCCAGCCTCTGTCCGTACCCTCACCTGTGCCCTAAACCTTGCCGTTCCCTAACCCGAACCCTAGCCTGGAACGGAAACCCACAAGAAGCCCTACACCTTACCCTCCGATGTGCCCTAATCCTGATGCGTACGCTGACAGTGACCCGTGCGTCCCCACGTGCACTGACGACAGCCCGTGTCCGTTCCATCACCTGTGCCATAAACCTTGCCGTTCCCTAACCTCAACCCTAGCCCGGAACGGAAACCCAACAGCAGCCCTACAACTTACCCTCCGCCGTGCCCTAATCCTGATGCATAAGCTGACACTAACCCTTGCGTCCGGACGTACCCTGAGTCCAGGACGTGTCCGTTCCCTCATCTGTGCCCTAAATCTTGCCGTCCCCTAACGCGAACCCTAGCCCGGAATGGAAACCCACCACCAGCCCTAAACCTTACCCTCCGCCATGCCCTAATCCTGATGCGTACGCTGACACAGTCCCATGCGTCTGCACGTACCCTGACCCCAGCACATGTCCGTTCCCTCATCTGTGCCCTAAACCTTGCTGTTCCCTAACCTCAACACGAACCCGGAACGGAAACCCACCAGCAGCCCTACACCTTACCCTCCTCCGTGCCCTAATCCTATTGCGTTCGCTGACACTGACCCGTGTGTCCGCACGTGCCCTGACCCCATCACTTGTCGGTACACTCACCTGTGCCCTAAACCTTGCCGTTCCCTAACCCGAACCCTGGCCCTGAACGGAAAACCACCACCAGCCCTACACCTTACCCTCCGCCGTGCCCTAATCCTGATGCGTACGCTGACACAGACCCGTGCGTCCGCACGTTACCTGACCACAGCACGTGTCCGTTCCCTCATCTGTGCCCTAAACCTTGCCGTTCCCTAACCTCAACATGAACCCTGAACGGAAACCCACCAGCAGCCCTACACTTTACACTCCGCCGTGCCCTAATCCTGATGTGTACGCTGACACTGACCTGTGCGTCCGCACGTGCCCTGACCCCAGCCCGTGTCCGTATCCTCACCTGTGCCCTAAACCTTGCCGTTCCCTAACCTGAACCGTAGGCCGGTACGGAAACCCACCAGCAGCCCTACACCTTACACTCCTCCGTGCCCTAATCCTGATGCGTACGCTGACACTGACCCCTGCGTCCGCACGAGCACTGACACCAGCCCGTGTCCGTACCCTCACCTGTGCCCTAAAACTTGCCTTTCCCTAACCCGAACCCTAGCCCGGAATGGAAACCCACCAGCAGCCCTAAACCTTACCCTCCGCGGTGCCCTAATCCTGAGGCGTACGCTGACACTGAACCTTGTGTCCGCACGTTCCCTGTCACCAGCACGTGTCCGTACCCTCACCTGTGCCCTGAACCTTGCGTTTCCATAACCCCAACCCTAGACCTGAACGGAAACCCACCAGCAGCCCTAAACCTTACCCTCCGCCGTGCCCTAATCCTGATGCGTACGCTGACACTGATCCGTGCGTCTGCACGTGCCCTGAACCCAGCCCGTGTGTGTACCCTCACCTGTGCCCTAAATCTTGCCGTTCCCTAACCCGAACCCTAGACCGGAACGGAAACCCACCAGCAGCCCTACACCTTACCCTTCGCCGTGCCCTAATCCTAAAGCGTACGCTGACACTGACACGTGCGTTCCCACGTGCACTGAACCCAGACCGTGTACGTACCCTCACATGTGCCCTAAACCTTGCCGTTCCCTAACCCGAACCCTAGCCCGGAACGGAAACCCACCTGCAGCCCTACACCTTACCCTCCGTCGTGCCCTAATCCTGATGCGTACGCTGACACTGACCGTGCGTCCGCACGTGCCCTGACCGTAGCCCGTGTCCGTACCCTCAACTGTGCCCTAAAACTTGCCGTTCCGTAACCTGAACCGTAGCCCGGAACAGAAACCCACGAGCACCCCTACACCTTACCCTCCTGCGTGCCCTAATCCTGATGCGTCCGCTGACACTGACCCGTGCGTCCGCACGTGCACTCACCTAAGCCCGTGTCCGTACCCTCACCTGTTCCCTAAACCGTGCCTTTCCCTAACCCGAACCCTAGCCTGGAAAGGAAACCCACAAGCAGCCCTAAACCTTACCCTCCACCGTGCCCTAATCCTCATGCGTACGCAGACACTGACCCGTGCGTCCGCACGTGCCCTGACACCAGCACATGTCCGTAACCTCACCTGTGCCCTAAACCTTACCGTTCCCTAACCAGAACCCTAGCCCGTAATGGAAAACCACCAGCAGCCCTACACGTTACCCTCCGCTGTGCCCTAATCCTGATGCGTACGCTGACACTGACCCGTGCGTTCGCACTTGCCCTGACCCAAGCCCGTATCCGTATCCTCACCTGTGCCTTAAAACTTGCCGTTCCATAACCCGAACCCTGGCCCGGAACGGAAACCCACCACCAGCCCTACAACATACCCTCCGCCGTTCCCTAATCCTGATGCGTACGCTGACACTGACCCGTGCGTCCCCACGGGCCCTGAACCCATCCCGTGTCCATAACCTCATCTGTGCCCTAAATCTTGCCGTTCCCTAACCCGAACCCTAGCCCGGAACGAAAAACCACCAGCAGCCCTACACCTTACCCTCCGCAGTGCCCTAATCCTGGTGCGTACGCTGACACTGACACATGTTTCCCACGTGCCCTGACCCCAGCACGTGTCTGTACCATCACCTGTGCCCTAAACCTTGCCGTTCCCTAACCCGAACCCTAGCCCGGAACGGAAACCCAACAGCAGCCCTACACCTTACCCTCCGCCGTGCCATAATTCTGATGCGTACGCTGACACTGACCCGTGCGTCCGCACGTGCCCTGACTCCAGTTCGTGTCCGTACCCTCACCTGTGCCCTAAACCTTGCCGTTACCAACCCGAACCCTAGCCCGGAACGGAAACCCACCAGCAGCCCTACACCTTACCCTCCGATGTGCCCTAATCCTGGTGCGTACGCTGACACTGACCCGTGCGTCCCCACGTGCACTGACCACAGCCCGTGTCCGTTCCCTCAACTGTGCCCTAAACCTTGCCGTTCCCTAACCCGAACCCTAGACCTGAACGGAAACTCACCAGAAGCCCGACACCTTAACCTCCGCCTTGCCCTAATCCTCATGCGTACGCTGAAACTGAACCGTGCGTCCGCACGTGCCCTGACCCCAGCCCGTGTCCATAACCTCACTTGTGCACTAAACCTTGCCGTTCCTTAACCCGAACCCTAGCCAGGAACGGAGACAAACCAGCAGCCCTAAAGCTTACCCTCTGCCGTCCCCTAATCCTGATGCATACGCTGACACTGACACATGCGTCAGCACGTGCCCTGACCCCAGCCCGTGTCCGTAACCTCAGCTGTGCCCTAAACCTTACCGTTCCCTAACTTGAACCGTAGCCCGGAACGGAAAACCACCAGCAATCCTACACCTTACCCTCCGCCGTACCCTAATCCTGATGCGTACGCTGACACTGACCCGTGCGTCCGCACGTGCCCTGACCCCAGTACGTGTCCGTACCCTCACATGTGCCCTAAATCTTGCCGTCCCCTAACGCAAACCCTAGCCTGGAACGGAATCCCACCAGCAGCCCTACACCTTACCCTCCGCCGTGCCCTAATCCTGAAGTGTACGCTGACACTGAACATTGCGTCCCCACGTGCCCTGAACCCAGCCCGGGTCCGTACACTCAACTGTGCCCTAAACCTTGCCGTTCCCTAACCCGAACCCTAGACTGCAACGGAAACCCACCTGCAGCCCTACACCTTACCCTCTGCCGTGCCCTAATCCTGATGCATACGCTGACACTGATCCGTGCGTCCGCACGTGCCCTGAACCCAGCCCTTGTCTGTACCCTCACCTGTGCCCTAAACGTTGCCGTTCCCTAACCCGAACCCTAGCTCGGAATGGAAACCCACCAGCAGCCCTACACCTTACCCTCCGCCGTGCCCTAATCCTGATGCGTACGCTGACACTGACCCGTGCGTCCGCACGTGCTCTGACCCCAGCCTCTGTCCGTACCCTCACCTGTGCCCTAAACCTTGCCGTTCCCTAACACGAACCCTAGCCCGGAACGGAAACCCACCAGCAGCCCTACACCTTACCCTCCGCCGTGCCCTAATCCTAATCCGTATGCTGACACTGACCCGTGCGTCCGCACATGCCCTGACCCCAGCCCGTGTCCGTACCCTCACCTGTGCCCTAAACCTTGCCGTTCCCTAACCCGAACCCTAGCCCAGAACGGAAACCCACCAGCAGCCCTACACCTTACCCTCTGATGTGCCCTCATCCTGTTGCGTACGCTGACACTGACCCGTGCGTCCGCACGTGCCCTGACCCCAGCCCGTGTCCGTACCCTCACCTGTGCCCTAAACCTTGCCTTTCCCAAAACGAACCCTAGCCCGTAACGGAAACCCACCAGCAGCCCTACACCTTACCCTCCTCCGTGCCCAAATCCTGATGCGTACGCTGACACTGTCCCATGCGTCCGCACGTGCCATGACCACAGCCCGTGTCCGTACCCTCACCTGTGCCCTAAACCTTGCCGTTCTCCTACCCGAACTCTAGCCCGGAAAATAAACCCACCAGCAGCCCAACACCCTACCCTCTACTGTTGCCTAATCCTGATGCGTACGCTGACAGTGACACGTGCATCCGCACGTGCCATGACACGAGCACGTGTCCGTACCCTCACCTGTGCCTGAAACCTTGCCATTCCCTAACCCGATCCCTAGCCCGGAACGGAAACCCACCAGCAGCGCTACACCTTACCATTTGCCGTGCCCTAATCCTGATGCGTACGCTGACACTGACCCGTGCGTCCGAAACTGCCCTTACCCCAGCACGTGTCCGTACCCTCACCTGTGCCCTAAACCTTGCCGTTCCCTAACCCGAACCCTGGCCCGTAACGGAAACCCACCACCAGCCCTACACCTTACCCTCCGCCGTGCCCTAATCCTGAAGTGTACGATGCCACTGACTCTTGCGTCCCCACGTGCCCTGAACCCATCCCGTGTCCGTACCCTCACCTGTGCCCTAAACCTTGTCGTTCCCTAACCCGAACCCTAGCCCGGATTGGAAACCCACCAGCAGCCCTACACCTTACCCTCCGCCGTGCCCTAATCCTGATGCGTACGCTGACACTGACCCGTGCGTCCGCACGTGCCCTGAACCCAGCCCGTGTCCGTATCCTCACCTGTGCCCTAAACCTTGCTGTTCCCTAACCCGAACCCTAGCCCGGAACGGAAACCTACCAGCAGGCCTACACCCTACCCTCCGCCGTGCCCTAATCCTGATGCGTACGCTGACAATGACCCGTGTGTCCGCACGTGCTCTGACACCAGCCGCTGTCCGTACCCTCACCTGTGCCCTAAACCTTGCCGTTCCCTAACCCGAACCCTAGCCCGGAACGGAAACCCACCAGCAGCCCTACACCTTATCCTCCGCCGTGCCCTAATCCTAATCCGTACGCTGACACTAACCCATGCGTCCGCACGTGCCCTGACCCCAGCCCGTGTCCGTACCCTCACCTGTGCCCTAAACCTTGCCGTTCCCTAACCCAAACCCTAGCCCGGAACGGAAACCCACCAGCAGCCCTACACCTAACCCTCCGCCGCGCCCTAATCCTGATGCGTACGCTGACACTGACACATGGGTCCACACGTGCCATGATCCCAGCCCGAGTCCGTAACCTCACCTGTGCCCTAAACCTTGCCGTTCCCTAACTTGAACCGTAGCCCGGAACGGAAACCCACCAGAAGCCCTAAACCTTACCCTCCTCCGTGCCTTTATCCTGATGCGTACGCTGACACTAAACCATGCGTCCGCACGTGCACTCAACCCAGCCCGTGTCCATACCCTCACCTGTGCCCTAAACCTTGCCTTTCCCTAACCCGAACCCTAGACCAGAACGGAAACCCACCAGCAGCCCTACACCTTACCCTCCTCCGTGCCCTAATCCTGATGCGTACGCTGACACTGTCCCATGCGACCCCACGTGCCCTGAACCCAGCACGTGTCCGTACCCTCACCTGTGCCATAAAACTTGACGTTACCTAACCCGAACCCTAGCCCGGAACGGAAACCCACCATCAGCCCTACACCTTACCCTCTGCAGTGCCCTAATCCTGATGCGTACGCTGACACTCTCCTGTGCGACCGCACGTGCCCTGACCCCAGCCCGTGTCCGTACCCTCACCTGTGCCCTATACCTTTCCGTTCCCTAACCCGAACCCTAACACGGAACGGAAACCCACCAGCAACCCTACACGTTACCCTCCGCCGTGCCCTTATCCTGATGTTTACGCTGACACTGACCCTTGTGTCCGCACGTGCCCTGAGCCCAGCCCGTGTCCGTACCATCACTTGTGCCCTGAACCTTGCCGTTCCCAAAACGAACCCTAGCCCAGAACGGAAACCCACCAGCAGCCCTACACCTTACCCTCCGCCGTGCCCTAATCCTGATGCGTACGCTGACAATGTCCCATGCGTCCGCACGTGCCCTGACACCAGCCCGTGTCCATACCCTCACCTGTGCCCTAAGCCTTGCCGTTCCCTAACCCAAACCCTAGCCCGGAACGGAAACCCACCAGCAGTCCTAAACCTTACCCACCGCTGTGCCCTAATCCTGATGCGTACGCTGACACTGACCCGTGCGTCCGCATGTGCCCTGACCCCAGCACGTGTCCGTACACTCACATGTGCCCTAAACCTTGCTGTTCCCTAACGCGAACCCTAGCCCGGAATGGAATCCCACCAGCAGCCCTAAACCTTACCCTCCGCCGTGCCCTAATCTTATTGCGTTCGCTGACAATGACCCATGCGTCCGAACGTGCCGCGACCCCAACACGTGTCCGTACCCTCACCTGTGCCCTAAACCTTGCCGTTCCCCTACACCAACTCTAGCCCGGAAAATAAACCCACCAGCCGCCCAACACCTTACCCTCCGCCGTTGCCTAATCCTCATGCGTACGCTGACACTGACCCGTGCGTCCGAACCTGCCCTTACCCCAGCACGTGTCCGTACCCTCACCTGTGCCCTAAACCTTGCCGTTCCCTAACCCGAACCCTAGCCTGTAATGGAAACCCACCAGCAGCCCTACACCATACCCTCTGCCGTGCCCTAATCCTGATGCGTACGCTGACACTGACACGTGCGTTCGCACGTGCCCTGACCCAAGCCCGTATCCGTACCCTCACCTGTGCCCTAAACCTTGCCGTTCTCTAACCCGAACCCTGGCCCGTAACGGAAACCCACCACCAGCCCTACACCTTACCCTCCGCCGTGCCCTAATACTGATGCGTACGCTGACACTGACCCTTGCGTCCCCACGTGCCCTGAACCCATCCCGTGTCCGTACCCTCATCTGTGCCTTAAACCTTGTTGTTCCCTAACCCGAACCCTAGACCGCAACGGAAACCCACCAGCAGCCCTACACCCTACCCTCCGCCGTGCCCTAATCCTGATGCGTACGCTGACACTGACCCGTGCCTCTGCACGTGCTCTGACCCCAGCCTCTGTCCGTACCCTCACCTGTGCCCTAAACCTTGCCGTTCCCTAACCCGAACCCTAGCCTGGAACGGAAACCCACCAGCAGCCCTAAACCTTACCCTCTGCCGTGCCCTAATCCTGATACGTGCGCTGACACTGACCCGTGCGTCCGCACGTGCCCTGAACCCAGCCCGTGTCCGTATCCTCACCTGTGCCCTAAACCTTGCCGTTCCCTAACCCGAACCCTGGCCCGTAACGGAAACCCACCACCAGCCCTACACCTTACCCTCCGCCGTGCCCTAATCCTGAAGTGTACGATGCCACTGACTCTTGCGTCCCCACGTGCCCTGAACCCATCCCGTGTCCGTACCCTCACCTGTGCCCTAAACCTTGTCGTTCCCTAACCCGAACCCTAGCCCGGAATGGAAACCCACCAGCAGCCCTACACCTTACCCTCCGCCGTGCCCTAATCCTGATGCGTACGCTGACACTGACCCGTGCGTCCGCACGTGCCCTGAACCCAGCCCGTGTCCGTATCCTCACCTGTGCCCTAAACCTTGCTGTTCCCTAACCCGAACCCTAGCCCGGAACGGAAACCTACCAGCAGGCCTACACCCTACCCTCCGCCGTGCCCTAATCCTGATGCGTACGCTGACAATGACCCGTGTGTCCGCACGTGCTCTGACACCAGCCGCTGTCCGTACCCTCACCTGTGCCCTAAACCTTGCCGTTCCCTAACCCGAACCCTAGCCCGGAACGGAAACCCACCAGCAGCCCTACACCTTATCCTCCGCCGTGCCCTAATCCTAATCCGTACGCTGACACTAACCCATGCGTCCGCACATGCCCTGACCCCAGCCCGTGTCCGTACCCTCACCTGTGCCCTAAACCTTGCCGTTCCCTAACCCAAACCCTAGCCCGGAACGGAAACCCACCAGCAGCCCTACACCTAACCCTCCGCCGCGCCCTAATCCTGATGTGTACACTGACACTGACACATGGGTCCACACGTGCCATGATCCCAGCCCGAGTCCGTAACCTCACCTGTGCCCTAAACCTTGCCGTTCCCTAACTTGAACCGTAGCCCGGAACGGAAACCCACCAGAAGCCCTAAACCTTACCCTCCTCCGTGCCTTTATCCTGATGCGTACGCTGACACTAAACCATGCGTCCGCACGTGCACTCAACCCAGCCCGTGTCCATACCCTCACCTGTGCCCTAAACCTTGCCTTTCCCTAACCCGAACCCTAGACCAGAACGGAAACCCACCAGCAGCCCTACACCTTACCCTCCTCCGTGCCCTAATCCTGATGCGTACGCTGACACTGTCCCATGCGACCCCACGTGCCCTGAACCCAGCACGTGTCCGTACCCTCACCTGTGCCATAAAACTTGACGTTACCTAACCCGAACCCTAGCCCGGAACGGAAACCCACCATCAGCCCTACACCTTACCCTCTGCAGTGCCCTAATCCTGATGCGTACGCTGACACTCTCCTGTGCGACCGCACGTGCCCTGACCCCAGCCCGTGTCCGTACCCTCACCTGTGCCCTATACCTTTCCGTTCCCTAACCCGAACCCTAACACGGAACGGAAACCCACCAGCAACCCTACACGTTACCCTCCGCCGTGCCCTTATCCTGATGTTTACGCTGACACTGACCCTTGTGTCCGCACGTGCCCTGAGCCCAGCCCGTGTCCGTACCATCACTTGTGCCCTGAACCTTGCCGTTCCCAAAACGAACCCTAGCCCAGAACGGAAACCCACCAGCAGCCCTACACCTTACCCTCCGCCGTGCCCTAATCCTGATGCGTACGCTGACAATGTCCCATGCGTCCGCACGTGCCCTGACACCAGCCCGTGTCCATACCCTCACCTGTGCCCTAAGCCTTGCCGTTCCCTAACCCAAACCCTAGCCCGGAACGGAAACCCACCAGCAGTCCTAAACCTTACCCACCGCTGTGCCCTAATCCTGATGCGTACGCTGACACTGACCCGTGCGTCCGCATGTGCCCTGACCCCAGCACGTGTCCGTACACTCACATGTGCCCTAAACCTTGCTGTTCCCTAACGCGAACCCTAGCCCGGAATGGAATCCCACCAGCAGCCCTAAACCTTACCCTCCGCCGTGCCCTAATCTTATTGCGTTCGCTGACAATGACCCATGCGTCCGAACGTGCCGCGACCCCAACACGTGTCCGTACCCTCACCTGTGCCCTAAACCTTGCCGTTCCCCTACACCAACTCTAGCCCGGAAAATAAACCCACCAGCCGCCCAACACCTTACCCTCCGCCGTTGCCTAATCCTCATGCGTACGCTGACACTGACCCGTGCGTCCGAACCTGCCCTTACCCCAGCACGTGTCCGTACCCTCACCTGTGCCCTAAACCTTGCCGTTCCCTAACCCGAACCCTAGCCTGTAATGGAAACCCACCAGCAGCCCTACACCATACCCTCTGCCGTGCCCTAATCCTGATGCGTACGCTGACACTGACACGTGCGTTCGCACGTGCCCTGACCCAAGCCCGTATCCGTACCCTCACCTGTGCCCTAAACCTTGCCGTTCTCTAACCCGAACCCTGGCCCGTAACGGAAACCCACCACCAGCCCTACACCTTACCCTCCGCCGTGCCCTAATACTGATGCGTACGCTGACACTGACCCTTGCGTCCCCACGTGCCCTGAACCCATCCCGTGTCCGTACCCTCATCTGTGCCTTAAACCTTGTTGTTCCCTAACCCGAACCCTAGACCGCAACGGAAACCCACCAGCAGCCCTACACCCTACCCTCCGCCGTGCCCTAATCCTGATGCGTACGCTGACACTGACCCGTGCCTCTGCACGTGCTCTGACCCCAGCCTCTGTCCGTACCCTCACCTGTGCCCTAAACCTTGCCGTTCCCTAACCCGAACCCTAGCCTGGAACGGAAACCCACCAGCAGCCCTAAACCTTACCCTCTGCCGTGCCCTAATCCTGATACGTGCACTGACACTGACCCGTGCGTCCGCACGTCCTCTGATCCCAGCCCGTGTCCGTACAATCACCTGTGCCCTAAATCTTGCCGTTCCCTAACCCGAACCATAGCCCATAACGGAAACCCACCAGCAGACCTACACCTTACCCTCCGCCGTGCCCTAATCCTGATGCGTACGCTGACACTGTCCCATGCGTCCGCACGTGCCCTGACACCAGCCCGTGTCCGTACCCTCACCTGTGCCCTAAACCTTGCCGTTCCCTAACCCGAACCCTAGCCCGGAACGGAAACCCACCAGCAGTCCTACACCTTACCGTCCGCCGTGCCCTAATCCTGATGCGTACGCTGACACTGACCCGTGCGTCCGCACGTGCCCTGACCCCAGCACGTGTCCATACCCTCACATGTGCCCTAAACCTTGCCATTCCCTAACGCGAACCCTAGCCCGGAATGGAATCCCACCAGCAGCCCTAAACCTTACCCTCCGCCGTGCCCTAATCTTATTGCGTTCGCTGACAATGACCCGTGCGTCCGAACGTGCCGGGACAACAACACGTGTCCGTACCCTCACCTGTGCCCTAAATCTTGCCGTTCCCTAACCCGAACCCTAGCCCAGAATGGAAACCCACCAGCAGACCTACACCTTACCCTCCGATGTGCCCTAATTCTGGTGCGTACGCTGACACTGACCCGTGCGTCCCCACGTGCACTGACCACAGCCCGTGTCCGTTCCCTCACCTGTGCCCTAAACCTTGCCGTTCCCTAACCCAAACCCTAGCCCTGAACGGAAATTCACCAGAAGCCCGACACCTTACCCTCCCCCTTGCCCTAATCCTGATGCGTACGCTGACACTGAACCGTGCGTCCGCATGTGCCCTGACCCCAGCCCGTGTCCGTAACCTCACCTGTGCCCTAAACCTTGCCATTGCCTAACCCGAACCCTAGCCAGGAACGGAGACACACCAGCAGCCCTAAACCTTACCCTCTGCCGTCCCCTACTCCTGATGCGTACGCTGACACTGACATATGCGTCCGCACGTGCCCTGACCCCAGCCCGTGTCCGTAACCTCACCTGTGCCCTAAACCTTGCCATTCACTAACCGAACCTAGCCAGGAACGGAGACACACCAGCAGCCCTAAACCTTACCCTCTGCCGTCCCCTAATCCTGATGCGTAGGCTGACACTGACACATGCGTCCGCACGTGCCCTGACCCCAACCCGTGTCCGTAACCTCACCTGTGCCCTAAACCTTGCCGTTCCCTAACTTGAACCGTAGCCCGGAACGGAAACCCACCAGGAGTCCTACACCTTACCCTCCGCCGTGCCCTAATCCTGATGCGTACGCTGACACTGACCTGTGCGTCCGCACGTGCCCTGACACCAGCACGTGTCCGTATCCTCACATGTGCCCTAAAACTTGCCGTCCCCTAACGCGAACCCTAGCCCGGAATGGAATCCCACCAGCAGCCCTACACCTTACCCTCCGCCGTGCCCTAATCCTGAAGTGTACGCTGACACTGAAACTTGCGTCCCCACGTGCCCTGAACCCATCCCATGTCCGTACCCTCAACTGTGCCCCAAACCTTGCCGTTCCTTAACCCGAACCCTAGACCGCAATGGAAACCCACCAGCAGCCCTACACCTTACCCTCTGCCGTGCCCTAATCCTGATGCGTACGCTGACACTGATCCGTGCGTCCGCACCTGCCCTGAAACCAGCCCGTGTCTGTAACCTCACCTGTGCCCTAAACATTACCGTTCCCTAACCCGAACCCTAGCCCAGAATGGAAACCCACCAGCAGCCCTACACCTTACCCTCCGCCGTGCCCTAATCCTGAATGCGTACGATGACACTGACCCGTGCGTCCGCACGTGCCCTGAACCCAGCCCGTGTCCGTACCCTCACCTGTGCCCTAAACCTTGCTGTTCCCTAACCCGAACCCTAGCCCGGAACGGAAACGCACCAGCAGGCCTACACCCTACCCTCCGCCGTGCCCCAATCCTGATGTGTACGCTGACACTGACCCGTGTGTCCGCACGTGCTCTGACCCCAGCCTCTGTCCGTACCCTCACCTGTGCCCTAAACCTTGCCGTTCCCTAACCCGAACCCTAGCCCGGAACGGAAACCCACCAGCAGCCCTACACCTTACCCTCCGCCGTGCCCTAATCCTGATGCGTGCGCTGACACTGAACCGTGCGTCCGCACGTCCTCTGAACCCAGCCCGTGTCCGTACCCTCACCTGTGCCCTAAACCTTGCCGTTCCCTAACCCGAACCCTAGCCCAGAACGGAAACCCAGCAGCAGCCCTACACCTTACCCTCCGATGTGCCCTCATCCTGTTGCGTACCCTGACACTGACCCGTGCGTCCCCACGTGCACTGACCACAGCCCGTGTCCGTTCCCTCACCTGTGCCCTAAACCTTGCCGTTCCCTAACCCGAACCCTAGCCCTGAACGGAAACCCACCAGAAGCCCGACACCTTACCCTCCGCCTTGCCCTAATCCTGATGCGTACGCTGACACTGACCCGTGCGTCCGCACGTGCCCTAACCCCAGCCCATGTCCATAACCTCACCTGTGCCCTAAACCTTGCCGTTCCCTAACCCGAACCCTAGCCAGGAACGGAGACACACAAGCAGCCCTACACCTTACCCTCCGCCGTCCCCTATCTCTGATGCGTACGCTGACAGTGACACATGCGTCCACACGTGCCCTGACACCAGCCCGAGTCCGTAACCTCACCTGTGCCCTAAACCTTGCCTTTCCCTATCTTGAACCGTAGCCCGGAACGGAAACCCACCAGCAGCCCTACACCTTACCCACCTCCGTGCCTTAATCCTGATGCGTACGCTGACACTAAACCGTTCTTCCGCACGTGCACTCAACCCAGCCCGTGTCCATACCCTCACCTGTGCCCTAAACCTTGCCTTTCCCTAACCCGAACCCTAGACCGGAAAGGAAACCCACCAGCAGCCCTACACCTTACCCTCCTCCGTGCCCTAATCCTGATGCGTACGCTGACACTGTCCCGTGCGACCCCACATGCCCTGAACCCAGCACGTGTCCGTACCCTCACCTGTGCCATAAAACTTGCCGTTACCTAACCCGAACCCTAGCCCGGAACGGAAACCCACCATCAGTCCTACACCTTACCCACCGCAGTGCCCTAATCCTGATGCGTACGCTGACACTGTACTGTGGACCGCACGTGCCCTGACCCCAGCCCGTGTCCGTACCCTCACCTGTGCCCTAAACCTTTCCGTTCCCTAACCCGAACCCTAGCCCGGAACGGAAACCCACCAGCATCCCTACACATTACCCTCCGCCGTGCCCTTATCCTGATGCGTACGCTGACACTGACCCTTGTGTCCGCACGTGCCCTGAGCCCAGCCCGTGTCCGTACCATCACCTGTGCCCTAAACCTTGCCGTTCCCAAAACGAACCCTAGCCCGGAACGGAAACCCACCAGCAGTCCTACACCTTACCCTCCGCCGTGCCCTAATCCTGATGCGTACGCTGACACTGACCCGTGCGTCCGCACGTGCCCTGACCCCAACACGTGTCCGTACCCTCACATGTGCCCTAAACCTTGCTGTTCCCTAACGCGAACCCTAGCCCGGAATGGAATCCCACCAGCAGCCCTAAACCTTACCCTCCACCATGCCCTAATCTTATTGCGTTCGCTGACAATGACCCGTGCGTCCGAACGTGCCCCGACCCCAACACATGTCTGTACCCTCACCTGTGCCCTAAACCTTGCCGTTCCCCTACCCGAACTCTAGCCCGGAATATAAACCCACCAGCAGCCCAACACCTTACCCTCCGCCGTTGCCTAATCCTCATGCGAACGCTGACACTGACACGTGCATCCGCACGTGCCCTGACCCCAGCACTTGTCCGTACCCTCACCTGTGCCTGAAACCTTGCCATTCCCTAACCTGATCCCTAGCCCGGAATGGAAACCCACCAGCAGCCCTACACCTTACCCTCCGCCGTGCCCTAATCCTGATGCGTACGCTGACACTGACCCGTGCGTCCGCACGTGCCCTGAACCCAGCCCGTGTCCGTACCCTCACCTGTGCCCTAAACCTTGCCGTTCCCTAACCTCAACACGAACCCGGAACGGAAACCCACCAGCAGCCCTAAACCTTACCCTCCTCCGTGCCCTAATCCTATTGCGTTCGTTGACACTGACCTGTGTGTCCGCACGTGCCCTGACCCCATCACTTGTCGGTACACTCACCTGTGCCCTACTCCTTGCCGTTCCCTAACCCGAACCCTGGCCAGGAACGGAAACCCACCAGCAACCCTACACGTTACCCTCAGCCGTGCCCTTATCCTGATGTGTACGCTGACACTGACCCTTGTGTCCGCACGTGCCCTGAGCCCAGCCCGTGTCTGTACCATCACTTGTGCCCTGAACCTTGCCGTTCCCAAAACGAACCCTAGCCCAGAACGGAAACCCACCAGCAGCCCTACACCTTACCCTCCGCCGTGCCCTAATCCTGATGCGTACGCTGACAATGTCCCATGCGTCCGCACGTGCCCTGACACCAGCCCGTGTCCGTACCCTCACCTGTGCCCTAAACCTTGCCGTTCCCTAACGCGAACCCTAGCCCGGAACGGAAACCCATCAGCAGTCCTATACCTTACCCACCGCTGTGCCTTAATCCTGATGCGTACGCTGACACTGACCCGTGCGTCCGCATGTGCCCTGACCCCAGCACGTGTCCGTACACTCACATGTGCCCTAAACCTTGCTGTTCCCTAACGCGATCCCTAGCCCGGAATGGAATCCCACCAGCAGCCCTAAACCTTACCCTCCGCCGTGCCCTAATTTATTGGGTTCGCTGACAATGACCCGTGCGTCCGAACGTGCCGCGACCCCAACACGTGTCCGGACCCTCACCTGTGCCCTAAACCTTGCCGTTCCCCTACCCCAACTCTAGCCCGGAAAATAAACCCACCAGCCGCCCAACACCTTACCCTCCGCCGTTGCCTAATCCTCATGCGTACGCTAACACTGACCCGTGCATCCGAACCTGCCCTTACCCCAGCACGTGTCCGTACCCTCACCTGTGCCCTAAACCTTGCCGTTCCCTAACCCGAACCCTAGCCTGTAATGGAAACCCACCAGCAGCCCTACACCATACCCTCTGCCGTGCCCTAATCCTGATGCGTACGCTGACACTGACACGTGCGTTCGCACGTGCCCTGACCCAAGCCCGTATCCGTACCCTCACCTGTGCCCTAAACCTTGCCATTCTCTAACCCGAACCCTGGCCCGTAACGGAAACCCACCACCAGCCCTACACCTTACCCACCGCCGTGCCCTAATCCTGATGCGTACGCTGACACTGACCCTTGCGTCCCCACGTGCCCTGAACCCATCCCGTGTCCGTACCCTCATCTGTGCCTTAAACCTTGTCGTTCCCTAACCCGAACCCTAGACCGCAACGGAAACCCACCAGCAGCCCTACACCCTACCCTCCGCCGTGCCCTAATCCTGATGCGTACGCTGACACTGACCCGTGTGTCCGCACGTGCTCTGACCCCAGCCTCTGTCCGTACCCTCACCTGTGCCCTAAACCTTGCCGTTCCCTAACCCGAACCCTAGCCTGGAACGGAAACCCACCAGCAGCCCTACACCTTACCCTCCGCCGTGCCCTAATCCTGATGCGTACGCTGACACTGTCCCATGCGTCCGCACGTGCCCTGACACCAGCCCGTGTCCGTACACTCACCTGTGCCCTAAACCTTGCCGTTCCCTAACCCGAACCCTAGCCCGGAACGGAAACCCACCAGCAGTCCTACACCTTACCGTCCGCCGTGCCCTAATCCTGATGCGTACGCTGACACTGACCCGTGCGTCCGCACGTGCCCTGACCCCAGCACGTGTCCGTACCCTCACATGTGCCCTAAACCTTGCCATTCCTTAACGCGAACCCTAGCCCGGAATGGAATCCCACCAGCAGCCCTAAACCTTACCCTCCGCCGTGCCCTAATCTTATTGCGTTTGCTGACAATGACCCGTGCGTCCGAACGTGCCGGGACAACAACACGTGTCCGTACCCTCACCTGTGCCCTAAATCTTGCCGTTCCCTAACCCGAACCCTAGCCCAGAATGGAAACCCACCAGCAGACCTACACCTTACCCTCCGATGTGCCCTAATTCTGGAGCGTACGCTGACACTGACCCGTGCGTCCCCACGTGCACTGACCACAGCCCGTGTCCGTTCCCTCACCTGTGCCCTAAACCTTGCCGTTCCCTAACCCGAACCCTAGCCCTGAACGGAAATTCACCAGAAGCCCGACACCTTACCCTCCGCCTTGCCCTAATCCTGATGCGTACGCTGACACTGAACCGTGTGTCCGCACGTGCCCTGACCCCAGCCCGTGTCCGTAACCTCACCTGTGCCCTAAACCTTGCCATTGCCTAATCCGAACCCTAGCCAGGAACGGAGACACACCAGCAGCCCTAAACTTTACCCTCTGCAGTCCCCTAATCCTGATGCGTACGCTGACACTGACACATGCGTCCGAACGTCCCCTGACACCAGCCCGTGTCCGTAACCTCACCTGTGCCCTAAATCTTGCCGTTCCCTAACTTGAACCGTAGCCCGGAACGGAAACCCACCAGCAGTCCTACACCTTACGCTCCGCCGTGCCCTAATCCTGATGCGTACGCTGACACTGACCCGTGCGTCCGCACGTGCCCTGACCCCAGCACGTGTCCGTACCCTCACATGTGCCCTAAAACTTGCCGTCCCCTAACGCGAACCCTTGCCCGGAACGGAATCCCACCAGCAGCCCTACACCTTACCCTCCGCCTTGCCCTAATCCTGAAGTGTACGCTGACACTGAACCTTGCGTCCCCACGTGCCTTGAACCCATCTCGTGTCCGTACCCTCAACTGTGCACTAAACATTGCCATTCCCTAACCCGAACCCTAGACCGCAACGGAAACCAACAAGCAGCCCTACACTTTACCCTCTGCCGTGCCCTAATCCTGATGCGTACGCTGACACTGATCCGTGCGTCCGCACGTGCCCTGAACCCAGCCCGTGTCTGTACTCTCACCTGTGCCCTAAACCTTGTCGTTCCCTAACCCGAACCCTAGCCCGTAATTGAAACCCACCATCAGCCCTCCACCTTACCCTCCGCCGTGCCCTAAACCTGATGCGTACGCTGACACTGACCCATGAGTCGGCACGTGCCCTGAACACAGCCCGTGTCCGTACCCTCACCTGTGCCCTAAACCTTGCCGTTCCCTAACCCGAACCCTAGCCCGGAACGGAAACCCACCAGCAGCCCTACACCCTACCCTCCTCCGTGCCCTAATCCTGATGCGTACGCTGACACTGACCAGTGCGTCCGCACGTGCACTGACCCCAGCCTCTGTCCATAACATCACCTGTGCCCTAAACCTTGCCGTTCCCTAACCCGAACCCTAGCCTGGAACGGAAACCCACCAGCAGCCCTACACCTTACCCTACGCCGTGCCCTAATTCTAATCCGTATGCTGACACTGACCCGTGCATCCGCACGTGCCCTGACTCCAGCCCGTGTCCGTACCCTCACCTGTGCCCTAAACCTTGCCGTTCCCTAACCCGAACCCTAGCCCGGAACGGAAACCCACTAGCAGCCCTACACCTTACCTTCCGCTGTGCCCTAATACTGATGCGTGCGCTGACAATGACCCGTGCATCCGCACGTCCTCTGAACCCAGTCTGTGTCCGTACCCTCACCTGTGCCCTAAACCTTGCCGTTCCCTAACCCGAACCCTAGCCCAGAACGGAAACCCACCAGCAGCCCTATACCTTACCCTCCGATGTGCCCTAATCCTGGTGCGTACGCTGACACTGACCCGTGCGTCCCCACGTGCACTGACCACAGCCCGTGTCCGTTCCCTCACCTGTGCCCTAAATCTTGCCGTTCCCTAACCCGAACCCTATCCCGGAATGGAAACTCACCAGAAGCCAGACACCTTACCCTCCGCCTTGCCCTAATCCTGATGCATACGCTGACACTGAACCGTGCGTCCGCATGTGCCCTGACCCCAGCACGTGTCCGTTCCCTCATCTGTGCCCTAAACCTTGCCGTTCCCTAATCTCAACCCTAGCTCGGAACAGAAACCCACCAGCAGCCCTACACATTACCCTCCGCCGTGCCCTAATCCTGATGTGTACACTGACACAAACCCGTGCGTCCTCACGTGTCCTGACACCAGCCCGTGTCCGTACCCTCACCTGTGCCCTAAACCTTGCCGTTCCCTAACCTGAACCGTAGCCCGGTACGGTAACCCACCAGCAGCCCTACACCTTACCCTCCTCCGTGCCCTAATCCTGATGCGTACGCTGACACTGACACCTGCGTCCGCATGTGCACTGACCCCAGCCCGTGTCCATACCCTCACCTATGCCTTAAAACTTGCCTTTCCCTAACCCGAACCCTAGCCGGGAACGGAAACACACCAGCAGCCCTGAACCTTACCCTCCGCCGTGCCCTAATCCTGAGGCGTACGCTGACACTCACAACTGCGTCCGCACGTGCCCTGACCCCATCCCGTGTCCGTACCCTCACCTGTGCCCTAAACCTTGCCATTCCCTAACCCCAACCATAGCCTGGAACGGAAACCCACCACCAGCCCTACACCTTACGCTCGGCCGTGCCCTAATCCTGATGTGTACGCTGACATTGACCCATGAGACCGCACGTGCCCTGACCACAGCCCGTGTCTGTACCCTCACCTGTGCCCTAAACCTTGCCGTTCCCTAACACGAACCCTAGCCCAGAATGGAATCCCACCAGCAGCCCTACACCTTACCCTCCGTCGTGCCCTAAACCTGTTGCGTACGCTGACACTGACCCGTGCATCCACACGTGCCCTGACCCAAGCCCGTCTCCGTACCCTCACCTTTGCCCTAAACCTTGCTGTTCCCTAACCTGAACCCTAGCCGGAACGGAAACCCACCAGCAGCCCTACACCTTACCCTCCGCCGTGCCCTAATCCTGAAGCGTACGCTGACACTGACCCGTGCGTTCGCACGTGCACTGAACACAGACCGTGTTCGTACCCTCACCTATGCCCTAAAACTTGCCGTTCCCTAACCCGAACCCTGGCCCAGAACGGAAACCCACCAGCAGCCTTACAACTTACCCTCCGCTGTGCCCTAATCCTGATGCATACGCTGACACTAACCCGTGCGTCCGCACAAGACCTGAACCCAGCCCGTGTCCGTAACCTCACCTGTGCCCTAAATCTTGCCGTTCCCTAACCCGAACCCTAGCCCGGAACGAAAAACCACCAGCAGCCCTACACCTTGCCCTCCGCCGTGCCCTAATCCTGATGCGTGCGCTGACACTGACACATGTGTCCGTACGTCCTCTGAACCCAGCCCGTGTCCGTACCCTCACCTGTGCCCTAAAACTTGCCGTTCCCTAAACTGAACCCTAGCCCGGAATGGAAACCCACCAGCAGCCCTACACCTTACCCTCCGCGGTGCCATAATCCTGGTGCGTACGCTGACACTGACCCGTGTTTCCGCACGTGCCCTGAACCCATCCCGTGTCCGTACCCTCACCTGTGCCCTAAACCTTGTCGTTCCTTAACCCGAACCCTAGACCGCAACGGAAAGCCACCAGCAGCCCTACACCTTACACTCTGCCGTGCCCTAATTCTGATGCGTACGCTGACACTGATCCGTGTGTCCGCACGTGCCCTGAACCCAGCCCTTGTCCGTACCCTCACCTGTGCCCTAAACCTTGCTTTTCCCTAAACCGAACCCTAGCCCGGAATGGAAACCCACCAGCAGCCCTAAACCTTACCCTCCACCGTGCCCTAATCCTGATGCGAACGCTGACACTGACCCGTGTGTCCGCACGTGCCCTGAACCCAGCCCGTGTCCGTACCCTCACCTGTGCCCTAAACCTTGCCGTTCCCTAACCCGAACCCTAGCCCGGAACGGAAACCCACCAGCAGCCCTACACCCTACCCTCCGCCGTGCCCTAATCCTGATGCGTACGCTGACACTGACCGTGCGTCCGCACGTGCTCTGACCCCAGCCTCTGTCCGTACCCTCACCTGTGCCCTAAACCTTGCCGTTCCCTAACCCGAACCCTAGCCCGGAACGGAAACCCACTAGCAGCCCTAAACCTTACCCTCCGCCGTGCTCTAATCCTGATGCGTGCGCTGACACTGACCTGTGCGTCCGCACGTCATCTGAACCCAGCCCGTGTCCGTACCCTCACCTGTGCCCTAAATCTTGCCGTTCCTTAACCCGAACCCTAGCCCAGAACGGAAACCCACCAGCAGCCCTACACCTTACCCTCCGATGTGCCCTAATCCTGGTGCGTACGCTGACACTGACCCGTGCGTCCCCACGTGCACTGACCACAGCCCGTGTCCGTTCCCTCACCTGTGCCCTAAATCTTGCCGTGCCCTAACCCGAACCCTAGCCCTGAACGGAAACTCACCAGAAGCCCGATACCTTACCCTCCGCCTTGCCCTAATCCTGATGCGTACGCTGACACTGAACCGTGCGTCCGCACGTGCCCTGACCCCAGCCCGTGTCCGTAACCTCACCTGTGCCCTAAACCTTGCCATTCACTAACCCGAACCTAGCCAGGAACGGAGACACACCAGCAGCCCTAAACCTTACCCTCTGCCGTCCCCTAATCCTGATGCGTACGCTGACACTGACCCCTGCGTCCGCACGTGCCCTGACCCCAGCCCGTGTCCATAACCTCACCTATGCCCTAAACCTTGCCGTTCCCTAACTTGAACCGTAGCCCGGAACGGAAACCCACCAGCAGTCCTACACCTTACCCTCCGCCGTGCCCTAATCCTGATGCGTACGCTGACACTGACCTGTGCGTCCGCACGTGCCCTGACCCCAGCACGTGTCCGTATCCTCACATGTGCCCTAAAACTTGCCGTCCCCTAACGCGAACCCTAGCCCGGAACAGAATCCCACCAGCAGCCCTACACCTTACCCTCCGCCGTGCCCTAATCCTGAAGTGTACGCTGACACTGAAACTTGCGTCCCCACGTGCCCTGAACCCATCCCATGTCCGTACCCTCAACTGTGCCCTAAACCTTGCCGTTCCTTAACCCGAACCCTAGACCGCAACGGAAACCCACCAGCAGCCCTACACCTTACCCTCTGCCGTGCCCTAATCCTGATGCGTACGCTGACACTGATCCGTGCGTCCGCACCTGCCCTGAAACTAGCCCGTGTCTGTAACCTCACCTGTGCCCTAAACATTGCCGTTCCCTAACCCGAACCCTAGCCCGGAATGGAAACCCACCAGCAGCCCTACACCTTACCCTCCGCCATGCCCTAATCCTGAATGCGTACGATGACACTGACCCGTGCGTCCGCACGTGCCCTGAACCCAGCCCGTGTCCGTACCCTCACCTGTGCCCTAAACCTTGCTGTTCCCTAAGCCGAACCCTAGCCCGGAACGGAAAAGCACCAGCAGGCCTACACCCTACCCTCCGCCGTGCCCCAATCCTGATGCGTACGCTGACACTGACCCGTGTGTCCGCACGTGCTCTGACCCCAGCCTCTGTCCGTACCCTCACCTGTGCCCTAAACCTTGCCGTTCCCTAACCCGAACCCTAGCCCGGAACGGAAACCCACCAGCAGCCCTACACCTTACCCTCCGCCGTGCCCTAATCCTGATGCGTGCGCTGACACTGACCCGTGCGTCCGCACGTCCTCTGAACCCAGCCCGTGTCCGTACCCTCAACTGTGCCCTAAACCTTGCCGTTCCCTAACCCGAACCCTAGCCCAGAACGGAAACCCAGCAGCAGCCCTACACCTTACCCTCCAATGTGCCCTCATCCTGTTGCGTACCCTGACACTGACCCGTGCGTCCCCACGTGCACTGACCACAGCCCGTGTCCGTTCCCTCACCTGTGCCCTAAACCTTGCCGTTCCCTAACCCGAACCCTAGCCCTGAACGGAAACCCACCAGAAGCCCGACACCTTACCCTCCGCCTTGCCTTAATCCTGATGCGTACGCTGACACTGACCCTAACCCCAGCCCGTGTCCATAACCTCACCTGTGCCCTAAACCTTGCCGTTCCCTAACCCGAACCCTAGCCAGGAACGGAGACACACCAGCAGCCTACACCTTACCCTCCGCCGTCCCCTAACCCTGATGCGTACGCTGACACTGACACATGCGTCCAAACGTGCCCTGACCCCAGCCCGAGTCCGTAACCTCACCTGTGCCCTAAACCTTGCCGTTCCCTAACTTGAACCGTAGCCCAGAACGGAAACCCACCAGCAGCCCTACACCATACCCTCCTCCGTGCCTTAATCCTGATGCGTACGCTGACACTAAACCGTGCGTCCGCACGTGCACTCAACCCAGCCCGTGTCCATACCCTCACCTGTGCCCTAAACCTTGCCTTTCCCTAACCCGAACCCTAGCCCGGAACGGAAACCCACCAGCAGCCCTACACCTTACCCTCCTCCGTGCCCTAATCCTGATGCGTACGCTGACACTGTCCCGTGCGACCCCACGTGCCCTGAACCCAGCACGTGTCCGTACCCTCACCTGTGCCATAAAACTTGCCGTTACCTAACCCGAACCCTAGCCCGGAACGGAAACCCACCATCAGCCCTACACCTTACCCTCTGCAGTGCCCTAATCCTGATGCGTACGCTGACACTGTCCTGTGGACCGCACGTGCCCTGACCCCAGCCCGTGTCCGTACCCTCACCTGTGCCCTAAACCTTTCCGTTCCCTAACCCGAACCCTAGCCCGGAACGGAAACCCACCAGCAGCCCTACACGTTACCTTCCGCCGTGCCCTTATCCTGATGCGTACGCTGACACTGACCCTTGTGTCCGCACGTGCCCTGAGCCCAGCCCGTGTCCGTACCATCACCTGTGCCCTAAACCTTGCCGTTCCCAAAACGAACCCTAGCCCGGAACGGAAACCCACCAGCAGCCCTACACCTTACCCTCCGCCGTGCCCTAATCCTGATGCGTACGCTGACACTGTGCCATGCGTCCGCACATGCCCTGACACCAGCCCGTGTCCGTACCCTCACCTGTGCCCTAAACCTTGCCGTTCCCTAACCCGAACCCTAGCCCGGAATGGAAACCCACCAGCAGTCCTACACCTTACCCTCCGCCGTGCCCTAATCCTGATGCGTACGCTGACACTGACCCGTGCGTCCGCACGTGCCCTGACCACAACACGTGTCCGTACCCTCACATGTGCCCTAAACCTTGCTGTTCCCTAACGCGAACCCTAGCCCGGAATGGAATCCCACCAGCAGCCCTAAACCTTACCCTCCACCGTGCCCTAATCTTATTGCGTTCGCTGACAATGACCCGTGCGTCCGAACGTGCCCCAACCCCAACACATGTCCGTACCCTCACCTGTTCCCTAAACCTTGCCGTTCCCCTACCCGAACTCTAGCCCGGAAAATAAACCCACCAGCAGCCCAACACCTTACCCTCCGCCGTTGCCTAATCCTCATGCGAACGCTGACACTGACACGTGCATCCGCACGTGCCCTGACCCCAGCACTTGTCCGTACCCTCACCTGTGCCTGAAACCTTGCCATTCCCTAACCTGATCCCTAGCCCGGAATGGAAACCCACCAGCAGCCCTACACCTTACCCTCCGCCGTGCCCTAATCCTGATGCGTACGCTGACACTGACCCGTGCGTCCGCACGTGCCCTGAACCCAGCCCGTGTCCGTACCCTCACCTGTGCCCTAAACCTTGCCGTTCCCTAACCTCAACACGAACCCGGAACGGAAACCCACCAGCAGCCCTAAACCTTACCCTCCTCCGTGCCCTAATCCTATTGCGTTAGTTGACACTGACCCGTGTGTCCGCACGTGCCCTGACCCCATCACTTGTCGGTACACTCACCTGTGCCCTAAACCTTGTCGTTCCCTAACCCGAACCCTGGCCAGGAACGGAAAACCACCACCAGCCCTACACCTTACCCTCCGCCGTGCCCTAATCCTGATGCGTACGCTGACACAGACCCATGCGTGCGCACGTATCCTGAACCCAGCACGTGTCCGTTCCCTCATCTGTGCCCTAAACCTTGCCGTTCCCTAACCTCAACACGAACCCAGAACGGAAACCCACCAGCAGCCCTACCCTTTACCCTCCGCCGTGCCCTAATCCTGATGTGTACGCTGACACTGACCTGTGCGTCCGCACGTGCCCTGACCCCAGCCCGTGTCCGTATCCTCACCTGTGCCCTAAACCTTGCCGTTCCCTAACCTGAACCGTAGGCCGGTACGGAAACCCACCAGCAGCCCTACACCTTACACTCCTCCGTGCCCTAATCCTGATGCGTACGCTGACACTGACCCCTGCGTCCGCACGAGCACTGACCCCAGCCCGTGTCCGTACCCTCACCTGTGCCCTAAAACTTGCCTTTCCCTAACCCGAACCCTAGCCCGGAATGGAAACCCACCAGCAGCCCTAAACTTTACCCTCCGCGGTGCCCTAATCATGAGGCGTACGCTGACACTGAACCGTGCGTCCGAACGTTCCCTGTCACCAGCACGTGTCCGTACCCTCACCTGTGCCCTGAACCTTGCGTTTCCATAACCCCAACCCTAGCCCTGAACGGAAACCCACCAGCAGCCCTAAACCTTACCCTTCGCCGTGCCCTAATCCTGATGCGTACGCTGACACTGATCCGTGCGTCTGCACGTGCCCTGAAACCAGCCTGTGTGTGTACCCTCAACTGTGCCCTAAATCTTGCCGTTCCCTAACCCGAACCCTAGCCCGGAACGGAAACCCACCAGCAGCCCTAAACCTTACCCTTCACCGTGCCCTAATCCTAAAGCGTACGCTGACACTGACACGTGTGTTCGCACGTGCACTGAACCCAGACCGTGTACGTACCCTCACCTGTGCCCTAAACCTTGCCGTTCCCTAACCCGAACCCTAGCCCGGAACGGAAAACCACCTGAAGCCCTACACCTTACCCTCCGTCGTGCCCTAATCCTGATGCGTACGCTGACACTGACCGTGCGTTCGCACGTGCCCTGACCGCAGCCCGTGTCCGTACCCTCAACTGTGCCCTAAAACTTGCCGTTCCCTAACCTGAACCGTAGCCCGGAACGGAAACCCACCAGCACCCCTACACCTTACCCTCCTGCGTGCCCTAATCCTGATGCGTCCGCTGACACTGACCCGTGCGTCCGCACATGCACTCACCCCAGCCCGTGTCCGTACCCTCACCTGTTCCCTACACCTTGCCTTTCCCTAACCCGAACCCTAGCCTGGAAAGGAAACCCACCAGCAGCCCTAAACCTTACCCTCCGCCGTGCCCTAATCCTCATGCGTACGCAGGCACTGACCCGTGCGTCCGCACGTGCCCTTACCCCAGCACATGTCCGTAACCTCAGCTGTGCCCTAAACCTTGCCGTTCCCTAACCCGAACCCTAGCCCGTAATGGAAACCCACCAGCAGCCCTACACGTTACCCTCCGCTGTGCCCTAATCCTGATGCGTACGCTGACACTGACCCGTGCGTTCGCACTTGCCCTGACCCAAGCCCGTATCCGTATCCTCACCTGTGCCTTAAAACTTGCCATTCCCTAACCCGAACCCTGGCCCGGAACGGAAACCCACCACCAGCCCTACACCATACCCTCCGCCGTTCCCTAATCCTGATGCGTACGCTGACACTGACCCGTGCGTGCCCACGGGCCCTGAACCCATCCCGTGTCCATAACCTCATCTGTGCCCTAAACCTTGCCGTTCCCTAACCCGAACCCTAGCCCGGAACGAAAAACCACCAGCAGCCCTACACCTTACCCTCTGCAGTGCCCTAATCCTGGAGCGTACGCTGACACTGACACATGTGTCCGCACGTGCCCTGACCCCAGCACGTGTCCGTACCCTCACCTGTGCCCTAAACCTTGCCGTTCCCTAACCCGAACCCTAGCCCGGAACGGAAACCCAACAGCAGCCCTACACCTTACCCTCCGCCGTGCCATAATTCTGATGCGTACGCTGACACTGACCCGTGCGTCCGCACGTGCCCTGACTCCAGTTCGTGTCCATACACTCACCTGTGCCCTAAACCTTGCCGTTACCAACCCGAACCCTAGCCCGGAACGGAAACCCAACAGCAGCCCTACACCTTACCCTCCGCCGTGCCATAATTCTGATGCGTACGCTGACACTGACCCGTGCGTCCCCACGTGCACTGACCACAGCCCGTGTCCGTTCCCTCAACTGTGCCCGAAACCTTGCCGTTCCCTAACCCGAACCCTAGACCTGAACGGAAACTCACCAGAAGCCCGACCCCTTACCCTCCGCCTTGCCCTAATCCTGATGCGTACGCTGAAACTGAACCGTGCGTCCGCACGTGCCCTGACCCCAGCCCGTGTCCGTAACCTCACTTGTGCACTAAACCTTGCCGTTCCTTAACCCGAACCCTAGCCAGGAACGGAGACACACCAGCAGCCCTAGAGCTTACCCTCTGCCGTCCCCTAATCCTGATGCATACGCTGACACTGACACATGCGTCAGCACGTGCCCTGACCCCAGGCCGTGTCCGTAACCTCAGCTGTGCCCTAAACCTTGCCGTTCTCTAACTTGAACCGTAGCCCGGAACGGAAAACCACCAACAATCCTACACCTTACCCTCCGCCGTACCCTAATCCTGATGCGTACGCTGACACTGACCCGTGCGTCCGCACGTGCCCTGACCCCAGCACGTGTCCGTACCCTCACATGTGCCCTAAACCTTGCCGTCCCCTAAGGCGAACCCTAGCCCGGAACGGAATCCCACCAGCAGCCCTACACCTTACCCTCCGCCGGGCCCTAATACTGAAGTGTACGCTGACACTGAACATTGCGTCCCCACGTGCCCTGAACCCATCCCGTGTCCGTACCCTCAACAGTGCCCTAAACCTTGCCGTTCCCTAACCCGAACCCTAGACTGCAACGGAAACCAACCAGCAGCCCTACACTTTACCCTCTGCCGTGCCCTAATCCTGATGCGTACGCTGACACTGATCCATGCGTCCGCAAGTGCCCTGAACCCAGCCCGTGTCTGTACTCTCACCTGTGCCCTAAACCTTGCCGTTCCCTAACCCGATCCCTAGCCCGTAATTGAAACCCACCATCAGCCCTACACCTTACCCTCCGCCGTGCCCTAAGCCTGATGCGTACGCTGACACTGACCCATGCGTCCGCACGTGCCCTGAACACAGCCCGTGTCCGTACCCTCACCTGTGCCCTAAACCTTGCCGTTCCCTAACCCGAACCCTAGCCCGGAACGGAAACCCACCAGCAGCCCTACACCCTACCTTCCTCCGTGCCCTAATCCTGATGCGTACGCTGACACTGACCCGTGCGTGCGCACGTGCTCTGACCCCAGCCTGTGTCCATAACATCACCTGTGCCCTAAACCTTGCCGTTCCCTAACCCGAACCCTAGCCTGGAACGGAAACCCGCCAGCAGCCCTACACCTTACCCTCCGCCGTGCCCTAATTCTAATCCGTATGCTGACACTGACCCGTGCATCCGCACGTGCCCTGACTCCAGCCCGTGTCCGTACCCTCACCTGTGCCCTAAACCTTACCGTTCCCTAACCCGAACCCTAGCCCGGAACGGAAACCCACTAGCAGCCCTACACCTTACCCTCCGCTGTGCCCTAATACTGATGCGTGCGCTGACACTGACCCGTGCATCCGCACGTCCTCTGAACCCAGCCTGTGTCCGTACCCTCACCTGTGCCCTAAACCTTGCCGTTCCCTAATCCGAACCCTAGCCCGGAACGGAAACCCACCAGCAGCCCTATACCTTACCCTCCGATGTGCCATAAACCTAGTGCGTACGCTGACACTGACCCGTGCGTCCCCACGTGCACTGACTACAGCCCGTGTCCGTTCCCTCACCTGTGCCCTAAATCTTGCCGTTCCCTAACCCGAACCCTATCCCGGAACGGAAACTCACCAGAAGCCAGATACCTTACCCTCCGCCTTGCCCTAATCCTGATGCATACGCTGACACTGACCCGTGCGTCCGCATGTGCCCTGACCCCAGCCCGTGTCCGTAACCTCACCTGTGCCCTAAACCTTGCCGTTCCCTAACCCGAACCCTAGCCCGGAACGGAAACCCACCAGCAGCCCTAAACCTTACCCTCCGCCGTGCCCTAATCCTGAGGCGTACGCTGACACTGACCCGTGCGTCCGCACGTATCCTGACCCCAGCACGTGTCCGTTCCCTCATCTGTGCCCTAAACCTTGCCGTTCCCTAATCTCAACCCTAGCTCGGAACGGAAACCCACCAGCAGCCCTACACATTACCCTCCGCCGTGCCCTAATCCTGATGTGTACACTGACACAGACCCGTGCGTCCTCACGTGTCCTGACACCAGCCCGTGTCCGTACCCTCACCTGTGCCCTAAACCTTGCCGTTCCCTAACCTGAACCGTAGCCCGGTACGGTAACCCACCAGCAGCGCTACACCTTACCCTCCTCTGTGCCGTAATCCTGATGCATACGCTGACACTGACACCTGCGTCCGCATGTGCACTGACCCCAGCCCGTGTCCATACCCTCACCTGTGCCTTAAAAATTGGCTTTCCCTAACCCGAACCCTAGCCCGGAACGGAAACACACCAGCAGCCCTGAACCTTACCCTCCGCCGTGCCCTAATCCTGAGGCGTACGCTGACACTGAACCGTGGGTCCGCACGTTCCCTGTCACCAGCACGTGTCCGTACCCTCACCTGTGCCCTAAACCTTGCCGTTCCCTAACCCCAACCCTAGCCTGGAACGGAAACCCACCACCAGCCCTATACCTTACGCTCGGCCATGCCCTAATCCTGATGTGTACGCTGACATTGACCCATGAGACCGCACGTGCCCTGACCGCAGCCCGTGTCCGTTCCCTCACCTGTGCCCTAAACCTTGCCGTTCCCTAACACGAACCCTACCCCAGAATGGAATCCCACCAGCAGCCCTACACCTTACCCTCCGTCGTGCCCTAATCCTGTTGCGTACGCTGACACTGACCCGTGCATCCACACGTGCCCTGACCCAAGCCCGTGTCCGTACCCTCACCTTTGCCCTAAACCTTGCCGTTCCCTAACCTGAACCCTAGCCGGAACGGAAACCCACCAGCAGCCCTACACCTTGCCCTCCGCCGTGCCCTAATCCTGAAGCGTACGCTGACACTGACCCGTGCGTTCGCACGTGCACTGAACACAGACCGTGTTCGTACCCTCACCTATGCCCTAAAACTTGCCGTTCCCTAACCCGAACCCTGGCCCAGAACGGAAACCCACCAACAGCCTTACAACTTACCCTCCGCTGTGCCCTAATCCTGATGCATACGCTGACACTAACCCTTGCGTCCGCACAAGACCTGAACCCAGCCCGTGTCCGTAACCTCACCTGTGCCCTAAACCTTGCCGTTCCATAACCCGAACCCTAGCCCGGAACGAAAAACCACCAGCAGCCCTACACCTTGCCATCCGCCGTGCCCTAATCCTGATGAGTGCGCTGACACTGACCCCTGCGTCCGCAAGTCCTCTGAACCCAGCCCGTGTCCGTACCCTCACCTGTGCCCTAAAACTTGCCGTTCCCTAACCCGAACCCTAGCCCGGAACGGAAACCCACCAGCAGCCCTACACCTTACCCTCCGCGGTGCCATAATCCTGGTGCGTACGCTGACACTGACCCGTGTTTCCGCACGTGCCCTGAACCCATCCTGTGTCCGTACCCTCACCTGTGCCCTAAACCTTGTCGTTCCCTAACCCGAACCCTAGACCGCAACGGAAACCCACCAGCAGCCCTACACCTTACACTCTGCCGTGCCCTAATTCTGATGCATACGCTGACACTGATCCGTGTGTCCGCATGTGCCCTGAACCCAGCCCTTGTCCGTACCCTTACCTGTGGCCTAAACCTTGCCGTTCCCTAAACCGAACCCTAGCCCGGAATGGAAACCCACCAGCAGCCCTAAACCTTACCCTCCACCGTGCCCTAATCCTGATGCGAACGCTGACACTGACCCGTGTGTCCGCACGTGCACTGAACCCAGCCCGTGTCCGTACCCTCACCTGTGCCCTAAACATTGCCGTTCCCTAACCCGAACCCTAGCCTGGAACGGAAACCCACCAGCAGCCCTACACCCTACCCTCCGCCGTGCCCTAATCCTGATGCGTACGCTGACACTGACCCGTGCGTCCGCACGTGCTCTGACCCCAGCCTCTGTCCGTACCCTCACCTGTGCCCTAAACCTTGCCGTTCCCTAACCCGAACCCTAGCCTGGAACGGAAACCCACCAGCAGCCCTATACCTTACACTCCGCCGTGCCCTAATCCTTATCCGTACGCTGACACCTACCCGTGCGTCCGCACGTGCCCTGACCCCAGCCGGTGTCCGTACCCTCACCTGTGCCCTAAACCTTGCCGTTCCCTAACCCGAACCCTAGCCCGGAACGGAAACCCACTAGCAGCCCTAAACCTTAACCTCCGCCGTGCTCTAATCCTGATGCGTGCGCTGACACTGACCTGTGCGTCCGCACGTCATCTGAACCCAGCCCGTGTCCGTACCCTCACCTGTGCCCTAAATCTTGCCGTTCCCTATCCCGAACCCTAGCCCAGAACGGAAACCCACCAGCAGCCCTACACCTTACCCTCCGATGTGCTCTAATCCTGGTGCGTACGCTGACACTGACCCGTGCGTCCCCACGTGCACTGACCACAGCCCGTGTCCGTTCCCTCACCTGTGCCCTAAATCTTGCCGTTCCCTAACCCGAACCCTAGCCCTGAACGGAAACTCACCAGAAGCCCGACACCTTACCCTCCGCCTTGCCCTAATCCTGATGCGTACGCTGACACTGAACCGTGCGTCCGCACGTGCCCTGACCCCAGCCCGTGTCCGTAACCTCACCTGTGCCCTAAACCTTGCCATTCACTAACCCGAACCTAGCCAGGAACGGAGACACACCAGCAGCCCTAAACCTTACCCTCTGCCGTCCCCTAATCCTGATGCGTACGCTGACACTGACACATGCGTCCGCACGTGCCCTGACCCCAGCCCGTGTCCATAACCTCACCTGTGCCCTAAACCTTGCCGTTCCCTAACTTGAACCGTAGCCCGGAACGGAAACCCACCAGCAGTCCTACACCTTACCCTCCGCCGTGCCCTAATCCTGATGCGTACGCTGACACTGACCTGTGCGTCCGCACGTGCCCTGACCCCAGCACGTGTCCGTACCCTCACATGTGCCCTAAACCTTGCCGTCCCCTAACGCGAACCCTAGCCAGGAACGGAATCCCCCCAGCAGCCCTACACCTTACCCTCCGCCGTGCCCTAATCCTGAAGTGTACGCTGACACTGAAACTTGCGTCCCCACGTGCCCTGAACCCATCCCGTGTCCGTACCCTCAACTGTGCCCTAAACCTTGCCGTTCCTTAACCCGAACCCTAGACCGCAACGGAAACCCACCAGCAGCCTTACACCTAACCCTCTGCCGTGCCCTAATCCTGATGCGTACGATGAAACTGATCCGTGCGTCCGCACCTGCCCTGAATCCAGCCCGTGTCTGTAACCTCACCTGTGCCCTAAACATTGCCGTTCCCTAACCCGAACCCTAGCCCGGAATGGAAACCCACCAGCAGCCCTACACCTTACCCTCCGCCGTGCCCTAATCCTGAATGCGTACGCTGACACTGACCCGTGCGTCCGCACGTGCCCTGAACCCAGCCCGTGTCCGTACCCTCAACTGTGCCCTAAACCTTGCTGTTGCCTAACCCGAACCCTAGCCCGGAACGGAAACGCACCAGCAGGCCTACACCCTACCCTCCGCCGTGCCCCAATCCTGTTGCGTACGCTGACACTGACCCGTGTGTCCGCACGTGCTCTGACCCCAGCCTCTGTCCATACCCTCACCTGTGCCCTAAACCTTGCCGTTCCCTAAACCGAACCCTAGCCCGGAACGGAAACCCACCAGCAGCCCTACACCTTACCCTCCGCCGTGCCCTAATCCTGATGCGTGCGCTGACACTGACCCGTGCGTCCGCACGTCCTCTGAACCCAGCCCGTGTCCGTACCCTCACCTGTGCCCTAAACCTTGCTGTTCCCTAACCCGAACCCTAGCCCAGAACGGAAACCCAGCAGCAGCCCTACACCTTACCATCCGATGTGCTCTCATCCTGTTGCGTACCCTGACACTGACCCGTGCGTCCCCACGTGCACTGACCACAGCCTGTGTCCGTTCCCTCACCTGTGCCCTAAACCTTGCCGTTCCCTAACCCGAACCCTAGCCCTGAATGGAAACCCACCAGAAGCCCGACACCTTACCCTCCGCCTTGCCCTAATCCTGATGCGTACGCTGACACTGACCCGTGCGTCCGCACGTGCCCTAACCCCAGCCCGTGTCCATAACCTCACCTGTGCCCTAAACCTTGCCGTTCCCTAACCCGAACCCTAGCCAGGAACGGAGACACACCAGCAGCCCTACACCTTACGCTCCGCCGTCCCCTAACCCTGATGCGTACGCTGACACTGACACATGCGACCACACGTGCCCTGACCCCAGCCCGAGTCCGTAACCTCACCTGTGCCCTAAACCTTGCCGTTCCCTAACTTGAACCGTAGCCCGGAACGGAAACCCACCAGCAGCCCTACACCTTACCCTCCTCCGTGCCTTAATCCTGATGCATACGCTGACACTAAACCGTGCGTCCGCACGTGCACTCAACCCAGCCCGTGTCCATACCCTCACCTGTGCCCTAAACCTTGCCTTTCCCTAACCCGAACCCTAGCCCGGAACGGAAACCCACCAGCAGCCCTACACCTTACCCTCCTCCGTGCCCTAATCCTGATGCGTACGCTGACACTGTCCCGTGCGACCCCACGTGCCCTGAACACAGCACGTGTCCGTACCCTCACCTGTGCCATAAAACTTGCCGTAACCTAACCCGAACCCTAGCCCGGAACGGAAACCCACCATCAGCCCTACACCTTACCCTCCGCAGTGCCCTAATCCTGATGCGTACGCTGACACTGTCCTGTGCGACCGCACGTGCCCTGACCCCAGCCCGTGTCCATACACTCACCTGTGCCCTAAACCTTTCCGTTCCCTAACCCGAACCCTAGCCCGGAACAGAGACCCACCAGCAGCCCTACACGTTACCCTCCGCCGTGCCCTTATCCTGATGCGTACGCTGACACTGACCCTTGTGTCCGCACGTGCCCTGAGCCCAGCCCGTGTCCGTACCATCACCTGTGCCCTAAACCTTGCCGTTCCCAAAACGAACCCTAGCCCGGAACGGAAACCCACCAGCAGCCCTACACCTTACCCTCCGCCGTGCCCTAATCCTGATGCGTACGCTGACACTGTGCCATGCGTCCGCACATGCCCTGACACCAGCCCGTGTCCGTACCCTCACCTGTGCCCTAAACCTTGCCGTTCCCTAACCCGAACCCTAGCCCGGAACGGAAACCCACCAGCAGTCCTACACCTTACCCTCCGCCGTGCCCTAATTCTGATGCGTACGCTGACACTGACCCGTGCGTCCGCACGTGCCCTGACCACAACACGTGTCCGTACCCTCACAGGTGCCCTAAACCTTGCTGTTCCCTAACGCGAACCCTAGCCCGGAATGGAATCCCACCAGCAGCCCTACACCTTACCCTCCACCGTGCCCTAATCTTATTGCGTTCGCTGACAATGACCCGTGCGTCCGAACGTGCCCCGACCCCAACACATGTCCGTACCCTCACCTGTGCCCTAAACCTTGCCGTTCCCCTACCTGAACTCCAGCCCAGAAAATAAACCCACCAGCAGCCCAACACCTTACCCTCCGCCGTTGCCTAATCCTCATGCGTACGCTGACACTGACACGTGCTTCCGCACGTGCCCTGACCCCAGCACTTGTCCGTACCCTCACCTGTGCCTGAAACCTTGCCATTCCCTAACCTGATCCCTAGCCTGGAATGGAAACCCACCAGCAGCCCTACACCTTACCCTCCGCCGTGCCCTAATCCTGATGCGTACGCTGACACTGACCCGTGCGTCCGCACGTGCCCTGAACCCAGCCCGTGTCCGTACCCTCACCTGTGCCCTAAACCTTGCCGTTCCCTAACCTCAACACGAACCCGGAACGGAAACCCACCGGCAGCCCTACACCTTACCCTCCTCCGTGCCCTAATCCTATTGCGTTCGTTGACACTGACCCGTGTGTCTGCACGTGCCCTGACCCCATCACTTGTCGGTACACTCACCTGTGCCCTAAACCTTGCCGTTCCCTAACCCGAACCCTGGCCAGGAATGGAAAACCACCACCAGCCCTACACCTTACCCTCCGCCGTGCCCTAATCCTGATGCGTACGCTGACACAGACCCGTGCGTCCGCACGTACCCTGACACCAGCACGTGTCCGTTCCCTCATCTGTGCCCTAAACCTTGCCGTTCCCTAACCTCAACACGAACCCAGAACGGAAACCCACCAGCAGCCCTACCCTTTACCCTCCGCCGTGCCCTAATCCTGATGTGTACGCTGACACTGACCTGTGCGTCCGCACGTGCCCTGACCCCAGCCCGTGTCCGTATCCTCACCTGTGCCCTAAACCTTACCGTTCCCTAACCTGAACCGTAGGCCGGTACGGAAACCCACCAGCAGCCCTACACCTTACACTCCTCCGTGCCCTAATCCTGATGCGTACGCTGACACTGACCCCTGCGTCCGCACGAGCACTGACCCCAGCCCGTGTCCGTACCTTCACCTGTGCCCTACAACTTGCCTTTCCCTAACCCGAACCCTAGCCCGGAATGGAAACCCACCAGCAGCCCTAAACCTTACCCTCCGCGGTGCCCTAATCCTGATGCGTACGCTGACACTGATCCGTGCGTCTGCACGTGCCCTGAACCCAGCCTGTGTGTGTACCCTCACCTGTGCCCTAAACCTTGCCGTCCCCTAACGCGAACCCTAGCCCGGAACGGTATCCCACCAGCAGCCCTACACCTTACCCTCCGCCGTGCCCTAATCCTGAAGTGTACGCTGACACTGAACATTGCGTCCCCACATGCCCTGAACCCATCCCGTGTCCGTACCCTCAACTGTGCCCTAAACCTTGCCGTTCCCTAACCCGAACCCTAGACCGCAACGGAAACCCACCTGCAGCCCTACACCTTACCCTCTGCCGTGCCCTAATCCTGATGCGTACGCTGACACTGATCCGTGCGTCCGCACATGCCCTGAACCCAGCCCTTGTCTGTACCCTCACCTGTGCCCTATACGTTGCCGTTCCCTAACCCGAACCCAGCTCCGAATGGAAACCCACCAGCAGCCCTACACCTTACCCTCCGCCATGCCCTAATCCTGATGTGTACGCTGACACTGACCCGTGCGTCCGCACGTGCCCTGAACCCAGCCCGTGTCCGTACCCTCCCCTGTGCCCTAAACCTTGCCGTTCTCCTACCCGAACTCTAGCCCGGAAAATAAACCCACCAGCAGCCCAACACCCTTCCCTCCGCTGTTGCCTAATCCTGATGCGTACGCTGACACTGTCCCATGCGTCCGCACGTGTCCTGTCCCCAGCCCATGTCCATACCCTCACCTGTGCCCTAAACCTTGCCTTTCCCTAACCCGAACCCTAGCCCGGAACGGAAACCCACCAGCAGCCCTAAACCTTACCCTCCGCCGTGCCCTAATCCTGAGGCGTACGCTGACACTGAACCGTGCGTCCGCACGTTCCCTGTCACCAGCACGTGTCCGTACCCTCACCTGTTCCCTAAACCTTGCCGTTCCCTAACCCCAACCCTAGCCTTGAACAGAAACCCACCAAGCCCTAGACCTTACCCTCGGCCGTGCCCTAATCCTGATGTGTACGCTGACATTGACCCATGCGTCCTCACGTGCCCTGACCGCAGCCCGTGTCCGTACCCTCACCTGTGCCCTAAACCTTGCTGTTCCCTAACACGAACCCTAGCCCAGAATGGAATCCCACCAGCAGCCCTACACCTTACCCTCCGTCGTGCCCTAATCCTGCTGCATACGCTGACACTGACCCGTGCATCCGCACGTGCCCTAACCCAAGCACATCTCCGTACCCTCACCTTTACCCTAAACCTTGCCATTCCCTAACCCGAACCCTAGCCCGGAACGGAAACCCACCAGCAGGCCTACACCTTACCCTCCGCCGTGCCCTAATCCTGATGTGTACGCTGACACTGACCCATGCGTCCGCACGTGCCCTGACCCCAGCCCGTGTCCATACCCTCACCTGTGCCCTAAACCTTGCCGTTTCCTAACCTGAACTGTAGCCCAGTACGGTAACCCACCAGCAGCCCTACACCTTACCCTCCTCCGTGCCCTAATCCTGATGCGTACGCTGACACTGACCCCTGCGTCCGCATGTGCACTGACCCCAGCCCGTGTCCATACCCTCACCTGTGCCTTAAAACTTGCCTTTCCCTAACCCGAACCCTAGCCCGGAACGGAAACACACCAGCAGCCCTACACCTTACTCTCCGCCGTGCCCTAATCCTGATGTGTACGCTGACACTGACCCATGCGTCCCCACGTGCCCTGACGCCAGCCCGTGTCCATACCCTCACCTGTGCCCTAAACCTTGCCGTTCCCTAACCTGAACTGTATCCCTGTACGGAAACCCACCAGCAGCCCTACACCTTACCCTCCCCCGTGCCCTAATCCTGATGCGTACGCTGACACTGTCCCCTGCGTCCGCACGTGCACTGACCTCAGCCCGTGTCCGTACCCTCACCTGTGCCCTAAAACTTGCCTTTCCCTAACCCGAACCCTAGCCCGGAATGGAAACCCACCAGCAGCCCTAAACCTTACCCTCCGCCTTGCCCTAATGCTGAGGCGTACGCTGACACTGAACCCTGCGTCCGCACGTGCCCTGTCACCAGCACGTGTCCGTACCCTCACCTCTGCCCTAAACCTTGCCGTTCCCTAACTCCAACCCTAACACGGAATGGAAACCCACCAGCAGTACTAAACCTTACCCTCCGCCGTGCCCTAATCCTGAGGCGTACGCTGACACTGACGCGTGCTTCCCCACGTATCCTGACCCCAGCACGTGTCCGTTCCCTCATCTGTGCCCTAAACCTTGCCGTTCCCTAACCTCAACCCTAGCCCGGAATGGAAACCCACCAGCAGCCCTACACCTTACCCTCCGCTGTGCCCTAATCCGGATGTGTACACTGACACAGACCCATGAGTCCGCACGTGTCCTGACCCCAGCCCGTGTCCGTACCCTCACCTATGCCCTAAACCTTGCCGTTCCCTAACCTGAACCGTAGCCCTGTACGGTAACCCACCAACAGCCCTACACCTTACCCTCCGCCGTGCCCTAATCCTGATGCGTACGCTGACACTGAACCGTGCGTCCGCACGTTCCCTGTCACCAGCAGGTGTCCGTACCCTCACCTGTTCCCTAAACCTTGCCGTTCCCTAGCCCCAACCCTAGCCTGGAACGGAAACCCACCAGCAGCCCTACACCTTACCCTCGGCCGTGCCCTAATCCTGATGCGTACGCTGACACTGACCAGTGTGTCCACACGTGCCCTGACCCCAGCCCTTGTTTGTTCCCTCACCTGTGCCCTACACTTTGCCGTTACCTAACCAGAACCGTAGCCCGGAACGGAAACCCACCAACAGCCCTACACCTTACCGTCCGCCGTGCCCTAATCCTGATGCGTACACTGACACTGACCCGTGCGTCCGCACATGCCCTGACCCCAGCCCGTGTCCGTACCCTCACCTGTGCCCTAAACCTTGCTGTTCCATATCCCGAACCCTAGGCTGGAACGGAAACCCACCAGCAGCCCTACACCTTACCCTCCGCCGTGCCCTAATCCTGATGCGTATGCTGACACTGACCCGTGCGTCCGCACGTGCCCTGACCACAGCCCGTGGCCGTACCCTCACCTGTGACCTAAACCTTGCCGTTCCCTAACACGAACCCTAGCCCATAACGGAAACTCACCAGCGGCCCTACACCTTACCCTCTGCCATGTCCTAATCCTGATGCGTACGCTGACACTGAACCGTGCGTCCACATGTGCCCTGAACCAGCCCGTGTCCGTACCCTCACCTGTGCCCTAAACCTTGCCGTTCCCTAACCCGAACCCTAGCCCGGAACGGAAACCCACCAGCAGCCCCACACTTTACCCTCCGCCGTGCCCTAATCCTGATGCGTACGCTGACACTGACACGTGTGTCCGCACGTGCCCTGAACCCAGCCCGTGTCCGTACCCTCTTCTGTGCCCTAAACCTTGCAATTCGCTAACCAGAACTGTAGCCCGGAACGGAAAACCACCAGCAGCCCTACTCCTTACCCTCCGCGGTGCCCTAATCCTGATGCGTACGCTGACACTGACCGGTGCGTCCGCACGTGCCCTGACCCCACCCGGTGTCCGTACACTCACGTGTGCCCTAAACCTTGCCGTTCCCTAACACAAACCCTAGCCCGTAACGGAAACCCACCAGCAGCCCTACACCTTACCCTCCGCCGTGCCCTAATCCTGATGCGTACGCTGACACTGTCCCGTGCGTCCGCAGGTGCCCTTACCCTAGCCCGTGTTCGTACTCTCACCTGTGCCCTAAACCTTGCCGTTCCCTAACCCGAACTCTAACCCGGAACAGAAACCCACCAGCAGCCCTACACCTTACCCTCCACCGCACCTTAATCCTGATGCGTACGCTGACACTGACCCGTGCATCCACACGGTCCCTGACCCCAGCACGTGTCTGTACCCTCACCTGTGCCCTAAACCTTGCCGTTCCCTATCCCGAACCCTAGCCCGGAACGGAAACCCATCAGCAGACCTCCACCTTACCCTCCGCCATGCCCTAATTCTGATATGTACGCTGACACTGACCCGTGCGTCCGCACGTGCCCTGACCCCAGCCCGTGTCCGTACCCTCACCTGTTCCCTAAACCTTGCCGTTCCCTAACCGAAACCCTAGCCCAGAACAGAAACCCACCAGCAGCCCTACACCTTACCCTCCGCCGTGCCCTAAACCTGATGCGTATGCTGACCTTGTCACGTGCGTCCGCACGTGCCCTGACCCCAGCCCGTATCCGTACCCTCATCTGTGCCCTACAACCTGTGGTTCCCTAACCCGAACCCTAGCCAAGAACAGAAACCCACCAGCAGCCCTACACCTTACCCTCCTCCGTGCCCTAACCCTGATGCGTACGTTGACACTGACACATGCGTCCGCATGTGCCCTGACCACAGCCCGTGTCCGTAACCTCACCTGTGCCCTAAACCTTGCCGTTCCCTAACTTGCACCGTAGCCCGGAACGGAAACCCACCAGCAGCCCTACACCTTACCCTCCTCCCTGCCATAAACCTGATGTGTACGCTGACACTGACCTGTGCGTCCGCACGTGCACTCACCCCAGCCCGTGTCCATACCCTCTCCTGTGCCCTAAACCTTGCCTTTCCCTAACCCGAACCCTAGCCCGGAACGGAAACCCACCAACAGCCCTACACCATACCCTCCGCCGTGCCCTAATCCTGATGCGTACGCTGACACTGACCCGTGCATCCGCACGTTCCCTGACCCCAGCACGTGTCTGTACCCTCACCTGTGCCCTGAACCTTGCCGTTCCCTAACCCGAACCCTAGCCCTGAACGGAAACCCACTAGCAGCCCTACACCTTACCCTCCGCCGTGCCCTAATCCTGATGCGTACGCTGACACTGATCCGTGCATCCGTACGTGCCCTGACCCCAGCACGTGTTTGTACCCTCACCTGTGCCCTAAACCTTGCCGTTCCCTAACCCGAACACTAGCCCGGAACGGAAACCCAACAGCAGCCTTACACCTTACCCTCCGCCGTGCCCTAATCCTAATGCGTACGCTGACACTGACCAGTGTGTCCGCACGTGCCCTGAACCCAGCCCTTGTCTGTTCCCTCACCTGTGCCCTACACGTTGCCGTTCCCTAACCAGAACCGTAGCCCGGAATGGAAACCCACCAACCGCCCTACACATTACACTCCGCCGTGCCCTAATCCTGATGCGTACGCTGACACTGACCCATGCGTCCGCACTTGCCTTGACCCCAGCCCGTGTCCGTACCCTCACCTGTGCCCTAAACCTTGCCATTCCCTAACCCGAACCCCAGCTTGGAACGGAAACCCAACATCAGCCCTACACCTTACCGTACGCCGTGCCCTAATCCTGATGCGTACGCTGACACTGACTCGTACGTTGGCACGTGCCCTGACCACAGCCCGTGTCCGTACCCTCACCTGTGACCTAAACCTTGCCGTTCCCTAACCCGAACCCTAGCCCGGAACGGAAACTCACCAGCAGCCATAAACCTTACCGTCCGCCATGACCTAATTCTGATGCGTACGCTGACACTGAACCGTGCATCCGCACGTCCTCTGAACCCAGCCCGTGTCCGTACCCTCACCTGTGCCCTAAACCTTGCCGTTCCCTAACCCGAACCCTAGCCCAGAACGGAAACCCAGCAGCAGCCCTACAACTTACCCTCCGATGTGCCCTAATCCTGATGCGTACGCTGACACTGAACCGTGCGTCCCCACGTGCACTGACCACAGCCCGTGTCCGTTCCCTCACCTGTGCCCTAAACCTTGCCGTTCCCTAACCCGATCCCTAGCCCGGAACGGAAACTCACCAGAAGCCAGACACCTTACCCTCCGCCTTGCCCTAATCCTGATGCATACGCTGACACTGAACCGTGCTTCCGCACGTGCCCTGACCCCAGCCCGTGTCCGTAACCTCACCTGTGCCCTAAACCTTGCCGTACCCTAACACGAACCCTAGCCCGGAACGGAAACCCACCAGCAGCCCTAAACCTTACCCTCCGCCGTGCCCTAATCCTGAGGGGTAGGCTGACACTGACCCGTGCGTCCGCACGTATCCTGACCCCAGCACGTGTCCGTTCCCTCATCTGTGCCCTAAACCTTGCCGTTCCCTAACCTCAACCCTAGCCCGGAACGGAAACCCACCAGCAGCCCTACACCTTACCCTCCGCCGTGCCCTAATCCTGATGTGTACACTGACACAGACCCGTGCGTCCGCACGTGTCCTGACCCCAGCCCGTGTCCGTACCCTCACCTGTGCCCTAAACCTTGCTGTTCCCTAACCTGAACCGTAGCCCGGTACGGTAACCCACCAGCAGCCCTACACCTTACCCTCCACTGTGACCTAATCCTGATGCGTACGCAGACACTGACCCCTGTGTCCGCATGTGCACTGACACCAGCCCGTGTCCATACCCTCACCTGTGCCTTAAAACTTGCCTTTCCCTAACCCGAACCCTAGCCCGGAACAGAAACAATACAGCAGCCCTAAACCTTACCCTCCGCCGTGACCTAATCCTGAGGCGTACGCTGACACTGAACCGTGCGTCCGCACGTGCCCTTTCACCAGCACGTATACGTACCCTCACCTCTGCCCTAAACCTTGCCGTTCCCTAAATCCAAACCCTAGCCCGGAACGGAAACCCACCAGCAGCCCTACACCTTACCCTCCCCCGTGCCCTAATCCTGATGCGTACGCTGACATTGACCCGTGCGTCCGCACGGGCCCTGAACCCAGCCCGTGTGTGTACCCTCACCTGTCCCCTAAACCTTGCCGTTCCATAACCCGAACCCTAGCCCGCAATGGAAACCCCCCAGCCGCCCTACACCTTACCCTCCGCCGTGCCCTAATCCTGAAGCGTACGCTGACACTGACCCGTGCGTTCGCACGTGCACTGAACCCAGACCGTGTTCGTACCCTCACCTATGCCCTAAAACTTGCCGTTCCCTAACCCAAACCCTAGCCCGGAATGGAAACCCCCCAGCCTCCCTACACCTTACCCTCCGCCGTGCCCTAATCCTGAAGCGTACGCTGACACTGACCCGTGCGTTCGCACGTGCACTGAACCCAGACCGTGTTCGTACCCTCACCTATGCCGTAAAACTTGCCGTTCCCTAACCCGAACCGTAGCCCGGTAAGGAAAACCACCAGCAGCCCTACACCTTACCCTCCGCGGTGCCATAATCCTGGTGCGTACGCTGACATTGACCCGTGTGTCCGCACGTGCCCTGAACCCATCCCGTGTCCGTACCCTCACCTGTGCCCTAAACCTTGTCGTTCCCTAACCCGAACCCTAGCCAGGAACGGAGACACACCAGCAGCCCTAAACCTTACCCTCTGCCGTCCCCTAAACCTGATGCGTACGCTGACACTGACACATGCGTCCACACGTGCCCTGACCCCAGCCCGTGTCCGTAACCTCACCTGTGCCCTAAAACTTGCCGTTCCCTAACTTGAACCGTAGCCCGGAACGGAAACCCACCAGCAGTCCTACACCTTACCCTCCGCCGTGCCCTAATCCTGATGCGTACGCTGACACTGACCCGTGCGTCCGCACCTGCTCTGACCCCAGCACGTGTCCGTACCCTCACCTGTGCCCTAAACCTTGCCGTTTCCTAACCCGAACCCTAGCCCGGAACGGAAACCCACCAGCAGCCCTACACCTTACCCTCCTCCGTGCCCTAATCCTGATGCGTACGCTGACACTGTCCCGTGCGACCCCACGTGCCCTAAACCCAGCACGTGTCCGTACCCTCACCTGTGCCATAAAACTTGCCGTTACCTAACCCGAACCCTAGCCCGGAACGGAAACCCACCATCAGCCCTACACCTTACCCTCCGCCGTGCCCTAATCCTGATGTGTAGGCTGACACTGACCCTTGTGTCTGCACGTGCCATGAGCCCAGCCCGTGTCCGTACCATCACCTGTGCCCTAAACCTTGCCGTTTCCAAAACGAACCCTAGCCCAGAACGGAAACCCACCAGCAGCCCTACACCTTACCCTCCGCCGTGCCCTAATCCTTATCCGTACGCTGACAATGACCCGTGCGTCCGCACGTGCCCTGACCCCAGCCGGTGTCCGTAACCTCACCTGTGTCCTAAACCTTGCCGTTCCCTAACCCGAACCCTAGCCCGGGACGGAAACCCACCAGCAGCCCTAAACCTTACCCTCCGCCGTGCCCTAATCCTGATGCGTGCGCTGACACTGACCCATGCGTCCGCACGTCCTCTGAACCCAGCCCGTGTCCGTACAATCACCTGTGCCCTAAATCTTGCCGTTCCCTAACCCGAACCCTAGCCCAGAACGGAAACCCACCAGCAGCCCTACACCTTACCCTCCGCCGTGCCCTAATCCTGATGCGTACGCTGACACTGTCCCATGCGTCCGCACGTGCCCTGACACCAGCCCGTGTCCGTACCCTCACCTGTGCCCTAAACCTTGCCGTTCCCTAACCCGAACCCTAGCCCGGAACGGAAACCCACCAGCAGTCCTACACCTTACCCTCCCCCGTGCCCTAATCCTGATGCGTACGCTGACACTGACCCGTGCGTCCGCACGTGCCCTGACCCCAGCACGTGTCCGTACACTCACATGTGCCCTAAACCTTGCCATTCCATAATGCGAACCCTAGCCCGGAATGGAATCCCACCAGCAGCCCTAAACCTTACCCTCCGCCGTGCCCTAATCTTATTGCGTTCGCTGACAATGACCCGTGCGTCCGAACGTGCCAGGACACCAACACGTGTCCGTACCCTCACCTGTGCCCTCAATCTTGCCGTTCCCTAACCCGAACCCTAGCCCAGAATGGAAACCCACCAGCAGACCTACACCTTACCCTCCGATGTGCCCTAATTCTGGTGCGTACGCTGACACTGACCCGTGCGTACCCACGTGCACTGACCACAGCCCGTGTCCGTTCCCTCACCTGTGCCCTAAACCTTGCCGTTCCCTAACCCGAACCATAGCCCTGAACGGAAATTCACCAGAAGCCCGACACCTTACCCTCCCCCTTGCCCTAATCCTGATGCGTACGCTGACACTGAACCGTGCGTCCGCACGTGCCATGACCCCAGCCCATGTCCGTAACCTCACCTGTGCCGTAAACCTTGCCATTGCCTAACCCGAACACTAGCCAGGAACGGAAACACACCAGCAGCCCTACACTTTACCCTCTGCCGTCCCCTAATCCTGATGCGTACGCTGACACTGACACATGCGTCCGCACGTGCCCTGACCCCAGCCGGTGTCCGTAACCTCACCTGTGCCCTAAATCTTGCCGTTCCCTAACTTGAACCGTAGCCCGGAACGGAAACCCACAAGCAGTCCTACATCTTACCCTCCGCCGTGCCCTAATCCTGATGCGTACGCTGACACTGACCCGTGCGTCCGCACGTGCCCTGACCCCAGCACGTGTCCGTACCCTCACATGTGCCCTAAACCTTGCCGTCGCCTAACGCGAACCCTAGCCCGGAACGGAATCCCACCAGCAGCCCTACACCTTACCCTCCGCCGTGCCCTAATACTGAAGTGTACGCTGACACTGAACCTTGCGTCCCCACGTGCCCTGAACCCATCCCGTGTCCGTACCCTCAACTGTGCCCTAAACCTTGCCGTTCCCTACCCCGAACCCTAGACCGCAACGGAAACCAACCAGCAGCCCTACACCCTACCCTCCTCCGTGCCCTAATCCTGATGCGTACGCTGACACTGACCCATGCGTCCGCACGTGCTCTGACCCCAGCCTCTGTCCATAACATCACCTGTGCCCTAAACCTTGCCGTTCCCTAACCCGAACCCTAGCCTGGAACGGAAACCCACCAGCAGCCCTACACCTTACCCTCCGCCGTTCCCTAATTCTAATCCGTACGCTGACGCTGACCCGTGCATCCGCACGTGCCCTGACTCAAGCCCGTGTCCGTACCCTCACCTGTACCCTAAACCTTGCCGTTCCCTAACCCGAACCCTAGCCCGGAACGGAAACCCACTATCAGCCCTACACCTTGCCCTCCGCTGTGCCCTAATACTGATGCGTGCGCTGACACTGACACGTGCATCCGCACGTCCTCTGAACCCAGCCCGTGTCCGTACCCTCACCTGTGCCCTAAACCTTGCAGTTCCCTAACCCGAACCCTAGCCCAGAACGGAAACCCACCAGCAGCCCTACACCTTACCCTCCGATGTGCCCTAATCGTGGTGCGTACGATGACACTGACCCGTGCGTCCCCACGTGCACTGACCACAGCCCGTGTCCGTTCCCTCACCTGTGCCCTAAACCTTGCCGTTCCCTAACCCGAACCCTAGCCCGGAATGGAAACCCACCAGAAGCCAGCCACCTTACCCTCCGCCTTGCCCTAATCCTGATGCATACGCTGACACTGAACCGTGCGTCCGCATGTGCCCTGACCACAGCCCGTGTCCGTAACCTCACCTGTGCCCTAAACCTTGCCTTTCCCTAACCCGAACCCTAGCCCGGAACGGAAACCCACCAGCAGCCCTAAACCTTACCCTCCGCCGTGCCCTAATCCTGAGGCGTACGCTGACACTGACCCGTGCGTCCGCACGTATCCTTACCCCAGCACGTGTCCGTTCCCTCTTCTGTACCCTAAACCTTGCCGTTCCCTAATCTCAACCCTAGCTCGGAACGGAAACCCACCACCAGCCCTACACCTTACCCTCGGCCGTGCCCTAATCCTGATGCGTACGCTGACACTGACCAGTGTGTCCGCACGTGCCCTGAACCCAGCCCTTGTCTGTTCCCTCACCTGTGCCCTACACGTTGCCGTTCCCTAACCAGAACCGTAGCCCGGAATGGAAACCCACCAACCGCCCTACACATTACAGTCCGCCGTGCCCTAATCCTGATGCGTACGCTGACACTGACCCATGCGTCCGCACGTGCCTTGACCCCAGCCCGTGTCCGTACCCTCACCTGTGCCCTAAACCTTGCCATTCCCTAACCCGAACCCTAGCTTGGAACGGAAACCCAACATCAGCCCTACACCTTACCGTACGCCGTGCCCTAATCCTGATGCGTACGCTGACACTGACTCGTACGTTGGCACGTGCCCTGACCACAGCCCGTGTCCGTACCCTCACCTGTGACCTAAACCTTGCCGTTCCCTAACCCGAACCCTAGCCCGGAACGGAAACTCACCAGCAGCCATAAACCTTACCGTCCGCCATGCCCTAATTCTGATGCGTACGCTGACACTGAACCGTGCATCCGCACGTCCTCTGAACCCAGCCCGTGTCCGTACCCTCACCTGTGCCCTAAACCTTGCCGTTCCCTAACCCGAACCCTAGCCCAGAACGGAAACCCAGCAGCAGCCCTACAACTTACCCTCCGATGTGCCCTAATCCTGATGCGTACGCTGACACTGAACCGTGCGTCCCCACGTGCACTGACCACAGCCCGTGTCCGTTCCCTCACCTGTGCCCTAAACCTTGCCGTTCCCTAACCCGATCCCTAGCCCGGAACGGAAACTCACCAGAAGCCAGACACCTTACCCTCCGCCTTGCCCTAATCCTGATGCATACGCTGACACTGAACCGTGCTTCCGCACGTGCCCTGACCCCAGCCCGTGTCCGTAACCTCACCTGTGCCCTAAACCTTGCCGTACCCTAACACGAACCCTAGCCCGGAACGGAAACCCACCAGCAGCCCTAAACCTTACCCTCCGCCGTGCCCTAATCCTGAGGAGTAGGCTGACACTGACCCGTGCGTCCGCACGTATCCTGACCCCAGCACGTGTCCGTTCCCTCATCTGTGCCCTAAACCTTGCCGTTCCCTAACCTCAACCCTAGCCCGGAACGGAAACCCACCAGCAGCCCTACACCTTACCCTCCGCCGTGCCCTAATCCTGATGTGTACACTGACACAGACCCGTGCGTCAGCACGTGTCCTGACCCCAGCCCGTGTCCGTACCCTCACCTGTGCCCTAAACCTTGCTGTTCCCTAACCTGAACCGTAGCCCGGTACGGTAACCCACCAGCAGCCCTACACCTTACCCTCCTCTGTGACCTAATCCTGTTGCGTACGCAGACACTGACCCCTGCGTCCGCATGTGCACTGACACCAGCCCGTGTCCATACCCTCACCTGTGCCTTAAAACTTGCCTTTCCCTAACCCGAACCCTAGCCCGGAACGGAAACAATACAGCAGCCCTAAACCTTACCCTCCGCCGTGACCTAATCCTGAGGCGTACGCTGACACTGAACCGTGCGTCCGCACGTGCCCTGTCACCAGCACGTATCCGTACCCTCACCTCTGCCCTAAACCTTGCCGTTCCCTAAATCCAAACCCTAGCCCGGAACGGAAACCCACCAGCAGCCCTACACCTTACCCTCCCCCGTGCCCTAATCCTGATGCGTACGCTGACATTGACCCGTGCGTCCGCACGGGCCCTGAACCCAGCCCGTGTGTGTACCCTCACCTGTCCCCTAAACCTTGCCGTTCCATAACCCGAACCCTAGCCCGCAATGGAAACCCCCCAGCCGCCCTACACCTTACCATCCGCCGTGCCCTAATCCTGAAGCGTACGCTGACACTGACCCGTGCGTTCGCACGTGCACTGAACCCAGACCGTGTTCGTACCCTCACCTATGCCCTAAAACTTGCCGTTCCCTAACCCAAACCCTAGCCCGGAATGGAAACACCCCAGCCTCCCTACACCTTACCCTCCGCCGTGCCCTAATCCTGAAGCGTACGCTGACACTGACCCGTGCGTTCGCACGTGCACTGAACCCAGACCGTGTTCGTACCCTCACCTATGCCGTAAAACTTGCCGTTCCCTAACCCGAACCGTAGCCCGGTAAGGAAAACCACCAGCAGCCCTACACCTTACCCTCCGCGGTGCCATAATCCTGGTGCGTACGCTGACATTGACCCGTGTGTCCGCACGTGCCCTGAACCCATCCCGTGTCCGTACCCTCACCTGTGCCCTAAACCTTGTCGTTCCCTAACCCGAACCCTAGCCAGGAACGGAGACACACCAGCAGCCCTAAACCTTACCCTCTGCCGTCCCCTAAACCTGATGCGTACGCTGACACTGACACATGCGTCCACACGTGCCCTGACCCCAGCCCGTGTCCGTAACCTCACCTGTGCCCTAAAACTTGCCGTTCCCTAACTTGAACCGTAGCCCGGAACGGAAACCCACCAGCAGTCCTACACCTTACCCTCCGCCGTGCCCTAATCCTGATGCGTACGCTGACACTGACCCGTGCGTCCGCACCTGCTCTGACCCCAGCACGTGTCCGTACCCTCACGTGTGCCCTAAACCTTGCCGTTTCCTAACCCGAACCCTAGCCCGGAACGGAAACCCACCAGCAGCCCTACACCTTACCCTCCTCTGTGCCCTAATCCTGATGCGTACGCTGACACTGTCCCGTGCGACCCCACGTGCCCTAAACCCAGCACGTGTCCGTACCCTCACCTGTGCCATAAAACTTGCCGTTACCTAACCCGAACCCTAGCCCGGAACGGAAACCCACCATCAGCCCTACACCTTACCCTCCGCCGTGCCCTAATCCTGATGTGTAGGCTGACACTGACCCTTGTGTCCGCACGTGCCATGAGCCCAGCCCGTGTCCGTACCATCACCTGTGCCCTAAACCTTGCCGTTTCCAAAACGAACCCTAGCCCAGAACGGAAACCCACCAGCAGCCCTACACATTACCCTCCGCCGTGCCCTAATCCTTATCCGTACGCTGACACTGACCCGTGCGTCCGCACGTGCCCTGACCCCAGCCGGTGTCCGTAACCTCACCTGTGTCCTAAACCTTGCCGTTCCCTAACCCGAACCCTAGCCCGGGACGGAAACCCACCAGCAGCCCTAAACCTTACCCTCCGCCGTGCCCTAATCCTGATGCGTGCGCTGACACTGACCCATGCGTCCGCACGTCCTCTGAACCCAGCCCGTGTCCGTACAATCACCTGTGCCCTAAATCTTGCCGTTCCCTAACCCGAACCCTAGCCCAGAACGGAAACCCACCAGCAGCCCTACACCTTACCCTCCGCCGTGCCCTAATCCTGATGCGTACGCTGACACTGTCCCATGCATCCGCACGTGCCCTGACACCAGCCCGTGTCCGTACCCTCACCTGTGCCCTAAACCTTGCCGTTCCCTAACCCGAACCCTAGCCCGGAACGGAAACCCACCAGCAGTCCTACACCTTACCCTACGCCGTGCCCTAATCCTGATGCGTACGCTGACACTGACCCGTGCGTCCGCACGTGCCCTGACCCCAGCACGTGTCCGTACACTCACATGTGCCCTAAACCTTGCCATTCCCTAATGCGAACCCTACCCCGGAATGGAATCCCACCAGCAGCCCTAAACCTTACCCTCCGCCGTGCCCTAATCTTATTGCGTTCGCTGACAATGACCCGTGCTTCCGAACGTGCCAGGAAACCAACACGTGTCCGTACCCTCACCTGTGCCCTAAATCTTGCCGTTCCCTAACCCGAACCCTAGCCCAGAATGGAAACCCACCAGCAGACCTACACCTTACCCTCCGATGTGCCCTAATTCTGGTGCGTACGCTGACACTGACCCGTGCGTACCCACGTGCACTGACCACAGCCCGTGTCCGTTCCCTCACCTGTGCCCTAAACCTTGCCTTTCCCTAACCCGAACCATAGCCCTGAACGGAAATTCACCAGAAGCCCGACACCTTACCCTCCCCCTTGCCCTAATCCTGATGCGTACGCTGACACTGAACCGTGCGTCCGCACGTGCCATGACCCCAGCCCATGTCCGTAACCTCACCTGTGCCGTAAACCTTGCCATTGCCTAACCCGAACACTAGCCAGGAACGGAGACACACCAGCAGCCCTACACTTTACCCTCTGCCGTCCCCTAATCCTGATGCGTACGCTGACACTGACACATGCGTCCGCACGTGCCCTGACCCCAGCCGGTGTCTGTAACCTCACCTGTGCCCTAAATCTTGCCGTTCCCTAACTTGAACCGTAGCCCGGAACGGAAACCCACAAGCAGTCCTACATCTTACCCTCCGCCGTGCCCTAATCCTGATGCGTACGCTGACACTGACCCGTGCGTCCGCACGTGCCCTGACCCAAGCACGTGTCCGTACCCTCACATGTGCCCTAAACCTTGCCGTCGCCTAACGCGAACCCTAGCCCGGAACGGAATCCCACCAGCAGCCCTACACCTTTCCCTCCGCCGTGCCCTAATCCTGAAGTGTACGCTGACACTGAACCTTGCGTCCCCACGTGCCCTGAACCCATCCCGTGTCCGTACCCTCAACTGTGCCCTAAACCTTGCCGTTCCCTAACCCGAACCCTAGACCGCAACGGAAACCAACCAGCAGCCCTACACCCTACCCTCCTCCGTGCCCTAATCCTGATGCGTACGCTGACACTGACCCATGCGTCCGCACGTGCTCTGACCCCAGCCTCTGTCCATAACATCACCTGTGCCCTAAACCTTGCCGTTCCCTAACCCGAACCCTAGCCTGGAACGGAAACCCACCAGCAGCCCTACACCTTACCCTCCGCCGTTCCCTAATTCTAATCCGTACGCTGACGCTGACCCGTGCATCCGCACGTGCACTGACTCAAGCCCGTGTCCGTACCCTCACCTGTACCCTAAACCTTGCCGTTCCCTAACCCGAACCCTAGCCCGGAACGGAAACCCACTATCAGCCCTACACCTTGCCCTCCGCTGTGCCCTAATACTGATGCGTGCGCTGACACTGACACGTGCATCCGCACGTCCTCTGAACCCAGCCCGTGTCCGTACCCTCACCTGTGCCCTAAACCTTGCCGTTCCCTAACCCGAACCCTAGCCCAGAACGGAAACCCACCAGCAGCCCTACACCTTACCCTCCGATGTGCCCTAATCCTGGTGCGTACGCTGACACTGACCCGTGCTTCCCCACGTGCACTGACCACAGCCCGTGTCCGTTCCCTCACCTGTGCCCTAAACCTTGCCGTTCCGTAACCCGAACCCTAGCCCGGAATGGAAACCCACCAGAAGCCAGACACCTTACCCTCCGCCTTGCCCTAATCCTGATGCATACGCTGACACTGAACCGTGCGTCCGCATGTGCCCTGACCACAGCCCGTGTCCGTAACCTCACCTGTGCCCTAAACCTTGCCGTTCCCTAACCCGAACCCTAGCCCGGAACGGAAACCCACCAGCAGCCCTAAACCTTACCCTCTGCCGTGCCCTAATCCTGAGGCGTACGCTGACACTGACCCGTGCGTCCGCACGTATCCTTACCCCAGCACGTGTCCGTTCCCTCTTCTGTGCCCTAAACCTTGCCGTTCCCTAATCTAAACCCTAGCTCGGAACGGAAACCCACCACCAGCCCTACACCTTACCCTCGGCCGTGCCCTAATCCTGATGCGTACGCTGACACTGACCAGTGTGTCCACACGTGCCCTGACCCCAGCCCTTGTTTGTTCCCTCAACTGTGCCCTACACGTTGCCGTTACCTAACCAGAACCGTAGCCCGGAACGGAAACCCACCAACAGCCCTACACCTTACCGTCCGCCGTGCCCTAATCCTGATGCGTACACTGACACTGACCCGTGCGTCCTCACATGCCCTGACCCCAGTCCGTGTCCGTACCCTCACCTGTGCCCTAAACCTTGCCGTTCCATAACCCGAACCCTAGGCTGGAACGGAAACCCACCAGCAGCCCTACACCTTACCCTCCGCCGTGCCCTAATCCTGATGCGTATGCTGACACTGACCCGTGCGTCCGCACGTGCCCTGACCACAGCGCGTGGCCGTACCCTCACCTGTGACCTAAACCTTGCCGTTCCCTAACACGAACCCTAGCCCATAACGGAAACCCACCAGCGGCCCTACACCTTACCCTCTGCCGTGTCCTAATCCTGATGCGTACGCTGACACTGAACCGTGCGTCCACATGTGCCCTGAACCAGCCCGTGTCCGTACCCTCACCTGTGCCCTAAACCTTGCCGTTCCCTAACCCGAACCCTAGCCCGGAACGGAAACCCACCAGCAGCCCTACACTTTACCCTCCGCCGTGCCCTAATCCTGATGCGTACGCTGACACTGACACGTGTGTCCGCACGTGCCCTGAACCCAGCCCGTGTCCGTACCCTCACCTGTGCCCTAAACCTTGCAATTCGCTAACCAGAACTGTAGCCCGGAACGGAAACCCACCAGCAGCCCTACTCCTTACCCTCCACGGTGCCCTAATCCTGATGCGTACGCTGACACTGACCGGTGCGTCCGCACGTGCCCTGACCCCACCCGGTGTCCGTACACTCACGTGTGCCCTAAACCTTGCCGTTCCCTAACACGAACCCTAGCCCATAACGGAAACCCACCAGCAGCCCTACACCTTACCCTCCGCCGTGCCCTAATCCTGATGCGTACGCTGACACTGTCCCGTGCGTCCGCACGTGCCCTTACCCAAGCCCGTGTTCGTACTCTCACCTGTGCCCTAAACCTTGCCGTTCCCTAACCCGAACTCTAACCCGGAACAGAAACCCACCAGCAGCCCTACACCTTACCCTCCACCGCACCTTAATCCTGATGCGTACGCTGACACTGACCCGTGCATCCGCACGGTCCCTGACCCCAGCACGTGTCTGTACCCTCACCTGTGCCCTAAACCTTGACGTTCCCTATCCCGAACCCTAGCCCGGAACGGAAACCCATCAGCAGACCTCCACCTTACCCTCCGCCATGCCCTAATTCTGATATGTACGCTGACACTGACGCGTGCGTCCGCACGTGCCCTGACCCCAGCCCGTGTCCGTACCCTCACCTGTTCCCTAAACCTTGCCGTTCCCTAACCGAAACCCTAGCCCAGAACAGAAACCCACCAGCAGCCCTACACCTTACCCTCCGCCGTGCCCTAAACCTGATGCGTATGCTGACCTTGTCACGTGCGTCCGCACGTGCCCTGACCCCAGCCCGTGTCCGTACACTCACCTATGCCCTAAACCTTGCCATTCCCTAACCCGAACCCTAGCGCTGAACGGAAACCCACCAGAAGCCCTACACCTTACCCTCCGCCGTGCCCTAATCCTGATGCGTACGCTGACACTGACCTGTGCGTCCGCACGTGCCCTGACCCCAGCCCGTATCCGTACCCTCACCTGTGCCCTACAACCTGTGGTTCCCTAACCCGAACCCTAGCCAAGAACAGAAACCCACCAGCAGCCCTACACCTTACCCTCCTCCGTGCCCTAACCCTGATGCGTACGTTGACACTGACACATGCGTCCGCATGTGCCCTGACCACAGCCCGTGTCCGTAACCTCACCTGTGCCCTAAACCTTGCCGTTCCCTAACTTGCACCGTAGCCCGGAACGGAAACCCACCAGCAGCCCTACACCTTACCCTCCTCCGTGCCATAAACCTGATGTGTACGCTGACACTGACCAGTGCGTCCGCACGTGCACTCACCCCAGCCCGTGTCCATACCCTCTCCTGTGCCCTAAACCTTGCCTTTCCCTAACCCGAACCCTAGCCCGGAACGGAAACCCACCAGCAGACCTACACCTTACCCTCCGCCGTGCCCTAATCCTGATGCGTACGCTGACACTGACCCGTGCATCCGCACGTTCCCTGACCCCAGCACGTGTCTGTACCCTCACCTGTGCCCTGAACCTTGCCGTTCCCTAACCCGAACCCTAGCCCGGAACGGAAACCCACTAGCAGCCCTACACCTTACCCTCCGCCGTGCCCTAATCCTGATGCGTACGCTGACACTGATCCGTGCATCCGTACGTGCCCTGACCCCAGCACGTGTTTGTACCCTCACCTGTGCCCTAAACCTTGCCGTTCCCTAACCCGAACCCTAGCCCGGAACGGAAACCCAACAGCAGCCTTACACCTTACCCTCCGCCGTGCCCTAATCCTAATGCGTACACTGACACTGACCAGTGTGTCCGCACGTGCCCTGAACCCAGCCCTTGTCTGTTCCCTCACCTGTGCCCTACACGTTGCCGTTCCCTAACCAGAACCGTAGCCCGGAATGGAAACCCACCAACCGCCCTACACATTACACTCCGCCGTGCCCTAATCCTGATGCGTACGCTGACACTGACCCATGCGTCCGCACGTGCCTTGACCCCAGCCCGTGTCCGTACCCTCACCTGTGCCCTAAACCTTGCCATTCCCTAACCCGAACCCTAGCTTGGAACGGAAACCCAACATCAGCCCTACACCTTACCGTACGCCGTGCCCTAATCCTGATGCGTACGCTGACACTGACTCGTACGTTGGCACGTGCCCTGACCACAGCCCGTGTCCGTACCCTCACCTGTGACCTAAACCTTGCCGTTCCCTAACCCGAACCCTAGCCCGGAACGGAAACTCACCAGCAGCCATAAACCTTACCATCCGCCATGCCCTAATTCTGATGCGTACGCTGACACTGACCCGTGCATCCGCACGTCCTCTGAACCCAGCCCGTGTCCGTACCCTCACCTGTGCCCTAAACCTTGCCGTTCCCTAACCCGAACCCTAGCCCAGAACGGAAACCCAGCAGCAGCCCTACAACTTACCCTCCGATGTGCCCTAATCCTGATGCGTACGCTGACACTGAACCGTGCGTCCCCACGTGCACTGACCACAGCCCGTGTCCGTTCCCTCACCTGTGCCCTAAACCTTGCCGTTCCCTAACCCGATCCCTAGCCCGGAACGGAAACTCACCAGAAGCCAGACACCTTACCCTCCGCCTTGCCCTAATCCTGATGCATACGCTGACACTGAACCGTGCTTCCGCACGTGCCCTGACCCCAGCCCGTGTCCGTAACCTCACCTGTGCCCTAAACCTTGCCGTACCCTAACACGAACCCTAGCCCGTAACGGAAACCCACCAGCAGCCCTAAACCTTACCCTCCGCCGTGCCCTAATCCTGAGGGGTACGCTGACACTGACCCGTGCGTCCGCACGTATCCTGACCCCAGCACGTGTCCGTTCCCTCATCTGTGCCCTAAACCTTGAAGTTCCCTAACCTCAACCCTAGCCCGGAACGGAAACCCACCAGCAGCCCTACACCTTACCCTCCGCCGTGCCCTAATCCTGATGTGTAGGCTGACACTGACCCTTGTGTCCGCACGTGCCATGAGACCAGCCCGTGTCCGTACCATCACCTGTGCCCTAAACCTTGCCGTTCCCTAACCCGAACCCTAGCCCGGAAGGGAAACCCACCAGCAGCCCTACACCTTACCCTCCGCCGTGCCCTAATCCTTATCCGTACGCTGACACTGACCCGTGCGTCCGCACGTGCCCTGACCCCAGCACGTGTCCGTACACTCACATGTGCCCTAAACCTTGCCATTCCCTAATGCGAACCCTAGCCCGGAATGGAATCCCACCAGCAGCCCTAAACCTTACCCTCCGCCGTGCCCTAATCTTATTGCGTTCGCTGACAATGACCCGTGCGACCGAACGTGCCAGGACACCAACACGTGTCCGTACCCTCACCTGTGCCCTAAATCTTGCCGTTCCCTAACCCGAACCCTAGCCCAGAATGGAAACCCACCAGCAGACCTACACCTTACCCTCCGATGTGCCCTAATTCTGGTGAGTACGCTGACACTGACCCGTGCGTACCCACGTGCACTGACCACAGCCCGTGTCCGTTCCCTCACCTGTGCCCTAAACCTTGCCTTTCCCTAACCCGAACCATAGCCCTGAACGGAAATTCACCAGAAGCCCGACACCTTACCCTCCCCCTTGCCCTAATCCTGATGCGTACGCTGACACTGAACCGTGCGTCCGCACGTGCCATGACCCCAGCCCATGTCCGTAACCTCACCTGTGCCGTAAACCTTGCCATTGCCTAACCCGAACCCTAGCCAGGAACGGAGACACACCAGCAGCCCTAAACTTTACCCTCTGCCGTCCCCTAATCCTGATGCGTACGCTGACACTGACACATGCGTCCGCACGTGCCCTGACCCCAGCCGGTGTCCGTAACCTCACCTGTGCCCTAAATCTTGCCGTTCCCTAACTTGAACCGTAGCCCGGAACGGAAACCCACAAGCAGTCCTACATCTTACCCTCCGCCGTGCCCTAATCCTGATGCGTACGCTGACACTGACCCGTGCGTCCGCACGTGCCCTGACCCCAGCACGTGTCCGTACCCTCACATGTGCCCTAAACCTTGCCGTCGCCTAACGCGAACCCTAGCCCGGAACGGAATCCCACCAGCAGCCCTACACCTTACCCTCCGCCGTGCCCTAATCCTGAAGTGTACGCTGACACTGAACCTTGCGTCCCCACGTGCCCTGAACCCATCCCGTGTCCGTACCCTCAACTGTGCCCTAAACCTTGCCGTTCCCTAACCCGAACCCTAGACCGCAACGGAAACCAACCAGCAGCCCTACACCCTACCCTCCTCCGTGCCCTAATCCTGATGCGTACGCTGACACTGACCCGTGCGTCCGCACGTGCTCTGACCCCAGCCTCTGTCCATAACATCACCTGTGCCCTAAACCTTGCCGTTCCCTAACCCGAACGCTAGCCTGGAACGGAAACCCACCAGCAGCCCTACACCTTACCCTCCGCCGTTCCCTAATTCTAATCCGTACGCTGACGCTGACCCGTGCATCCGCACGTGCCCTAACTCAAGCCCGTGTCCGTACCCTCACCTGTACCCTAAACCTTGCCGTTCCCTAACCCGAAACCTAGCCCGGAACGGAAACCCACTATCAGCCCTACACCTTACCCTCCGCTGTGCCCTAATACTGATGCGTGCGCTGACACTGACACGTGCATCCGCACGTCCTCTGAACCCAGCCCGTGTCCGTACCCTCACCTGTGCCCTAAACCTTGCCGTTCCCTAACCCGAACCCTAGCCCAGAACGGAAACCCACCAGCAGCCCTACACCTTACCCTCCGATGTGCCCTAATCCTGGTGCGTACGCTGACACTGACCCGTGCGTCCCCACGTGCACTGACCACAGCCCGTGTCCGTTCCCTCACCTGTGCCCTAAACCTTGCCGTTCCCTAACCCGAACCCTAGCCCGGAATGGAAACCCACCAGAAGCCAGACACCTTACCCTCCGCCTTGCCCTAATCCTGATGCATACGCTGACACTGAACCGTGCGTCCGCATGTGCCCTGACCACAGCCGGTGTCCGTAACCTCACCTGTGCCCTAAACCTTGCCGTTCCATAACCCGAACCCTAGCCCGGAACGGAAACCCACCAGCAGCCCTAAACCTTACCCTCCGCCGTGCCCTAATCCTGAGGCGTACGCTGACACTGACCCGTGCGTCCGCACGTATCCTTACCCCAGCACGTGTCCGTTCCCTCTTCTGTGCACTAAACCTTGCCGTTCCCTAATCTCAACCCTAGCTCGGAACGGAAACCCACCAGCAGCCCTACACCTTACCCTCCGCCGTGCCCTAATCCTGATGTGTACACTGACACAGACCCGTGCGTCCTCACGTGTCCTGAACCCAGCCCGTGTCCGTAACCTCACCTGTGCCCTAAACCTTGCCGTTCCCTACCCTGAACCGTAGCCCCGTACGGTAACCCACCAGCAGCCCTACACCTTACCCTCCTCCGTGCCCTAATCCTTATGCGTACGCTGACACTGACCCCTGCGTCCGCATGTGCACTGACACCAGCCCGTGTCCATACCCTCACCTGTGCCTTAAAACTTGCCTTTCCCTAACCCGAACCCTAGCCCGGAACGGAAACAATCCAGCAGCCCTAAACCTTACCCTCCGCCGTGCCCTAATCCTGAGGCGTACGCTGACACTGAACCGTGCGTCCGCACGTGCCCTGAACCCAGCCCATGTCTGTAAGCTCACCTGTGCCCTAAACCTTGCCATTCACTAACCCGAACCCTAGCCAGGAACGGAGACACACCAGCAGCCCTAAACCTTACCCTCTGCCGTCTCCTAATCCTTATGCGTACGCTGACACTGACACATGCATCCGCACGTGCCCTGACCCCAGCCCGTGTCCATAACCTCACCTGTGCCCTAAACCTTGCCGTTCCCTAACTTGAACCGTAGCCCGGAACGGAAACCCACCAGCAGTCCTACACCTTACCCTCCGCCGTGCCCTAATCCTGATGCGTACGCTGACACTGACCTGTGCGTCCGCACGTGCCCTGACCCCAGCACGTGTCCGTACCCTCAACTGTGCCCTAAACCTTGCCGTTCCCTAACCCGAACCCTAGACCGCAACGGAAACCCACCAGCAGCCCTACACCTTACCCTCTGCCGTGCCCTAATCCTGATTCGTACGCTGACACTGATCCGTGCGTCCGCACCTGCCCTGAAACCAGCCTGTGTCTGTAACCTCACCTGTGCCCTAAACCTTGCCGTTCCCTAACCCGAACCCTAGCCCGGAATGGAAACCCACCAGCAGCCCTACACCTTACCCTCCGCAGTGCCCTAATCCTGATGCGTACGCTGACACTGACCCGTGCGTCCACACGTGCCCTGAACCCAGCCCGTGTCCGTAACCTCACCTGTGCCCTAAACCTTACCGTTCCCTAACCCGAACCCTAGACCGGAACGGAAACCCACCAGCAGGCCTACACCCTACCCTCCGCCGTGCCCCAATCCTGATGCGTACGCTGACACTGACCCGTGTGTCCGAACGTGCTCTGACCCCAGCCTCTGTCCGTACCCTCACCTGTGCCCTAAACCTTGCCGTTCCCTAACCCGAACCCTAGCCCGGAACGGAAACCCAACAGCAGCCCTACACCTTACCCTCCGCCGTGCCCTAATCTTATTGCGTTCGCTGACAATGACCCGTGCGTCCGAACTTGCCCCGACCCCAACACATGTCCGTACCCTCACCTGTGCCCTAAACCTTGCCGTTCCCCTACCCGAACTCTAGCCCGGAAAATAAACCCACCAGCACCCCAACACCTTACCCTCCGCCGTTGCCTAATCCTCATGCGTGCGCTGACACTGACATGTGCGTCCGCACGTGCCCTGACCCCAGCACGTGTCCGTACCCTCACATGTGCCCTAAACCTTGCCGTTCCCTAACGCGAACCCTAGCCCGGAATGGAAACCCACCAGCAGCCCTAAACCTTACCCTCCACCGTGCCCTAATCTTATTGCGTTCGCTGACAATGACCCGTGCCTCCGAACGTGCCGCGACCCCAACATGTGACCGTACCCTCACCTGTGCCCGAAACCTTGCCGTTCCCCTACCCGAACTCTAGTCCGGAAAATAAACCGACCAGCAGCCCAACACCTTACCCTCCGCCGTGCCCTAATCCTGAAGTGTACGCTGACACTGAACCTTGCGTCCCCACGTGCCCTGAACCCATCCCGTGTCCGTAAGCTCAACTGTGCCCTAAACCTTGCCGTTCCCTAACCCGAACCCTAGACCGCAACGGAAACCAACCAGCAGTCCTACACCTTACCCTCTGCCGTGCCCTAATCCTGATGCGTACGCTGACACTGATCCATGCGTCCGCACGTGCCCTGAACACAGCCCGTGTCCGTACCATCACCTGTGCCCTAAACCTTGCCGTTCCCTAACCCGAACCCTAGCCCGGAACGGAAACCAACCAGCAGCCCTGCACCCTACCCTCCTCCATGCCCTAATCCTGATGCGTACGCTGACACTGACCCGTGCGTCCGCACGTGCTCTGAACCCAGCCTCTGTCCATAACATCACCTGTGCCCTAAACCTTGCCGTTCCCTAACCCGAACCCTAGCCTGGAACGGAAACCCACCAGCAGCCCTACACCTTACCCTCCACCGAGCCCTAATCCTAATCCGTACGCTGACACTGACCCGTGCGTCCGCACGTGCTCTGACCCCAGCCTCTGTCCATAATATCATCTGTGCCCTAAACCTTGCCGTTCCCTAACCCGAACCCTAGCCTGGAACGGAAACCCACCAGCAGCCCTACACCTTACCCTCCACCGAGCCCTAATTCTAATCCGTACGCTGACACTGACCCGTGCGTCCGCACGTGCTCTGAACCCAGCCTCTGTCCATAACATCATCTGTGCCCTAAACCTTGCCGTTCCCTATCCCGAACCCTACCCTGGAACGGAAACCCACCAGCAGCCCTACACCTTACCCTCCGCCGTGCCCTAATTCTAATCCGTACGCTGACACTGACCCGTGCATCCGCACGTGCCCTGACTCCAGCCCGTGTCCGTACCCTCACCTGTGCCCTCAGCCTTGCCGTTCCCTAACCCGAACCCTAGCCCGGAACGGAAACCCACTAGCAGCCCTACACCTTACCCTCCGCCGTGCCCTAATACTGATGCGTGCGCTGACACTGACCCGTGCATCCGCACGTCCTCTGAACCCAGCCCGTGTCCGTACCCTCACCTGTGCCCTAAACCTTGCCGTTCCCCAACCCAAACCCTAGCCCAGAACGGAAACCCACCAGCAGCCCTACACCTTACCCTCCGATGTGCCCTAATCCTGGTGCGTACGCTGACACTGACCCGTTCGTCCCCACGTGCACTGACCACAGCCCGTGTCCGTTCCCTCACCTGTGCCCTAAACCTTGCCGTTCCCTAACCCGAACCCTAGGCCGGAATGGAAACTCACCAGAAGCCAGACACCTTACCCTCCGCCTTACCCTAATCCTGATGCATACGCTGACACTGAACCGTGTGTCCGCACGTGCCCTGACCCCAGCCCTTGTCCGTAACCTCACCTGTGCCCTAAACCTTGCCGTTCCCTAACCCGAACCCTAGCCCGGAACGGAAACCCACCAGCAGCCCTAAACCTTACCCTCCGCCGTGCCCTAATCCTGAGGCGTACGCTGACACTGACCCGTGCGTCCGAACGTATCCTGACCCCAGCACGTGTCCGTTCCCTCATCTGTGCCCTAAACTTTGCTGTTCCCTAACCTCAACCCTAGCCCAGAACGGAAACCCACCAGCAGCCCTACACCTTACCCTCCGCCGTGCACTAATCCTGATGTGTACACTGACACAGACCCGTGCGTCCGCACGTGTCCTGACACCAGCCCGTGTCCGTACCCTCACCTGTGCCCTAAATCTTGCCGTTCCCTAACCTGAACCGTAGCCCGGTACGGTAACCCACCAGCAGCCCTACACCTTACCCTCCACCGTGCCCTAATCCTGAAGCGTACGCTGACACTGACCACTGCGTCCGCATGTGCACTGACACCAGCCCGTGTCCATACCCTCACCTGTGCCTTAAAACTTGCCTTTCCCTAACCCGAACCCTAGCCCGGAACGGAAACACATCAGCAGCCCTACACCTTACTCTCCGCCGTGCCCTAATCCTGATGTGTACGCTGACACTGACCCATGCGTCCGCACGTGCCCTGACCCCAGCCCGTGTCCATACCCTCACCTGTGCCCTAAACCTTGCCGTTCCCTAACCTGAACTGTAGCCCAGTACGGAAACCCACCAGCAGCCCTACACCTTACCCTCCTCCGTGCCCTAATCCTGATGCGTACGCTGACACTGTCCCCTGCGTCCGCACGTGCACTGACCTCAGCCCGTGTCCGTACCCTCACCTGTGCCCTAAAACTTGCCTTTCCCTAACCCGAACCCTAGCCCGGAATGGAAACCCACCAGCAGCCCTAAACCTTACCCTCCGCCTTGCCCTAATGCTGAGGCGTACGCTGACACTGAACCGTGCGTCCGCACGTGCCCTGTCACCAGCCCGTGTCCGTACCCTCACCTGTGCCCTGAACCTTGCCGTTCCATAACCCGAACCCTAGCCCGGAACGGAAAACCCCCAGCCGCCCTACACCTTACCCTCCGCCGTGCCCTAATCCTGAAGCGTACGCTGACACTGACCCATGCGTTCGCACGTGCACGGAACCCAGACCGTGTTCGTACCCTCACCTATGCCCTAAAACTTGCCGTTCCCTAACCCGAACCCTAGCCTGGAACGGAAACCCCCCAGCCTCCCTACACCTTACCCTCCGCCGTGCCCTAATCCTGAAGCGTACGCTGACACTGACCCGTGCGTTCGCACGTGCACGGAACCCAGACCGTGTTCGTACCCTCACCTATGCCGTAAAACTTGCCGTTCCCTAACCCGAACCCTAGCCCGGAACGGAAACCCACCAGCAGCCCTACACCTTACCCTCCGCGGTGCCATAATCCTGGTGCGTACGCTGACACTGACCCGTGTGTCCGCACGTGCCCTGAACCCATCCCGTGTCCGTACCCTCACCTGTGCCCTAAACCTTGTCGTTCCCTAACCCGCACCCTAGACCGAAACGGAAACCCACAAGCAGCCCTACACCTTACCCTCTGCCGTGCCCTAATTCTGATGCGTACGCTGACACTGATCCGTGCGTCTGCACCTGCCTTGAACCCAGCCCTTGTCTGTACCCTCACCTGTGCCCTAAACCTTGCCGTTCCCTAACCCGAACCCTAGCCCGGAATGGAAACCCACCAGCAGCCCTACACCTTACCCTCCGCCGTGCCCTAATCCTGATGCGAACGCTGACACTGACCCGTGCGTCCGCACGAGACCTGAACCCAGCCCGTGTCCGTACCCTCACCTGTGCCCTAAATCTTGCCGTTCCCTAACCCGAACCCTAGCCCGGAACGAAAAACCGCCAGCAGCCCTACACCTTGCCCTCCGCCGTGCCCTAATCCTGATGCGTGCGCTGACACTGACCCGTGCGTCCGCATGTCCTCTAAACCCAGCCCGTGTCTGTACACTCACCTGTGCCCTAAACCTTGCCGTTCCCTAACCCGAACCCTAGCCCGGAACGGAAACCCACCAGCAGCCCTACACCTTACCCTCCGCGGTGCCATAATCCTCGTGCATATGCTGACACTGACCCGTGTGTCCGCACGTGCCCTGACCCCAGCACGTGTCCGTACCCTCACCTGTGCCCTAAACCTTGCCGTTCCCTAACCCGAACACTAGCCAGGAACGGAAAACCAACAGCAGCCCTACACCTTACTCTCCGCCGTGCCCTAATCCTGATGCGTACGCTGACACTGACCAGTGTGTCCACACGTGCCCTAACCCCAGCCCTTGTCTGTTCCCTCACCTGTGCCCTACACGTTGCCGTTCCCTAACCAGAACCGTAGCCCGGAACGGAAACCCACCAACAGCCCTACACCTTACCGTCCGCCGTGCCCTAATCCTGATGCGTACGCTGACACTGACCCGTGCGTCCGCACATGCCCTGACCCCAGCCCGTGTCCGTACCCTCACCTGTGCCCAAAACCTTGCCGTTCCATAACCCGAACCCTAGGCTGGAACGGAAACCCACCAGCAGCCCTACACCTTACCCTCCGCCGGGCCCTAATCCTGATGCGTATGCTGACACGGACCCATGCGTCCGCACGTGCCCTGACCACAGCCCGTGGCCGTACCCTCACCTGTGACCTAAACCTTGCCGTTCCCTAACACGAACCCTAGCCCGTATCGGAAACCCACCAGCAGCCCTACACCTTACCCTCTGCCGTGTCCTAATCCTAATGCGTACGCTGACACTGAACCATGCGTCCATATGTGCCCTGAACCAGCCGGTGTCCGTACCCTCACCTGTGCCCTAAACCTTGCCATTCCCTTACCCGAACCCTAGCCCGGAACGGAAACCCAACAGCAGCCCTACACTTTACCCTCCGCCGTGCCCTAATCCTGATGCGTACACTGACACTGACACGTGTGTCCGCACGTGCCCTGACCCCAGCACGTGTACGTACCCTCACCTGTGCCCTAAGCCTTGCCGTTCCCAACACGAACCCTAGCCCAGAACAGAAACCCACCAGCAGCCCTACACCTTACCCTCGGCCGTGCCCTAATCCTGATGCGTACGCTGACACTGTCCCTTGCGTCCGCACGTGACCTGACCCGAGCCCGTGTCCGTACACTCACCTGTGCCCTAAAACTTGCAATTCGCTAACCCGAACCGTAGCCCGGAACGGAAACCCACCAGCAGCCCTACTCCTTACCCTCCGCGGTGCCCTAATCCTGATGCGTACGCTGACACTGACCGGTGCATCCGCACGTGCCCTGACCCCACCCGGTGTCCGTACCCTCACGTGTGCCCTAAACCTTGCCGTTCCCTAACACGAACCGTAGCCCGTAACGGAAAGCCACCAGAACCCCTACACCTTACCCTCCGCCGTGCCCTAATCCTGATGCGTACGCTGACACTGTCCCGAGCGTCCGCACGTGCCCTTACCCTAGCCCGTGTCCGTACTCTCACCTGTGCCCTAAACCTTGCCGTTCCCTAACCCGAACTCTAACCCGGAACAGAAACCCACCAGCAGCCCTACACCTTACCCTCCACTGCACCTTAATCCTGATGCATACGCTGACACTGACCCGTGCATCCGCACGGTCCCTGACCCCAGCACGTGTCTGAACCCTCACCTGTGCCCTAAACCTTGCCGTTCCCTATCCCGAACCCTAGCCCGGAACGGAAACCCATCAGTAGACCTCCACCTTACCCTCCGCCATGCCCTAATTCTGATATGTACGCTGACACTGACCCATGCGTCCGCACGTGCCCTGACCCCAGCCCGTGTCCGTACCCTCACCTGTTCCCTAAACCTTGCCGTTCCCTAACCGGAACCCTAGCCCAGAACAGAAACCCAACAGCAGCCCTACACCTTACCCTCCGCTGTGCCCTAATCCTGATGCGTATGCTGACATTGTCACGTGCGTCCGCACGTGCCCTGACCCCAGCCCATGTCCGTACACTCACCTATGCCCTAAACCTTGACATTCCCTAACCCGAACCCTAGCGCTGAACGGAAACCAACCAGAAGCCCTACACCTTACCCTCCGCCGTGCCCTAATCCTGATGTGTACGCTGACACTGATCCGTGCATCCGTACGTGCCCTGACCCCAGCCCATGTCCGTACCCTCACCTGTGCCCTAAACCTTGCCGTTCCCTAAACAGAACCCTAACCAGGAACGGAAACCCACCAGCAGCCCTACACCTTACCCTCTGCCGTGCCCTAATCCTGATGCGTAAGCTGACACTGACCCGTGCGTCCGAACGTGCCCTGACCACAGCCCGTATCCGTACCCTCACTTGTGCCCTACAACTTGTGGTTCCCTAACCCGAACCCTAGCCAAGAACAGAAACCCACCAGCAGCCCTACACCTTACCCTCCTCCGTGCCCTAACCCTGATGCGTACGCTGACACTGACACATGCGTCCGCAAGTGCCCTGACCACAGCCCGTGTCCGTAACCTCACCTGTGCCCTAAACCTTGCCGTTCCCTAACTTGAACCGTAGCCCGGAACGGAAACCCACCAGCAGCCGAACACCTTACCCTCCTCCGTGCCATAAACCTGATGTGTACGCTGACACTGACCTGTGCGTCCGCACGTGCACTCACCCCAGCCCGTGTCCATACCCTCTCCTGTGCCCTAAACCTTGCCTTTCCCTAACCCGAACCCTAGCCCGGAACGGAAACCCACCAGCAGCCCAACACCTTACCCTCCGCCGTGCCCTAATCCTGATGCGTACGCTGACACTGACCCGTGAATCCGCACGTTCCCTGACCCCAGCACGTGTCTGTACCCTCACCTGTGCCCTGAACCTTGCCGTTCCCTAACCCGAACCTTAGCCCGGAACGGAAACCCATCAGCAGGCCTCAAGCTTACCCTCCGCCGTGCCCTAATACTGATGCGTACGCTGACACTGATCTGTGCATCCGTACGTGCCCTGACCCCAGCACGTGTTTGTACCCTCCCCTGTGCCCTACACGTTGCTGTTCCCTAACCAGAACCGTAGCCCGGAACGGAAAACCACCAACAGCCCTACACCATACACTCCGCCGTGCCCTAATCCTGATGCATACGCTGACACTGACCCATGCGTCCGCACGTGCCTTGACCCAGCACGTGTCCGTACCCTCACCTGTGCCCTAAACCTTGCCATTCCCTAACCCGAACCATAGCCTGGAACGGAAACCCAACATCAGCCCTACACCTTACCATACGCCGTGCCCTAATCCTGATGCGTACGCTGACACTGACTCGTACGTTGACACGTGCCCTGACCACAGCCCGTGTCCGTACCCTCACCTGTGCCCTAAACCTTGCCGTTCCCTAACCCGACCCCTAGCCCGGAACGGAAACTCACCAGCAGCCTTAAACCTTACCCTCCGCCATGCCCTAATTCTGATGCGTACGCTGACACTGACCCGTGCATCCGCACGTCCTCTGAACCCAGCCCGTGTCCGTACCCTCACCTGTGCCCTAAACCATGCCGTTCCCTAACCCGAACCCTAGCCCAGAACGGAAACCCACCAGCAGCCCTACACCTTACCCTCCGATGTGCCCAAATCCTGATGCGTACGCTGACACTGAACCGTGCGTCCCCACGTGCACTGACCACAGCCCGTGTCCGTTCCCTCACCTGTGCCCTAAACCTTGCCGTTCCCTAACCCGAACCCTAGCCCGGAACGGAAACTCACCAGAAGCCAGACACCTTACCCTCCGCCTTGCCCTAATCCTGATGCATACGCTGACACTGAACAGTGCGTCCGCACGTGCCCTGACCCCAGCCCGTGTCCGTAACCTCACCTGTGCCCTAAACCTTGCCGTACCCTAACACGAACCCTAGCCCGGAACGGAAACCCACTAGCAGCCCTAAACCTTACCCTCCGCCGTGCCCTAATCCTGAGGGGTACGCTGACACTGACCGGTGCGTCCGCACGTATCCTAACCCAAGCACGTGTCCGTTCCCTCATCTGTGCCCTAAACCTTGCCGTTCCCTAACCTCAACCCTAGCCCGGAATGGAAACCCACCAGCAGCCCTACACCTTACCATCCGCCGTGCCCTAATCCTGATGTGTACACTGACACAGACCCGTGCGTCCGCACGTGTCCTGAACCCAGCCCGTGTCCGTACCCTCACCTGTGCCCTAAACCTTGCCGTTCCCTAACCTGAACCGTAGCCCGGTACGGTAACCCACCAGCAGCCCTACACCTTACCCTCCTCCGTGCCCTAATCCTGATGCGTACGCTGACACTGACCCCTGCGTCCGCATGTGCACTGACACCAGCCCGTGTCCATACCCTCACCTGTGCCTTAAAACTTGCCTTTCCCTAACCCGAACCCTAGCCCGGAACGGAAACTATCCAGCAGCCCTAAACCTTACCCTCCGCCGTGCTCTAATCCTGAGGCGTACGCTGACACTGAACCGTGCGTCCGCACGTTCCCTGTCACCAGCACGTGTCCGTACCCTCACCTGTGCCCTAAACCTTGCCGTTCCCTAACCCCAACCCTAGCCTGGAACGGAAACCCACCACCAGCCCTACACCTTACCGTCGGCCGTGCCCTAATCCTGATGTGTACGCTGACATTGACCCATGCGTCCGCACGTGCCCTGAACCCAGCCCGTGTGTGTACCCTCACCTGTGCCCTAAACCTTGCCGTTCCATAACCCGAACCCTAGCCCGGAACGGAAACCCCCCAGCCGCCCTACAACTGACGCTCCGCCGTGCCCTAATCCTGAAGCGTACACTGACACTGAGCCGTGCGTTCGCACGTGCACTGAACCCAGACCGTGTTCGTACCCTCACCTATGCCCTAAAACTTGCCATTCCCTAACCCGAACCCTAGCCCAGAACGGAAACCCACCAGCAGCCTTACAACTTACCCTCCTCTATGCCCTAATCCTGATGCATACGCTGACACTAACCCGTGCGTCCACACGAGACCTGAACCCAGCCCGTGTCCGTAACCTCACCTGTGCCCTAAATCTTGCCGTTCCCTAACCTGAACCCTAGCCCGGAACGAAAAACCACCAGCAGCCCTACACCTTGCCCTCCGCCGTGCCCTAATCCTGATGCGTGCGCTGACACTGACCCGTGCGTCCGCACGTCCTCTGAACCCAGCCCATGTCCGTACCCTCACCTGTGCCCTAAACCTTGCCGTTCCCTAACCCGAACCCTAGCCAGGAACGGAAACCCACCAGCAGCCCTACACCTTACCCTCCGCGGTGACATAATCCTGATGCGTACGCTGACACTGACCGGTGTGTCCGCACGTGCCCTGAACCCATCCCGTGTCCGTACCCTCACCTGTGCCCTAAACCTTGTCGTTCCCTAACCCGAACCCTAAACCGCAACGGAAACCCACCAGCAGCCCTACACCTTACCCTCTGCCGTGCCCTAATTCTGATGCGTACGCTGACACTGATCCGTGCGTCCGCACGTGCCCTGAACCCAGCCCTTGTCTGTACCCTCACCTGTGCCCTAAACCTTGCCGTTCCCTAACCCGAACCCTAGCCCGGAATGGAAACCCACCAACAGCCCTACACCTTACCCTCCGCCGTGCCCTAATACTGATGCGAACGCTGACCCTGACCCGTGTGTCCGCACGTGCCCTGAACCCAGCCCGTGTCCGTACCCTCACCTGTGCCTTAAACCTTGCCGTTCCCTAACCCCAACCCAAGCCCGGAACGGAAACCCACCAGCAGCCCTACACCCTACCCTCTGCCGTGCCCTAATCCTGATGCGTACGCTGACAATGACCCGTGCGTCCGCACGTGCTCTGACCCCAGCCTCTGTCCGTACCCTCACCTGTGCCCTAAACCTTGCCGTTCCCTAACCCGAACCCTAGCCCAGAATGGAAAACCACCAGCAGCCCTAAACCTTACTCTCCGCCGTGCCCTAATCCTGAGGCGTACGCTGACACTGACCCATGCGTCCGCATGTATCCTGACACCAGCACGTGTCCGTTCCCTCATCTGTGCCCTAAACCTTGCCGTTCCCTAACCTCAACCCTAGCCCGGAACGGAAACCCACCAGCAGCCCTACACCTTACCCTCCACCGTGCCCTAATCCTGATGTGTACACTGACACAGACCCGTTCGTCTGCACGTGTCCTGACCCCAGCCCGTGTCCGTACCCTCACCTGTGCCCTAAACCTTGCCGTTCCCTAACCTGAAGCGTAGCCCAGTACTGTAACCCACCAGCAGCCCTACACCTTACCCTCCTCCATGCCCTAATCCTAATGCGTACGCTGACACTGACCCCTGCGTCCGCATGTGCACTGACCCCAGTCCGTGTCCATACCCTCACCTGTGCCTTAAAACTTGCCTTTCCCTAACCTGAACCCTAGCCCGGAACGGAAACACACCAGCAGCCCTAAACCTTACCCTCAGCCGTGCCCTAAACCTGAGGCGTACGCTGACACTGAACTGTGCGTCCGCACGTTCCCTGTCACCAGCACGTGTCCGTACCCTCACCTGTGCCCTAAACCTTGCCGTTCCCTAACCCCAACCCTATTCTGGAACGGAAACCCACTACCAGCCCTACACCTTACCCTCGGCCGTGCCCTAATCCTGATGCATACGCTGACACTGACCCATGCGTCCGCACGTGCCTTGACCCAGCACGTGTCCGTACCCTCACCTGTGCCCTAAACCTTGCCGTTCCCCAACCCAAACCCTAGCCCAGAACGGAAACCCACCAGCAGCCCTACACCTTACCCTCCGATGTGCCCTAATCCTGGTGCGTACGCTGACACTGACCCGTTCGTCCCCACGTGCACTGACCACAGCCCGTGTCCGTTCCCTCACCTGTGCCCTAAACCTTGCCGTTCCCTAACCCGAACCCTAGGCCGGAATGGAAACTCACCAGAAGCCAGACACCTTACCCTCCGCCTTACCCTAATCCTGATGCATACGCTGACACTGAACCGTGTGTCCGCACGTGCCCTGACCCCAGCCCGTGTCCGTAACCTCACCTGTGCCCTAAACCTTGCCGTTCCCTAACCCGAACCCTAGCCCGGAACGGAAACCCACCAGCAGCCCTAAACCTTACCCTCCGCCGTGCCCTAATCCTGAGGCGTACGCTGACACTGACCCGTGCGTCCGAACGTATCCTGACCCCAGCACGTGTCCGTTCCCTCATCTGTGCCCTAAACTTTGCTGTTCCCTAACCTCAACCCTAGCCCAGAACGGAAACCCACCAGCAGCCCTACACCTTACCCTCCGCCGTGCACTAATCCTGATGTGTACACTGACACAGACCCGTGCGTCCGCACGTGTCCTGACACCAGCCCGTGTCCGTACCCTCACCTGTGCCCTAAATCTTGCCGTTCCCTAACCTGAACCGTAGCCCGGTACGGTAACCCACCAGCAGCCCTACACCTTACCCTCCACCGTGCCCTAATCCTGAAGCGTACGCTGACACTGACCACTGCGTCCGCATGTGCACTGACACCAGCCCGTGTCCATACCCTCACCTGTGCCTTAAAACTTGCCTTTCCCTAACCCGAACCCTAGCCCGGAACGGAAACACATCAGCAGCCCTACACCTTACTCTCTGCCGTGCCCTAATCCTGATGTGTACGCTGACACTGACCCATGCGTCCGCACGTGCCCTGACCCCAGCCCGTGTCCATACCCTCACCTGTGCCCTAAACCTTGCCATTCCCTAACCTGAACTGTAGCCCAGTACGGAAACCCACCAGCAGCCCTACACCTTACCCTCCTCCGTGCCCTAATCCTGATGCGTACGCTGACACTGTCCCCTGCGTCCGCACGTGCACTGACCTCAGCCCGTGTCCGTACCCTCACCTGTGCCCTAAAACTTGCCTTTCCCTAACCCGAACCCTAGCCCGGAATGGAAACCCACCAGCAGCCCTAAACCTTACCCTCCGCCTTGCCCTAATGCTGAGGCGTACGCTGACACTGAACCGTGCGTCCGCACGTGCCCTGTCACCAGCCCGTGTCCGTACCCTCACCTGTGCCCTGAACCTTGCCGTTCCATAACCCGAACCCTAGCCCGGAACGGAAAACCCCCAGCCGCCCTACACCTTACCCTCCGCCGTGCCCTAATCCTGAAGCGTACGCTGACACTGACCCATGCGTTCGCACGTGCACGGAACCCAGACCGTGTTCGTACCCTCACCTATGCCCTAAAACTTGCCGTTCCCTAACCCGAACCCTAGCCTGGAACGGAAACCCCCCAGCCTCCCTACACCTTACCCTCCGCCGTGCCCTAATCCTGAAGCGTACGCTGACACTGACCCGTGCGTTCGCACGTGCACGGAACCCAGACCGTGTTCGTACCCTCACCTATGCCGTAAAACTTGCCGTTCCCTAACCCGAACCCTAGCCCGGAACGGAAACCCACCAGCAGCCCTACACCTTACCCTCCGCGGTGCCATAATCCTGGTGCGTACGCTGACACTGACCCGTGTGTCCGCACGTGCCCTGAACCCATCCCGTGTCCGTACCCTCACCTGTGCCCTAAACCTTGTCGTTCCCTAACCCGCACCCTAGACCGAAACGGAAACCCACAAGCAGCCCTACACCTTACCCTCTGCCGTGCCCTAATTCTGATGCGTACGCTGACACTGATCCGTGCGTCTGCACCTGCCTTGAACCCAGCCCTTGTCTGTACCCTCACCTGTGCCCTAAACCTTGCCGTTCCCTAACCCGAACCCTAGCCCGGAATGGAAACCCACCAGCAGCCCTACACCTTACCCTCCGCCGTGCCCTAATCCTGATGCGAACGCTGACACTGACCCGTGCGTCCGCACGAGACCTGAACCCAGCCCGTGTCCGTACCCTCACCTGTGCCCTAAATCTTGCCGTTCCCTAACCCGAACCCTAGCCCGGAACGAAAAACCGCCAGCAGCCCTACACCTTGCCCTCCGCCGTGCCCTAATCCTGATGCGTGCGCTGACACTGACCCGTGCGTCCGCATGTCCTCTAAACCCAGCCCGTGTCTGTACACTCACCTGTGCCCTAAACCTTGCCGTTCCCTAACCCGAACCCTAGCCCGGAACGGAAACCCACCAGCAGCCCTACACCTTACCCTCCGCGGTGCCATAATCCTCGTGCATATGCTGACACTGACCCGTGTGTCCGCACGTGCCCTGACCCCAGCACGTGTCCGTACCCTCACCTGTGCCCTAAACCTTGCCGTTCCCTAACCCGAACACTAGCCAGGAACGGAAAACCAACAGCAGCCCTACACCTTACTCTCCGCCGTGCCCTAATCCTGATGCGTACGCTGACACTGACCAGTGTGTCCACACGTGCCCTAACCCCAGCCCTTGTCTGTTCCCTCACCTGTGCCCTACACGTTGCCGTTCCCTAACCAGAACCGTAGCCCGGAACGGAAACCCACCAACAGCCCTACACCTTACCGTCCGCCGTGCCCTAATCCTGATGCGTACGCTGACACTGACCCGTGCGTCCGCACATGCCCTGACCCCAGCCCGTGTCCGTACCCTCACCTGTGCCCAAAACCTTGCCGTTCCATAACCCGAACCCTAGGCTGGAACGGAAACCCACCAGCAGCCCTACACCTTACCCTCCGCCGGGCCCTAATCCTGATGCGTATGCTGACACGGACCCATGCGTCCGCACGTGCCCTGACCACAGCCCGTGGCCGTACCCTCACCTGTGACCTAAACCTTGCCGTTCCCTAACACGAACCCTAGCCCGTATCGGAAACCCACCAGCAGCCCTACACCTTACCCTCTGCCGTGTCCTAATCCTAATGCGTACGCTGACACTGAACCATGCGTCCATATGTGCCCTGAACCAGCCGGTGTCCGTACCCTCACCTGTGCCCTAAACCTTGCCATTCCCTTACCCGAACCCTAGCCCGGAACGGAAACCCAACAGCAGCCCTACACTTTACCCTCCGCCGTGCCCTAATCCTGATGCGTACACTGACACTGACACGTGTGTCCGCACGTGCCCTGACCCCAGCACGTGTACGTACCCTCACCTGTGCCCTAAGCCTTGCCGTTCCCAACACGAACCCTAGCCCAGAACAGAAACCCACCAGCAGCCCTACACCTTACCCTCGGCCGTGCCCTAATCCTGATGCGTACGCTGACACTGTCCCTTGCGTCCGCACGTGACCTGACCCGAGCCCGTGTCCGTACACTCACCTGTGCCCTAAAACTTGCAATTCGCTAACCCGAACCGTAGCCCGGAACGGAAACCCACCAGCAGCCCTACTCCTTACCCTCCGCGGTGCCCTAATCCTGATGCGTACGCTGACACTGACCGGTGCATCCGCACGTGCCCTGACCCCACCCGGTGTCCGTACCCTCACGTGTGCCCTAAACCTTGCCGTTCCCTAACACGAACCGTAGCCCGTAACGGAAAGCCACCAGAACCCCTACACCTTACCCTCCGCCGTGCCCTAATCCTGATGCGTACGCTGACACTGTCCCGAGCGTCCGCACGTGCCCTTACCCTAGCCCGTGTCCGTACTCTCACCTGTGCCCTAAACCTTGCCGTTCCCTAACCCGAACTCTAACCCGGAACAGAAACCCACCAGCAGCCCTACACCTTACCCTCCACTGCACCTTAATCCTGATGCATACGCTGACACTGACCCGTGCATCCGCACGGTCCCTGACCCCAGCACGTGTCTGAACCCTCACCTGTGCCCTAAACCTTGCCGTTCCCTATCCCGAACCCTAGCCCGGAACGGAAACCCATCAGTAGACCTCCACCTTACCCTCCGCCATGCCCTAATTCTGATATGTACGTTGACACTGACCCATGCGTCCGCACGTGCCCTGACCCCAGCCCGTGTCCGTACCCTCACCTGTTCCCTAAACCTTGCCGTTCCCTAACCGGAACCCTAGCCCAGAACAGAAACCCAACAGCAGCCCTACACCTTACCCTCCGCTGTGCCCTAATCCTGATGCGTATGCTGACATTGTCACGTGCGTCCGCACGTGCCCTGACCCCAGCCCATGTCCGTACACTCACCTATGCCCTAAACCTTGACATTCCCTAACCCGAACCCTAGCGCTGAACGGAAACCAACCAGAAGCCCTACACCTTACCCTCCGCCGTGCCCTAATCCTGATGTGTACGCTGACACTGATCCGTGCATCCGTACGTGCCCTGACCCCAGCCCATGTCCGTACCCTCACCTGTGCCCTAAACCTTGCCGTTCCCTAAACAGAACCCTAACCAGGAACGGAAACCCACCAGCAGCCCTACACCTTACCCTCTGCCGTGCCCTAATCCTGATGCGTAAGCTGACACTGACCCGTGCGTCCGAACGTGCCCTGACCACAGCCCGTATCCGTACCCTCACTTGTGCCCTACAACTTGTGGTTCCCTAACCCGAACCCTAGCCAAGAACAGAAACCCACCAGCAGCCCTACACCTTACCCTCCTCCGTGCCCTAACCCTGATGCGTACGCTGACACTGACACATGCGTCCGCAAGTGCCCTGACCACAGCCCGTGTCCGTAACCTCACCTGTGCCCTAAACCTTGCCGTTCCCTAACTTGAACCGTAGCCCGGAACGGAAACCCACCAGCAGCCGAACACCTTACCCTCCTCCGTGCCATAAACCTGATGTGTACGCTGACACTGACCTGTGCGTCCGCACGTGCACTCACCCCAGCCCGTGTCCATACCCTCTCCTGTGCCCTAAACCTTGCCTTTCCCTAACCCGAACCCTAGCCCGGAACGGAAACCCACCAGCAGCCCAACACCTTACCCTCCGCCGTGCCCTAATCCTGATGCGTACGCTGACACTGACCCGTGAATCCGCACGTTCCCTGACCCCAGCACGTGTCTGTACCCTCACCTGTGCCCTGAACCTTGCCGTTCCCTAACCCGAACCTTAGCCCGGAACGGAAACCCATCAGCAGGCCTCAAGCTTACCCTCCGCCGTGCCCTAATACTGATGCGTACGCTGACACTGATCTGTGCATCCGTACGTGCCCTGACCCCAGCACGTGTTTGTACCCTCCCCTGTGCCCTACACGTTGCTGTTCCCTAACCAGAACCGTAGCCCGGAACGGAAAACCACCAACAGCCCTACACCATACACTCCGCCGTGCCCTAATCCTGATGCATACGCTGACACTGACCCATGCGTCCGCACGTGCCTTGACCCAGCACGTGTCCGTACCCTCACCTGTGCCCTAAACCTTGCCATTCCCTAACCCGAACCATAGCCTGGAACGGAAACCCAACATCAGCCCTACACCTTACCATACGCCGTGCCCTAATCCTGATGCGTACGCTGACACTGACTCGTACGTTGACACGTGCCCTGACCACAGCCCGTGTCCGTACCCTCACCTGTGCCCTAAACCTTGCCGTTCCCTAACCCGACCCCTAGCCCGGAACGGAAACTCACCAGCAGCCTTAAACCTTACCCTCCGCCATGCCCTAATTCTGATGCGTACGCTGACACTGACCCGTGCATCCGCACGTCCTCTGAACCCAGCCCGTGTCCGTACCCTCACCTGTGCCCTAAACCATGCCGTTCCCTAACCCGAACCCTAGCCCAGAACGGAAACCCACCAGCAGCCCTACACCTTACCCTCCGATGTGCCCAAATCCTGATGCGTACGCTGACACTGAACCGTGCGTCCCCACGTGCACTGACCACAGCCCGTGTCCGTTCCCTCACCTGTGCCCTAAACCTTGCCGTTCCCTAACCCGAACCCTAGCCCGGAACGGAAACTCACCAGAAGCCAGACACCTTACCCTCCGCCTTGCCCTAATCCTGATGCATACGCTGACACTGAACAGTGCGTCCGCACGTGCCCTGACCCCAGCCCGTGTCCGTAACCTCACCTGTGCCCTAAACCTTGCCGTACCCTAACACGAACCCTAGCCCGGAACGGAAACCCACTAGCAGCCCTAAACCTTACCCTCCGCCGTGCCCTAATCCTGAGGGGTACGCTGACACTGACCGGTGCGTCCGCACGTATCCTAACCCAAGCACGTGTCCGTTCCCTCATCTGTGCCCTAAACCTTGCCGTTCCCTAACCTCAACCCTAGCCCGGAATGGAAACCCACCAGCAGCCCTACACCTTACCATCCGCCGTGCCCTAATCCTGATGTGTACACTGACACAGACCCGTGCGTCCGCACGTGTCCTGAACCCAGCCCGTGTCCGTACCCTCACCTGTGCCCTAAACCTTGCCGTTCCCTAACCTGAACCGTAGCCCGGTACGGTAACCCACCAGCAGCCCTACACCTTACCCTCCTCCGTGCCCTAATCCTGATGCGTACGCTGACACTGACCCCTGCGTCCGCATGTGCACTGACACCAGCCCGTGTCCATACCCTCACCTGTGCCTTAAAACTTGCCTTTCCCTAACCCGAACCCTAGCCCGGAACGGAAACTATCCAGCAGCCCTAAACCTTACCCTCCGCCGTGCTCTAATCCTGAGGCGTACGCTGACACTGAACCGTGCGTCCGCACGTTCCCTGTCACCAGCACGTGTCCGTACCCTCACCTGTGCCCTAAACCTTGCCGTTCCCTAACCCCAACCCTAGCCTGGAACGGAAACCCACCACCAGCCCTACACCTTACCGTCGGCCGTGCCCTAATCCTGATGTGTACGCTGACATTGACCCATGCGTCCGCACGTGCCCTGAACCCAGCCCGTGTGTGTACCCTCACCTGTGCCCTAAACCTTGCCGTTCCATAACCCGAACCCTAGCCCGGAACGGAAACCCCCCAGCCGCCCTACAACTGACGCTCCGCCGTGCCCTAATCCTGAAGCGTACACTGACACTGAGCCGTGCGTTCGCACGTGCACTGAACCCAGACCGTGTTCGTACCCTCACCTATGCCCTAAAACTTGCCATTCCCTAACCCGAACCCTAGCCCAGAACGGAAACCCACCAGCAGCCTTACAACTTACCCTCCTCTATGCCCTAATCCTGATGCATACGCTGACACTAACCCGTGCGTCCACACGAGACCTGAACCCAGCCCGTGTCCGTAACCTCACCTGTGCCCTAAATCTTGCCGTTCCCTAACCTGAACCCTAGCCCGGAACGAAAAACCACCAGCAGCCCTACACCTTGCCCTCCGCCGTGCCCTAATCCTGATGCGTGCGCTGACACTGACCCGTGCGTCCGCACGTCCTCTGAACCCAGCCCATGTCCGTACCCTCACCTGTGCCCTAAACCTTGCCGTTCCCTAACCCGAACCCTAGCCAGGAACGGAAACCCACCAGCAGCCCTACACCTTACCCTCCGCGGTGACATAATCCTGATGCGTACGCTGACACTGACCGGTGTGTCCGCACGTGCCCTGAACCCATCCCGTGTCCGTACCCTCACCTGTGCCCTAAACCTTGTCGTTCCCTAACCCGAACCCTAAACCGCAACGGAAACCCACCAGCAGCCCTACACCTTACCCTCTGCCGTGCCCTAATTCTGATGCGTACGCTGACACTGATCCGTGCGTCCGCACGTGCCCTGAACCCAGCCCTTGTCTGTACCCTCACCTGTGCCCTAAACCTTGCCGTTCCCTAACCCGAACCCTAGCCCGGAATGGAAACCCACCAACAGCCCTACACCTTACCCTCCGCCGTGCCCTAATACTGATGCGAACGCTGACCCTGACCCGTGTGTCCGCACGTGCCCTGAACCCAGCCCGTGTCCGTACCCTCACCTGTGCCTTAAACCTTGCCGTTCCCTAACCCCAACCCAAGGCCGGAACGGAAACCCACCAGCAGCCCTACACCCTACCCTCTGCCGTGCCCTAATCCTGATGCGTACGCTGACAATGACCCGTGCGTCCGCACGTGCTCTGACCCCAGCCTCTGTCCGTACCCTCACCTGTGCCCTAAACCTTGCCGTTCCCTAACCCGAACCCTAGCCCAGAATGGAAAACCACCAGCAGCCCTAAACCTTACTCTCCGCCGTGCCCTAATCCTGAGGCATACGCTGACACTGACCCATGCGTCCGCATGTATCCTGACACCAGCACGTGTCCGTTCCCTCATCTGTGCCCTAAACCTTGCCGTTCCCTAACCTCAACCCTAGCCCGGAACGGAAACCCACCAGCAGCCCTACACCTTACCCTCCACCGTGCCCTAATCCTGATGTGTACACTGACACAGACCCGTTCGTCCGCACGTGTCCTGACCCCAGCCCGTGTCCGTACCCTCACCTGTGCCCTAAACCTTGCCGTTCCCTAACCTGAACCGTAGCCCAGTACTGTAACCCACCAGCAGCCCTACACCTTACCCTCCTCCATGCCCTAATCCTAATGCGTACGCTGACACTGACCCCTGCGTCCGCATGTGCACTGACCCCAGTCCGTGTCCATACCCTCACCTGTGCCTTAAAACTTGCCTTTCCCTAACCTGAACCCTAGCCCGGAACGGAAACACACCAGCAGCCCTAAACCTTACCCTCAGCCGTGCCCTAAACCTGAGGCGTACGCTGACACTGAACTGTGCGTCCGCACGTTCCCTGTCACCAGCACGTGTCCGTACCCTCACCTGTGCCCTAAACCTTGCCGTTCCCTAACCCCAACCCTATTCTGGAACGGAAACCCACTACCAGCCCTACACCTTACCCTCGGCCGTGCCCTAATCCTGATGTGTACGCTGACATTGACCCATGCGTCCGCACGTGCCCTGACCGCAGCCCGTGTCCGTACCCTCACCTGTGCCCTATACCTTGGCGTCCTCTAACGCGAACCCTAGCCCGGAACGGAATCCCACCAGCAGACCTACACCTTACCCTCCTCCGTGCCCTAATCCTGAAGTGTACGCTGACACTGAACTTTGCGTCCCCACGTGCCCTGAACCCATCCCGTGTCCGTACCCTCAACTGTGCCCTAAACCTTGCCGTTCCCTAACCCGAACACTAGACCGCAACGGAAACCCACCAGCAGCCCTGAACCTTACCCTCTGCCGTGCCCTAATCCTGATGCGTACGCTGACACTGATCCGTGCGTCCGCACGTGCCCTGAACCCAGCCCGTGTCTGTACCCTCACCTGTGCCCTAAACCTTGCCGTTCCCTAACCCGAACCCTAGCCCAGAACGGAAACCCACCAGCAGCCCTACACCCTACCCTCCGCCGTGCCCTAGTCCTGATGCCTACGCTGACACTGACCCGTGCGTCCGCACGTGCTCTGACCCCAGCCTCTGTCCGTACCCTCACCTGTGCCCTAAACCTTGCTGTTCCCTAACCCGAACCCTAGCCTGGAACGGAAACCCACCAGCCGCCCTACACCTTACCCTCCACCGTGCCCTAATTCTAATCCGTACGCTGACACTGACCCGTGCATCCACACGTGCCCTGACTCCAGCCCGTGTCCATACCCTCACCTGTGCCCTAAACCTTGCCGTTCCCTAACCCGAACCCTAGCCCGGAACGGAAACCCACTAGCAGCCCTACACCTTACCCTCCGCCGTGCCCTAATACTGATGCGTTCGCTGACACTGACCCGTGCATCCGCACGTCCTCTGAACCCAGCCCGTGTCCGTTCCCTCACCTGTGCCCTAAACCTTGCCGTTCCCTAACCCGAACCCTAGCCCAGAACGGAAACCCACCAGCAGCCCTACACCTTACCCTCCGATGTTCCCTAATCCTGGTGCGTACGCTGACACTGACCCGTGCGTCCTCACTTGCACTGACCACAGCCCGTGTCCGTTCCCTCACCAGTGCCCTAAACCTTGCCGATCCCTAACACGAACCCTAGCACAGAATGGAAACCCACCAGCAGCCCTAAACCTTACCCTCCGCAGTGCCCTAATCCTGAGACGTACGCTGACACTGACCCGTGCTTCCGCACGTATCCTGACCCCAACACGTGTCCGTTCCCTCATCTGTGCCCTAAACCTTGCCGTTCCCTAACCTCAACCCTAGCCCGGAACGGAAACCCACCAGCAGCCCTACACCTTACCCTCCGCCGTGCCCTAATCCTGTTGCGTACGCTGACACTGACCCGTGCATCCGCACGTGCCCTGACACAAGCCCGTCTCCGTACCCTCACCTTTGCCCTAAACCTTGCCATTCCCTAACCCGAACCCTAGCCCGGAACGGAAACCCACCAGCAGGCCTACACCTTACCCTCCGCCGTGCCCTAATCCTGATGTGTACGCTGACACTGACCCATGCGTCCGCACATGCCCTGACCCCAGCCCGTGTCCATACCCTCACCTGTGCCCTAAACCTTGCCGTTCCCTAACCTGAACTGTAGCCCTGTAAGGAAAGCCACCAGCAGCCCTACACCTTACCCTCCTCCGTGCCCTAATCCTGATGCATACACTGACACTGTCCCCTGCGTCCGCACGTGCACTGACCCCAGCCCGGGTCCATACCCTCACCTGTGCCCTAAAACTTGCCTTTCCCTAACCCGAACCCTAGCCCGGAATGGAAACCCACCAGCAGCCCTAAACCTTACCCTCCGCCGTGCCCTAATGCTGAGGCATACGCTGACACTGAACCGTGCGTCCGCACGTGCCCTGTCACCAGCACGTGTCCGTACTCTCACCCCTGCCCTAAACCTTGCCGTTCCCTAACTCCAACCCTACCCCGGAACGGAAACCCACCAGCAGCCCTACACCTTACCCTCCCCCGTGCCCTAATCCTGATGCGTACGCTGACATTGACCCGTGCGTCCGCACGGGCCCTGAACCCAGCCCGTATGTGTACCCTCACCTGTGCCCTAAACCTTGCCGTTCCATAACCCGAACCCTAGCCCAGAACGGAAACCCCCCAGCCGCCCTACACCTTACCCTCGGCCATGGCCTAATCCTGAAGCGTACGCTGACACTGACCCGTGCGTACGCACGTGCACTGAACCCAGACCGTGTTCGTACCATCACCTATGCCCTAAAACTTGCCGTTCCCTAACCAGAACCCTATCCCAGAACGGAAACCCACCAACAGCCTTACAACTTACCCTCCGCTGTGCCCTAATCCTGATGCATACGCTGACACTAACCCGTGCGTCCACACGAGACCTGAACCCAGCCCGTGTCCGTAACCTCACCTGTGCCCTAAATCTTGCCGTTCCCTAACCCGAACCCTAGCCCGGAACGAAAAACCACCAGCAGCCCTACACCTTACCCTCCGCCGTGCCCTAATCCTGATGTGTACGCTGACATTGACCCATGCGTCCCCACGTGCCCTGACCGCGGCCCGTGTCCGTACCCTCACCTGTGCCCTAAACCTTGCCATTTCCTCACACGAACCCTAGCCCAGAATGGAATCCCACCAGCAGCCCCACACCTTACCCTCCGTCGTGCCCTAATCCTGTTGCGTACGCTGACACTGACCCGTGCATCCGCACGTGCCCTGACCCAAGCCCATCTCCGTACCCTCACCTTTGCCCTAAACATTGCCGTTCCCTAACCCGAACCCTAGCCCGGAACGGAAACCCATCAGCAGGCCTCAAGCTTACCCTCCGCCATGCCCTAATACTGATGTGTACGCTGACACTGACCCGTGCGTCCGCAAGTGGCCTGAACCCAGCCCGTGTCTGTACCCTCAACTGTGCCCTAAACCTTGCCGTTCCCTAACCCGAACCCTAGCCCGGAACCGAAACCCACCAGCAGCCCTACACCCTACCCTCCGCCCTGACCTAATCCTGATGCGTACGCTGACACTGACCCGTGCGTCCGCACGTGCTCTGACCCCAGCCTCTGTACGTACCCTCACCTGTGCCCTAAACCTTGCCGTTCACTAACCCGAACCCTAGCCCGGAACGGAAACCCACCAGCAGCCCTATACCTTACCCTCCGCCGTGCCCTAATCCTAATTCGTACGCTGACACTGACCCGTGCGTCCGCACGTGCTCTGAACCCAGCCCGTGTCCGTACCCTCACCTGTGCCCTAAACCTTGCCGTTCCATAACCCGAACCCTAGCCCGTAATGGAAACGCACTAGCAGCCCTACACCTTACCCTCCGCCGTGCCCTAATCCTGATGCATAGGCTGACACTGATCCGTGCATCCGTACGTGCCCTGACCCCAGCACGTGTCCGTACCCTCACCTGTGCCCTAAACCTTGCCGTTCCCTAACCCGAACCCTAGCCCGGAACGGAAACCCAACAGCAGCCCTACACCTTACCCTCCGCCATGCCCTAATCCTGATGCATATGCTGACACTGACCAGTGTGTCCGCACGTGCCCTGACCCCAGCCCTTGTCTGTTCCCTCACTTGTGCCCTACACGTTGCCGTTCCCTAACCAGAACCGTAGCCCGGAAAGGAAACCCACCAACAGCCCTACACCTTACACTCCGCCGTGCCCTAATCCTGATGCGTACGCTGACACTGACCCATGCGTCCGCACGTGCCTTGACCCCAGCCCGTGTCCGTACCCTCACCTGTGCCCTAAACCTTGCCATTCCCTAACCCGAACCCTAGCCTGGAACGGAAACCCACCAGCAGCCCTAGACCTTACCCTCCGCCGTGCCCTAATCCTGATGCGTACGCTGACACTGACTCGTACGTTGGCACGTGCCCTGACCACAGCCCGTGTCCGTACCCTCACCTGTGCCCTAAACCTTGCCGTTCCCTAACCCGAACCCTAGCCCGGAACGGAAACTCATCAGCAGCCTTAAACCTTACCCTCCGCCATGCCCTAATTCTGAGGCGTACACTGACACTGACCCGTGCGTCCACACGTGCCCTGTCTCCAGTTCGTGTCCGTACCCTCACCTGTGCCCTAAATCTTGCCGTCCCCTAACGCGAACCCTAGCCTGGAACGGAATCCCACCAGCAGACCTACACCTTACCCTCCGATGTGCCCTAATCCTGGTGTGTACGCTGACACTGACCCGTGCGTCCCCACGTGCACTGACCACAGCCCGTGTCTGTTCCCTCACCTGTGCCCTAAACCTTGCCGTTCCCTAACCCGAACCCTAGCCCGGAACGGAAACTCACCAGAAGCCAGACACCTTACCCTCCGCCTTGCCCTAATCCTGATGCATACGCTGACACTGAACCGTGCGTCCGCACGTGCCCTGACCCCAGACAGTGTCCGTATCCTCACCTGTGCCCTAAACCTTGCCTTTCCCTAACCCGAACCCTAGCCCGGAATGGAAACCCACCAGCAGCCCTAAACCTTACACTCCGCCGTGCCCTAATCCTAAGGTGTACGCTGACACTGACCCGTGTGTCCGCACTTATCCTGACCCCAGCACGTGTCCGTTCCCTCATCTGTGCCCTAAACCTTGACGTTCCCTAACCTCAAACCTAGCCCGGAACGGAAACCCACCTGCAGCCCTACACCTTACCCTCCGCCGTGCCCTAATCCTGATGTGTACAGTGACACAGACCCGTGCGTCCGCACGTGTCCTGACCCCAGCCCGTGTCTGTACCCTCACCTGTGCCCTAATCCTTGCCGTTCCCTAACCTGAACCATAGCCCGGTACGGTAACCCACCAGCAGCCCTACACCTTACCCTCCTCCGTGCCCTAATCCTGATGCGTACGCTGACACTGACCCCTCGTCCGCATGTGCACTGACCCCAGCCCGTGTCCATAACCTCACCAGTGCCTTAAAACTTGCCTTCCCTAACCCGTACCCTAGCCCGGAACGGAAACACACCAGCAGCCCTACACCTTACCCTCCGCCGTGCCCTAATCCTGAGGCGTACGCTGACACTGAACCGTGCGTCCGCACGTTCCCTGTCACCAGCACGTGTCCGTACCCTCACCTGTGCCCTAAACCTTGCCGTTCCCTAACCCCAACCCTAGCCTGGAACGGAAACCCACCACCAGCCCTACACCTTACCCTCGGCCGTGCCCAAATCCTGATGTGTACGCTGACATTGACCCATGCGTCCGCACGTGCCCTGACCGCAGCCCGTGTCCGTACCCTCACCTGTGCCCTAAACCTTGCCGTTCCCTAACACGAACCCTAGCCCAGAATGGAATCCCACCAGCAGCCCTACACCTTACCCTCCGTCGTGCCCTAATCCTGTTGCGTACGCTGACACTGACCCGTGCATCCACACGTGCCCTGACCCAAGCCCGTCTCCGTACCCTCACCTTTGCCCTAAACCTTGCCGTTCCCTAACCCGAACCCTAGCCCGGAACGGAAACCCACCAGCAGCCCTACACCTTACCCTCCGCCGTGCCCTAATCCTGATGTGTACGCTGACACTGACCCATGCGTCCGCACGTGCCCTGACCCCAGCCCGTGTCCATACACTCACCTGTGCCCTAAACCTTGCCGTTCCCTAACCTGAACTGTAGCCCAGTACGGAAACCCACCAGCAGCCCTACACATTACCCTCCTCAGTGCCCTAATCCTGATGCGTACGCTGACACTGTCCCCTGCGTCCGCACATGCACTGACCCCAGCCCGTGTCCGTACCATCACCTGTGCCCTAAAACTTGCCTTTCCCTAACCCGAACCCTAGCCCGGAATGGAAAACCACCAGCAGCCCTAAACCTTACCCTCTGCCGTGCCCTAATGCTGAGGCGTACGCTGACACTGAACCGTGCGTCCGCACGTGCCCTGTCACCAGCACGTGTCCGTACCCTCACCTCTGCCCTAAACCTTGCCGTTCCCTAACTCCAACCCTAGCCCGGAACGGAAACCCACCAGCAGCCCTACACCTTACCCTCCCCCGTGCCCTAATCCTGATGCGTACGCTGACATTGACCCGTGGGTCCTCACGGGCCCTGAACCCAGCCCGTGTGTGTACCCTCACCTGTGCCCTAAACCTTGCCGTTCCATAACCCGAACCCTAGCCCAGAACGGAAACCCCCCAGCCGCCCTACACCTTACCCTCCGCCGTGCCCTAATCCTGAAGCGTACGCTGACACTGACCCGTGCGTTCGCACTTGCACTGAACCCAGATCGTGTTCGTACCCTCACCTATGCCCTAAAACTTGCCGTTCCCTAACCCGAACCCTAGCCCAGAACGGAAACCCACCAGCAGCCTTACAACTTACCCTCCGCTGTGCCCTAATCCTGATGTATACGCTGACACTAACCCGTGCGTCCGCACGAGACCTGAACCCAGCCCGTGTCCGTAACCTCACCTGTGCCCTAAATCTTGCCGTTCCCTAACCCGAACCCTAGCCCGGAACGAAAAACCACCAGCAGCCCTACACCTTGCCCTCCGCCGTGCCCTAATCCTGATGCGTGCGCTGACACTGACCCGTGCGTCCGCACGTCCTCTGAACCCAGCCCGTGTCCGTACCCTCACCTGTGCCCTAAACCTTGCCGTTCCCTAACCCGAACCCTAGCCCAGAACGGAAACACACCAGCAGCCCTACACCTTACCCTCCGCCGTGCCCTAATCCTGAGGCGTACGCTGACACTGAACCGTGCGTCCGCACGTTCCCTGTCACCAGCACGTGTCCGTACCCTCACCTGTGCCCTAAACCTTGCCGTTCCCTAACCCCAACCCTAGCCTGGAACGGAAACCCACCACCAGCCCTACACCTTACCCTCGGCCGTGCCCAAATCCTGATGTGTACGCTGACATTGACCCATGCGTCCGCACGTGCCCTGACCGCAGCCCGTGTCCGTACCCTCACCTGTGCCCTAAACCTTGCCGTTCCCTAACACGAACCCTAGCCCAGAATGGAATCCCACCAGCAGCCCTACACCTTACCCTCCGTCGTGCCCTAATCCTGTTGCGTACGCTGACACTGACCCGTGCATCCACACGTGCCCTGACCCAAGCCCGTCTCCGTACCCTCACCTTTGCCCTAAACCTTGCCGTTCCCTAACCCGAACCCTAGCCCGGAACGGAAACCCACCAGCAGCACTACACCTTACCCTCCGCCGTGCCCTAATCCTGATGTGTACGCTGACACTGACCCATGCGTCCGCACGTGCCCTGACCCCAGCCCGTGTCCATACACTCACCTGTGCCCTAAACCTTGCCGTTCCCTAACCTGAACTGTAGCCCAGTACGGAAACCCACCAGCAGCCCTACACATTACCCTCCTCAGTGCCCTAATCCTGATGCGTACGCTGACACTGTCCCCTGCGTCCGCACGTGCACTGACCCCAGCCCGTGTCCGTACCCTCACCTGTGCCCTAAAACTTGCCTTTCCCTAACCCGAACCCTAGCCCGGAATGGAAAACCACCAGCAGCCCTAAACCTTACCCTCTGCCGTGCCCTAATGCTGAGGCGTACGCTGACACTGAACCGTGCGTCCGCACGTGCCCTGTCACCAGCACGTGTCCGTACCCTCAACTCTGCCCTAAACCTTGCCGTTCCCTAACTCCAACCCTAGCCCGGAACGGAAACCCACCAGCAGCCCTACACCTTACCCTCCCCCGTGCCCTAATCCTGATGCGTACGCTGACATTGACCCGTGTGTCCTCACGGGCCCTGAACCCAGCCCGTGTGTGTACCCTCACCTGTGCCCTAAACCTTGCCGTTCCATAACCCGAACCCTAGCCCAGAACGGAAACCCCCCAGCCGCCCTACACCTTACCCTCCGCCGTGCCCTAATCCTGAAGCGTACGCTGACACTGACCCGTGCGTTCGCACTTGCACTGAACCCAGATCGTGTTCGTACCCCCACCTATGCCCTAAAACTTGCCGTTCCCTAACCCGAACCCTAGCCCAGAACGGAAACCCACCAGCAGCCTTACAACTTACCGTCCGCTGTGCCCTAATCCTGATGTATACGCTGACACTAACCCGTGCGTCCGCACGAGACCTGAACCCAGCCCGTGTCCGTAACCTCACCTGTGCCCTAAATCTTGCCGTTCCCTAACCCGAACCCTAGCCCAGAACGAAAAACCACCAGCAGCCCTACACCTTGCCCTCCGCCGTGCCCTAATCCTGATGCGTGCGCTGACACTGACCCGTGCGTCCGCACGTCCTCTGAACCCAGCCCGTGTCCGTACCCTCACCTGTGCCCTAAACCTTGCCGTTCCCTAACCCGAACCCTAGCCCAGAACGGAAACCCACCAGCAGCCCTACACCTTACCCTTCGCGGTGCCATAATCCTGGTGCGTACGCTGACACTGACCCGTGTGTCCGCACGTGCCCTGAACCCATCCCGTGTCCGTACCCTCACCTGTGCCCTAAACCTTGTCGTTCCCTAACTCGAACCCTAGACTGCAACGAAACACACCAGCAGCCCTACACCTTACCCTCTGCTGTGCCCTAATTCTGATGCGTACGCTGACACTGATCCGTGCGTCCGCACGTGCCCTGAACCCAGCCCTTGTCTGTACCCTCACCTGTGCCCTAAACCTTGCCGTTCCCTAACCTGAACCGTAGCCCGGTACGGTAACCCACCAGCAGCCCTACACCTTACCCTCCTCCTTGCCCTAATCCTGATGCGTACGCTGACACTGACCCCTGCGTCCGCATGTGCACTGACCCCAGCCCGTGTCCATACCCTCACCTGTGCCTTAAAACTTGCCTTTCCCTAACCCGAACCCTAGACCGGAACGGAAACACACCAGCAGCCCTAAACCTTACCCTCCGCTGTGCCCTAATCCTGAGTCGTACGCTGACACTGAACCGTGCGTCCGCACGTTCCCTGTCACCAGCACCTGTCCGTACCCTCACCTGTGCCCTAAACCTTGCCGTTCCCTAACCCCAACCCTAGACTGGAACGGAAACCCACCACCATCCTTACACCTTACCCTCGGCCGTGCCCAAATCCTGATGTGTACGCTGACATTGACCCATGCGTTCGCACGTGCCCTGACCGCAGCCCGTGTGCGTACCCTCACCTGTGCCCTAAACCTTGCCGTTCCCTAACACAAACCCTAGCCCAGAATGGAATCCCACCAGCAGCCCTACCCCTTACCCTCCATCGTGCCCTAATCCTGTTGCGTACGCTGACACTGACCTGTGCATCCGCAAGTGCCCTGACCCAAGCCCGTCTCCGTACACTCACCTTTGCCCTAAACCTTGCCGTTCCCTAACCCGAACCCTAGCCCGGAACGGAAACCCACCAGCAGCCCTACACATTACCCTCCGCCGTGCCCTAATCCTGATGTGTACGCTGACACTGACACATGCGTCCGCACGTGCCCTGACCCCAGCCCGTGTCCATACCCTCACCTGTGCCCTAAACCTTGCCGTTCCCTAACCTGAACTGTAGCCCTGTACGGAAACCCTCCAGCCGCCCTACACCTTACCCTCCTCCGTGCCCTAATCCTGATGCGTACGCTGACACTGTCACCTGCGTCCGCACGTGCACTGACCCCAGCCCGTTTCCATACCCTCACCTGTGCCCTAAAACTTGCCATTGCCTAACCCGAACCCTAGCCAGGAATGGAAACACACCAGCAGACCTAAACCTTACCCTCCGCCGTGCCCTAATGCTGAGGCGTACGCTGACACTGAACCGTGCGTCCGCACGTGCCCTGTCACCAGCACGTGTCCGTACCCTCACCTCTGCCCTAAACCTTGCCGTTCCCTAACTCCAACCCTAGCCCGGAACGGAAACCCACCAGCAGCCCTACACCTTACCCTCCCCCGTGCCCTAATCCTGATGCGTACGCTGACATTGACCCGTGCGTCCGCACGGGCCCTGAACCCAGCCCGTGTGTGTACCCTCACCTGTGCCCTAAACCTTGCCGTTCCATAACCCGAACCCTAGCCCAGAACGGAAACCCCCGAGCCGCCCTACACCTTACCCTCCGCCGTGCCCTAATCCTGAAGCGTACGCTGACACTGACCCGTGCGTTCGCACGTGCACTGAACCCAGATCGTGTTCGTACCCTCACCTATGCCCTAAAACTTGCCGTTCCCTAACCCGAACCCTAGCCCAGAACGGAAACCCACCAGCAGCCTTACAACTTACCCTCCGCTGTGCCCTAACCCTGATGTATACGCTGACACTAACCCGTGCGTCCGCACGAGACCTGAACCCAGCCCGTGTCCGTAACCTCACCTGTGCCCTAAATCTTGCCGTTCCCTAACCCGAACCCTAGCCCGGAACGAAAAACCACCAGCAGCCCTACACCTTGCCCTCCGCTGTGCCCTAATCCTGATGCGTGCGCTGACACTGACCCGTGCGTCCGCACGTCCTCTGAACCCAGCCAGTGTCCGTACCCTCACCTGTGCCCTAAACCTTGCCGTTCCCTAACCCGAACCCTAGCCCGGAACGGAAACCCACCAGCAGCCCTAAACCTTACCCTCTGCGGTGCCATAATCCTGGTGCGTACGCTGACACTGACCCGTGTGTCCGCACGTGCCCTGAACCCATCCCGTGTCCGTACCCTCACCTGTGCCCTAAACCTTGTCGTTCCCTAACTCGAACCCTAGACCGCAACGGAAACCCACCAGCAGCCCTACACCTTACCCTCTGCCGTGCCCTAATTCTGTTGCATACGCTGACACTGATCCGTGCGTCCGCACGTGCCCTGAACCCAGCCCTTGTCTGTACCCTCACCTGTGCCCTAAACCTTGCCGTTCCCTAACCTGAACCGTATCCCGGTACGGTAACCCACCAGCAGCCCTACACCTTACCCTCCTCCGTTCCCTAATCCTGATGCGTACGCTGACACTGACCCCTGCGTCCGCACGTGCCCTGACCCCAGCCCGTGTCCCTAACCTCACCTGTGGCCTAAACCTTGCCGTTCCCTAACTTGAACCGTAGCCCGGAATGGAAACCCACCAGCAGTCCTACACCTTACCCTCCGCCGTGCCCTAATCCTGATGCGTACGCTGACACTGACCCGTGCGTCCGCACGTGCCCTGACCCCAGCACGTGTCCGTACCCTCACATGTGCCCTAAACCTTGCCGTCCCCTAACGCGAACCCTAGCCCGGAACGGAATCCCACCAGCAGCCCTACACCTTACCCTCCGCTGTGCCCTAATCCTGAAGTGTACGCTGACACTGAACCTTGCGTCCCCACGTGCCCTGAACCCATCCCGTGTCCGTACCCTCACCTGTGCCCTAAACCTTGCCGTTCCCTAAGCCGAACCCTAGACCGCAACGGAAACCCACCATCAGCCCTACACCTTACCCTCCGCCGTGCCCTAATCCTGATGCGTACGCTGACACTGACACGTGCGTCCGCACGTGCCCTGAACACAGCCCGTGTCCGTACCCTCACCTGTGCCCTAAACCTTGCCGTTCCCTAACCCGAACCCTAGCCCGGAACAGAAACCCACCAGCAGCCCTACACCCTACCCTCCGCCGTGCCCTAATCCTGATGCGTACACTGACACTGACCCGTGCGTCCGCACGTGCTTTTACCCCAGCCTCTGTCCGTACCCTCACCTGTGCCCTAAACCTTGCCGTTCCCTAACCCGAACCCTAGACCGCAACGGAAACCCAACATCAGCCCTAAACCTTACCCTCCGCCGTGCCCTAATTCTAATCCGTACGCTGACACTGACCCGTGCATCCGCACGTGCCCTGACTCCAGCCCGTGTCCGTTCCCTCAAATGTGCCCTAAACCTTGCCGTTCCCTAACCCGAACCCTAGCCCGGAACGGAAACTCACCAGAAGGGAGACACCCTACCCTCTGCCTTGCCCTAATCCTGATGCATACGCTGACAATGAACCGTGCGTCCGCACGTGCCCTGACCCCAGCCCGTGTCCGTAACCTCACCTGTGCCCTAAACCTTGCCGTTCCCTAACCCGAACCCTAGCCCAGAACGGAAACCCACCAGCAGCCCTAAAAATTACCCTCCGCCGTGCCCTAATCCTGAGGCGTACACTAACACAGACCCGTGCGTCCGCACGTGTCCTGACCCCAGCCCGTGTCCGTACGATCACCTGTGCCCTAAACCTTGCCGTTCCCTAACCTGAACCGTAGCCCGGTACGGTAACCCACCAGCAACCCTACACCTTACCCTCCTCCGTGCCCTAAACCTGATGCGTACACTGACACTGAACCATGCGTCCGCATGTGCACTGACCCCAGCCCGTGTCCATACCCTCACCTGTGCCTTAAAACTTGCCTTTCCCTAACCCGAACCCTAGCCCGGAACGGAAACCCACCAGCAGCCCTAAACCTTACCCTCCGCCGTGCCCTAATCCTGAGGCGTACGCTGACACTGAACCGTGCGTCCGCACGTTCCCTGTCACCAGCACGTGTCCGTACCCTCACCTGTTCCCTAAACCTTGCCGTTCCCTAACACCAACCCTAGCCTGGAACGGAAACCCACCATCAGCCCTACACCTTACCTTCGGCCGTGCCCTAAACCTGATGTGTACGCTGACATTGACCCATGTGTCCGCACGTGCCCTGACCGCAGCCCGTGTCCGTACCCTCACCTGTGCCCTAAACCTTGCCGTTCCCTAACACGAACCCTAGCCCAGAATGGAATACCACCAGCAGCCCTACACCTTACCCTCCATCGTGCCCTAATCCTGTTGCGTACGCTGACACTGACCCGTGCATCCGCACGTGCCCTGACCCAAGCCCGTGTCCGTACCCTCACCTGTGCCCTAAACCTTGCCGTTCCCTAACACGAACCCTAGCCCAGAATGGAATACCACCAGCAGCCCTACACCTTACCCTCCGTCGTGCCCTAATCCTGTTGCGTACGCTGACACTGACCCGTGCATCCGCACGTGCCCTGACCCCAGCCCGTGTCCATACCCTCACCTGTGCCCTAAACCTTGCCGTTCCCTAACCTGAACTGCAGCCCAGTACGGAAAGCCAGCAGCATCCCTACACCTTACCCTCCTCCGTGCCCTAATCCTGATGCGTACGCTGACACTGTCCCCTGCGTCCGCACGTGCACTGACCCCAGCCCGTGTCCGTACCCTCACCTGTGCCCTAAAACTTGCCTTTCCCTAACCCGAACCCTAGTCCGGAATGGAAACTCACCAGCAGCCCTAAACCTTACCCTCCGCCCTGCCCTAATACTGAGGCGTACGCTGACAATGAACCGTGCGTCCGCACGTGCACTGTCACCAGCACGTGTCCGTACCCTCACCTCTGCCCTAAACCTTGCCGTTCCTTAACTCCAACCCTAGCCCGGAACGGAAACCCACCAGCAGCCCTACACCTTACCCTCCCCCGTGCCCTAATCCTGATGCGTACGCTGACATTGACCCGTGCGTCTGCACGGGCCCTGAACCCAGCCCGTATGTGTACCCTCACCTTGCCCTAAAGCTTGCCGTTCCATAACCCGAACCATAGCCCGGAACGGAAACCCCCCAGCCGCCCTACACCTTACGCTCCGCCGTGCCCTAATCCTGAAGCGTACGCTGACACTGACCCGTGCGTTCACACGTGCACTGAACCCAGACCGTGTTCGTACCCTCACCTATGCCCTAAAACTTGCCGTTCCCTAACCCGAACCCTAGCCCAGAACGGAAACCCACCAGCAGCCTTACAACTTACCCTCCGTTGTGCCCTAATCCTGATGCATACGCTGACACTAACCCGTGCGTCCGCACGAGACCTGAACCCAGCCCGTGTCCGTAACCTCACCTGTGCCCTAAATCTTGCCGTTCCCTAACCCAAACCCTAGCCCGGAACGAAAAACCACCAGCAGCCCTACACCTTGCCCTCCGCCGTGCCCTAATCCTGATGCGTGCGCTGACACTGAGCCGTGCGTCCGCACGTCCTCTGAACCCAGCCCGTGTCCGTACCCTCACCTGTGCCCTAAACCTTGCCGTTCCCTAACCCGAACCCTAGCCCGGAACGGAAACCCACCAGCAGCCCTACACCTTACCCTCCGCGGTGCCATAATCCTGGTGCGTACGCTGACACTGACCCGTGTGTCCGCACGTGCCCTGACCCCAGCACGTGTCCGTACCCTCACCTGTGCCCTAAACCTTGCCGTTCCCTAACCCGAACCCTAGCCAGGAACGGAAACCCAACAGCAGCCCTACACCTTACCATCCGCCGTGCCCTAATCCTGATGCGTACGCTGACACTGACCAGTGTGTCCACACGTGCCCTGACCCCATCCCTTGTCTGTTCCCTCACCTGTGCCCTACACCTTGCCGTTCCCTAACCAGAACCGTAGCCCGGAAGGGAAACCCACCAACAGCCCTACACCTTACACTCCGCCGTGCCCTAATCCTGATGCGTACGCTGACACTGACCCGTGCGTCCGCACATGCCCTGACGCCAGCCCGTGTCCGTACCCTCACCTGTGCCCTAAACCTTGCCGTTCCATAACCCGAACCCTAGCATGGAACGGAAACCCACCAGCAGCCCTACACCTTACTCTCCGCCGTGCCCTAATCCTGATGCGTAGGCTGACACTGACCCATACGTCCGCACGTGCCCTGAACACAGCACGTGTCTGTACCCTCACCTGTGCCCTAAACCTTGCCGTTCCCTAACCCGAACCCTAGCCCAGAATGGAAAACCACCAGCAGCCTTAAACCTTACCCTCCGCCGTGCCCTAATTCTGATGCGTACGCTGACACTGACCCGTGCGTCCGCACGTTCCCTGACTCCAGCCCGTGTCCGTACCCTCACCTGTGCCTTAAACCTTGCTGTTCCCAACCAGAACCCTAGCCCGGAATGGAAACCCACCAGCAGCCCTAAACCTTACCCTCCGCAGTGCCCTAATCCTGATGCGTATGCTGACACTGACCCGTGCGTCCACACGTGCCCTGACCACAGCCCGTGGCCGTACCCTCACCTGTGACCTAAACCTTGCCGTTCCTTAACCCGAACCCTAGTCCGGAACGGAAGGCCACCAGCAGCCCTACACCTTACCCTCCGCCGTGCCCTAATCCTGATGCGTACGCTGACACTGACACGTGTGTCCGCACGTGCCCTGACCTCAGCCCGTGTACGTACCCTCACCTGTGCCCTAAGCCTTGCCGTTCCCAACACGAACCCTAGCCCAGAACAGAAACCCACCAGAAGCCCTACACCTTACCCTCGGCCGTGCCCTAATCCTGATGCGTACGCTGACACTGTCGCGTGCGTCCGCATGTGACCTGACCCGAGCCCGTGTCCGTACCCTCACCTGTGCCCTAAACCTTGCAATTCCCTAACCCGAACCATAGCCCGGAACGGAAACCCACCGGCAGCACTACACCTTACCCTCCACGGTGCCCTAATCCTGATGCATACGCTGACACTGAACGGTGCGTCCGCACGTGCCCTGACCCCACCCGGTGTCCGTAACCTCACGTGTGCCCTAAACCTTGCCGTTCCCTAACCAGAACCCTAGCCTGTAACGGAAACCCACCAGCAGCCCTACACCATACCCTCCGCCGTGCCCTAATCCTGATGCGTACGCTGACACTGTCCCGTGCGTCCGCACGTGCCCTTACCCTAGCCCCTGTCCGTACTCTCACCTGTGCCCTAAACCTTGCCGTTCCCTAACCCGAACTCTAACCCGGAACGGAAACCCACCAGCAGCCCTACACCTTACCCTCCACCGCGCCTTAATCCTGATGCGTACGCTGACACTGACCCGTGCATCCGCACGTTCCCTGAACCCAGCACGTGACTGTACACTCACCTGTGCCCTAAACCTTGCCGTTCCCTAACCTGAACCCTAGCCCGGAACGGAAACCCATCAGCAGCCCTCCACCTTACCCTCCGCCATGCCCTAAATCTGATATGTACGCTGACACTGACCCGTGCGTCCGCACGTGCCCTGACCCCAGCCCGTGTCCGTACCCTCACCTGTTCCCTAAACCTTGTCGTGCCCTAACCGGAACCCTAGCCCAGAACAGAAACCCACCAGCAGCCCTACACCTTACCCTCCGCCGTGCCCTAATCCTGATGCGTATGCTGACCTTGTCACGTGCGTCCGCACGTGCCCTGACCCCAGCCCGTGCCCGTACACTCACCTATGCCCTAAACCTTGCTGTTCCCTAACCCGAACCCTAGCACTGAACGGAAACCCACCAGAAGCCCTACACCTTACCCTCCGCTGTGCCCTAATCCTGATGCGTACGCTGACACTGATCCGTGCATCCATACGTGCCCTGACCCCAGCCCATGTCCGTACCCTCACCTGTGCCCTAAACCTTGCCGTTCCCTAAATTGAACCGTAGCCAGGAACGGAAACCCACCAGTAGCCCTACACCTTACCCTCCTCTGTGCCATAAACCTGATGCGTACGCTGACACTGACCCGTGCATCGTACGATCCCTGACCCCAGCACGTGTCTGTACCCTCACCTGTGCCCTGAACCTGCCGTTCCCTAACCCGAACCTTAGCCCGGAACGGAAACCCATCAGCAGGCCTCAAGCTTACCCTCCTCCATGCCCTAATTCTGATGTGTACGCTGACACTGACCCGTGCGTCCGCACGGGGCCTGAAACCAGCCCGTGTCCGTACCCTCACCTGTGCCCTAAACCTTGCCGTTCCATAACCCAAACCCTAGCCCGGAACCGAAACAGACCAGCAGCCCTACACTCTACCCTCCGCCGTGCCCTAATCCTGATGCGTACGCTGACACTGACCCGTGCTTCCGCACGTGCTCTGACCCCAGCCTCTGTCCGTGCCCTCACCTGTGCCCTAAACCTTGCCGTTCACTAACCCGAACCCTAGCGCGGAACGGAAACCCACCAGCAGCCCTATACCTTACCCTCCGCCGTGCCCTAATCCTAATTCGTACGCTGACACTGAGCCGTGCGTCCGCACATGCCCTGAACCCAGCCCGTGTCCGTACCGTCACCTGTGCCCTAAACCTTGCCGTTCCATAACCCGAACCCTAGCCCGGAACGGACACCCACTAGCAGCCCTACACCTTACCCTCCGCCGTTCCCTAATCCTGATGCGTGCGCTGAAACTGACCCGTGCGTCCGCACGTCCTCTGAACCCAGCCCGTGTCCATACCCTCACCTGTGCCCTAAACCTTGCCGTTCCCTAACCCGAACCTTAGCCCAGAACGGAAACCCACCAGCAGCCCTACACCTTACCCTCCGATGTGGCCTTATCCTGGTGCGTACGCTGACACTGACCCGTGCGTCCCCACGTGCCCTGACCCCAGCCCGTGTCCGTTCCCTCACCTGTGCCCTAAACCTTGCCGTTCCCTAATCCGAACCCTAGCCCTGAACGGAAACCCACCAGAAGCCCGACACCTTACCCTCCGCCTTGCCCTAATCCTGATGCGTACGCTGACACTGACCCGTGCGTCCGCACGTGCCCTGACCCCAGCCCGTGTCCGTAACCTCACCTGTGCCCTAAACCTTGCCATTCCCTAACCCGAACCTTAGCCAGGAACGGAGACACACCAGCAGCCCTAAACCTTACCCTCCGCCATCCCCTAACCCTGATGCGTACGGTGACACTGACACATGCGTCCGCATGTGCCCTGACACCAGCCCGTGTCCGTAACCTCACCTGTGCCCTAAACCTTGCCGTTCCATTACTTGAACCGTAGCCCGGAATGGAAACCCACCAGCAGCCCTACACCTTACCCTCCTCCGTGCCATAAACCTGATGCGTACGCTGACACTGACCCGTGTGTCCGCACGTGCACTGACCCCAGCCCGTGTCCATACCCACACCTGTGCCCTAAACCTTGCCTTTCCCTAACCCGAACCCTAGCCCAGAACGGAAACCCACCAGCAGTCCTACACCTTACCCTCCGCCGTGCCCTAATACTGATGCGTACGCTGACACTGGCCCGTGCGTCCGCACGTACCCTGACCCCAGCACGTGTCCGTACCCTCACCTGGGCCCTAAACCTTGCCATTCCCTAACCTGAACCGTAGCCCGGTACGGTAACCCACCAGCAGCCCTACACCTTACCCTCCTCCGTGCCCTAATCCTGATGCGTACGCTGACACTGACGCCTGCGTCCGCACGTGCACTGACCCCAGCCCGTGCCCGTACCATCACCTGTGCCCTAAAACTTGCCTTTCCCTAACCCGAACCCTAGCCCGGAACGGAAACCCACCAGCAGCCCTAAACCTTAACCTCCGCCGTGCCCTAATCCTGAGGCGTACGCTGACACTGAACCGTGTGTCCGCACTTTCCCTGTTACCAGCACGTGTCCGTACCCTCACCTGTGCCCTAAACCTGGCCGTTCCCTAGCCCCAACCCTAGCCCGGAACAGAAACCCACCAGCAGCCCTACACCTTACCCTCCGCCGTGCCCTAATCCTTATGCGTACGCTGACACTGACCCGTGCGTCCACACGTGCCCTGAACCCAGCCCGTGTGTGTACCCTCAGCTGTGCCCTAAACCTTGCCGTTCCCTAACCCCAACCCTAGCCCGGAACGGAAACCCACCAGCAGCCCTACACCTTACCCAACGCCGTGCCCTAATCGTGATGCGTACGCTGACACTGACCCGTTCGTCCGCACATGCCGTGAACCCAGCCCGTGTCCATACCCTCACCCTGCCCTAAACCTTGCCGTTCCCTAACCCCAACCCTAGCCCGGAACGGAAACCCACCAGCAGCCCTACACCTTAACCTCCGCCGTGCCCTAATCCTGATGCATACGCTGACACTGACCCGTGCGTCCGCACGTGCCCTGAACCCAGCCCGTGTAGGTACTCTCACCTGTGCCCTAAACATGGCCGTTCCCTAATCCGAACCCTAGCCCAGAACAGAAATCCACCAGCAGCCCTACACCTTACCCTCCTCCGTGCCCTAATCCTGATGCATACGCTGAAACTGTCCAGTGCGACCCCACGTGCCCTGACCCCAGCACGGTCCGTACACTCACCTGTGCCCTAAACCTTGCCGTTACCTAACCCGAACCCTAGCCCGGAACGGAAACCCACCAGCAGTCCTACACCTTACCCTCGACATTGCCCTAATCCTGATGCGTACGCTGCCACTATCCTGTGCGACCGCACGTGCCCTGACCCCAGCCCGTGTCCGTACCCTCACCTGTGCCCTAAACCTTGCCGTTCCCTAACCCGAACCCTAGCCCGGAACGGAAACCCAACATCAGCCCTACACATTACCCTCCACCGCGCCCTAATCCTGATGCGTACGCTGACACTGACCCGTGCATCCGCACGTTCCCTGACCCCAGCACGTGTCCGTACCCTCACCTGTGCCCTAAACCTTGCCGTTCCCTAACCCGAACCCTAGCCCGGAACGGAAACCCATAAGAAGCCTTCCACATTACCCTCCGCCGTGCCGTAATTCTGATGTGTACGCTGACACTCACCCGTACGTCCGCACGTGCCCTGACCCCAGCCCGTGTCCGTACCCTCAACTGTGACCTAAACCTTGCCGTTCCCTAACCGGAACCCTAGCCCGGAACGGAAACCCACCAGCATCCCTACACCTTACCCTCCGCCGTGCCCTAATCCTGATGCGTACGCTGACATTGTCCCGTGCGTCCGCACGTGCCCTGACCCCAGCCCGTGTCCTTACCCTCACCTGTGCCCTAAATCTTGTCGTTCCATAACACGAACCCTAGCCCGGAACGGAAACCCACCAGCAGCCCTAGACCTTACTCTCCGGCGTTCCCTAATCCTGATGCGTACGCTGACACTGACCCATGCGTCTTCATGTGCCCTGACCCCAGCCCGTGTCCGTACCCTCACCTGTGCCCTAAACCTTGCCGTTCCCTAACCCGAAACCTAGCCCGCTACGGAAACCCACCGGCAGCCCTAAACCTTACCCTCCGCCGTGCCCTATTCCTGATGCGTACGCTGACACTGAACCGTGCGTCCGCACGTGCCCTGACCACAGCCCGTGTCCGTACCCTCACCTGTGCCCTAAACCTTGCCGTGCCCTAACCCGAACACTAGACTGGAACGGAAACACACCAGCAGCTCTAGACCGTACCCTCCGACGTGCCCTAATCCTGATGCGTACGCTGACACTGACCCGTGCATCCGCACGTGCCCTGACCACAGCCCGTGTCCGTTCCCTCACCTGTGCCCTAAACCTTGCCGTTCCCTAACCCGAACCCTAGCCCGGAACGGAAACCCACCAGCAGCCCTACACCTTACACTCCGCCGTTCCCTAATCCTGATGCATATGCTGACACTGACCCGTGCGTCCGCACGTGCCCTGAACCCAGCCCTTGTCCGTACCCTCACCTGTGCCATAAATCTTTCCGTTCCCTAACCCGAACCCTAGCCAAAAACGGAAACCCACCAGCAGCCCTACACCTTACCATCCGCCGTGCCCTAATCCTGATGCGTACGCTATCACTGACCTAAGCGTCCACACGTGCCCTGACCACAGCCCGTGTCAGCACCCTCACCTGAGCCCTAAACCTTGCCGTTCCCTAACCCGAACCCTAGCCCGGAACAGAAACCCACCAGCAGCCCTACACCTTACCCTCCGCCGTGCCCTAATCCTGATGCGTACGCTGACACTGACAAGTACGTCCGCACGTGCCCTGACCCCAGCCCGTGTCCGTACCCTCTCCTGTGCCCTAAACCTTGCCGTTACCTAACCCGTACCCTAGCCCGGAACGGAAACCCACCAGCAGCCCTACACCTTACCCTCCGCTGTGCACTAATCCTGATGCGTACGCTGACGCTGTCCCATGCGTCCCCACGTGCCCTGACCCGAGCCCGTGTCCGTACCTTCACCTGTGCCCTAAAGCTTGCCTTTCCCTAACCCGAACCCTAGCATGGAACGGAAACCCACCAGCAGCCCTACACCTTACCCTCCTCCGTGCCCTAATCCTGATGTGTATGCTGACACTGACACATGCGTCCGCACGGGCCCTGACCCCAGCACGTGTCTGTACCCTCATCTGTGCCCTAAACCTTGCCGTTCCTGAACCTGAACCCTAGCCGGGAACGGAAACCCACCAGCAGCCCTTCACCTTACCCTCCGCCGTACCCTAATCCTGATGCATACGCTGACACTGACCCGTACGTCCGCACGTGCTGTCACCCCAGCTCGTGTCCGTCCCTCACATGTGCCCTAAACCTTGCCGTTCACTTACCCGAACGCTACCCGGAACGGAACCCCACCAGCAGCCTTATACCTTATCCTCCACCGTGCCCTAATCCTGATGTGTACGCTGACACTGACCCGAGCGTCCGCACGTGCCCTGACCCCAGCCCGTATCCGTACCCTCCACTGTGCCCTAAACCTTGCCGTTCCCAACCCGAACCCTAGCCCGGAACAGAAACCCACCAGCAGACCTACACCTTACACTCCGCCGTACCCTAATACTGATGCGTACGCTGACACTGACCCATGCGTCCGCACGTGCCCTGACCCCAGCCCGCGTCCGTACCCTCACCTGTGCCCTAAACCTTGCCGTTCCCTAACCCGAACCCTAGCCCTGAATGGAAACCCACCAGCAGTCCTACACCTTTAACAACGCCGTTCCCTAATCCTGATGCATATGCTGACACTGAACAGTGGGGCCGCACGTGCCCTGAAACAAGCCCGTGTCCGTACCCTCACCTGTGCCATAAACCTTTCCGTTCTCTAACCCGAACCCTAGCCAAAAACGGAAACCCACCAGCAGCCCTACACCTTACCTTCCGCCGTCCCCTAATCCTGATGCGTACGCTGACAATGACCCGTGCATCCGCACGTGCCCTGACCCCAGCCCGTGTCCGTAACCTCACCTGTGCCGTAAACCTTGCCGTTCCCTAACCCAAACCCTAGGCAGGAACGGAAACCCACCAGCAGCCCTACACCTTACCCTCCACCGTGCCCTAATCCTGATGCGTACGCTGACACTGACCCGTGCCTCCGCACGTGCCCTGACCCAGCACGTGTCCGTACCCTCACCTGTGCCCTAAACCTTGCCGTTCCCTAACCCGAACCCTAGCCCGGAACGGAAACCCACCAGCAGCCCTAAACCTTACCCTCCGCCGTGCCCTAATCCTGATGCGTACGCTTCCACTGTCCCGTGCGTCGGCACGTGCCCTGACCCCAGCCCGTGTCCGTACCCTCACCTGTGCCCTAAACCTTGCCGTTCCCTAACCCGAAACCTAGCCCGGAACGGAAACCCACCAGCAGCCCTACACCTTACCCTCCACCGCTCCCTAATCCTGATGCGAACGCTGACACTGACCCGTGCATCCGCACGTTCCCTGACCCCAAAACGTGTCTGTATCCTCACCTGTGCCCTTAACCTTGTCGTTTCCTAACCCGAACTGTAGCCCGGAATGGAAACCCATCAGCAGCCCTCCACCTTACCCTCCGCCATGCCCTAATTCTGATGTGTACGCTGACACTGAACCGTATGTCCGCACGTGCCCTGACCGCAGCCCGTGTCCATACCCTCACCTGTTCCCTAAACCTTGTTGTTCCCTAACCCGAACCCTAGCCCAGAACAGAAATCCACCAGCAGCCCTACACCTTACCCTCCTCCGTGCCCTAATCCTGATGCATACGCTGAAACTGTCCCGTGCGACCCCATGTGCCCTGACCCCAGCACGGTCCGTACACTCACCTGTGCCCTAAACCTTGCCGTTACCTAACCCGAACCCTAGCCCGGAACGGAAACCCACCAGCAGTCCTACACCTTACCCTCCGCATTGCCCTAATCCTGATGCGTACGCTGCCACTATCCTGTGCGACCGCACGTGCCCTGACCCCAGCCCGTGTCCGTACCCTCACCTGTGCCCTAAACCTTGCCGTTCCCTAACCCGAACCCTAGCCCGGAACGGAAACCCACCATCAGCCCTACACATTACCCTCCACCGCGCCCTAATCCTGATGCGTACGCTGACACTGACCCGTGCATCCGCACGTTCCCTGACCCCAGCACGTGTCCGTACCCTCACCTGTGCCCTAAACCTTGCCGTTCCCTAACCCGAACCCTAGCCCGGAACGGAAACCCATAAGAAGCCTTCCACATTACCCTCCGCCGTGCCGTAATTCTGATGTGTACGCTGACACTGACCCGTACGTCCGCACGTGCCCTGACCCCAGCCTGTGTCCGTACCCTCAACTGTGACCTAAACCTTGCCATTCCCTAACCGGAACCCTAGCCCGGAACGGAAACCAACCAGCATCCCTACACCTTACCCTCTGCCGTGCCCTAATCCTGATGCGTACGCTGACATTGTCCCGTGCGTCCGCACGTGCCCTGACCCCAGCCCGTGTCCTTACCCTCACCTGTGCCCTAAATCTTGTCGTTCCATAACACGAATCCTAGCCCGGAACGGAAACCCACCAACAGCCCTAGACCTTACTCTCCGGCGTTCCCTAATCCTGATGCGTACGCTGACACTGACCCATGCGTCTTCATGTGCCCTGACCCCAGCCCGTGTCCGTACCCTCACCTGTGCCCTAAACCTTGCCGTTCCCTAACCCGAACCCTAGCCCGCTACGGAAACCCACCGGCAGCCCTAAACCTTACCCTCCGCCGTGCCCTATTCCTGATGCGTACGCTGACACTGACCCGTGCGTCCGCACGAGCCATGACCACAGCCCGTGTCCGTACCCTCACCTGTGCCCTAAACCTTGCCGTTCCCTAACCCGAACCCTAGCCCGCTACGGAAACCCACCAGCAGCCCTACACCTTACCCTCCCCCGTGCCCTAATCCTGATGCGTACGCTGACATTGACCCGTGCGTCCGCACGGGCCCTGAACCCAGCCCGTGTGTGTACCCTCACCTGTGCCCTAAACCTTGCCGTTCCATAACCCGAACCCTAGCCCAGAACGGAAACCCCCGAGCCGCCCTACACCTTACCCTCCGCCGTGCCCTAATCCTGAAGCGTACGCTGACACTGACCCGTGCGTTCGCACGTGCACTGAACCCAGATCGTGTTCGTACCCTCACCTATGCCCTAAAACTTGCCGTTCCCTAACCCGAACCCTAGCCCAGAACGGAAACCCACCAGCAGCCTTACAACTTACCCTCCGCTGTGCCCTAACCCTGATGTATACGCTGACACTAACCCGTGCGTCCGCACGAGACCTGAACCCAGCCCGTGTCCGTAACCTCACCTGTGCCCTAAATCTTGCCGTTCCCTAACCCGAACCCTAGCCCGGAACGAAAAACCACCAGCAGCCCTACACCTTGCCCTCCGCTGTGCCCTAATCCTGATGCGTGCGCTGACACTGACCCGTGCGTCCGCACGTCCTCTGAACCCAGCCAGTGTCCGTACCCTCACCTGTGCCCTAAACCTTGCCGTTCCCTAACCCGAACCCTAGCCCGGAACGGAAACCCACCAGCAGCCCTAAACCTTACCCTCTGCGGTGCCATAATCCTGGTGCGTACGCTGACACTGACCCGTGTGTCCGCACGTGCCCTGAACCCATCCCGTGTCCGTACCCTCACCTGTGCCCTAAACCTTGTCGTTCCCTAACTCGAACCCTAGACCGCAACGGAAACCCACCAGCAGCCCTACACCTTACCCTCTGCCGTGCCCTAATTCTGTTGCATACGCTGACACTGATCCGTGCGTCCGCACGTGCCCTGAACCCAGCCCTTGTCTGTACCCTCACCTGTGCCCTAAACCTTGCCGTTCCCTAACCTGAACCGTATCCCGGTACGGTAACCCACCAGCAGCCCTACACCTTACCCTCCTCCGTTCCCTAATCCTGATGCGTACGCTGACACTGACCCCTGCGTCCGCACGTGCCCTGACCCCAGCCCGTGTCCCTAACCTCACCTGTGGCCTAAACCTTGCCGTTCCCTAACTTGAACCGTAGCCCGGAATGGAAACCCACCAGCAGTCCTACACCTTACCCTCCGCCGTGCCCTAATCCTGATGCGTACGCTGACACTGACCCGTGCGTCCGCACGTGCCCTGACCCCAGCACGTGTCCGTACCCTCACATGTGCCCTAAACCTTGCCGTCCCCTAACGCGAACCCTAGCCCGGAACGGAATCCCACCAGCAGCCCTACACCTTACCCTCCGCTGTGCCCTAATCCTGAAGTGTACGCTGACACTGAACCTTGCGTCCCCACGTGCCCTGAACCCATCCCGTGTCCGTACCCTCACCTGTGCCCTAAACCTTGCCGTTCCCTAACCCGAACCCTAGACCGCAACGGAAACCCACCATCAGCCCTACACCTTACCCTCCGCCGTGCCCTAATCCTGATGCGTACGCTGACACTGACACGTGCGTCCGCACGTGCCCTGAACACAGCCCGTGTCCGTACCCTCACCTGTGCCCTAAACCTTGCCGTTCCCTAACCCGAACCCTAGCCCGGAACAGAAACCCACCAGCAGCCCTACACCCTACCCTCCGCCGTGCCCTAATCCTGATGCGTACACTGACACTGACCCGTGCGTCCGCACGTGCTTTTACCCCAGCCTCTGTCCGTACCCTCACCTGTGCCCTAAACCTTGCCGTTCCCTAACCCGAACCCTAGACCGCAACGGAAACCCAACATCAGCCCTAAACCTTACCCTCCGCCGTGCCCTAATTCTAATCCGTACGCTGACACTGACCCGTGCATCCGCACGTGCCCTGACTCCAGCCCGTGTCCGTTCCCTCAAATGTGCCCTAAACCTTGCCGTTCCCTAACCCGAACCCTAGCCCGGAACGGAAACTCACCAGAAGCGAGACACCCTACCCTCTGCCTTGCCCTAATCCTGATGCATACGCTGACAATGAACCGTGCGTCCGCACGTGCCCTGACCCCAGCCCGTGTCCGTAACCTCACCTGTGCCCTAAACCTTGCCGTTCCCTAACCCGAACCCTAGCCCAGAACGGAAACCCACCAGCAGCCCTAAAAATTACCCTCCGCCGTGCCCTAATCCTGAGGCGTACACTAACACAGACCCGTGCGTCCGCACGTGTCCTGACCCCAGCCCGTGTCCGTACGATCACCTGTGCCCTAAACCTTGCCGTTCCCTAACCTGAACCGTAGCCCGGTACGGTAACCCACCAGCAACCCTACACCTTACCCTCCTCCGTGCCCTAAACCTGATGCGTACACTGACACTGAACCATGCGTCCGCATGTGCACTGACCCCAGCCCGTGTCCATACCCTCACCTGTGCCTTAAAACTTGCCTTTCCCTAACCCGAACCCTAGCCCGGAACGGAAACCCACCAGCAGCCCTAAACCTTACCCTCCGCCGTGCCCTAATCCTGAGGCGTACGCTGACACTGAACCGTGCGTCCGCACGTTCCCTGTCACCAGCACGTGTCCGTACCCTCACCTGTTCCCTAAACCTTGCCGTTCCCTAACACCAACCCTAGCCTGGAACGGAAACCCACCATCAGCCCTACACCTTACCTTCGGCCGTGCCCTAAACCTGATGTGTACGCTGACATTGACCCATGTGTCCGCACGTGCCCTGACCGCAGCCCGTGTCCGTACCCTCACCTGTGCCCTAAACCTTGCCGTTCCCTAACACGAACCCTAGCCCAGAATGGAATACCACCAGCAGCCCTACACCTTACCCTCCATCGTGCCCTAATCCTGTTGCGTACGCTGACACTGACCCGTGCATCCGCACGTGCCCTGACCCAAGCCCGTGTCCGTACCCTCACCTGTGCCCTAAACCTTGCCGTTCCCTAACACGAACCCTAGCCCAGAATGGAATACCACCAGCAGCCCTACACCTTACCCTCCGTCGTGCCCTAATCCTGTTGCGTACGCTGACACTGACCCGTGCATCCGCACGTGCCCTGACCCCAGCCCGTGTCCATACCCTCACCTGTGCCCTAAACCTTGCCGTTCCCTAACCTGAACTGCAGCCCAGTACGGAAAGCCAGCAGCATCCCTACACCTTACCCTCCTCCGTGCCCTAATCCTGATGCGTACGCTGACACTGTCCCCTGCGTCCGCACGTGCACTGACCCCAGCCCGTGTCCGTACCCTCACCTGTGCCCTAAAACTTGCCTTTCCCTAACCCGAACCCTAGTCCGGAATGGAAACTCACCAGCAGCCCTAAACCTTACCCTCCGCCCTGCCCTAATACTGAGGCGTACGCTGACAATGAACCGTGCGTCTGCACGGGCCCTGAACCCAGCCCGTATGTGTACCCTCACCTTGCCCTAAAGCTTGCCGTTCCATAACCCGAACCATAGCCCGGAACGGAAACCCCCCAGCCGCCCTACACCTTACGCTCCGCCGTGCCCTAATCCTGAAGCGTACGCTGACACTGACCCGTGCGTTCACACGTGCACTGAACCCAGACCGTGTTCGTACCCTCACCTATGCCCTAAAACTTGCCGTTCCCTAACCCAAACCCTAGCCCGGAACGAAAAACCACCAGCAGCCCTACACCTTGCCCTCCGCCGTGCCCTAATCCTGATGCGTGCGCTGACACTGACCCGTGCGTCCGCACGTCCTCTGAACCCAGCCCGTGTCCGTACCCTCACCTGTGCCCTAAACCTTGCCGTTCCCTAACCCGAACCCTAGCCCGGAACGGAAACCCACCAGCAGCCCTACACCTTACCCTCCGCGGTGCCATAATCCTGGTGCGTACGCTGACACTGACCCGTGTGTCCGCACGTGCCCTGACCCCAGCACGTGTCCGTACCCTCACCTGTGCCCTAAACCTTGCCGTTCCCTAACCCGAACCCTAGCCAGGAACGGAAACCCAACAGCAGCCCTACACCTTACCATCCGCCGTGCCCTAATCCTGATGCGTACGCTGACACTGACCAGTGTGTCCACACGTGCCCTGACCCCATCCCTTGTCTGTTCCCTCACCTGTGCCCTACACCTTGCCGTTCCCTAACCAGAACCGTAGCCCGGAAGGGAAACCCACCAACAGCCCTACACCTTACACTCCGCCGTGCCCTAATCCTGATGCGTACGCTGACACTGACCCGTGCGTCCGCACATGCCCTGACGCCAGCCCGTGTCCGTACCCTCACCTGTGCCCTAAACCTTGCCGTTCCATAACCCGAACCCTAGCATGGAACGGAAACCCACCAGCAGCCCTACACCTTACTCTCCGCCGTGCCCTAATCCTGATGCGTAGGCTGACACTGACCCATACGTCCGCACGTGCCCTGAACACAGCACGTGTCTGTACCCTCACCTGTGCCCTAAACCTTGCCGTTCCCTAACCCGAACCCTAGCCCGGAACGGAAACCCATAAGAAGCCTTCCACATTACCCTCCGCCGTGCCGTAATTCTGATGTGTACGCTGACACTCACCCGTACGTCCGCACGTGCCCTGACCCCAGCCCGTGTCCGTACCCTCAACTGTGACCTAAACCTTGCCGTTCCCTAACCGGAACCCTAGCCCGGAACGGAAACCCACCAGCATCCCTACACCTTACCCTCCGCCGTGCCCTAATCCTGATGCGTACGCTGACATTGTCCCATGCGTCCGCACGTGCCCTGACCCCAGCCCGTGTCCTTACCCTCACCTGTGCCCTAAATCTTGTCGTTCCATAACACGAACCCTAGCCCGGAACGGAAACCCACCAGCAGCCCTAGACCTTACTCTCCGGCGTTCCCTAATCCTGATGCGTACGCTGACACTGACCCATGCGTCTTCATGTGCCCTGACCCCAGCCCGTGTCCGTACCCTCACCTGTGCCCTAAACCTTGCCGTTCCCTAACCCGAAACCTAGCCCGCTACGGAAAACCACCGGCAGCCCTAAACCTTACCCTCCGCCGTGCCCTATTCCTGATGCGTACGCTGACACTGAACCGTGCGTCCGCACGTGCCCTGACCACAGCCCGTGTCCGTACCCTCACCTGTGCCCTAAACCTTGCCGTGCCCTAACCCGAACACTAGACTGGAACGGAAACACACCAGCAGCTCTAGACCGTACCCTCCGACGTGCCCTAATCCTGATGCGTACGCTGACACTGACCCGTGCATCCGCACGTGCCCTGACCACAGCCCGTGTCCGTTCCCTCACCTGTGCCCTAAACCTTGCCGTTCCCTAACCCGAACCCTAGCCCGGAACGGAAACCCACCAGCAGCCCTACACCTTACACTCCGCCGTTCCCTAATCCTGATGCATATGCTGACACTGACCCGTGCGTCCGCACGTGCCCTGAACCCAGCCCTTGTCCGTACCCTCACCTGTGCCATAAATCTTTCCGTTCCCTAACCCGAACCCTAGCCAAAAACGGAAACCCACCAGCAGCCCTACACCTTACCATCCGCCGTGCCCTAATCCTGATGCGTACGCTATCACTGACCTAAGCGTCCACACGTGCCCTGACCACAGCCCGTGTCAGCACCCTCACCTGAGCCCTAAACCTTGCCGTTCCCTAACCCGAACCCTAGCCCGGAACAGAAACCCACCAGCAGCCCTACACCTTACCCTCCGCCGTGCCCTAATCCTGATGCGTACGCTGACACTGACAAGTACGTCCGCACGTGCCCTGACCCCAGCCCGTGTCCGTACCCTCTCCTGTGCCCTAAACCTTGCCGTTACCTAACCCGTACCCTAGCCCGGAACGGAAACCCACCAGCAGCCCTACACCTTACCCTCCGCTGTGCACTAATCCTGATGCATACGCTGACGCTGTCCCATGCGTCCCCACGTGCCCTGACCCGAGCCCGTGTCCGTACCTTCACCTGTGCCCTAAAGCTTGCCTTTCCCTAACCCGAACCCTAGCATGGAACAGAAACCCACCAGCAGCCCTACACCTTACCCTCCTCCGTGCCCTAATCCTGATGTGTATGCTGACACTGACACATGCGTCCGCACGGGCCCTGACCCCAGCACGTGTCTGTACCCTCATCTGTGCCCTAAACCTTGCCGTTCCTGAACCTGAACCCTAGCCGGGAACGGAAACCCACCAGCAGCCCTTCACCTTACCCTCCGCCGTACCCTAATCCTGATGCATACGCTGACACTGACCCGTACGTCCGCACGTGCTGTCACCCCAGCTCGTGTCCGTCCCTCACATGTGCCCTAAACCTTGCCGTTCACTTACCCGAACGCTACCCGGAACGGAACCCCACCAGCAGCCTTATACCTTATCCTCCACCGTGCCCTAATCCTGATGTGTACGCTGACACTGACCCGAGCGTCCGCACGTGCCCTGACCCCAGCCCGTATCCGTACCCTCCACTGTGCCCTAAACCTTGCCGTTCCCAACCCGAACCCTAGCCCGGAACAGAAACCCACCAGCAGACCTACACCTTACACTCCGCCGTACCCTAATACTGATGCGTACGCTGACACTGACCCATGCGTCCGCACGTGCCCTGACCCCAGCCCGCGTCCGTACCCTCACCTGTGCCCTAAACCTTGCCGTTCCCTAACCCGAACCCTAGCCCTGAATGGAAACCCACCAGCAGTCCTACACCTTTAACAACGCCGTTCCCTAATCCTGATGCATATGCTGACACTGAACAGTGGGGCCGCACGTGCCCTGAAACAAGCCCGTGTCCGTACCCTCACCTGTGCCATAAACCTTTCCGTTCTCTAACCCGAACCCTAGCCAAAAACGGAAACCCACCAGCAGCCCTACACCTTACCTTCCGCCGTCCCCTAATCCTGATGCGTACGCTGACAATGACCCGTGCATCCGCACGTGCCCTGACCCCAGCCCGTGTCCGTAACCTCACCTGTGCCGTAAACCTTGCCGTTCCCTAACCCAAACCCTAGGCAGGAACGGAAACCCACCAGCAGCCCTACACCTTACCCTCCACCGTGCCCTAATCCTGATGCGTACGCTGACACTGACCCGTGCCTCCGCACGTGCCCTGACCCAGCACGTGTCCGTACCCTCACCTGTGCCCTAAACCTTGCCGTTCCCTAACCCGAACCCTAGCCCGGAACGGAAACCCACCAGCAGCCCTAAACCTTACCCTCCGCCGTGCCCTAATCCTGATGCGTACGCTTCCACTGTCCCGTGCGTCGGCACGTGCCCTGACCCCAGCCCGTGTCCGTACCCTCACCTGTGCCCTAAACCTTGCCGTTCCCTAACCCGAAACCTAGCCCGGAACGGAAACCCACCAGCAGCCCTACACCTTACCCTCCACCGCTCCCTAATCCTGATGCGAACGCTGACACTGACCCGTGCATCCGCACGTTCCCTGACCCCAACACGTGTCTGTATCCTCACCTGTGCCCTTAACCTTGTCGTTTCCTAACCCGAACTGTAGCCCGGAATGGAAACCCATCAGCAGCCCTCCACCTTACCCTCCGCCATGCCCTAATTCTGATGTGTACGCTGACACTGAACCGTATGTCCGCACGTGCCCTGACCGCAGCCCGTGTCCATACCCTCACCTGTTCCCTAAACCTTGTTGTTCCCTAACCCGAACCCTAGCCCAGAACAGAAATCCACCAGCAGCCCTACACCTTACCCTCCTCCGTGCCCTAATCCTGATGCATACGCTGAAACTGTCCCGTGCGACCCCATGTGCCCTGACCCCAGCACGGTCTGTACACTCACCTGTGCCCTAAACCTTGCCGTTACCTAACCCGAACCCTAGCCCGGAACGGAAACCCACCAGCAGTCCTACACCTTACCCTCCGCATTGCCCTAATCCTGATGCGTACGCTGCCACTATCCTGTGCGACCGCACGTGCCCTGACCCCAGCCCGTGTCCGTACCCTCACCTGTGCCCTAAACCTTGCCGTTCCCTAACCCGAACCCTAGCCCGGAACGGAAACCCACCATCAGCCCTACACATTACCCTCCACCGCGCCCTAATCCTGATGCGTACGCTGACACTGACCCGTGCATCCGCACGTTCCCTGACCCCAGCACGTGTCCGTACCCTCACCTGTGCCCTAAACCTTGCCGTTCCCTAACCCGAACCCTAGCCCGGAACGGAAACCCATAAGAAGCCTTCCACATTACCCTCCGCCGTGCCGTAATTCTGATGTGTACGCTGACACTGACCCGTACGTCCGCACGTGCCCTGACCCCAGCCTGTGTCCGTACCCTCAACTGTGACCTAAACCTTGCCATTCCCTAACCGGAACCCTAGCCCGGAACGGAAACCAACCAGCATCCCTACACCTTACCCTCTGCCGTGCCCTAATCCTGATGCGTACGCTGACATTGTCCCGTGCGTCCGCACGTGCCCTGACCCCAGCCCGTGTCCTTACCCTCACCTGTGCCCTAAATCTTGTCGTTCCATAACACGAATCCTAGCCCGGAACGGAAACCCACCAACAGCCCTAGACCTTACTCTCCGGCGTTCCCTAATCCTGATGCGTACGCTGACACTGACCCATGCGTCTTCATGTGCCCTGACCCCAGCCCGTGTCCGTACCCTCACCTGTGCCCTAAACCTTGCCGTTCCCTAACCCGAACCCTAGCCCGCTACGGAAACCCACCGGCAGCCCTAAACCTTACCCTCCGCCGTGCCCTATTCCTGATGCGTACGCTGACACTGAACCGTGCGTCCGCACGAGCCCTGACCACAGCCCGTGTCCGTACCCTCACCTGTGCCCTAAACCTTGCCGTGCCCTAACCCGAACACTAGACTGGAACGGAAACACACCAGCAGCTCTACACCTTACCCTCCGACGTGCCCTAATCCTGATGCGTACGCTGACACTGACCTGTGCGTCCGCACGTGCCCTGACCACAGCCCGTGTCCGTTCCCTCACCTGTGCCCTAAACCTTGCCGTTCCCTAACCCGAACCCTAGCCCGGAACGGAAACCCACCAGCAGCCCTACACCTTACACTCCGCCGTTCCCTAATCCTGATGCATATGCTAACACTGACCCGTGCGTCCGCACGTGCCCTGAACCCAGCCCTTGTCCGTACCCTCACCTGTGCCATAAATCTTTCCGTTCCCTAACCCTAACCCTAGCCAAAAACGGAAACCCACCAGCAGCCCTACACCTTACCATCCGCCGTGCCCTAATCCTGATGCGTACGCTATCACTGACCTAAGCGTCCACACGTGCCCTGACCACAGCCCGTGTCAGCACCCTCACCTGAGCCCTAAACCTTGCCGTTCCCTAACCCGAACCCTAGCCCAGAACAGAAACCCACCAGCAGCCCTACACCTTACCCTCCGCCGTGCCCTAATCCTGATGCGTACGCTGACACTGACAAGTACGTCCGCACGTGCCCTGACCCCAGCCCGTGTCCGTACCCTCTCCTGTGCCCTAAACCTTGCCGTTACCTAACCCGTACCCTAGCCCGGAACGGAAACCCACCAGCAGCCCTACACCTTACCCTCCGCTGTGCACTAATCCTGATGCGTACGCTGACACTGTCCCATGCGTCCCCACGTACCCTGACCCGAGCCCGTGTCCGTACCTTCACCTGTGCCCTAAAGCTTGCCTTTCCCTAACCCGAACCCTAGCATGGAACGGAAACCCACCAGCAGCCATACACCTTACCCTCCTCCGTGCCCTAATCCTGATGTGTATGCTGACACTGACACATGCGTCCGCACGGGCCCTGACCCCAGCACGTGTCTGTACCCTCATCTGTGCCCTAAACCTTCCCGTTCCTGAACCTGAACCCTAGCCGGGAACGGAAACCCACCAGCAGCCCTACACCTTACCCTCCGCCGTGCCCTAATTCTAATCCGTACGCTGACACTGACCCGTGCGTCCGCACGTGCCCTGAACCCAGCCGGTGTCCGTACCCTCACCTGTGCCCTAAACCTTGCCGTTCCCTAACCCGAACCCTAGCCTGGAACGGAAACCCACTAGCAGCCCTACACCTTACCCTCCGCCGTGCCCTAATACTGATGCGTGCGCTGACACTGACCCGTGCATCCGCATGTCCTCTGAACCCAGACCGTGTCCGTACCCTCACCTGTGCCCTAAACCTTGCCGTTCCCTAACCTGAACCCTAGCCCAGAACGGAAACCCACCAGCAGCCCTACACCTTACCCTCCGATGTGCCCTAATCCTGAGGCGTACGCTGACACTGACCCGTGCGTCCGCACGTATCCTGACCCCAGCACGTGTCCGTTCCCTCATCTGTGCCCTAAACCTTGCCGTTCCCTAACCCCAACACTAGCCTGGAATGGAAACCCACCACCAACCCTACACCTTACCCTCGGCCGTGCCCTAATCCTGATGTGTACGCTGACATTGACCCATGCGTCCGCACGTGCCCTGACCGCAGCCCATGTCCGTACACTAACCTGTGCCCTAAACCTTGCCGTTCCCTAACACGAACCCTAGCCCAGAATGGAATCCCACCAGCAGCCCTACACCTTACCCTCAGTCGTGCCCTAATCCTGTTGCGTACGCTGACACTGTCCTGTGCATCCGCACGTGCCCTGAACCAAGCCCGTCTCCGTACCCTCACCTTTGCCCTAAACCTTGCCGTTCCCTAACCCGAACCCTAGCCCGGAACGGAAACCCACCAGCAGCCCTACACCTTACCCTGCGCCGTGCCCTAAACCTGATGTGTACGCTGACACTGACCCATGCGTCCGCACGTGCCCTGACCCCAGCCCGTGTCCATACCCTCACCTGTGCCCTAAACCTTGCCGTTCCCTAACCTGAACTGTAGCCCAGTACGGAAACCCACCAGCAGCCCTACACCTTACCCTCCTCCGTGCCCTAATCCTGATGCGTACGCTGACACTGTCCGCTGCGTCCGCACGTGCACTCTCCCCAGCCCGTGTCCGTACCCTCACCTGTGCCCTAAAACTTGCCTTTCCCTAACCCGAACCCTAGCCCGGAATGGAAACCCACCAGCAGCCCTAAACCTTACCCTCCGCCGTGCCCTAATGCTGAGGCGTACGCTGACACTGAACCGTGCGTCCGCACGTGCCCTGTCACCAGCACGTGTCCGTACCCTCTCCTCTGCCCTAAAATTTGCCGTTCCCTAACTCCAACCATAGCCCGGAACGGAAACCCACCAGCAGCCCTACACCTTACCCTCCCCCGTGCCCTAATCCTGATGCGTACGCTGACATTGACCCGTGCGTCCGCACGGGCCCTGAACCCAGCCCGTGTGTGTACCCTCACCTGTGCCCTAAACCTTGCCGTTCCATAACCCGAACCGTAGCCCGGAACGGAAACCACGCAGCCGCCCTACACCTTACCCTCCGCTGTGCCCTAATCCTGAAGCGTACGCTGACACTGACCCATGCGTTTGCACGTGCACTGAACCCAGACCGTGTTCGTACCCTCACCTATGCCCTAAAACTTGCTGTTCCCTAACCCGAACCCTAGCCCAGAACGGAAACCCACCAGCAGCCTTACAACTTACCCTCCGCTGTGCCCTAATCCTGATGCATACGCTGACACTAACCCGTGCGTCCGCATGAGACCTGAACCAAGCCCGTGTCCGTAACCTCACCTGTGCCCTAAATCTTGCCGTTCCCTAACCCGAACCCTAGCCCGGAACGAAAAACGACCAGCAGCCCTACACCTTGCCCTCGGCCGTGCCCTAATCCTGATGCGTGCGCTGACACTGTCCCGTGCGTCCGCACGTCCTCTGAACCCAGCCTGTGTCCGTACCCTCACCTGTGCCCTAAACCTTGCCGTTCCCTAACCCGAACCCTAGCCCGGAACGGAAACCCACCAGCAGCCCTACACCTTACCCTCCGCGGTGCCATAATCCTGGTGCGTACGCTGACACTGACCCGTGTGTCCGCACATGCCCTGACCCCAGCACGTGTCCGTACCCTCACCTGTTCCCTAAACCTTGACGTTCCCTAACCCGAACCCTAGCCAGGAACGGAAACCCAACAGCAGCCCTACACCTTACCCTCCGCCGTGCCCTAATCCTGATGCGTACGCTGACACTGACCAGTGTGTCCACACGTGCCCTGACCCCAGCCCTTGTCTGTTCCCTCACCTGTGCCCTACACGTTGCCGTTCCCTAACCAGAACCGTAGCCCGGAAGGGAAACCCACCAACAGCCCTACACCTTACACTCCGCCGTGCCCTAATCCTGATGCGTACGCTGACACTGACCCGTGCGTCCGCACATGCCCTGACGCCAGCCCGTGTCCGTACCCTCACCTGTACCCTAAACCTTGCCGTTCCATAACCCGAACCCTAGCATGGAACGGAAACCCACCAGCAGCCCTACACCTTACTCTCCGCCGTGCCCTAATCCTGATGCGTAGGCTGACACTGACCCATACGTCCGCACGTGCCCTGAACACAGCCCGTGTCTGTACCCTCACCTGTGCCCTAAACCTTGCCGTTCCCTAACCCGAACCCTAGCCCAGAACGGAAAACCACCAGCAGCCCTAAACCTTACCCTCCGCCGTGCCCTAATTCTGATGCGTACGCTGACACTGACCGGTGCGTCCGCACGTGCCCTGACCCCAGCCGGTGTCCGTACCCTCACCTGTGCCCTAAACATTGCCGTTCCCTAACCTGAACCCTAGCCCGGAATGGAAACCCACTAGCAGCCCTAAACCTTACCCTCCACCGTGCCCTAATCCTGATGCGTGCGCTGACACTGACCCGTGCGTCCGCACGTCCTCTGAACCCAGCTCGTGTCCGTACCCTCACCTGTGCCCTAAACCTTGCCGTTCCATAACCCGAACCCTAGCCCAGAATGGAAACCCACCAGCAGACCTACACCTTACCCTCCGATGTGCCCTAATCCTGGTGCGTACGCTGACACTGATCCGTGCGTCCCCACGTGCACTGACCACAGCCGTTGTCCATTCCCTCACCTGTGCCCTAAACCTTGCCGTTCCCTAACCCGAACCCTAGCCCTGAACTGAAACTCACCAGAAGCCCGACACCTTGCCCTCCGCCTTGCCCTAATCCTCATGCGTACGCTGACACTAAACCATGCGTCCGCACGTGCCCTGACACCAGCCCGTGTCCATAACCTCACCTGTGCCCTAAACCTTGCCATTCCCTAACTTGAACCGTAGCCCGGAACGGAAACCCACCAGCAGTCCTACACCTTACCCTCCGCCGTGCCCTAATCCTAATGCGTACGCTGACACTGACACGTGCGTCCGCACGTGCCCTGACCCCAACACGTGTCCGTACCCATCACATGTGCCTTAAAACTTGCCGTCCCCTAACGCGAACCCTAGCCCTGAACGGAATCCCACCAGCAGCCCTACACCTTACCCTCCGCCGTGCCCTAATCCTGAAGTGTACGCTGACACTGAACCTTGCGTCCACACGTGCCCTGAACCCATCCCGTGTCCGTACCCTCAACTGTGCCCTAAACCTTGTCGTTGCCTAACCCGAACCCTAGACCGCAACGGAAACCCACCAGCAGCCCTACACCTTACCCTCCCCCGTGCCCTAATCCTGATGCGTACGCTGACATTGACCCGTGCGTCCGCACGGGCCCTGAACCCAGCCCGTGTGTGTACCCTCACCTGTGCCCTAAACCTTGCCGTTCCATAACCCGAACCGTAGCCCGGAACGGAAACCACGCAGCCGCCCTACACCTTACCCTCCGCTGTGCCCTAATCCTGAAGCGTACGCTGACACTGACCCATGCGTTCGCACGTGCACTGAACCCAGACCGTGTTCGTACCCTCACCTATGCCCTAAAACTTGCTGTTCCCTAACCCGAACCCTAGCCCAGAACGGAAACCCACCAGCAGCCTTACAACTTACCCTCCGCTGTGCCCTAATCCTGATGCATACGCTGACACTAACCCGTGCGTCCGCATGAGACCTGAACCAAGCCCGTGTCCGTAACCTCACCTGTGCCCTAAATCTTGCCGTTCCCTAACCCGAACCCTAGCCCGGAACGAAAAACGACCAGCAGCCCTACACCTTGCCCTCGGCCGTGCCCTAATCCTGATGCGTGCGCTGACACTGTCCCGTGCGTCCGCACGTCCTCTGAACCCAGCCTGTGTCCGTACCCTCACCTGTGCCCTAAACCTTGCCGTTCCCTAACCCGAACCCTAGCCCGGAACGGAAACCCACCAGCAGCCCTACACCTTACCCTCCACGGTGCCATAATCCTGGTGCGTACGCTGACACTGACCCGTGTGTCCGCACATGCCCTGACCCCAGCACGTGTCCGTACCCTCACCTGTGCCCTAAATCTTGACGTTCCCTAACACGAACCCTAGCCAGGAACGGAAACCCAACAGCAGCCCTACACCTTACCCTCCGCCGTGCCCTAATCCTGATGCGTACGCTGACACTGACCAGTGTGTCCACACGTGCCCTGACCCCAGCCCTTGTCTGTTCCCTCGCCTGTGCCCTACACGTTGCCGTTCCCTAACCAGAACCGTAGCCCGGAAGGGAAACCCACCAACAGCCCTACACCTTACACTCCGCCGTGCCCTAATCCTGATGCGTACGCTGACACTGACCCGTGCGTCCGCACATGCCCTGACGCCAGCCCGTGTCCGTACCCTCACCTGTACCCTAAACCTTGCCGTTCCATAACCCGAACCCTAGCATGGAACGGAAACCCACCAGCAGCCCTACACCTTACTCTCCGCCGTGCCCTAATCCTGATGCGTAGGCTGACACTGACCCATACGTCCGCACGTGCCCTGAACACAGCCCGTGTCTGTACCCTCACCTGTGCCCTAAACCTTGCCGTTCCCTAACCCGAACCCTAGCCCAGAACGGAAAACCACCAGCAGCCCTAAACCTTACCCTCCGCCGTGCCCTAATTCTGATGCGTACGCTGACACTGACCGGTGCGTCCGCACGTGCCCTGACCCCAGCCGGTGTCCGTACCCTCACCTGTGCCCTAAACCTTGCCGTTCCCTAACCCGAACCCTAGCCCGGAATGGAAACCCACTAGCAGCCCTAAACCTTACCCTCCACCGTGCCCTAATCCTGATGCGTGCGCTGACACTGACCCGTGCGTCCGCACGTCCTCTGAACCCAGCTCGTGTCCGTACCCTCACCTGTGCCTTAAATCTTGCCGTTCCATAACCCGAACCCTAGCCCAGAATGGAAACCCACCAGCAGACCTACACCTTACCCTCCGATGTGCCCTAATCCTGGTGCGTACGCTGACACTGATCCGTGCGTCCCCACGTGCACTGACCACAGCCGTTGTCCATTCCCTCACCTGTGCCCTAAACCTTGCCGTTCCCTAACCCGAACCCTAGCCCTGAACTGAAACTCACCAGAAGCCCGACACCTTGCCCTCCGCCTTGCCCTAATCCTCATGCGTACGCTGACACTAAACCATGCGTCCGCACGTGCCCTGACACCAGCCCGTGTCCATAACCTCACCTGTGCCCTAAACCTTGCCATTCCCTAACTTGAACCGTAGCCCGGAACGGAAACCCACCAGCAGTCCTACACCTTACCCTCCGCCGTGCCCTAATCCTAATGCGTACGCTGACACTGACACGTGCGTCCGCACGTGCCCTGACCCCAACACGTGTCCGTACCCATCACATGTGCCTTAAAACTTGCCGTCCCCTAACGCGAACCCTAGCCCTGAACAGAATCCCACCAGCAGCCCTACACCTTACCCTCCGCCGTGCCCTAATCCTGAAGTGTACGCTGACACTGAACCTTGCGTCCACACGTGCCCTGAACCCATCCCGTGTCCGTACCCTCAACTGTGCCCTAAACCTTGTCGTTGCCTAACCCGAACCCTAGACCGCAACGGAAACCCACCAGCAGCCCTACACCTTACCCTCCCCCGTGCCCTAATCCTGATGCGTACGCTGACATTGACCCGTGCGTCCGCACGGGCCCTGAACCCAGCCCGTGTGTGTACCCTCACCTGTGCCCTAAACCTTGCCGTTCCATAACCCGAACCGTAGCCCGGAACGGAAACCACGCAGCTGCCCTACACCTTACCCTCCGCTGTGCCCTAATCCTGAAGCGTACGCTGACACTGACCCATGCGTTCGCACGTGCACTGAACCCAGACCGTGTTCGTACCCTCACCTATGCCCTAAAACTTGCTGTTCCCTAACCCGAACCCTAGCCCAGAACGGAAACCCACCAGCAGCCTTACAACTTACCCTCCGCTGTGCCCTAATCCTGATGCATACGCTGACACTAACCCGTGCGTCCGCATGAGACCTGAACCAAGCCCGTGTCCGTAACCTCACCTGTGCCCTAAATCTTGCCGTTCCCTAACCCGAACCCTAGCCCGGAACGAAAAACGACCAGCAGCCCTACACCTTGCCCTCGGCCGTGCCCTAATCCTGATGCGTGCGCTGACACTGTCCCGTGCGTCCGCACGTCCTCTGAACCCAGCCTGTGTCCGTACCCTCACCTGTGCCCTAAACCTTGCCGTTCCCTAACCCGAACCCTAGCCCGGAACGGAAACCCACCAGCAGCCCTACACCTTACCCTCCGCGGTGCCATAATCCTGGTGCGTACGCTGACACTGACCCGTGTGTCCGCACATGCCCTGACCCCAGCACGTGTCCGTACCCTCACCTGTGCCCTAAATCTTGACGTTCCCTAACCCGAACCCTAGCCAGGAACGGAAACCCAACAGCAGCCCTACACCTTACCCTCCGCCGTGCCCTAATCCTGATGCGTACGCTGACACTGACCAGTGTGTCCACACGTGCCCTGACCCCAGCCCTTGTCTGTTCCCTCGCCTGTGCCCTACACGTTGCCGTTCCCTAACCAGAACCGTAGCCCGGAAGGGAAACCCACCAACAGCCCTACACCTTACACTCCGCCGTGCCCTAATCCTGATGCGTACGCTGACACTGACCCGTGCGTCCGCACATGCCCTGACGCCAGCCCGTGTCCGTACCCTCACCTGTACCCTAAACCTTGCCGTTCCATAACTCGAACCCTAGCATGGAACGGAAACCCACCAGCAGCCCTACACCTTACTCTCCGCCGTGCCCTAATCCTGATGCGTAGGCTGACACTGACCCATACGTCCGCACGTGCCCTGAACACAGCCCGTGTCTGTACCCTCACCTGTGCCCTAAACCTTGCCGTTCCCTAACCCGAACCCTAGCCCAGAACGGAAAACCACCAGCAGCCTTAAACCTTACCCTCCGCCGTGCCCTAATTCTGATGCGTACGCTGACACTGACCCGTGCGTCCGCACGTGCCCTGACCCCAGCCGGTGTCCGTACCCTCACCTGTGCCCTAAACCTTGCCGTTCCCTAACCCGAACCCTAGCCCGGAATGGAAACCCACTAGCAGCCCTAAACCTTACCCTCCACCGTGCCCTAATCCTGATGCGTGCGCTGACACTGACCCGTGCGTCCGCACGTCCTCTGAACCCAGCTCGTGTCCGTACCCTCACCTGTGCCCTAAATCTTGCCGTTCCATAACCCGAACCCTAGCCCAGAATGGAAACCCACCAGCAGACCTACACCTTACCCTCCGATGTGCCCTAATCCTGGTGCGTACGCTGACACTGATCCGTGCGTCCCCACGTGCACTGACCACAGCCGGTGTCCGTTCCCTCACCTGTGCCCTAAACCTTGCCGTTCCCTAACCCGAACCCTAGCCCTGAACTGAAACTCACCAGAAGCCCGACACCTTGCCCTCCGCCTTGCCCTAATCCTGATGCGTACGCTGACACTAAACCGTGCGTCCGCACGTGCCCTGACACCAGCCCGTGTCCATAACCTCACCTGTGCCCTAAACCTTGCCATTCCCTAACTTGAACCGTAGCCCGGAACGGAAACCCACCAGCAGTCCTACACCTTACCCTCCGCCGTGCCCTAAATCCTAATGCGTACGCTGACACTGACACGTGCGTCTGCAAGTGCCCTGACCCCAACACGTGTCCGTACCCATCACATGTGCCTTAAACCTTGCCGTCCCCTAACGCGAACCCTAGCCCTGAACGGAATCCCACCAGCAGCCCTACACCTTACCCTCCGCCGTGCCCTAATCCTGAAGTGTACGCTGACACTGAACCTTGCGTCCACACGTGCCCTGAACCCATCCCGTGTCCGTACCCTCAACTGTGCCCTAAACCTTGTCGTTGCCTAACCCGAACCCTAGACCGCAACGGAAACCCACCAGCAGCCCTACACCTTACCCTCTGCCGTGCCCTAATCCTGATGCGTACGCCGACACTGATCCGTGCGTCCGCACGTGCCCTGAACCCAGCCCGTGTCTGTACCCTCACCTGTGCCCTAAACCTTGCCATTCCTTAACCCGAAACCTAGCCCGGAATGGAAACCCACCATCAGACCTACACCTTACCCTCCGCCGTGCCCTAATCCTGATGCGTACGCTGACACTGACCCGTTCATCCGCACGTGCCCTGAACACAGCCCGTGTCCGTACCCTCACCTGTGCCCTAAACCTTGCCGTTCCCTAACCCGAACCCTAACCCGGAAGGGAAACCCACCAGCAGCCCTACACCCTACCATCCGCCGTGCCCTAATCCTGATGCGTACGCTGACACTGACCCGTGCGTCCGCACGTGCTCTGACCCCAGCCTCTGTCCGTACCCTCACCTGTGCCCTAAACCTTGCCGTTCCCTAACCCGAACCCTAGCCTGGAACGGAAACCCACCAGCAGCCCTACACCTTACCCTCCGCCGTGCCCTAATTCTAATCCGTACGCTGACACTGACCCGTGCGTCCGCACGTGCCCTGAACCCAGCCGGTGTCCGTACCCTCACCTGTGCCCTAAACCTTGCCGTTCCCTAACCCGAACCCTAGCCTGGAACGGAAACCCACTAGCAGCCCTACACCTTACCCTCCGCCGTGCCCTAATACTGATGCGTGCGCTGACACTGACTCGTGCATCTGCATGTCCTCTGAACCCAGACCGTGTCCGTACCCTCACCTGTGCCCTAAACCTTGCCGTTCCCTAACCTGAACCCTAGCCCAGAACGGAAACCCACCAGCAGCCCTACACCTTACCCTCCGATGTGCCCTAATCCTGAGGCGTACGCTGACACTGACCCGTGCGTCCGCACGTATCCTGACCCCAGCACGTGTCCGTTCCCTCATCTGTGCCCTAAACCTTGCCGTTCCCTAACCCCAACACTAGCCTGGAATGGAAACCCACCACCAGCCCTACACCTTACCCTCGGCCGTGCCCTAATCCTGATGTGTACGCTGACATTGACCCATGCGTCCACACGTGCCCTGACCGCAGCCCATGTCCGTACACTAACCTGTGCCCTAAACCTTGCCGTTCCCTAACACGAACCCTAGCCCAGAATGGAATCCCACCAGCAGCCCTACACCTTACCCTCCGTCGTGCCCTAATCCTGTTGCGTACGCTGACACTGTCCCGTGCATCCGCACGTGCCCTGAACCAAGCCCGTCTCCGTACCCTCACCTTTGCCCTAAACCTTGCCGTTCCCTAACCCGAACCCTAGCCCGGAACGGAAACCCACCAGCAGACCTAAACGTTACCCTCCGCCGTGCCCTTATCCTGATGCGTACGCTGACACTGACCCTTGTGTCTGCACGTGCCCTGAGCCCAGCCCGTGTCCGTACCCTCACCTGTGCCCTAAACCTTGCCGTTCCCAAAACGAACCCTAGCCCGGAACGGAAACCCACCAGCAGCCCTACACCTTACCCTCCGCCGTGCCCCAATCCTGATGCGTACGCTGACACTGACCCATGCGTCCGCACGTGCCCTGACCCCAGCACGTGTCCGTACCCTCACATGAGCCCTAAACCTTGCCGTCCCCTAATGTGAACCCTAGCCCGGAATGGAATCCCACCTGCAGCCCTAAACCTTACCCTCTGCCGTGCCCTAATCTTATTGCGTTCGCTGACACTGACCCGTGTGTCCGAACGTGCCCTGACCCCAACACGTGTCCGTAACCTCACCTGTGCCCTAAACCTTGCCGTTCCCCTACCCGAACTCTAGCCTGGAAAATAAACCCACCAGCAGCCAACACCTTACCCTCCGCCGTTGCCAAATCATGATGCGTACGCTGACACTGACACATGCATCCGCACGTGCCCTGACCCCAGAACGTGTCCGTACCCTCACCTGTGCCTGAAACCTTGCCATTCCCTAACCCGATCCCTAGCCCGGAACGGAAACCCACCAGCAGCCCTACACCTTACCCTCTGCCGTGCCCTAATCCTGATGCGAACGCTGACACTGACCCGTGCGTCCGCACGTGCCCTGAACCCAGCCTTTGTCTGTACCCTCACCTGTGCCTTAAAACCTTGCCGTTCCCTAACCCGAACCCTACCCCGGAATGGAAACCCACCAGCAGCCCTACACCTTACCCTCCGCCGTGCCCTAATACTGATGCGTGCGCTGACACTGACCCGTGCATCCGCATGTCCTCTGAACCCAGACCATGTCCGTACCCTCACCTGTGCCCTAAACCTTGCCGTTCCCTAACCCGAACCCTAGCCCGGAACGGAAACCCACCAGCAGCCCTACACCTTACCCTCCGATGTGCCCTAATCCTGAGGCGTACGCTGACACTGACCCGTGCGTCCGCACGTATCGTGACCCCAGCACGTGTCCGTTCCCTCATCTGTGCCCTAAACCTTGCCGTTCCCTAACCCCAACACTAGCCTGGAATGGAAACCCACCACCAGCCCTACACCTTACCCTCGGCCGTGCCCTAATCCTGATGTGTACGCTGACATTGACCCATGCGTCCGCACGTGCCCTGACCGCAGCCCATGTCCGTACACTAACCTGTGCCCTAAACCTTGCCGTTCCCTAACACGAACCCTAGCCCAGAATGGAATCCCACCAGCAGCCCTACACCTTACCCTCCGTCGTGCCCAAATCCTGTTGCGTACGCTGACACTGTCCCGTGCATCCGCACGTGCCCTGAACCAAGCCCGTCTCCGTACCCTCACCTTTGCCCTAAACCTTGCCGTTCCCTAACCCGAACCCTAGCCCGGAACGGAAACCCACCAGCAGCCCTACACCTTACCCTGCGCCGTGCCCTAAACCTGATGTGTACGCTGACACTGACCCATGCGTCCGCACGTGCCCTGACCCCAGCCCGTGTCCATACCCTCACCTGTGCCCTAAACCTTGCCGTTCCCTAACCTGAACTGTAGCCCAGTACGGAAACCCACCAGCAGCCCTACACCTTACCCTCCTCCGTGCCCTAATCCTGATGCGTACGCTGACACTGTCCGCTGCGTCCGCACGTGCACTCTCCCCAGCCCGTGTCCGTACCCTCACCTGTGCCCTAAAACTTGCCTTTCCCTAACCCGAACCCTAGCCCGGAATGGAAACCCACCAGCAGCCCTAAACCTTACCCTCCGCCGTGCCCTAATGCTGAGGCGTACGCTGACACTGAACCGTGCGTCCGCACGTGCCCTGTCACCAGCACGTGTCCGTACCCTCTCCTCTGCCCTAAACTTTGCCGTTCCCTAACTCCAACCCTAGCCCGGAACGGAAACCCACCAGCAGCCCTACACCTTACCCTCCCCCGTGCCCTAATCCTGATGCGTACGCTGACATTGACCCGTGCGTCCGCACGGGCCCTGAACCCAGCCCGTGTGTGTACCCTCACCTGTGCCCTAAACCTTGCCGTTCCATAACCCGAACCGTAGCCCGGAACGGAAACCACGCAGCCGCCCTACACCTTACCCTCCGCTGTGCCCTAATCCTGAAGCGTACGCTGACACTGACCCATGCGTTCGCACGTGCACTGAACCCAGACCGTGTTCGTACCCTCACCTATGCCCTAAAACTTGCTGTTCCCTAACCCGAACCCTAGCCCAGAACGGAAACCCACCAGCAGCCTTACAACTTACCCTCCGCTGTGCCCTAATCCTGATGCATACGCTGACACTAACCCGTGCGTCCGCATGAGACCTGAACCAAGCCCGTGTCCGTAACCTCACCTGTGCCCTAAATCTTGCCGTTCCCTAACCCGAACCCTAGCCCGGAACGAAAAACGACCAGCAGCCCTACACCTTGCCCTCGGCCGTGCCCTAATCCTGATGCGTGCGCTGACACTGTCCCGTGCGTCCGCACGTCCTCTGAACCCAGCCTGTGTCCGTACCCTCACCTGTGCCCTAAACCTTGCCGTTCCCTAACCCGAACCCTAGCCCGGAACGGAAACCCACCAGCAGCCCTACACCTTACCCTCCGCGGTGCCATAATCCTGGTGCGTACGCTGACACTGACCCGTGTGTCCGCACATGCCCTGACCCCAGCACGTGTCCGTACCCTCACCTGTGCCCTAAATCTTGACGTTCCCTAACCCGAACCCTAGCCAGGAACGGAAACCCAACAGCAGCCCTACACCTTACCCTCCGCCGTGCCCTAATCCTGATGCGTACGCTGACACTGACCAGTGTGTCCACACGTGCCCTGACCCCAGCCCTTGTCTGTTCCCTCGCCTGTGCCCTACACGTTGCCGTTCCCTAACCAGAACCGTAGCCCGGAAGGGAAACCCACCAACAGCCCTACACCTTACACTCCGCCGTGCCCTAATCCTGATGCGTACGCTGACACTGACCCGTGCGTCCGCACATGCCCTGACGCCAGCCCGTGTCCGTACCCTCACCTGTACCCTAAACCTTGCCGTTCCATAACTCGAACCCTAGCATGGAACGGAAACCCACCAGCAGCCCTACACCTTACTCTCCGCCGTGCCCTAATCCTGATGCGTAGGCTGACACTGACCCATACGTCCGCACGTGCCCTGAACACAGCCCGTGTCTGTACCCTCACCTGTGCCCTAAACCTTGCCGTTCCCTAACCCGAACCCTAGCCCAGAACGGAAAACCACCAGCAGCCTTAAACCTTACCCTCCGCCGTGCCCTAATTCTGATGCGTACGCTGACACTGACCCGTGCGTCCGCACGTGCCCTGACCCCAGCCGGTGTCCGTACCCTCACCTGTGCCCTAAACCTTGCCGTTCCCTAACCCGAACCCTAGCCCGGAATGGAAACCCACTAGCAGCCCTAAACCTTACCCTCCACCGTGCCCTAATCCTGATGCGTGCGCTGACACTGACCCGTGCGTCCGCACGTCCTCTGAACCCAGCTCGTGTCCGTACCCTCACCTGTGCCCTAAATCTTGCCGTTCCATAACCCGAACCCTAGCCCAGAATGGAAACCCACCAGCAGACCTACACCTTACCCTCCGATGTGCCCTAATCCTGGTGCGTACGCTGACACTGATCCGTGCGTCCCCACGTGCACTGACCACAGCCGGTGTCCGTTCCCTCACCTGTGCCCTAAACCTTGCCGTTCCCTAACCCGAACCCTAGCCCTGAACTGAAACTCACCAGAAGCCCGACACCTTGCCCTCCGCCTTGCCCTAATCCTGATGCGTACGCTGACACTAAACCGTGCGTCCGCACGTGCCCTGACACCAGCCCGTGTCCATAACCTCACCTGTGCCCTAAACCTTGCCATTCCCTAACTTGAACCGTAGCCCGGAACGGAAACCCACCAGCAGTCCTACACCTTACCCTCCGCCGTGCCCTAAATCCTAATGCGTACGCTGACACTGACACGTGCGTCTGCAAGTGCCCTGACCCCAACACGTGTCCGTACCCATCACATGTGCCTTAAACCTTGCCGTCCCCTAACGCGAACCCTAGCCCTGAACGGAATCCCACCAGCAGCCCTACACCTTACCCTCCGCCGTGCCCTAATCCTGAAGTGTACGCTGACACTGAACCTTGCGTCCACACGTGCCCTGAACCCATCCCGTGTCCGTACCCTCAACTGTGCCCTAAACCTTGTCGTTGCCTAACCCGAACCCTAGACCGCAACGGAAACCCACCAGCAGCCCTACACCTTACCCTCTGCCGTGCCCTAATCCTGATGCGTACGCCGACACTGATCCGTGCGTCCGCACGTGCCCTGAACCCAGCCCGTGTCTGTACCCTCACCTGTGCCCTAAACCTTGCCATTCCTTAACCCGAAACCTAGCCCGGAATGGAAACCCACCATCAGACCTACACCTTACCCTCCGCCGTGCCCTAATCCTGATGCGTACGCTGACACTGACCCGTTCATCCGCACGTGCCCTGAACACAGCCCGTGTCCGTACCCTCACCTGTGCCCTAAACCTTGCCGTTCCCTAACCCGAACCCTAACCCGGAAGGGAAACCCACCAGCAGCCCTACACCCTACCATCCGCCGTGCCCTAATCCTGATGCGTACGCTGACACTGACCCGTGCGTCCGCACGTGCTCTGACCCCAGCCTCTGTCCGTACCCTCACCTGTGCCCTAAACCTTGCCGTTCCCTAACCCGAACCCTAGCCTGGAACGGAAACCCACCAGCAGCCCTACACCTTACCCTCCGCCGTGCCCTAATTCTAATCCGTACGCTGACACTGACCCGTGCGTCCGCACGTGCCCTGAACCCAGCCGGTGTCCGTACCCTCACCTGTGCCCTAAACCTTGCCGTTCCCTAACCCGAACCCTAGCCTGGAACGGAAACCCACTAGCAGCCCTACACCTTACCCTCCGCCGTGCCCTAATACTGATGCGTGCGCTGACACTGACTCGTGCATCTGCATGTCCTCTGAACCCAGACCGTGTCCGTACCCTCACCTGTGCCCTAAACCTTGCCGTTCCCTAACCTGAACCCTAGCCCAGAACGGAAACCCACCAGCAGCCCTACACCTTACCCTCCGATGTGCCCTAATCCTGAGGCGTACGCTGACACTGACCCGTGCGTCCGCACGTATCCTGACCCCAGCACGTGTCCGTTCCCTCATCTGTGCCCTAAACCTTGCCGTTCCCTAACCCCAACACTAGCCTGGAATGGAAACCCACCACCAGCCCTACACCTTACCCTCGGCCGTGCCCTAATCCTGATGTGTACGCTGACATTGACCCATGCGTCCACACGTGCCCTGACCGCAGCCCATGTCCGTACACTAACCTGTGCCCTAAACCTTGCCGTTCCCTAACACGAACCCTAGCCCAGAATGGAATCCCACCAGCAGCCCTACACCTTACCCTCCGTCGTGCCCTAATCCTGTTGCGTACGCTGACACTGTCCCGTGCATCCGCACGTGCCCTGAACCAAGCCCGTCTCCGTACCCTCACCTTTGCCCTAAACCTTGCCGTTCCCTAACCCGAACCCTAGCCCGGAACGGAAACCCACCAGCAGACCTAAACGTTACCCTCCGCCGTGCCCTTATCCTGATGCGTACGCTGACACTGACCCTTGTGTCTGCACGTGCCCTGAGCCCAGCCCGTGTCCGTACCCTCACCTGTGCCCTAAACCTTGCCGTTCCCAAAACGAACCCTAGCCCGGAACGGAAACCCACCAGCAGCCCTACACCTTACCCTCCGCCGTGCCCCAATCCTGATGCGTACGCTGACACTGTCCCATGCGTCCGCACGTGCCCTGACCGCAGCCCGTGTCCGTACCCTCACCTGTGCCCTAAACCTTAACGTTCCCTAACCCGAACCCTAGCCCGGAACGGAAACCCACCAGCAGTCCTACACCTTACCCTCCGTCGTGCACTAATTCTGATGCGTACGCTGACACTGACCCATGCGTCCGCACGTGCCCTGACCCCAGCACGTGTCCGTACCCTCACATGAGCCCTAAACCTTGCCGTCCCCTAATGTGAACCCTAGCCCGGAATGGAATCCCACCTGCAGCCCTAAACCTTACCCTCTGCCGTGCCCTAATCTTATTGCGTTCGCTGACACTGACCCGTGTGTCCGAACGTGCCCTGACCCCAACACGTGTCCGTAACCTCACCTGTGCCCTAAACCTTGCCGTTCCCCTACCCGAACTCTAGCCTGGAAAATAAACCCACCAGCAGCCAACACCTTACCCTCCGCCGTTGCCAAATCATGATGCGTACGCTGACACTGACACATGCATCCGCACGTGCCCTGACCCCAGAACGTGTCCGTACCCTCACCTGTGCCTGAAACCTTGCCATTCCCTAACCCGATCCCTAGCCCGGAACGGAAACCCACCAGCAGCCCTACACCTTACCCTCTGCCGTGCCCTAATCCTGATGCGAACGCTGACACTGACCCGTGCGTCCGCACGTGCCCTGAACCCAGCCTTTGTCTGTACCCTCACCTGTGCCTTAAAACCTTGCCGTTCCCTAACCCGAACCCTACCCCGGAATGGAAACCCACCAGCAGCCCTACACCTTACCCTCCGCCGTGCCCTAATACTGATGCGTGCGCTGACACTGACCCGTGCATCCGCATGTCCTCTGAACCCAGACCATGTCCGTACCCTCACCTGTGCCCTAAACCTTGCCGTTCCCTAACCCGAACCCTAGCCCGGAACGGAAACCCACCAGCAGCCCTACACCTTACCCTCCGATGTGCCCTAATCCTGAGGCGTACGCTGACACTGACCCGTGCGTCCGCACGTATCGTGACCCCAGCACGTGTCCGTTCCCTCATCTGTGCCCTAAACCTTGCCGTTCCCTAACCCCAACACTAGCCTGGAATGGAAACCCACCACCAGCCCTACACCTTACCCTCGGCCGTGCCCTAATCCTGATGTGTACGCTGACATTGACCCATGCGTCCGCACGTGCCCTGACCGCAGCCCATGTCCGTACACTAACCTGTGCCCTAAACCTTGCCGTTCCCTAACACGAACCCTAGCCCAGAATGGAATCCCACCAGCAGCCCTACACCTTACCCTCCGTCGTGCCCAAATCCTGTTGCGTACGCTGACACTGTCCCGTGCATCCGCACGTGCCCTGAACCAAGCCCGTCTCCGTACCCTCACCTTTGCCCTAAACCTTGCCGTTCCCTAACCCGAACCCTAGCCCGGAACGGAAACCCACCAGCAGCCCTACACCTTACCCTGCGCCGTGCCCTAAACCTGATGTGTACGCTGACACTGACCCATGCGTCCGCACGTGCCCTGACCCCAGCCCGTGTCCATACCCTCACCTGTGCCCTAAACCTTGCCGTTCCCTAACCTGAACTGTAGCCCAGTACGGAAACCCACCAGCAGCCCTACACCTTACCCTCCTCCGTGCCCTAATCCTGATGCGTACGCTGACACTGTCCGCTGCGTCCGCACGTGCACTCTCCCCAGCCCGTGTCCGTACCCTCACCTGTGCCCTAAAACTTGCCTTTCCCTAACCCGAACCCTAGCCCGGAATGGAAACCCACCAGCAGCCCTAAACCTTACCCTCCGCCGTGCCCTAATGCTGAGGCGTACGCTGACACTGAACCGTGCGTCCGCACGTGCCCTGTCACCAGCACGTGTCCGTACCCTCTCCTCTGCCCTAAACTTTGCCGTTCCCTAACTCCAACCCTAGCCCGGAACGGAAACCCACCAGCAGCCCTACACCTTACCCTCCCCCGTGCCCTAATCCTGATGCGTACGCTGACATTGACCCGTGCGTCCGCACGGGCCCTGAACCCAGCCCGTGTGTGTACCCTCACCTGTGCCCTAAACCTTGCCGTTCCATAACCCGAACCGTAGCCCGGAACGGAAACCACGCAGCCGCCCTACACCTTACCCTCCGCTGTGCCCTAATCCTGAAGCGTACGCTGACACTGACCCATGCGTTCGCACGTGCACTGAACCCAGACCGTGTTCGTACCCTCACCTATGCCCTAAAACTTGCTGTTCCCTAACCCGAACCCTAGCCCAGAACGGAAACCCACCAGCAGCCTTACAACTTACCCTCCGCTGTGCCCTAATCCTGATGCATACGCTGACACTAACCCGTGCGTCCGCATGAGACCTGAACCAAGCCCGTGTCCGTAACCTCACCTGTGCCCTAAATCTTGCCGTTCCCTAACCCGAACCCTAGCCCGGAACGAAAAACGACCAGCAGCCCTACACCTTGCCCTCGGCCGTGCCCTAATCCTGATGCGTGCGCTGACACTGTCCCGTGCGTCCGCACGTCCTCTGAACCCAGCCTGTGTCCGTACCCTCACCTGTGCCCTAAACCTTGCCGTTCCCTAACCCGAACCCTAGCCCGGAACGGAAACCCACCAGCAGCCCTACACCTTACCCTCCGCGGTGCCATAATCCTGGTGCGTACGCTGACACTGACCCGTGTGTCCGCACATGCCCTGACCCCAGCACGTGTCCGTACCCTCACCTGTGCCCTAAATCTTGACGTTCCTTAACCCGAACCCTAGCCAGGAACGGAAAACCAACAGCAGCCCTACACCTTACCCTCCACCGTGCCCTAATCCTGATGCGTACGCTGACACTGACCAGTGTGTCCACACGTGCCCTGACCCCAGCCCTTGTCTGTTCCCTCGCCTGTGCCCTACACGTTGCCGTTCCCTAACCAGAACCGTAGCCCCGAAGGGAAACCCACCAACAGCCCTACACCTTACACTCCGCCGTGCCCTAATCCTGATGCGTACGCTGACACTGACCCGTGCGTCCGCACATGCCCTGACGCCAGCCCGTGTCCGTACCCTCACCTGTACCCTAAACCTTGCCGTTCCATAACCCGAACCCTAGCATGGAACGGAAACCCACCAGCAGCCCTACACCTTACTCTCCGCCGTGCCCTAATCCTGATGCGTAGGCTGACACTGACCCATACGTCCGCACGTGCCCTGACCCCAGCCGGTGTCCGTACCCTCACCTGTGCCCTAAACCTTGCCGTTCCCTAACCCGAACCCTAGCCCGGAATGGAAACCCACTAGCAGCCCTAAACCTTACCCTCCACCGTGCCCTAATCCTGATGCGTGCGCTGACACTGACCCGTGCGTCCGCACGTCCTCTGAACCCAGCTCGTGTCCGTACCCTCACCTGTGCCCTAAATCTTGCCGTTCCATAACCCGAACCCTAGCCCAGAATGGAAACCCACCAGCAGACCTACACCTTACCCTCCGATGTGCCCTAATCCTGGTGCGTACGCTGACACTGATCCGTGCGTCCCCACGTGCACTGACCACAGCCGGTGTCCGTTCCCTCACCTGTGCCCTAAACCTTGCCGTTCCCTAACCCGAACCCTAGCCCTGAACTGAAACTCACCAGAAGCCCGACACCTTGCCCTCCGCCTTGCCCTAATCCTGATGCGTACGCTGACACTAAACCGTGCGTCCGCACGTGCCCTGACACCAGCCCGTGTCCATAACCTCACCTGTGCCCTAAACCTTGCCATTCCCTAACTTGAACCGTAGCCCGGAACGGAAACCCACCAGCAGTCCTACACCTTACCCTCCGCCGTGCCCTAAATCCTAATGCGTACGCTGACACTGACACGTGCGTCCGCAAGTGCCCTGACCCCAACACGTGTCCGTACCCATCACATGTGCCTTAAACCTTGCCGTCCCCTAACGTGAACCCTAGCCCTGAACGGAATCCCACCAGCAGCCCTACACCTTACCCTCCGCCGTGCCCTAATCCTGAAGTGTACGCTGACACTGAACCTTGCGTCCACACGTGCCCTGAACCCATCCCGTGTCCGTACCCTCAACTGTGCCCTAAACCTTGTCGTTGCCTAACCCGAACCCTAGACCGCAACGGAAACCCACCAGCAGCCCTACACCTTACCCTCTGCCGTGCCCTAATCCTGATGCGTACGCCGACACTGATCCGTGCGTCCGCACGTGCCCTGAACCCAGCCCGTGTCTGTACCCTCACCTGTGCCCTAAACCTTGCCATTCCTTAACCCGAAACCTAGCCCGGAATGGAAACCCACCATCAGACCTACACCTTACCCTCCGCCGTGACCTAATCCTGATGCGTACGCTGACACTGACCCGTTCATCCGCACGTGCCCTGAACACAGCCCGTGTCCGTACCCTCACCTGTGCCCTAAACCTTGCCGTTCCCTAACCCGAACCCTAACCCGGAAGGGAAACCCACCAGCAGCCCTACACCCTACACTCCGCCGTGCCCTAATCCTGATGCGTACGCTGACACTGACCCGTGCGTCCGCACGTGCTCTGACCCCAGCCTCTGTCCGTACCCTCACCTGTGCCCTAAACCTTGCAGTTCCCTAACCCGAACCCTAGCCTGGAACGGAAACCCACCAGCAGCCCTACACCTTACCCTCCGCCGTGCCCTAATTCTAATCCGTACGCTGACACTGACCCGTGCGTCCGCACGTGCCCTGAACCCAGCCGGTGTCCGTACCCTCACCTGTGCCCTAAACCTTGCCGTTCCCTAACCCGAACCCTAGCCTGGAACGGAAACCCACTAGCAGCCCTACACCTTACCCTCCGCCGTGCCCTAATACTGATGCGTGCGCTGACACTGACTCGTGCATCCGCATGTCCTCTGAACCCAGACCGTGTCCGTACCCTCACCTGTGCCCTAAACCTTGCCGTTCCCTAACCTGAACCCTAGCCCAGAACGGAAACCCACCAGCAGCCCTACACCTTACCCTCCGATGTGCCCTAATCCTGAGGCGTACGCTGACACTGACCCGTGCGTCCGCACGTATCCTGACCCCAGCACGTGTCCGTTCCCTCATCTGTGCCCTAAACCTTGCCGTTCCCTAACCCCAACACTAGCCTGGAATGGAAACCCACCACCAGCCCTACACCTTACCCTCGGCCGTGCCCTAATCCTGATGTGTACGCTGACATTGACCCATGCGTCCACACGTGCCCTGACCGCAGCCCATGTCCGTACACTAACCTGTGCCCTAAACCTTGCCGTTCCCTAACACGAACCCTAGCCCAGAATGGAATCCCACCAGCAGCCCTACACCTTACCCTCCGTCGTGCCCTAATCCTGTTGCGTACGCTGACACTGTCCCGTGCATCCGCACGTGCCCTGAACCAAGCCCGTCTCCGTACCCTCACCTTTGCCCTAAACCTTGCCGTTCCCTAACCCGAACCCTAGCCCGGAACGGAAACCCACCAGCAGACCTAAACGTTACCCTCCGCCGTGCCCTTATCCTGATGCGTACGCTGACACTGACCCTTGTGTCTGCACGTGCCCTGAGCCCAGCCCGTGTCCGTACCCTCACCTGTGCCCTAAACCTTGCCGTTCCCAAAACGAACCCTAGTCCGGAACGGAAACCCACCAGCAGCCCTACACCTTACCCTCCGCCGTGCCCCAATCCTGATGCGTACGCTGACACTGTCCCATGCGTCCGCACGTGCCCTGACTGCAGCCCGTGTCCGTACCCTCACCTGTGCCCTAAACCTTAACGTTCCCTAACCCGAACCCTAGCCCGGAACGGAAACCCACCAGCAGTCCTACACCTTACCCTCCGTCGTGCACTAATTCTGATGCGTACGCTGACACTGACCCATGCGTCCGCACGTGCCCTGACCCCAGCACGTGTCCGTACCCTCACATGTGCCCTAAACCTTGCCGTCCCCTAATGCGAACCCTAGCCCGGAATGGAATCCCACCAGCAGCCCTAAACCTTACCCTCTGCCGTGCCCTAATCTTATTGCGTTCGCTGACACTGACCCGTGTGTCCGAACGTGCCCTGACCCCAACACGTGTCCGTAACCTCACCTGTGCCCTAAACCTTGCCGTTCCCCTACCCGAACTCTAGCCTGGAAAATAAACCCACCAGCAGCCAACACCTTACCCTCCGCCGTTGCCAAATCCTGATGCGTACGCTGACACTGACACATGCATCCGCACGTGCCCTGACCCCAGAACGTGTCCGTACCCTCACCTGTGCCTGAAACCTTGCCATTCCCTAACCCGATCCCTAGCCCGGAACGGAAACCCACCAGCAGCCCTACACCTTACCCTCTGCCGTGCCCTAATCCTGATGCGAACGCTGACACTGACCCGTGCGTCCGCACGTGCCCTGAACCCAGCCCTTGTCTGTACACTCACCTGTGCCTTAAAACCTTGCCGTTCCCTAACCCGAACCCTACCCCGAAATGGAAACCCACCAGCAGCCCTACACCTTACCCTCCGCCGTGCCCTAATCCTCATGCAAACGCTGACACTGACCCGTGCGTCCGCACGTGCCCTGAACCCAGCCCGTGTCTGTAACCTCACCTGTGCCCTAAACCTTGCCGTTCCCTAACCCGAACCCTAGCCCGGAACGGAAACCCACTAGCAGCCCTACACCCTACCCTCCGCCATGCCCTAATCCTGATGCGTACGCTGACACTGACCCGTGCGTCCGGACGTGCTGTGACCCCAGCCTCTGTCCGTACCCTCACCTGTGCCCTAAACCTTGCCGTTCCCTAACCCGATCCCTAGCCTGTAACGGAAACCCACCAGCATCCCTACACCTTACCCTCCGCCGTGCCCTAATCCTTATCTGTACGCTGACACTGACCCGTGCGTCCGCACGTGCCCTGACCCCAGCCGGTGTCCGTACCCTCATCTGTGCCCTAAACCTTGCCGTTCCCTAACCCGAACCCTAGCCCGGAATGGAAACCCACTAGCAGCCCTAAACCTTACCCTCCACCGTGCCCTAATCCTGATGCGTGCGCTGACACTGACCCGTGCGTCCGCACGTCCTCTGAACCCAGCTCGTGTCCGTACCCTCACCTGTGCCCTAAATCTTGCCGTTCCATAACCCGAACCCTAGCCCAGAATGGAAACCCACCAGCAGACCTACACCTTACCCTCCGATGTGCCCTAATCCTGGTGCGTACGCTGACACTGATCCGTGCGTCCCCACGTGCACTGACCACAGCCGGTGTCCGTTCCCTCACCTGTGCCCTAAACCTTGCCGTTCCCTAACCCGAACCCTAGCCCTGAACTGAAACTCACCAGAAGCCCGACACCTTGCCCTCCGCCTTGCCCTAATCCTGATGCGTACGCTGACACTAAACCGTGCGTCCGCACGTGCCCTGACACCAGCCCGTGTCCATAACCTCACCTGTGCCCTAAACCTTGCCATTCCCTAACTTGAACCGTAGCCCGGAACGGAAACCCACCAGCAGTCCTACACCTTACCCTCCGCCGTGCCCTAAATCCTAATGCGTACGCTGACACTGACACGTGCGTCCGCACGTGCCCTGACCCCAACACGTGTCCGTACCCATCACATGTGCCTTAAACCTTGCCGTCCCCTCACGCGAACCCTAGCCCTGAACGGAATCCCACCAGCAGCCCTACACCTTACCCTCCGCCGTGCCCTAATCCTGAAGTGTACGCTGACACTGAACCTTGCGTCCACACGTGCCCTGAACCCATCCCGTGTCCGTACCCTCAACTGTGCCCTAAACCTTGTCGTTGCCTAACCCGAACCCTAGACCGCAACGGAAACCCACCAGCAGCCCTACACCTTACCCTCTGCCGTGCCCTAATCCTGATGCGTACGCCGACACTGATCCGTGCGTCCGCACGTGCCCTGAACCCAGCCCGTGTCTGTACCCTCACCTGTGCCCTAAACCTTGCCATTCCTTAACCCGAAACCTAGCCCGGAATGGAAACCCACCATCAGACCTACACCTTACCCTCCGCCGTGCCCTAATCCTGATGCGTACGCTGACACTGACCCGTTCATCCGCACGTGCCCTGAACACAGCCCGTGTCCGTACCCTCACCTGTGCCCTAAACCTTGCCGTTCCCTAACCCGAACCCTAACCCGGAAGGGAAACCCACCAGCAGCCCTACACCCTACACTCCGCCGTGCCCTAATCCTGATGCGTACACTGACACTGACCCGTGCGTCCGCACGTGCTCTGACCCCAGCCTATGTCCGTACCCTCACCTGTGCCCTAAACCTTGCCGTTCCCTAACCCGAACCCTAGCCTGGAACGGAAACCCACCAGCAGCCCTACACCTTACCCTCCGCCGTGCCCTAATTCTAATCCGTACGCTGACACTGACCCGTGCGTCCGCACGTGCCCTGAACCCAGCCGGTGTCCGTACCCTCACCTGTGCCCTAAACCTTGCCGTTCCCTAACCCGAACCCTAGCCTGGAACGGAAACCCACTAGCAGCCCTACACCTTACCCTCCGCCGTGCCCTAATACTGATGCGTGCGCTGACACTGACTCGTGCATCCGCATGTCCTCTGAACCCAGACCGTGTCCGTACCCTCACCTGTGCCCTAAACCTTGCCGTTCCCTAACCTGAACCCTAGCCCAGAACGGAAACCCACCAGCAGCCCTACACCTTACCCTCCGATGTGCCCTAATCCTGAGGCGTACGCTGACACTGACCCGTGCGTCCGCACGTATCCTGACCCCAGCACGTGTCCGTTCCCTCATCTGTGCCCTAAACCTTGCCGTTCCCTAACCCCAACACTAGCCTGGAATGGAAACCCACCACCAGCCCTACACCTTACCCTCGGCCGTGCCCTAATCCTGATGTGTACGCTGACATTGACCCATGCGTCCACACGTGCCCTGACCGCAGCCCATGTCCGTACACTAACCTGTGCCCTAAACCTTGCCGTTCCCTAACACGAACCCTAGCCCAGAATGGAATCCCACCAGCAGCCCTACACCTTACCCTCCGTCGTGCCCTAATCCTGTTGCGTACGCTGACACTGTCCCGTGCATCCGCACGTGCCCTGAACCAAGCCCGTCTCCGTACCCTCACCTTTGCCCTAAACCTTGCCGTTCCCTAACCCGAACCCTAGCCCGGAACGGAAACCCACCAGCAGACCTAAACGTTACCCTCCGCCGTGCCCTTATCCTGATGCGTACGCTGACACTGACCCTTGTGTCTGCACGTGCCCTGAGCCCAGCCCGTGTCCGTACCCTCACCTGTGCCCTAAACCTTGCCGTTCCCAAAACGAACCCTAGCCCGGAACGGAAACCCACCAGCAGCCCTACACCTTACCCTCCGCCGTGCCCCAATCCTGATGCGTACGCTGACACTGTCCCATGCGTCCGCACGTGCCCTGACCGCAGCCCGTGTCCGTACCCTCACCTGTGCCCTAAACCTTAACGTTCCCTAACCCGAACCCTAGCCCGGAACGGAAACCCACCAGCAGTCCTACACCTTACCCTCCGTCGTGCACTAATTCTGATGCGTACGCTGACACTGACCCATGCGTCCGCACGTGCCCTGACCCCAGCACGTGTCCGTACCCTCACATGTGCCCTAAACCTTGCCGTCCCCTAATGCGAACCCTAGCCCGGAATGGAATCCCACCAGCAGCCCTAAACCTTACCCTCTGCCGTGCCCTAATCTTATTGCGTTCGCTGACACTGACCCGTGTGTCCGAACGTGCCCTGACCCCAACACGTGTCCGTAACCTCACCTGTGCCCTAAACCTTGCCGTTCCCCTACCCGAACTCTAGCCTGGAAAATAAACCCACCAGCAGCCAACACCTTACCCTCCGCCGTTGCCAAATCCTGATGCGTACGCTGACACTGACACATGCATCCGCACGTGCCCTGACCCCAGAACGTGTCCGTACCCTCACCTGTGCCTGAAACCTTGCCATTCCCTAACCCGATCCCTAGCCCGGAACGGAAACCCACCAGCAGCCCTACACCTTACCCTCTGCCGTGCCCTAATCCTGATGCGAACGCTGACACTGACCCGTGCGTCCGCACGTGCCCTGAACCCAGCCCTTGTCTGTACCCTCACCTGTGCCTTAAAACCTTGCCGTTCCCTAACCCGAACCCTACCCCGGAATGGAAACCCACCAGCAGCCCTACACCTTACCCTCCGCCGTGCCCTAATCCTCATGCAAACGCTGACACTGACCCGTGCGTCCGCACGTGCCCTGAACCCAGCCCGTGTCTGTAACCTCACCTGTGCCCTAAACCTTGCCGTTCCCTAACCCGAACCCTAGCCCGGAACGGAAACCCACTAGCAGCCCTACACCCTACCCTCCGCCATGCCCTAATCCTGATGCGTACGCTGACACTGACCCGTGCGTCCGGACGTGCTGTGACCCCAGCCTCTGTCCGTACCCTCACCTGTGCCCTAAACCTTGCCGTTCCCTAACCCGATCCCTAGCCTGTAACGGAAACCCACCAGCAGCCCTACACCTTACCCTCCGCCGTGCCCTAATCCTTATCTGTACGCTGACACTGACCCGTGCGTCCGCACGTGCCCTGACCCCAGCCGGTGTCCGTACCCTCATCTGTGCCCTAAACCTTGCCGTTCCCTAACCCGAACCCTAGCCCGGAATGGAAACCCACTAGCAGCCCTAAACCTTACCCTCCACCGTGCCCTAATCCTGATGCGTGCGCTGACACTGACCCGTGCGTCCGCACGTCCTCTGAACCCAGCTCGTGTCCGTACCCTCACCTGTGCCCTAAATCTTGCCGTTCCATAACCCGAACCCTAGCCCAGAACGGAAACCCACCAGCAGACCTACACCTTACCCTCCGATGTGCCCTAATCCTGGTGCGTACGGTGACACTGATCCGTGCGTCCCCACGTGCACTGACCACAGCCGGTGTCCGTTCCCTCACCTGTGCCCTAAACCTTGCCGTTCCCTAACCCGAACCCTAGCCCTGAACTGAAACTCACCAGAAGCCCGACACCTTGCCCTCCGCCTTGCCCTAATCCTGATGCGTACGCTGACACTAAACCGTGCGTCCGCACGTGCCCTGACACCAGCCCGTGTCCATAACCTCACCTGTGCCCTAAACCTTGCCATTCCCTAACTTGAACCGTAGCCCGGAACGGAAACCCACCAGCAGTCCTAAACCTTACCCTCCACCGTGCCCTAATCCTAATGCGTACGCTGACACTGACACGTGCGTCCGCACGTGCCCTGACCCCAACATGTGTCCGTACCCATCACATGTGCCTTAAACCTTGCCGTCCCCTAACGCGAACCCTAGCCCTGAACGGAATCCCACCAGCAGCCCTACACCTTACCCTCCGCCGTGCCCTAATCCTGAAGTGTACGCTGACACTGAACCTTGCGTCCACACGTGCCCTGAACCCATCCCGTGTCCATACCCTCAACTGTGCCCTAAACCTTGTCGTTGCCTAACCCGAACCCTAGACCGCAACGGAAACCCACCAGCAGCCCTACACCTTACCCTCTGCCGTGCCCTAATCCTGATGCGTACGCCGACACTGATCCATGCGTCCGCACGTGCCCTGAACCCAGCCCGTGTCTGTACCCTCACCTGTGCCCTAAACCTTGCCATTCCTTAACCCGAAACCTAGCCCGGAATGGAAACCCACGATCAGACCTACACCTTACCCTCCGCCGTGCCCTAATCCTGATGCGTACGCTGACACTAACCCGTTCATCCGCACGTGCCCTGAACACAGCCCGTGTCCGTACCCTCACCTGTGCCCTAAACCTTGCCGTTCCCTAACCCGAACCCTAACCCGTAAGGGAAACCCACCAGCAGCCCTACACCCTACCCTCCGCCGTGCCCTAATCCTGATGCGTACGCTGACACTGACCCGTGCGTCCGCACGTGCTCTGACCCCAGCCTCTGTCCGTACCCTCACCTGTGCCCTAAACCTTGCCGTTCCCTAACCCGAACCCTAGCCTGGAACGGAAACCCACCAGCAGCCCTACACCTTACCCTCCGCCGTGCCCTAATTCTAATCCGTACGCTGACACTGACCCGTGCGTCCGCACGTGCCCTGAACCCAGCCGGTGTCCGTACCCTCACCTGTGCCCTAAACCTTGCCGTTCCCTAACCCGAACCCTAGCCTGGAACGGAAACCCACTAGCAGCCCTACACCTTACCCTCCGCCGTGCCCTAATACTGATGCGTGCGCTGACACTGACCCGTGCATCCGCATGTCCTCTGAACCCAGACCGTGTCCGTACCCTCACCTGTGCCCTAAACCTTGCCGTTCCCTAACCTGAACCCTAGCCCAGAACGGAAACCCACCAGCAGCCCTACACCTTACCCTCCGATGTGCCCTAATCCTGAGGCGTACGCTGACACTGACCCGTGCGTCCGCACGTATCCTGACCCCAGCACGTGTCCGTTCCCTCATCTGTGCCCTAAACCTTGCCGTTCCCTAACCCCAACACTAGCCTGGAATGGAAACCCACCACCAGCCCTACACCATACCCACGGCCGTGCCCTAATCCTGATGTGTACGCTGAAATTGACCCATGCGTCCGCACGTGCCCTGACCGCAGCCCATGTCCGTACACTAACCTGTGCCCTAAACCTTGCCGTTCCCTAACATGAACCCTAGCCCAGAATGGAATCCCACCAGCAGCCCTACACCTTACCCTCCGTCGTGCCCTAATCCTGTTGCGTACGCTGACACTGTCCCGTGCATCCGCACGTGCCCTGAACCAAGCCCGTCTCCGTACCCTCACCTTTGCCCTAAACCTTGCCGTTCCCTAACCCGAACCCTAGCCCGGAACAGAAACCCACCAGCAGCCCTACACCTTACCCTGCGCCGTGCCCTAAACCTGATGTGTACGCTGACACTGACCCATGCGTCCGCACGTGCCCTGACCCCAGCCCGTGTCCATACCCTCACCTGTGCCCTAAACCTTGCCGTTCCCTAACCTGAACTGTAGCCCAGTACGGAAACCCACCAGCAGCCCTACACCTTACCCTCCTCCGTGCCCTAATCCTGATGCGTACGCTGACACTGTCCGCTGCGTCCGCACGTGCACTCTCCCCAGCCCGTGTCCGTACCCTCACCTGTGCCCTAAAACTTGCCTTTCCCTAACCCGAACCCTAGCCCGGAATGGAAACCCACCAGCAGCCCTAAACCTTACCCTCCGCCGTGCCCTAAAGCTGAGGCGTACGCTGACACTGAACCGTGCGTCCGCACGTGCCCTGTCACCAGCACGTGTACGTACCCTCTCCTCTGCCCTAAACCTTGCCGTTCCCTAACTCCAACCCCAGCCCGGAACGGAAACCCACCAGCAGCCCTACACCTTACCCTCCCCCGTGCACTAATCCTGATGCGTACGCTGACATTGACCCGTGCGTCCGCACGGGCCCTGAACCCAGCCCGTGTGTGTACCCTCACCTGTGCCCTAAACCTTGCCGTTCCATAACCCGAACCGTAGCCCGGAACGGAAACCACGCAGCCGCCCTACACCTTACCCTCCGCTGTGCCCTAATCCTGAAGCGTACGCTGACACTGACCCATGCGTTCGCACGTGCACTGAACCCAGACCGTGTTCGTACCCTCACCTATGCCCTAAAACTTTCCGTTCCCTAACCCGAACCCTAGCCCAGAACGGAAACCCACCAGCAGCCTTACAACTTACCCTCCGCTGTGCCCTAATCCTGATGCATACGCTGACACTAACCCGTGCGTCCGCACGAGACCTGAACCAAGCCCGTGTTCGTAACCTCACCTGTGCCCTAAATCTTGCCGTTCCCTAACCCGAACCCTAGCCCGGAACGAAAAACGACCAGCAGCCCTACACCTTGCCCTCGGCCGTGCCCTAATCCTGATGCGTGCGCTGACACTGTCCCGTGCGTCCGCACGTCCTCTGAACCCAGCCTGTGTCCGTACCCTCACCTGTGCCCTAAACCTTGCCGTTCCCTAACCCGAACCCTAGCCCGGAACGGAAACCCACCAGCAGCCCTACACCTTACCCTCCGCGGTGCCATAATCCTGGTGCATACGCTGACACTGACCCGTGTGTCCGCACATGCCCTGACCCCAGCACGTGTCCGTACCCTCACCTGTGCCCTAAACCTTGACGTTCCCTAACCCGAACCCTAGCCAGGAACGGAAACCCAACAGCAGCCCTACACCTTACCCTACGCCGTGCCCTAATCCTGATGCGTATGCTGACACTGACCAGTGTGTCCACACGTGCCCTGACCCCAGCCCTTGTCTGTTCCCTCACCTGTGCCCTACACGTTGCCGTTCCCTAAGCAGAACCGTAGCCCGGAAGGGAAACCCACCAACAGCCCTACACCTTACACTCCGCCGTGCCCTAATCCTGATGCGTACGCTGACACTGACCCGTGCGTCCGCACATGCCCTGACGCCAGCCCGTGTCCGTACCCTCACCTGTGCCCTAAACCTTGCCGTTCCATAACCCGAACCCTAGCATGGAACGGAAACCCACCAGCAGCCCTACACCTTACTCTCCGCCGTGCCCTAATCCTGATGCGTAGGCTGACACTGACCCATACGTCCGCACGTGCCCTGAACACAGCCCGTGTCTGTACCCTCACCTGTGCCCTAAACCTTGCCGTTCCCTAACCCGAACCCTAGCCCAGAACGGAAAACCACCAGCAGCCTTAAACCTTACCCTCCGCCGTGCCCTAATTCTGATGCGTACGCTGACACTGACCCGTGCGTCCGCACGGGCCCTGACCCCAGCCGGTGTCCGTACCCTCACCTGTGCCCTAAACCTTGCCGTTCCCTAACCCGAACCCTAGCCCGGAATGGAAACCCACTAGCAGCCCTAAACCTTACCCTCCACCGTGCCCTAATCCTGATGCGTGCGCTGACACTGACCCGTGCGTCCGCACGTCCTCTGAACCCAGCTCGTGTCCGTACCCTCACCTGTGCCCTAAATCTTGCCGTTCCATAACCCGAACCCTAGCCCAGAACGGAAACCCACCAGCAGACCTACACCTTACCCTCCGATGTGCCCTAATCCTGGTGTGTACGCTGACACTGATACGTGCGTCCCCACGTGCACTGACCACAGCCGGTGTCCGTTCCCTCACCTGTGCCCTAAACCTTGCCGTTCCCTAACCCGAACCCTAGCCCTGAACTGAAACTCACCAGAAGCCCGACACCTTGCCCTCCGCCTTGCCCTAATCCTGATGTGTACGCTGACACTAAACCGTGCGTCCGCACGTGCCCTGACACCAGCCCGTGTCCATAACCTCACCTGTGCCCTAAACCTTGCCATTCCCTAACTTGAACCGTAGCCCAGAACGGAAACCCACCAGCAGTCCTACACCTTACCCTCCGCCGTGCCCTAATCCTAATGCGTACGCTGACACTGACACGTGCGTCCGCACGTGCCCTGACCCCAACACGTGTCCGTACCCATCACATGTGCCTTAAACCTTGACGTCCCCTAACGCGAACCCTAGCCCTGAACGGAATCCCACCAGCAGCCCTACACCTTACCCTCCGCCGTGCCCTAATCCTGAAGTGTACGCTGACACTGAACCTTGCGTCCACACGTGCCCTGAACCCATCCCGTGTCCGTACCCTCAACTGTGCCCTAAACCTTGTCGTTGCCTAACCCGAACCCTAGACCGCAACGGAAACCCACCAGCAGCCCTACACCTTACCCTCTGCCGTGCCCTAATCCTGATGCGTACGCCGACACTGATCCGTGCGTCCGCACGTGCCCTGAACCCAGCCCGTGTCTGTACCCTCACCTGTGCCATAAACCTTGCCATTCCTTAACCCGAAACCTAGCCCGGAATGGAAACCCACCATCAGACCTACACCTTACCCTCCGCCGTGCCCTAATCCTGATGCGTACGCTGACACTGACCCGCTCATCCGCACGTGCCCTGAACACAGCCCGTGTCCGTACCCTCACCTGTGCCCTAAACCTTGCCGTTCCCTAACCCGAACCCTAACCCGGAAGGGAAACCCACCAGCAGCCCTACACCCTACCATCCGCCGTGCCCTAATCCTGATGCGTACGCTGACACTGACCCGTGCGTCCGCACGTGCTCTGACCCCAGCCTCTGTCCGTACCCTCACCTGTGCCCTAAACCTTGCCGTTCCCTAACCCGAACCCTAGCCTGGAACGGAAACCCACCAGCAGCCCTACACCTTACCCTCCGCCGTGCCCTAATTCTAATCCGTACGCTGACACTGACCCGTGCGTCCGCACGTGCCCTGAACCCAGCCGGTGTCCGTACCCTCACCTGTGCCCTAAACCTTGCCGTTCCCTAACCCGAACCCTAGCCTGGAACAGAAACCCACTAGCAGCCCTACACCTTACCCTCCGCCGTGCCCTAATACTGATGCGTGCGCTGACACTGACCCGTGCATCCGCATGTCCTCTGAACCCAGACCGTGTCCGTACCCTCACCTGTGCCCTAAACCTTGCCGTTCCCTAACCTGAACCCTAGCCCAGAACGGAAACCCACCAGCAGCCCTACACCTTACCCTGCGATGTGCCCTAATCCTGAGGCGTACGCTGACACTGACCCGTGCGTCCGCACGTATCCTGACCCCAGCACGTGTCCGTTCCCTCATCTGTGCCCTAAACCTTGCCGTTCCCTAACCCCAACACTAGCCTGGAATGGAAACCCACCACCAGCCCTACACCTTACCCTCGGCCGTGCCCTAATCCTGATGTGTACGCTGACATTGACCCATGCGTCCGCACGTGCCCTGACCGCAGCCCATGTCCGTACACTAACCTGTGCCCTAAACCTTGCCGTTCCCTAACACGAACCCTAGCCCAGAACGGAAACCCACCAGCAGCCCTACACCTTACCCTCCGATGTGCCCTAATCCTGTTGCGTACGCTGACACTGTCCCGTGCATCCGCACGTGCCCTGAACCAAGCCCGTCTCCGTACCCTCACCTTTGCCCTAAACCTTGCCGTTCCCTAACCCGAACCCTAGCCCGGAACGGAAACCCACCAGCAGCCCTACACCTTACCCTGCGCCATGCCCTAAACCTGATGTGTACGCTGACACTGACCCATGCGTCCGCACGTGCCCTGACCCCAGCCCGTGTCCATACCCTCACCTGTGCCCTAAACATTGCCGTTCCCTAACCTGAACTGTAGCCCAGTACGGAAACCCACCAGCAGCCCTACACCTTACCCTCCTCCGTGCCCTAATCCTGATGCGTACGCTGACACTGTCCGCTGCGACCGCACGTGCACTCTCCCCAGCCCGTGTCCGTACCCTCACCTGTGCCCTAAAACTTGCCTTTCCCTAACCCGAACCCTAGCCCGGAATGGAAACCCACCAGCAGCCCTAAACCTTACACTCCGCCGTGCCCTAATGCTGAGGCGTACGCTGACACTGAACCGTGCGTCCGCACGTGCCCTGTCACCAGCACGTGTCCGTACCCTCTCTTCTGCCCTAAACCTTGCCGTTCCCTAACTCCAACCCTAGCCCGGAACGGAAACCCACCAGCAGCCCTACACCTTACCCTCCCCCGTGCACTAATCCTGATGCGTACGCTGACATTGACCCGTGCGTCCGCACGGGCCCTGAACCCAGCCCGTGTGTGTACCCTCACCTGTGCCCTAAACCTTGCCGTTCCATAACCCGAACCGTAGCCCGGAACGGAAACCACGCAGCCGCCCTCCACATTACCCTCCGCTGTGCCCTAATCCTGAAGCGTACGCTGACACTGACCCATGCGTTCGCACGTGCACTGAACCCAGACCGTGTTCGTACCCTCACCTATGCCCTAAAACTTGCCGTTCCCTAACCCGAACCCTAGCCCAGAACGGAAACCCACCATCAGCCTTACAACTTACCCTCCGCTGTGCCCTAATCCTGATGCATACGCTGACACTAACCCGTGCGTCTGCACGAGACCTGAACCAAGCCCGTGTCCGTAACCTCACCTGTGCCCTAAATCTTGCCGTTCCCTAACCCGAACCCTAGCCCGGAACGAAAAACGACCAGCAGCCCTGCACCTTGCCCTCGGCCGTGCCCTAATCCTAATGCGTGCGCTGACACTGTCCCGTGCGTCCGCACGTCCTCTGAACCCAGCCTGTGTCCGTACCCTCACCTGTGCCCTAAACCTTGCCGTTCCCTAACCCGAACCCTAGCCCGGAACGGAAACCCACCAGCAGCCCTACACCTTACCCTCCGCAGTGCCATAATCCTGGTGCGTACGCTGACACTGACCCGTGTGTCCGCACATGCCCTGACCCCAGCACGTGTCCGTACCCTCACCTGTGCCCTAAACCTTGACGTTCCCTAACCCGAACCCTAGCCAGGAACGGAAACCCAACAGCAGCCCTACACCTTACCCTCCGCCGTGCCCTAATCCTGATGCGTACGCTGACACTGACCAGTGTGTCCACACGTGCCCTGACCCCATCCCTTGTCTGTTCCCTCACCTGTGCCCTACACCTTGCCGTTCCCTAACCAGAACCGTAGCCCGGAACGGAAACCCACCAACAGCCCTACACCTTACACTCCGCCGTGCCCTAATCCTGATGCGTACGCTGACACTGACCCGTGCGTCCGCACATGCCCTGACGCCAGCCCGTGTCCGTACCCTCACCTGTGCCCTAAACCTTGCCGTTCCATAACCCGAACCCTAGCATGGAACGGAAACCCACCAGCAGCCCTACACCTTACTCTCCGCCGTGCCCTAATCCTGATGCGTAGGCTGACACTGACCCATACGTCCGCACGTGCCCTGAACACAGCCCGTGTCCGTACCCTCACCTGTGCCCTAAACCTTGCCGTTCCCTAACCCGAACCCTAGCCCAGAACGGAAAACCACCAGCAGCCTTAAACCTTACCCTCAGCCGTGCCCTAATTCTGATGCGTACGCTGACACTGACCCGTGCGTCCGCACGTTCCCTGACTCCAGCCCGTGTCCGTACCCTCACCTGTGCCTTAAACCTTGCTGTTCCCAACCAGAACCCTAGCCCGGAACGGAAACCCACCAGCAGCCCTAAACCTTACCCTCCGCCGTGCCCTAATCCTGATGCGTATGCTGACACTGACCCGTGCGTCCGCACGTGCCCTGACCACAGCCCGTGGCCGTACCCTCACCTGTGACCTAAACCTTGCCGTTCCTTAACCCGAACCCTAGTCCGGAATGGAAGCCCACCAGCAGCCCTACACCTTACCCTCCGCCGTGCCCTAATCCTGATGCGTACGCTGACACTGACACGTGTGTCCGCACGTGCCCTGACCCCAGCCCGTGTACGTACCCTCACCTGTGCCCTAAGCCTTGCCGTTCCCAACACGAACCCTAGCCCAGAACAGAAACCCACCAGAAGCCCTACACCTTACCCTCGGCCGTGCCCTAATCCAGATGCGTACGCTGACACTGTCGTGTGCGTCCGCATGTGACCTGACCCGAGCCCGTGTCCGTACCCTCACCTGTGCCCTAAACCTTGCAATTCCCTAACCCGAACCATAGCCCGGAACGGAAACCCACCGGCAGCACTACACCTTACCCTCCACGGTGCCCTAATCCTGATGCGTACGCTGACACTGACCGGTGCGTCCGCACGTGCCCTGACCCCACCCGGTGTCCGTAACCTCACGTGTGCCCTAAACCTTGCCGTTCCCTAACCCGAACCCTAGCCTGTAACGGAAACCCACCAGCAGCCCTACACCTTACCCTCCGCCGTGCCCAAATCCTGATGCGTACGCTGACACTGTCCCGTGCGTCCGCACGTGCCCTTACCCTAGCCCCTGTCCGTACTCTCACCTGTGCCCTAAACCTTGCCGTTCCCTAACCCGAACTCTAACCCGGAACGGAAACCCACCAGCAGCCCTACACCTTACCCTCCACCGCGCGTTAATCCTGATGCGTACGCTGACACTGACCCGTGCATCCGCACGTTCCCTGAACCCAGCACGTGACTGTACACTCACCTGTGCCCTAAACCTTGCCGTTCCCTAACCTGAACCCTAGCCCGGAACGGAAACCCATCAGCAGCCCTCCACCTTACCCTCCGCCATGCCCTAAATCTGATATGTACGCTGACACTGACCCGTGCGTCCGCACGTGCCCTGACCCCAGCCCGTGTCCGTACCCTCACCTGTTCCCTAAAACTTGTCGTTCCCTAACCGGAACCCTAGCCCAGAACAGAAACCCACCAGCAGCCCTACACCTTACCCTCCGCCGTGCCCTAATCCTGATGCGTATGCTGACCTTGTCACGTGCGTCCGCACGTGCCCTGACCCCAGCCCGTGTCTGTACACTCACCTATGCCCTAAACCTTGCTGTTCCCTAACCCGAACCCTAGCACTGAACGGAAACCCACCAGAAGCCCTACACCTTACCCTCCGCCGTGCCCTAATCCTGATGCGTACGCTGACACTGATCCGTGCATCCATACGTGCCCTGACCCCAGCCCATGTCCGTACCCTCACCTGTGCCCTAAACCTTGCCGTTCCCTAAACCGCACCCTAACCAGGAACGGAAACCCACCAGCAGCCCTACACCTTAAGCTCTGCCGTGCCCTAATCCTGATGTGTACGCTGACACTGACCCGTGCGTCCGCACGTGCCCTGACCCCAGCCCGTATCCGTACCCTCACCTGTGCCCTACACCTTGCGGTTCCCTAACCAGAACCCTAGCCCAGAACAGAAACCCACCAGCAGCCCTACACCATACCCTCCTCCGTGTCCTAACCCTGATGCGTACGCTGACACTGACACATGCGTCCGCAAGTGCCCTGACCACAGCCCGTGTCCGTAACCTCACCTGTGCCCTAAACCTTGCCGTTCCCTAAATTGAACCATAGCCCGGAACGGAAACCCACCAGCAGCCCTACACCTTACCATCCTCTGTGCCATAAACCTGATGCGTACGCTGACACTGACCCGTGCATCGTACGTTCCCTGACCCCAGCACGTGTCTGTACCCTCACCTGTGCCCTGAACCTGCCGTTCCCTAACCCGAACCTTAGCCCGGAACGGAAACCCATCAGCAGGCCTCAAGCTTACCCTCCTCCATGCCCTAATTCTGATGTGTACGCTGACACTGACCCGTGCGTCCGCACGGGGCCTGAAACCAGCCCGTGTCCGTACCCTCACCTGTGCCCTAAACCTTGCCGTTCCGTAACCCAAACCCTAGCCCGGAACCGAAACAGACCAGCAGCCCTACACTCTACCCTCCGCCGTGCCCTAATCCTGATGCGTACGCTGACACTGACCCGTGCTTCCGCACGTGCTCTGACCCCAGCCTCTGTCCGTACCCTCACCTGTGCCCTAAACCTTGCCGTTCACTAACCCGAACCCTAGCGCGGAACGGAAACCCACCAGCAGCCCTATACCTTACCCTCCGCCGTGCCCTAATCCTAATTCGTACGCTGACACTGAGCCGTGCGTCCGCACGTGCCCTGAACCCAGCCCGTGTCCGTACCGTCACCTGTGCCCTAAACCTTGCCGTTCCATAACCCGAACCCTAGCCCGGAACGGACACCCACTAGCAGCCCTACACCTTACCCTCCGCCGTTCCCTAATCCTGATGCGTGCGCTGACACTGACCCGTGCGTCCGCACGTCCTCTGAACCCAGCCCGTGTCCGTAACCTCACCTGTGCCCTAAACCTTGCCGTTCCCTAACCCGAACCTTAGCCCAGAACGGAAACCCACCAGCAGCCCTACACCTTACCCTCCGATGTGGCCTTATCCTGGTGCGTACGCTGACACTGACCCGTGCGTCCCCACGTGCCCTGACCCCAGCCCGTGTCCGTTCCCTCACCTGTGCCCTAAACCTTGCCATTCCCTAATCCGAACCCTAGCCCTGAACGGAAACCCACCAGAAGCCCGACACCTTACCCTCCGCCTTGCCCTAATCCTGATGCGTACGCTGACACTGACCCATGCGTCCGCACGTGCCCTGACCCCAGCCCGTGTCCGTAACCTCACCTGTGCCCTAAACCTTGCCATTCCCTAACCCGAACCTTAGCCATGAACGGAGACACACCAGCAGCCCTAAACCTTACCCTCCGCCGTCCCCTAACCCTGATGCGTACGGTGACACTGACACATGCGTCCGCATCTGCCCTGACACCAGCCCGTGTCCGTAACCTCACCTGTGCCCTAAACCTTGCCGTTCCATTACTTGAACCGTAGCCCGGAATGGAAACCCACCAGCAGCCCTACACCTTACCCTCCTCCGTGCCATAAACCTGATGCGCACGCTGACACTGACCCGTGTGTCCGCACGTGCACTGACCCCAGCCCGTGTCCATACCCACACCTGTGCCCTAAACCTTGCCTTTCCCTAACACGAACCCTAGCCCAGAACGGAAACCCACCAGCAGCCCTACACCTTACCCTCCGCCGTGCCCTAATACTGATGCGTACGCTGACACTGGCCCGTGGGTCCGCACGTACCCTGACCCCAGCACGTGTCCGTTCCCTCATCTGTGCCCTAAACCTTGCCATTCCCTAACCTCAACCCTAGTCCGGAACGGAAACCCACCAGCAGCCCTACACCTTACCCTCCGCCGTGCCCTAATACTGATGTGTACACTGACACAGACCCGTGCGTCCACACGTGTCCTGACCCCAGCCCATGTCCGTACCCTCACCTGGGCACTAAACCTTGCCATTCCCTAACCTGAACCGTAGCCCGGTACGGTAACCCACCAGCAGCCCTACACCTTACCCTCCACCGTGCCCTAATCCTGATGCGTACGCTGACACTGACCCCTGCGTCCGCACGTGCACTGACCCCAGCCCGTGTCCGTACCATCACCTGTGCCCTAAAACTTGCCTTTCCCTAACCCGAACCCTAGCCCGGAACGGAAACCCACCAGCAGCCCTAAACCTTACCCTCCGCCGTGCCCTAATCCTGAGGCGTACGCTGACACTGAACCGTGTGTCCGCACTTTCCCTGTTACCAGCACGTGTCCGTACCCTCACCTGTGCCCTAAACCTGGCCGTTCCCTAGCCCCAACCCTAGCCCGGAACGGAAACCCACCAGCAGCCCTACACCTTACCCTCCGCCGTGCCCTAATCCTTATGCGTACGCTGACACTGACCAGTGCGTCCACACGTGCCCTGAACCCAGCCCGTGTGTGTACCCTCACCTGTGCCCTAAACCTTGCCGTTCCCTAACCCCAACCCTAGCCCGGAACGGAAACCCACCAGCAGCCCTACACCTTACCCAACGCTGTGCCCTAATCCTGATGCGTACGCTGACACTGACCCGTTCGTCCGCACATGCCGTGAACCCAGCCCGTGTCCATACCCTCACCCTGCCCTATACCTTGCCGTTCCCTAACCCCAACCCTAGCCCGGAACGGAAACCCACCAGCAGCCCTATACCTTAACCTCCGCCGTGCCCTAATCCTGATGCATACGCTGACACTGACCCGTGCGTCCGCACGTGCCCTGAACCCAGCCCGTGTAGGTACTCTCACCTGTGCCCTAAACCTTGCCGTTCCCTAACCCGAACCCTAGCCCAGAACAGAAATCCACCAGCAGCCCTACACCTTACCCTCCTCCGTGCCCTAATCCTGATGCATACGCTGAAACTGTCCCGTGCGACCCCACGTGCCCTGACCCCAGCACGGTCCGTACACTCACCTGTGCCCTAAACCTTGCCGTTACCTAACCCGAACCCTAGCCCGGAACGGAAACCCACCAGCAGTCCTACACCTTACCCTCGACATTGCCCTAATCCTGATGCGTACGCTGCCACTATCCTGTGCGACCGCACGTGCCCTGACCCCAGCCCGTGTCCGTACCCTCACCTGTGCCCTAAACCTTGCCGTTCCCTAACCCGAACCCTAGCCCGGAACGGAAAACCAACATCAGCCCTACACATTACCCTCCACCGCGCCCTAATCCTGATGCGTACGCTGACACTGACCCGTGCATCCGCACGTTCCCTGACCCCAGCACGTGTCCCTACCCTCACCTGTGCCCTAAACCTTGCCGTTCCCTAACCCGAACCCTAGCCCGGAACGGAAACCCATAAGAAGCCTTCCACATTACCCTCCGCCGTGCCGTAATTCTGATGTGTACGCTGACACTCACCCGTACGTCCGCACGTGCCCTGACCCCAGCCCGTGTCCGTACCCTCAACTGTGACCTAAACCTTGCCGTTCCCTAACCGGAACCCTAGCCCGGAACGGAAACCCACCAGCATCCCTACACCTTACCCTCCGCCGTGCCCTAATCCTGATGCGTACGCTGACATTGTACCGTGCGTCCGCACGTGCCCTGACCCCAGCCCGTGTCCTTACCCTCACCTGTGCCCTAAATCTTGTCGTTCCATAACACGAACCCTAGCCCGGAACGGAAACCCACCAGCAGCCCTAGACCTTACTCTCCGGCGTTCCCTAATCTTGATGCGTACGCTGACACTGACCCATGCGTCTTCATGTGCCCTGACCCCAGCCCGTGTCCGTACCCTCACCTGTGCCCTAAACCTTGCCGTTCCCTAACCCGAACCCTAGCCCGCTACGGAAACCCACCGGCAGCCCTAAACCTTACCCTCCGCCGTGCCCTATTCCTGATGCGTACGCTGACACTGACCCGTGCGTCCGCACGTGCCCTGACCACAGCCCGTGTCCGTACCCTCACCTGTGCCCTAAACCTTGCCGTGCCCTAACCCGAACACTAGACTGGAACGGAAACACACTAGCAGCTCTACACCTTACCCTCCGACGTGCCCTAATCCTGATGCGTACGCTGACACTGACCCGTGCATCCGCACGTGCCCTGACCACAGCCCGTGTCCGTTCCCTCACCTGTGCCCTAAACCTTGCCGTTCCCTAACCCGAACCCTAGCCCGGAACGGAAACCCACCAGCAGCCCTACACCTTACACTCCGCCGTTCCCTAATCCTGATGCATATGCTGACACTGACCCGTGCGTCCGCACGTGCCCTGAAACCAGCCCTTGTCCGTACCCTCACCTGTGCCATAAATCTTTCCGTTCCCTAACCCGAACCCTAGCCAAAAACGGAAACCCACCAGCAGCCCTACACCTTACCATCCGCCGTGCCCTAATCCTGATGCGTACGCTATCACTGACCTAAGCGTCCACACGTGCCCTGACCACAGCCCGTGTCAGCACCCTCACCTGAGCCCTAAACCTTGCCGTTCCCTAACCCGAACCCTAGCCCAGAACAGAAACCCACCAGCAGCCCTACACCTTACCCTCCGCCGTGCCCTAATCCTGATGCGTACGCTGACACTGACAAGTACGTCCGCACGTGCCCTGACCCCAGCCCGTGTCCGTACCCTCTCCTGTGCCCTAAACCTTGCCGTTACCTAACCCGTACCCTAGCCCGGAACGGAAACCCACCAGCAGCCCTACACCTTACCCTCCGCTGTGCACTAATCCTGATGCGTACGCTGACACTGTCCCATGCGTCCCCACGTGCCCTGACCCGAGCCCGTGTCCGTACCTTCACCTGTGCCCTAAAGCTTGCCTTTCCCTAACCCGAACCCTAGCATGGAACGGAAACCCACCAGCAGCCCTACACCTTACCCTCCTCCGTGCCCTAATCCTGATGTGTATGCTGACACTGACACATGCGTCCGCACGGGCCCTGACCCCAGCACGTGTCTGTACCCTCATCTGTGCCCTAAACCTTGCCGTTCCTGAACCTGAACCCTAGCCGGGAACGGAAACCCACCAGCAGCCCTTCACCTTACCCTCCGCCGTACCCTAATCCTGATGCATACGCTGACACTGACCCGTACGTCCGCACGTGCTGTCACCCCAGCTCGTGTCCGTCCCTCACATGTGCCCTAAACCTTGCCGTTCACTTACCCGAACGCTACCCGGAACGGAACCCCACCAGCAGCCTTATACCTTATCCTCCACCGTGCCCTAATCCTGATGTGTACGCTGACACTGACCCGAGCGTCCGCACGTGCCCTGACCCCAGCCCGTATCCGTACCCTCCACTGTGCCCTAAACCTTGCCGTTCCCAACCCGAACCCTAGCCCGGAACAGAAACCCACCAGCAGACCTACACCTTACACTCCGCCGTACCCTAATACTGATGCGTACGCTGACACTGACCCATGCGTCCGCACGTGCCCTGACCCCAGCCCGCGTCCGTACCCTCACCTGTGCCCTAAACCTTGCCGTTCCCTAACCCGAACCCTAGCCCTGAACGGAAACCCACCAGCAGTCCTACACCTTTCACAACGCCGTTCCCTAATCCTGATGCATATGCTGACACTGAACAGTGGGGCCGCACGTGCCCTGAAACAAGCCCGCGTCCGTACCCTCACCTGTGCCATAAACCTTTCCGCTCTCTAACCCGAACCCTAGCCAAAAACGGAAACCCACCAAAAGCCCTACACCTTACCTTCCGCCGTCCCCTAATCCTGATGCATACGCTGACAATGACCCGTGCATCCGCACGTGCCCTGACCCCAGCCCGTGTCCGTAACCTCACCTGTGCCGTAAACCTTGCTGTTCCCTAACCCAAACCCTAGGCAGGAACGGAAACCCACCAGCAGCCCTATACCTTACCCTCCACCGTGCCCTAATCCTGATGCGTACGCTGACACTGACCCGTGCCTCCGCACGTGCCCTGACCCAGCACGTGTCCGTACCCTCACCTGTGCCCTAAACCTTGCCGTTCCCTAACCCGAACCCTAGCCCGGAACGGAAACCCACCAGCAGCCCTAAACCTTACCCTCCGCCGTGCCCTAATCCTGATGCGTACGCTTCCACTGTCCCGTGCGTCGGCACGTGCCCTGACCCCAGCCCGTGTCCGTACCCTCACCTGTGCCCTAAACCTTGCCGTTCCCTAACCCGAAACCTAGCCCGGAACGGAAACCCACCAGCAGCCCTACACCTTACCCTCCACCGCTCCCTAATCCTGATGCGAACGCTGACACTGACCCGTGCATCCGCACGTTCCCTGACCCCAACACGTGTCTGTATCCTCACCTGTGCCCTTAACCTTGTCGTTTCCTAACCCGAACTGTAGCCCGGAACGGAAACCCATCAGCAGCCCTCCACCTTACCCTCCGCCATGCCCTAATTCTGATGTGTACGCTGACACTGAACCGTGCGTCCGCACGTGCCCTGACCGCAGCCCGTGTCCATACCCTCACCTGTTCCCTAAACCTTGTCGTTCCCTAATTCGAACCCTAGCCCAGAACAGAAATCCACCAGCAGCCCTACACCTTACCCTCCTCCGTGCCCTAATCCTGATGCATACGCTGAAACTGTCCCGTGCGACCCCACGTGCCCTGACCCCAGCACGGTCCGTACACTCACCTGTGCCCTAAACCTTGCCGTTACCTAACCCGAACCCTAGCCCGGAACGGAAACCCACCAGCAGTCCTACACCTTACCCTCTGCATTGCCCTAATCCTGATGCGTACGCTGCCACTATCCTGTGCGACCACACGTGCCCTGACCCCAGCCCGTGTCCGTACCCTCACCTGTGCCCTAAACCTTGCCGTTCCCTAACCCGAACCCTAGCCCGCTATGGAAACCCACCGGCAGCCCTAAACCTTACCCTCCGCCGTGCCCTATTCCTGATGCGTACGCTGACACTGACCCGTGCGTCCGCACGAGCCCTGACCACAGCCCGTGTCCGTACCCTCACCTGTGCCCTAAACCTTGCCGTGCCCTAACCCGAACACTAGACTGGAACGGAAACACACCAGCAGTTCTACACCTTACCCTCCGACGTGCCCTAATCCTGATGCGTACGCTGACACTGACCCGTGCGTCCGCACGTGCCCTGACCACAGCCCGTGTCCGTTCCCTGACCTGTGCCCTAAACCTTGCCGTTCCCTAACCCGAACCCTAGCCCGGAACGGAAACCCACCAGCAGCCCTACACCTTACACTCCGCCGTTCCCTAATCCTGATGCATATGCTGACACTGACCCGTGCGTCCGCACGTGCCCTGAACCCAGCCCTTGTCCGTACCCTCACCTGTGCCATAAATCTTTCCGTTCCCTAACCCGAACCCTAGCCAAAAACGGAAACCCACCAGCAGCCCTACACCTTACCATCCGCCGTGCCCTAATCCTGATGCGTACGCTATCACTGACCTAAGCGTCCACACGTGCCCTGACCACAGCCCGTGTCAGCACCCTCACCTGAGCCCTAAACCTTGCCGTTCCCTAACCCGAACCCTAGCCCGGAACAGAAACCCACCAGCAGCCCTACACCTTACCCTCCGCCGTGCCCTAATCCTGATGCGTACGCTGACACTGACAAGTACGTCCGCACGTGCCCTGACCCCAGCCCGTGTCCGTACCCTCTCCTGTGCCCTAAACCTTGCCGTTACCTAACCCGTACCCTAGCCCGGAACGGAAACCCACCAGCAGCCCTACACCTTACCCTCCGCTGTGCACTAATCCTGATGCGTACGCTGACACTGTCCCATGCGTCCCCACGTGCCCTGACCCGAGCCCGTGTCCGTACCTTCACCTGTGCCCTAAAGCTTGCCTTTCCCTAACCCGAACCCTAGCATGTAACGGAAACCCACCAGCAGCCCTACACCTTACCCTCCTCCGTGCCCTAATCCTGATGTGTATGCTGACACTGACACATGCGTCCGCACGGGCCCTGACCCCAGCACGTGTCTGTACCCTCATCTGTGCCCTAAACCTTGCCGTTCCTGAACCTGAACCCTAGCCGGGAACGGAAACCCACCAGCAGCCCTTCACCTTACCCTCCGCCGTACCCTAATCCTGATGCATACGCTGACACTGACCCGTACGTCCGCACGTGCTGTCACCCCAGCTCGTGTCCGTCCCTCACATGTGCCCTAAACCTTGCCGTTCACTTACCCGAACGCTACCCGGAACGGAACCCCACCAGCAGCCTTATACCTTATCCTCCACCGTGCCCTAATCCTGATGTGTACGCTGACACTGACCCGAGCGTCCGCACGTGCCCTGACCCCAGCCCGTATCCGTACCCTCCACTGTGCCCTAAACCTTGCCGTTCCCAACCCGAACCCTAGCCCGGAACAGAAACCCACCAGCAGACCTACACCTTACACTCCGCCGTACCCTAATACTGATGCGTACGCTGACACTGACCCATGCGTCCGCACGTGCCCTGACCCCAGCCCGCGTCCGTACCCTCACCTGTGCCCTAAACCTTGCCGTTCCCTAACCCGAACCCTAGCCCTGAACGGAAACCCACCAGCAGTCCTACACCTTTCACAACGCCGTTCCCTAATCCTGATGCATATGCTGACACTGACCCGTGGGGCCGCACGTGCCCTGAAACAAGCCCGCGTCCGTACCCTCACCTGTGCCATAAACCTTTCCGTTCTCTAACCCGAACCCTAGCCAAAAACGGAAACCCACCAAAAGCCCTACACCTTACCTTCCGCCGTCCCCTAATCCTGATGCGTACGCTGACAATGACCCGTGCATCCGCACGTGCCCTGACCCCAGCCCGTGTCCGTAACCTCACCTGTGCCGTAAACCTTGCCGTTCCCTAACCCAAACCCTAGGCAGGAACGGAAACCCACCAGCAGCCCTATACCTTACCCTCCACCGTGCCCTAATCCTGATGCGTACGCTGACACTGACCCGTGCCTCCGCACGTGCCCTGACCCAGCACGTGTCCGTACCCTCACCTGTGCCCTAAACCTTGCCGTTCCCTAACCCGAACCCTAGCCCGGAACGGAAACCCACCAGCAGCCCTAAACCTTACCCTCCGCCGTGCCCTAATCCTGATGCGTACGCTTCCACTGTCCCGTGCGTCGGCACGTGCCCTGACCCCAGCCCGTGTCCATACCCTCACCTGTGCCCTAAACCTTGCCGTTCCCTAACCCGAAACCTAGCCCGGAACGGAAACCCACCAGCAGCCCTACACCTTACCCTCCACCGCTCCCTAATCCTGATGCGAACGCTGACACTGACCCGTGCATCCGCACGTTCCCTGACCCCAACACGTGTCTGTATCCTCACGTGTGCCCTTAACCTTGCCGTTTCCTAAGCCGAACTGTAGCCCGGAACGGAAACCCATCAGCAGCCCTCCACCTTACCCTCCGCCATGCCCTAATTCTGATGTGTACGCTGACACTGAACCGTGCGTCCGCACGTGCCCTGACCGCAGCCCGTGTCCATACCCTCACCTGTTCCCTAAACCTTGTCGTTCCCTAATTCGAACCCTAGCCCAGAACAGAAATCCACCAGCAGCCCTACACCTTACCCTCCTCCGTGCCCTAATCCTGATGCATACGCTGAAACTGTCCCGTGCGACCCCACGTGCCCTGACCCCAGCACGGTCCGTACACTCACCTGTGCCCTAAACCTTGCCGTTACCTAACCCGAACCCTAGCCCGGAACGGAAACCCACCAGCAGTCCTACACCTTACCCTCTGCATTGCCCTAATCCTGATGCGTACTCTGCCACTATCCTGTGCGACCACATGTGCCCTGACCCCAGCCCGTGTCCGTACCCTCACCTGTGCCCTAAACCTTGCCGTTCCCTAACCCGAACCCTAGCCCGCTATGGAAACCCACCGGCAGCCCTAAACCTTACCCTCCGCCGTGCCCTATTCCTGATGCGTACGCTGACACTGACCCGTGCGTCCGCACGAGCCCTGACCACAGCCCGTGTCCGTACCCTCACCTGTGCCCTAAACCTTGCCGTGCCCTAACCCGAACACTAGACTGGAACGGAAACACACCAGCAGTTCTACACCTTACCCTCCGACGTGCCCTAATCCTGATGCGTACGCTGACACTGACCCGTGCGTCCGCACGTGCCCTGACCACAGCCCGTGTCCGTTCCCTGACCTGTGCCCTAAACCTTGCCGTTCCCTAACCCGAACCCTAGCCCGGAACGGAAACCCACCAGCAGCCCTACACCTTACACTCCGCCGTTCCCTAATCCTGATGCATATGCTGACACTGACCCGTGCGTCCGCACGTGCCCTGAACCCAGCCCTTGTCCGTACCCTCACCTGTGCCATAAATCTTTCCGTTCCCTAACCCGAACCCTAGCCAAAAACGGAAACCCACCAGCAGCCCTACACCTTACCATCCGCCGTGCCCTAATCCTGATGCGTACGCTATCACTGACCTAAGCGTCCACACGTGCCCTGACCACAGCCCGTGTCAGCACCCTCACCTGAGCCCTAAACCTTGCTGTTCCCTAACCCGAACCCTAGCCCGGAACAGAAACCCACCAGCAGCCCTACACCTTACCCTCCGCCGTGCCCTAATCCTGATGCGTACGCTGACACTGACAAGTACGTCCGCACGTGCCCTGACCCCAGCCCGTGTCCGTACCCTCTCCTGTGCCCTAAACCTTGCCGTTACCTAACCCGTACCCTAGCCCGGAACGGAAACCCACCAGCAGCCCTACACCTTACCCTCCGCTGTGCACTAATCCTGATGCGTACGCTGACACTGTCCCATGCGTCCCCACGTGCCCTGACCCGAGCCCGTGTCCGTACCTTCACCTGTGCCCTAAAGCTTGCCTTTCCCTAACCCGAACCCTAGCATGGAACGGAAACCCACCAGCAGCCCTACACCTTACCCTCCTCCGTGCCCTAATCCTGATGTGTATGCTGACACTGACACATGCGTCCGCACGGGCCCTGACCCCAGCACGTGTCTGTACCCTCATCTGTGCCCTAAACCTTGCCGTTCCTGAACCTGAACCCTAGCCGGGAACGGAAACCCACCAGCAGCCCTTCACCTTACCCTCCGCCGTACCCTAATCCTGATGCATACGCTGACACTGACCCGTACGTCCGCACGTGCTGTCACCCCAGCTCGTGTCCGTCCCTCACATGTGCCCTAAACCTTGCCGTTCACTTACCCGAACGCTACCCGGAACGGAACCCCACCAGCAGCCTTATACCTTATCCTCCACCGTGCCCTAATCCTGATGTGCACGCTGACACTGACCCGAGCGTCCGCACGTGCCCTGACCCCAGCCCGTATCCGTACCCTCCACTGTGCCCTAAACCTTGCCGTTCCCAACCCGAACCCTAGCCCGGAACAGAAACCCACCAGCAGACCTACACCTTACACTCCGCCGTACCCTAATACTGATGCGTACGCTGACACTGACCCATGCGTCCGCACGTGCCCTGACCCCAGCCCGCGTCCGTACCCTCACCTGTGCCCTAAACCTTGCCGTTCCCTAACCCGAACCCTAGCCCTGAACGGAAATCCACCAGCAGTCCTACACCTTTAACAACGCCGTTCCCTAATCCTGATGCATATGCTGACACTGACCCGTGGGGCCGCACGGGCCCTGAAACAAGCCCGTGTCCATACCCTCACCTGTGCCATAAACCTTTCCGTTCTCTAACCCGAACCCTAGCCAAAAACGGAAACCCACCAGCAGCCCTACACCTTACCTTCCGCCGTCCCCTAATCCTGATGCGTACACTGACAATGACCCGTGCATCCGCACGTGCCCTGACCCCAGCCCGTGTCCGTAACCTCACCTGTGCCGTAAACCTTGCCGTTCCCTAACCCAAACCCTAGGCAGGAACGGAAACCCACCAGCAGCCCTACACCTTACCCTCCACCGTGCCCTAATCCTGATGCGTACGCTGACACTGACCCGTGCCTCCGCACGTGCCCTGACCCAGCACGTGTCCGTACCCTCACCTGTGCCCTAAACCTTGCCGTTCCCTAACCCGAACCCTAGCCCGGAATGGAAACCCACCAGCAGCCCTAAACCTTACCCTCCGCCGTGCCCTAATCCTGATGCGTACGCTTCCACTGTCCCGTGCGTCGGCACGTGCCCTGACCCCAGCCCGTGTCCGTACCCTCACCTGTGCCCTAAACCTTGCCGTTCCCTAACCCGAAACCTAGCCCGGAACGGAAACCCACCAGCAGCCCTACACCTTACCCTCCACCGCTCCCTAATCCTGATGCGAACGCTGACACTGACCCGTGCATCCGCACGTTCCCTGACCCCAACACGTGTCTGTATCCTCACCTGTGCCCTTAACCTTGTCGTTTCCTAACCCGAACTGTAGCCCGGAACGGAAACCCATCAGCAGCCCTACACCTTACCCTCCGCTCTGCCCTAATTCTGATGCGTACGGTGACACTGACCCATGCGTCCGCACTTGCCCTGACTCTAGGCCGCGTCTGTACCCTCACCTGTGCCCGAAATCTTGCCGTTCCCATACCCGAACCCTAGCCCGGAACAGAAACCCAGCAGCAGACCTACACCTTACCCTCTGATGTGCCCTAATCCTGATGCGTACGCTGACACTGACCCGTGCGTCCGCACGTGCCCTGACCCAAGCCCGTGTCCGTAACCTCACCTGTGCCCTAAACCTTGCCGTTCCCTAACCCGAACCCTAGCCTGGAACGGAAACCCACCAGCAGCCCTACACCTTACCATCCGCCGTGCCCTAATCCTGATGCGTACGCTGACACTGACCTAAGCGTCCACACGTGCCCTGACCCCAGCACGTGTCAGCACCCTCACCAGTGCCCTAAACCTTACCGTTCCCTAACCCGAACCCTAGCCCGGAACGGAAACCCACCAGCAGCCCTACACCTTGCCCTCCGCCGTGCCCTAATCCTGATGCATACGCTGACACTGAAACGTGCGTCCGCACGTGCCCTGACCGCAGCCCGTTTCCGTACCCTCACCTGAGCACTAAAACTTTCCGTTCCCTAACCCGAACCCTGGCCCAGAACGGAAACCCACCAGCAGCCCTACACCTTACCCTCTGCAGTGCCCTAATCCTGATGCGTACGCTGACACTGACCAGTACGACCGCACGTGCCCTGACCCCAACCCGTGTCCGTACCCTCACCTGTGCCCTAAACCTTGCCGTTCCCTAACCCGAACCCTAGCCGGGAACGGAAACGCACCAGTAGCCCTACACCTTACACTCCGCCGTGCCCTAATCCTAATGCGTAAGCTGACACTGACCCGTAAGACCGCATGTTGCCTGACCCCAGCCCGTGTCCGTACCCTCTCCTGTGCCCTAAAACTTGCCGTTCCCTAACCAGTACCCTAGCCCGGAACGGAAACCCACCAGCAGCCCTACACCTTACCCTCCGCTGTGCACTAATCCTGATGCGAACGCTGACACTGTCCCATGCTTCCGCACGTGCCCTGACCCGAGCCCGTGTCCGTACCCTCACCTGTGCCCTAAAGGTTGCCTTTCCCTAACCCGAACCCTAGCCCGGAACGGAAACCCACCATCAGCCCTACACCTTACCCTCCGCCGTGCCCTAATCCTGATGTGTACGCTGACATTGACACATGCGTCCACACGTGCCCTGACCCCAACACGTGTCCGTACCCTCATTTGTGCCCTAAACCTTCCCGTTCCCGAACCCGAACCCTAGCCCGGAACGGAAACCCACCAGCAGACCTACACCTTACCCTCGGCCGTGCCCTAATCCTGATGTGTACGCTGACACTGACCCGTGCGTGTGCACGTGCCCTGAACCCAGCCCATGTCCGTACCCTCACCTGTGCCCTAAACCTTGCCGTTCCCTATCCCGAACCCTAGCCCTGAACGGAAACCCACTAGCAGCCCTACACCTTACCCTACGCCGTGCCCTAATCCTGATGCATACGCTGACACTGACCCGTAAGACCGCACGTTGCCTGACCGCATCCCGTGTCCGTACCCTCACCTGTGCCCTAAACCTTGCCGTTCCCTAACCCGAACCCTAGCCCGCTACGGAAACCCACCGGCAGCCCTAAACCTTATCCTCCGCCGTGCCCTAATCCTGATGCGTACGCTGACACTGACCCGTGCGTCCACCCGTGCCCTGACGACAGCCCTTGTCCGTACCCTCACCTGTGTCCTAAACCTTGCCGTGCCCTAACACGAACACTAGACTGGAATGGAAACCCACCAGCAGCTCTAAACCTTACGCTCCGACGTGCCCTAATCCTGATGCGTACGCTGACACTGACCCGTGCGTCCGCACGTGCCCTGACGACAGCCCGTGTCCGTACCCTCACCTCTGCCCTAAACCTTGCCGTTCCTGAACCTGAACCCTAGCCGGGAACGGAAACTCACCAGCAGCCCTTCACCTTACCCTCCGCCGTACCCTAATCCTGATGCGTACGCTGACACTGACCCGTACGTCCGCACGTGCCGTGACCCCAGCTCGTGTCCGTCCCTCACCTGTGCCCTAAACCTTGTGGTTCCCTTACCCGAACCCTACCCGGAACGGAACCCCACCAGCAGCCTTATACCTTATCCTCCACCGTGCCCTAATCCTAATGTGTACGCTGACACTGACCCGAGCGTCCGCACGTGCCCTGACCCCAGCCCGTATCCGTACCCTCCGCTGTGCCCTAAACCTTGCCGTTCCCAACCCGAACCCTAGCCCGGAACAGAAACCCACCAGCAGACCTACACCTTACACTCTGCCGTACCCTAATACTGATGCGTACGCTGACACTGACCCATGCGTCCGCACGTGCCCTGACCCCAGCTCGCGTCCGTACCCTCACCTGTGCCCTAAACCTTGCCATTCCCTAACCCGAACCCTAGCCCGGAACGGAAACCAACCAGCAGTCCTACACCTTTCACTACGCCGTTCCCTAATCCTGATGCATATGCTGACACTGACCCGTGGGTCCGCACGTGCCCTGACCCCAGCCCGTGTCCATAACCTCACCTGTGCCCTAAACCTTGCCGTTCCCTAACCCAAACCCTAGGCTGGAAAGGAATCCCACCAGCAGCCCTACACCTTACCATCCGCCGTGCCCTACTCCAGATGCGTACGCTGAAACTGACCCGTGCGTCCGCACGTGCCCTGACCCAGCACGTGTCCGTACACTCACCTGTGCCCTAAACCTTGCCGTTCCATAACCCGAACCCTAGCCCGGAACGGAAACCCACCAGCAGCCCTACACCTTACCCTCCGCCGTGCCCTAATCCTGATGCGTACGCTGCCACTGTCCCGTGTGTCGGCACGTGCCCTGACCACAGCCCGTGTCCGTACCCTCCCCTGTGCCCTAAACCTTGCCGTTCCCTAACCCGAACCCTAGCCCGGAACGGAAACCCACCAGCAGCCCTACTCCTTACCCTCCGCCGTGCCCTAATCTTGATGCGTACGCTGACAGTGACCCGTGCGTCCGCACGTGCCCTGACCCCAGCCCGTGTCCGTACCCTCACCTGTGCCCTAAACCTTGCCGTTACCTAACCCGAACCATAGCCCGGAACGGAAACCCACCAGCAGGCCTACACCTCACCCTCCGCTGTGCCCTAATACTGATGCGTACGGTGACACTGACCCGTGCGTCCGCACGTGCCCTGACCCCAGCCCGCGTCCGTACCCTCACCTGTGCTCTAAATCTTGCCGTTCCCTAACCCGAACCCTAGCCCGGAACGGAAACCCACCAGCAGCCCTACACCTTACCCTCCACCGTGCCCTAATCCTGATGCGTACGCTGACACTGACCCGTGCGTCCGCACGTGCCCTGACCACAGCCCGTGTCCGTACCCTCACCTGTGCCCTAAACCTTGCCGTTCCCTAACCCGAACCCTAGCCCGGAACGGAATCCCACCAGCAGCCCTACACCTTACCCTCCGCCGTGACCTAATCCTGATGCGTACGCTGACACTGACCCGTGCGTCCGCACGTGCCCTGACCCAGCACGTGTCCGTACCCTCACCTGTGCCCTAAACCTTGCCGTTCCCTAACCCGAACCCTAGCCTGGAACGGAAACCCACCAGCAGACATAAACCTTACCATCCGCCGTGCCCTAATCCTGATGCGTACGCTGACACTGACCTAAGCGTCCACACGTGCCCTGACCCCAGCCCGTGTCAGCACCCTCACCTGTGCCCTAAACCTTACCTTTCCCTAACCCAACCCTAGCCCGGAACGGAAACCCACCAGCAGCCCTACACCTTACCCTCCGCCGTGCCCTAATCCTGATGCATACACTGACACTGAAACGTGCGTCTGCACGTGCCCTGACCGCAGCCCGTTTCCGTACCCTCACCTGAGCCCTAAACCTTTCCGTTCCCTAACCCGAACCCTGGCCCGGAACGGAACCCCACCAGCAGCCCTACACCTTACACTCCGCCGTGCCCTAATCCTAATGCGTAAGCTGACACTGACCCGTAAGACCGCACGTTGCCTGTCCCCAGCCCGTGTCCGTACCCTCTCCTGTGCCCTAAAACTTGCCGTTCCCTAACCAGTACCCTAGCCCGGAACGGAAACCCACCAGCAGCCCTACACCTTACACTCCGCTGTGCACTAATACTGATGCGTACGCTGACACTGTCCCATGCGTCCGCACGTACCCTGACCCGAGCCCGTGTCCGTACCCTCACCTGTGCCCTAAAGCTTGCCTTTCCCTAACCCGAACCCTAGGCCGGAACGGAAAGCCACCAGCAGCCCTACACCATATCCTCCACCGTGCCCTAATCCTGATGCATACGCGGACACAGAAACGTGCGTCCGCACTTGCCCTGACCCCAGCCCGTTTCCGTACCCTCACCTGTGCCCTAAACCTTGCTGTTCCCTTAACCGTACCCTAGCCCGGAACGGAAACCCACCAGCCGCCCTACACCTTACCCTCCGCCGTGCCCTAATCCTGATGCGTACGCTGACACTGACCAGTACGTCCGCACGTGCCCTGAGCCCAGCCCGTGTCTGTACCCTCACCTGTGCCCTAAACCTTGCCGTTCCCTAACCCGAACCCTAGCCCGGAACGGAAACCCACTAGCAGCCCTACACCTTACCCTCCGCCGTGCCCTAATCCTGATGTGTACGCTGACACTGACCAGAAAGACCGCACGTTGCCTGACCGCAGCCCGTGTCCGTACCCTCACCTGTGCCATAAACCTTGCTGTTCCCTAACCCGAACCCTAGCCCGGAACGGAAAACCACCGGCAGCCCTACACCTTACCCTCCGCCGTGCCCTAATCCTGATGCGTACGCTGACACTGTCCCATGCGTCCGCACTTACCCTGACCCAAGCCCGTGTCCGTACACTCACCTGTGCCCTAAACCTTGCCGTTCCCTAACCCGAACCGTAGCCTGGAACGGAAACCCACCAGCAGCCCTAAACCTTACCCTCCGCCGTGCCCTAATCCTGATGTGTAGTCTGACACTGACCCGTGCGTCCGCACGTGCCCTGACCCCAGCACGTGTCCGTACTCTCACCTGTGCCCTAAACCTTGCCGTTCCCGAACCCGAACCCTAGACCTGAAAGGAAACCCACGAGCAGCCCTACATATTACCCTCCGTCGTGCCCTAATCCTGATGCGTACGCTGACACTTACCCGTACATCCCACACGTGCCCTGACCCCAACCCGTGTCCGTCCCTCACCTGTGCCCTAAACCTTGCCATTCCCTTACCGTAACCCTACCCAGAACGGAACCCCACCAACAAACTTACACGTTACCCTCCACTGTGCCCTAATCCTGATGCGTACGCTGACACTGACCCGTGCGTCCGCACGTGCCCTGACCCCAGCCCGTGTCCGTACCCTCATTTGTGCCCTAAACCTTGCCATTCCCTAACCCGAAACCTAGCCCGGAATGGAAACCCACCAGCAGCCCTACCCCTTACACTCTGCCGTGCCCTAATCCTGATGCGTACACTGACACTGACACGTGCGTCCGCACGTTCACTGAACCAAGCCCTTGTCTGTACCCTCACCTGTGCCCTAAACCTTGCTGTTCCCTAACCCGAACCCTAGCCTGGAACGGAAAGCCACCAGCAGCCCTACAACTTACCATCCGCCGTGCCCTAATCCTAATGCGTTCGCTGACACTGATCCGTTCGTCCGCACGTGCCCTGAACCCAGCCCGTGTCCGTACCTTCACCTGTGCCTTAAACCTTGCCATTCCCTAAGCCGAACACTAGCCCGGAACGGAAACCCACCAGCAGCCCTACACCTTACCCTCCACCATGCCCTAATCCTGATGCATACGCTGACACTGACCCGTGCGTCCGCACGTGCCCTGAACCCAGCCCGTGTCCGTACTCTCACCTGTGCCCTAAACCTTGCCGTTCCCTAACCCGAACCCTAGCCCGGAATGGAAACCCACCAGCAGCCCTACACCTTACCCTCCGCCGTACCCTAATCCTGATGCGTACGCTGACACTGAACCGTGCGTCTGCACGTGCCCTGAACCCAGCCCGTGTCCGTACCCTCACTTGTGCCCTAAAAATGCCGTTCCCTTACCCGAACCCTACCCGGAACGGAAACCAACCAGAATCCCTACACTTTACCCTCCGCCATGCCCTAATGCTGATGCGTACGCTGACACTGACACGGGCTTCCGCACATGGCCTGACCACAGCCCGTGTCCGTACTCTCACCAGTGCCCTAATCCTTGCCGTTTCCTAACACGAACCCTAACCCAGAACGGAAAACCACCAGCAGCCCTACACTTTACCCTCCGCCGTGCCCTAATCCTGATGTGTACGCTGACACTGACACGTGCGTCCGCACGTGCCTTGACCCCAGCACGTGTCTGCACACTCACCTGTGCCCTAAAACTTGCCTTTCCCGCACCCGAACCCTAGCCCGGAACGGAAACCCACCAGCAGCCCTACACCTTACCCTCCGCCGTGCCCTACTACTGATGCGTACGCTGACAGTGACCCATACGTCCGCACGTGCCCTGACCCCAGCCCATGTCCGTCCCTCACCTGTGCCCTAAACCTTGCCGTTCCCTTACCCGAACCCTACCCGGAACGGAACCCAACCAGCAGCCTTACACCTTACCCTCCACCGTGCCCTAATCCTGATGTGTACGCTGACACTGACCCGTGCGTCCGCACGTGCCCTCACCCCAGCCCGTGTCCGTACCCTCACCTGTGCCCTAAATCTTGCCGTTCCCTAACTTGAACCATAGCCCGGAACGGAAACACACCAGCAGCCCTAAACCTTACCCTCCTCCGTGCCCTAATCTTGATGCGTACGTTGACACTGACCCGTGCGTCCGCACGTGCACTGACCCCAGCCCGTGTCCATACACTCACCTATGCCTTAAACCTTGCCTTTCCCTAACCCGAACCCTAGCCCGGAACGGAAACCCACCAGCTGCCCTAAACCTTACCCTCCGCCGTGCCCTAATCCTGATGCGTACGCTGACACTGACCCGTGCGTCCGCACGTACCCTGACCCCAGCACGTGTCCATTCCCTCATCTGTGCCCTAAACCTTGCCGTTCCCTAACCTCAACCCTAGCCCGGAACGGAAACCCACCAGCAGCCCTACAACTTACCTTCCGCCATGTCCTAATCCTGATGCGTACGCTGACACTGACCCCTGCGTCCGCACGTGCCCTGACCCCATCACGTGTCCGTACCCTCAACTGTGCCCTAAACTTTGCCGTCCCCTAACGCGAACCCTAGCCTGGAACGGAAACCCAGCAGCAGCCCTACACCTTACACCCCGCCATGCCCTAATCCTAATCCGTATGCTGAGAACTGACCCGTGCGTCCGCACGTGCCCTGACACCAGCCCGTGTCCGTACCCTCACCTGTGCCATAAACCTTCCTGTTCCCTAACCGGAACCCAAGCCCAGAACGGAAACCTACCAGGAACCCTGCACCTTACCCTCCGCCATGCCCTAATCCTGATGTGTACGCAGACATTGACCCGTGCGTCCGCACGTGCCCTGACCGCAGCCCGTTCCGTACCCTCACCTGTGCCCTAAACCTTGCCGTTCCCTAACCCCAACCCTAGCCCGGAACGGAAACCCACCAGCAGCCTTACACCTTACCCTCCGTCGTGCCCTAATCCTGATGCGTACGCTGACACTGACCCATGCATCCGCACGTGCCCTGACCCAAGCCCGTCTCCTTACACTCACCTGTGCCCTAATCCTTGACGTTCCCTAACCCGAACCCTAGCGCTAACGGAAACAAAGCAGCAGCCCTACACCTTACCCTCCGCCGTGCCCTAATCCTGATGCGTACGCGGACACTGACCCGTGCGTTCGCACTTGCCCTGACCCAAGCCCGTATCCGTACTCTCACCTGTGCCCTAAACCTTGCCGTTCCCTAACCCGAACCCTGGCCCGGAACGGAAACCCACCACAAGCCCTATACCTTACCCTCCGCCGTGCCCTAATCCTGATGCGTACGCTGACACTGACCCGTGCGTCGCCACATGCCATGAACCCATCCCGTGTCCGTAACCTCAGCTGTGCCCTAAACCTTGCCGTTCCCTAACCCGAACCCTACCCCGGAACGGAAAACCACCAGCAGCCCTAAACATTAACCTCTGCCGTGCCCTAATCCTGATGCATACGCTGACACTGATCCGTGCGTCCGCACGTGCCCTGAAACCAGCCCTTATCTGTACCCTAACCTGTGCCCTAAACCTTGCCGTTCCCTAGCCCGAACCCTAGCCCGGAACGGAAACCCACCAGCAGCCCTACACCTTACCCTCCGCCGTGCCCTAATCTTGATGCGTACGCTGACACTGACCCGTGCGTCCGCACGTGCCCTGAACCCAGCCGGTGTCCGTACCCTCACCTGTGCCCTAAACCTTGCCGTTCCCTAACCCGAACTCTAGCCCGGAACAGAAAACCACCAGCAGCCCTACACCCAACCCTCCGCCGTGCCCTAATCCTGATGCGTACGCTGACACTGACCCGTGCGTCCGCACGTGCTCTGACCCGAGGCACTATCCGTACCCTCACCTGTGCCCTAAACCTTGCCGTTCCCTAACCCGAACTCTAGCCCGAAACAGAAAACCACCAGCAGCCCTACACCCAACCCTCCGCCGTGCCCTAATCCTGATGCGTACGCTGACACTGACCCATGCGTCCCCACATGCCCTGAACCCTTGCCGTGTACGTACCCTCACCTGTGCCCTAAACCTTGCAGTTCCCTAACCCGAACCCTATCCCAGAACGGAAACAAACCAGCAGCCCTAAACTTTACCCTCTGCCGTGCCCTTATGCTGATGCATACGCTGACACTTATCCGTGCGTACGCACGTGCCCTGAACCCAGCCGGTGTCCGTACCCTCACCTGTGCCCTAAACCTTGCCGTTCCCTAACCCGAACACTAGCCCGGAACGGAAAACCACCAGCAGCCCTACAACCTACACTCCGCCGTGGCCTAATCCTGATGCGTACGCTGACACTGACACATGCGTCCGCACGTGCTCTGACCCGAGCCTCTATCCGAACCCTCACCTGTGCCCTAAACATTGCCGTTCCCGCACCCGAACACTAGCCCGGAACGGAAACCCACCAGCAGCCCTACACCTTACCCTCCGCTGTGCCCTAATCCTGATGTGTACGCTGACACTGACCCGTGCGTCCGCACGTGCCCTCACCGCAGCCCGTGTTCGTACACTCACCTGTGCCCTAAAACTTGCCGTTCCGTAACACGAACCCTAGTCCGGAATTGAATCCCACCAGCAGCCCTACACCCTACCCTCCGCCGTGCCCTAATCCTGATGTGTACGCTAACACTGACACGTGCATCCGCACGTGCCCTGACCCAAGCCCGTCTCCGTACCCTCACCTGTGCCCTAAACCTTGCCGTTCCCTAACCTGAACTGTAGCCCGGTACGGAAACCCACCAGCAGCCCTACACCTTACCCTCCTCCGTGCCCTAATCCTAATGCTTACGCTGACACTGACCCCTGCGTCCACACGTGCACTGACCCCAGCCCGTGTCCATACCCTCACCTGTGCCCTAAACCTTGCCGTTCCCTAACCCGAACCCTAGCCCGGAACGGAAACCCACAAACAGCCCTACAACTTACCCTCCGCCGTGGCCTAATCCTGAAGTGTACGCTGACACTGACCCATGCAAACGCACGTGCCCTGACACAAGCACGTGTCCGTACCCTCACCTGTGCCCTAAACCTTTCCGTCCCCTAACGCGAACCCTAGCCCGAAACGGAAACCCACCAGCAGCCCTAATCCTAACCCTCCGCCGTGCCCCAATTCTATTGCGTTCGCTGACACTGACCGGTGCGTCCGCACGTACCCTGACCCCAGCACTTGTCTGTACCCTCACCTGTGCCCTAAACCTTGCCATTCCCTAACCCGAACCCTAGCCCGGAACGGAAACCCACCAGCAGCCCTACACCTTACCCTCCGCCGTACCCTAATCCTGATGTGTACGCTGACACTGACCACTGCGTCCGCAAGTGCCCTGACCACATCCCGTGTCCGTACCCTCACCTGTGCCCTAAACCTTGCCGTTCCCTAACCCGAACCCTAGCCCGGAATGGAATCCCAACAGCAGTCCTACACCTTACCCTCCGCCGTGCCCTAATCCTGATGCGTACGCTGACACTGACCCGTGCGTCCGCACGTGCCCTGAACCCAGCCCATGTCCGTACCCTCACCTGTGCCCTAAACCTTGCTGTTCCCTAACCCGAACCCTAGCCCGGAACGGAAACCCACCAGCAGCCCTACACCTTACCCTCCGCCGTACCCTAATCCTGATGTGTACGCTGACACTGACCACTGCGTCCGCAAGTGCCCTGACCACATCCCGTGCCCGTACCCTCACCTGTGCCCTAAACCTTGCCGTTCCCTAACCCGAACCCTAGCCCGGAATGGAATCCCAACAGCAGTCCTATACCTTAACCTCCGCCATGCCCTAATCCTGATGCATACGCTGACACTGACCCGTGCGTCCGCACGTGCCCTGAAACCAGCCCGTATCCGTACCCTCACCTGTGGCCTAAACCTTGCCATTCCCTAACCCGAACCCTAACCCCGAATGAAAACCCACCAGCAGCCCTACACCTTACCCTCCGCCGTGCCCTAATCCTGATGCGTACGCTGACACTGACCCCTGCGTCCGCACGTGCCCTGATCCCAGCCTGTGTCAGCATACTCACTTGTGCCCTAAACCTTGCCGTTCCCTAACCCGAATCCTAGCCCAGAACGGAAACCCAACAGCAGCCCTACACCTTACCCTCCGCCGTTCCCTAATACTTATGCGTACGCTGACACTGACCCGTGTGTCCGCACGTGCCCTGACCCCAGCACGTGTCCGTACCCTCACCTGTGCCCTAAACCTTGCCGTTCCCTAACCCGAACCCTAGCCCGTAACGGAAACCCACCCGCAGCCCTACACCTTACCCTCCGCCGTGCCCTAATCCTGATGCGTACGCTGACACTGACCAGTACGTCCGCACGTGACCTGACCACAGGCCTTGTCTGTTCCCTCACCTGTGCCCTACACGTTGCCATTCCCTAACCCGAACCGTAGCCCGGAACGGAAACCCACCAACAGCCGTACACCTTACACTCCACCGTGCCCTAATCCTGCTGCGTACGCTGACACTGACCCGTGCGTCCGCACGTGCCCTGACCCCATCCCGTGTCCGTACCCTCACCTGTGCCCTAAACCCTGCCGTTCCCTAACCGGAAGCCTAGCCCGGAACGGAAACCCACCAGCAGCCCTACACCTTACCCTCCGCCGTGCCCTAATCCTAATGCGTACGCTGACATTGTCCCGTGCGTCCGCACGTGCCCTGACCCCAGCCCGTGTCCGTACCCTCACCTGTGCCCTAAACCTTGCCGTTCCCTAACCCGAACCCTAGCCCGGAACGGAAACCCACCAGCAGCCCTACACCTTACACTCTGCCGTGCCCTAATCCTAATGCGTAAGCTGACACTGACCCGTAAGACCGCACGTTGCCTGACCCCAGCCCGTGTCCGTAACCTCCCCTGTGCCCTAAAGCTTGCCGTTCCCTATCCTGTACCCTAGCCCGGAACGGAAACCCACCAGCAGCCCTACACCTTACCCTCCGCTGTGCACTAATCCTGATGCGTACGCTGACACTATCCCATGCGTCCGCACGTGACCTGACCCGAGCCCGTGTCCGTACCCTCACCTGTGCCCTAAAGCTTTCCTTTCCCTAACCCGAACCCTAGCCCGGAACGGAAAACCACCAGCAGCCCTACACCTTACCCTCCACCGTGCCCTAATCCTGATGCGTACGCTGACACTGACCCGTGCGTCCGCACGTGCCCTGACACCAGCCCGTGTCCATACCCTCACCTGTGCCCTAAACCTTGCCGTTTCATAACCCTAAGCCTAGCCCGGAATGGAAACCCACCAGCAGACCTACACCTTACCCTCCACCATGCCCTAATCCTGATGCGTACGCTGACACTGACCCGTGCGTCCGCACGTGCCCTGAGCCCTGCCCGTGTCCGTACCCTTACTTGTGCCCTAAACCTTGCCATTCCATAACCCGAACCCTAGCCCGGAACGGAAACCCACCAGCATCCCTACACCTTACCCTCTGCTGTGCCCTAATCCTGATGCGTACGCTGACACTGACCCATGCGTCCCACGTTCCCTGAACCCAGCCGGTGTCCGTACCCTCACCTGTGCCCTAAACCTTGCCATTCCCTAAACCGAACCCTAGCCCGGAACGGAAACCCACTAGCAGCCCTACACCTTACCCTCCCCCGTGCCCTAATCCTGATGTGTACGCTGACACTGACCAGTACGACCGCATGTGCCCTGACCCCAGCCCGTGTCCGTACCCTCACCTGTGCCCTAAACCTTGCCATTGCCTAACCTGAAACCTAGCCCGGAAAGGAAACCCACCAGCAGGCCTACACCTTACCCTCCGCCGTTCCCAAATCCTGATGCGTACGCTGACACTGACCCATGCGTCTTCATGTGCCCTGACCCCAGCCCGTGTCCGTACCCTCACCTGTGCCCTAAACCTTGCCGTTCCCTAACCCTAACCCTAGCCCGCTATGGAAACCCACCGGCAGCCCTAAACCTTACCCTCCGCCGTGCCCTAATCCTGATGCGTACGCTGACACTGACCCGTGGGTGCGCACGTGCCCTGAACCCAGCCCGTGTCCGTACCCTCACCTGTGCCATAAACCTTTCTGTTCCCTAACCCGAACCCTAGCCAAAAACGGAAACCCACCAGCAGCCCTACACCTTACACTCCGCCGTTCCCTAATCCTGATGCATATGCTGACACTGACCCGTGGGTCCGCACGTGCCCTGAACCCAGCCCGTGTCCAACCCTCACCTGTGCCATAAACCTTTCCGTTCCCTAACCCGAACCCTAGCCAAAAACGGAAACCCACCAGCAGCCCTACACCTTACCCTCCGCCGTGCCATAATCCTGATGCGTACGCTGACACTGACATGTGCGTCCGCACGTGACCTGACCCCATCCCGTGTCCGTAACCTCACCTGTGCCCTAAACCTTGTCGTTCCCTAACCCGAACCCTAGCCTGGAACGGAAACCCACCAGCAGCCCTATACCTTACCCTCCGCCGTGCCCTAATCCTGATGCGTACTCTGACACTGACCCGTGCGTCCGCATGTGCCCTGACCCCAGCAAGTGTCCGTACTCTCACCTGTGCCCTAAACCTTGCTGTTCCCTAACCCGAACCCTAGCCTGGAACGGAAACCCACCAGCAGCCCTACACCTTACCATCCGCTGTTCCCTAATCCTGATGCGTACGCTGACACTGACCTAAGCGTCCACACGTGCCCTGACCACAGCCCGTGTCAGCACCCTCACCTGTGCCCTAAACCTTACCGTTCCCTAACCCGAACCCTAGCCTGGAACGGAAACCCACCAGCAGCCCTACACCTTACCCTCCGCCGTACACTAATCCTGATGCGTACGCTGACACTGACCCATACGTCCGCACGTGCCCTGACCCCAGCTCGTGTCCGTCCCTCACCTGTGCCCTAAACCTTGCCGTTCCCTTATCCGAACCCTACCCGGAACGGAACCCAACCAGCAGCCTTATACCTTACCCTCCTCCGTGCCCTAATCCTGATGTGTACGCTGACACTGACCCGTGGGTCCGCACGTGCCCTGACCCCAGCCCGTATCCGTACCCTCCGCTGTGCCCTAAACATTGCCGTTCCCAACCCGAACCCTAGCCCGGAACAGAAACCCACCAGTAGACCTACACCTTACACTCCGCTGTACCCTAATACTGATGCGTACGCTGATACTGACCCATGCGTCCGCACTTGCCCTGACCCCAGCCCGCGTCCATACCCTCACCTGTGCCCTAAACCTTGCCGTTCCCTAACCCGAACCCTAGCCCGGAACGGAAACCCACCAGCAGCCCTACACCTTACACTACGCCGTTCCCTAATCCTGATGCATATGCTGACACTGACCCGTGGGTCCGCACGTGCCATGAACCAAGCCCGTGTCCGTACCCTCAACTGTGCCATAAATCTTTCCGTTCCCTAACCCGAACCCTAGCCAATAACGGAAACCCACCAGCAGCCCTACACCTTACCCTCCACCGTCCCCTAATCCTGATGCATACGCTGACACTGACCCGTTCGTCTGCACGTGCCCTGATGCCAGCCCGTGTCCGTAACCTCACCTGTGCCCTAAATCTTGCCGTTCCCTAACCCAAACCGTAGCCTGGAATGGAAACCCACCAGCAGCCCTACACCTTACCCTCCGCCGTGCCCTAATCCTGATGCGTACGCTGACACTGACCAGTACGACCGCAAGTGCCCTGAACCCAGCCCGTGTCCATACCCTCACCTGTGCCCTAAACCTTGCCATTGCCTAACCGGAAACCTAGCCCGAAACGGAAACCCACCAGCAGCCATACACCTTACCCTCCGCCGTTCCCCAATCCTGATGCGTACGCTGACACTGACCCATGCGTCTTCATGTGCCCAGACCCCAGCCCGGCTCCGTACCCTCACCTGTGCCCTAAACCTTGCCGTTCCCTAACCCGTACCCTAGCCCGGAACGGAAACCCACCAGCAGCCCTACAGCTTACCCTCCGCTGTGCACTAATCCTGATGCGTACGCTGACACTGTCCCATGCGTCCGCACGTGCCCTGACCCGAGCCCATGTCCGTACCCTCACCTGTGCCCTAAAGGTTGCCTTTCCCTAACCCGAACCCTAGCATGGAACGGAAACCCACCAGCAGCCCTACACCTTACCCTCCGCCGTGCCCTAATACTGATGTGTACGCTGACACTGACACATGCGTCTGCACGTGCCCTGACCCCAGCACGTGTCTGTACCCTCAGCTGTGCCCTAAACCTTGCCGTTCCTGAACCCGAACCCTAGCCGGGAACGGAAACCCACCAGCAGCCCTACACCTTACCCTCCGCCATACCCTAATCCTGATGCGTACGCTGACACTGACCCGTACGTCCGCACGTGCCCTGACCCCAGCTCGTGTCCGTCCCTCACCTGTGCCCTAAACCTTGCCGTTCCCTTATCCGAACCCTACCCGGAACGGAACCCCACCAGCAGCCTTATACCTTACCCTCCTCCGTGCCCTAATCCTGATGTGTACGCTGACACTGACCCGTGGGTCCGCACGTGCCCTGACCCCAGCCCGTGTCCGTACCCTCTACTGTGCCCTAAACCTTGCCGTTCCCTAACCCGAACCCTAGCCCGGAATGGAAACCAACCAGCAGCCCTACACCTTACCCTTCGCCATGCCCTAATCTAATGCGTACGCTGACACTGACCCGTGCGTCCGCACGTGCCCTGACCCCAGCCCGTGTCCGTACCTTCACCAGTGCCCTAAACCTTGCCGTTCCCTATCCCGAGCCTTAACCCGGAACGGAAACCCAACAGCAGCCCTACACCTTACCCTCCGCCGTGCCCTAATCCCGATGCGTACGCTGACACTGACCCGTGCGTCTGCACTTGCCCTGGCCCCAGCCCATGTCAGCACCCTCACCTGTGCCCTAAACCTTGCCGTTCCCTAACGCGAACCCTAGCCCGGAACGGAAACCATCCAGCAGCCCTACACCTTACCCTCCGCCGTGCCCTAATCCTGATGCGTACGCTGACACTAACTCGTGCGCCCGCACGTGCCCCGACCCCAGCCCGTGTCCGTACCCTCACCTGTGCCCTAAACTTTGCCATTCCCAACCCGAACCCTAGCCTGGAACGGAAACCCATCAGCAGACCTACACCTTATCCTCCGCCGTACCCTAATCCTGATGCGTACGCTGACACTGACACGTGCGTCCGCACGTGCGCTGACCCCTGCCCCAGTCCTTACCCTCACCTGTGCCCTAAACCTTGCCCTTCCATAACCATAAGCCTAGCCCGGAATGGAAACCCCCCAGCAGACCTACACCTTACCCTCCGCCATGCCCTAATCCTGATGCGTACGCTGTCACTGACCCGTGCGTCCGCACGTGCCCTGAACCCAGACCGTGTCCGCACCCTCACCTGTGTCCTAAACCTTGCCATTCCCTAACCCGAACCCTAGCCCGGAACGGAAACCAACCAGCAGCCCTACACCTTACCGTCTGCCGTGCCCTAATCCTGATGCGTACGCTGACACTGCCCCGTGTGCCCGCACGTGCCCTGACCCCAGCCCGTGTCCGTACCCACACCTGTGCCCTAAACTTTGCCGTTCCCAACCCGAACCCTAGCCCGGAACGGAAACCCACCAGCAGCCCTACAACTTACCCTCCGCCGTACCCTAATATTGATGCGTACGCTGACACTGACCCGTGCGTCCGCACGTGCCCTGACACCAGCCCGTGTCCGTACCCTCACCTGTGCCCTAAACCTTGCCGTTCCATAACCCTAATCCTAGCCCGGAATGGAAACCCACCAGCAGACCTACACATTACCCTCCGCCGTGCCCTAACACTGATGCGTACGCTGACACTGACCCGTGCGTCCGCACGTGCCCTGACCCCAGCCCGTGTCCGTACCCTCACCTGTGCCCTAAACCTTGCCACTCCCTAACCCGAACCCTAGCCCGGAACGGAAACCCACCAGCAGCCCTACACCTTACCCTCTGCCGTGCCCTAATCCTGATGCCTACGCTGACACTGACCCATGAGTCCGCACGTGCCCTGAACCCAGCCCGTGTCCGTAACCTCACCTGTGCCCTAAACCTTGCCATTCCCTGAACCGAACCCTAGCCTGGAACGGAAACCAACCAGCAGCCCTAAACCTTACCCTCCGCCCTGCCCTAATCCTGATGCGTACGCTGACACTGACACGTGCCTCCACACATGCCCTGACCACAGCCTGTGTCCGTACTCTCACCTGTGCCCTAATCCTTGCCGTTTCCTAACCCGAACCCTAAACCGGAACGGAAAACCACCAGCAGCCCTAAACCTTACCCTCCGCCGTGCCTTAATCCTGATGCGTACGCTGACACTGACCCGTGTGTCCGAACGTGCCCTTACACAAGCACGTGTCCGTACCCTCACCTGTGCCCTAAACCTTGCCGTTCCCTAAACCGAACCCTAAACTCTAACGGAAACCCACCAGCAGCCCTGCATCTTATCCTCCGCCGTGCTCTAATCCTGATACGGTCGCTGACACTGACCAGTGCGTCCGCACGTGCCCTGACACCAGCCCATGTCCGTACCCTCACCTGTGCCCTAAATCTTGCCGTTCCCTAACCCGAAACCTAGCCTGGAACGGAAACTAACCAGCAACCCTACACCTTACCCTCCGCCGCGCCCTAATCCTGATGCGTACGCTGACACTGACCCGTGCGTCCGCACGTGCCCTGACCCCAGCCGGTGTCCGTACCCTCACCTGTGCCCTAAACCTTGCCGTTCCCTAACCCGAACCCTAGCCCGGAACGGAAACCCACCAGCAGCCCTACACCTTACCCTCCGCCGTGCCTAATCCTGATGCGTACGCTGACACTGACACGTAAGACCGCACGTTGCCTGACCCCAGCCCGTATCCGTAGCCTCACATGTGCCCTAAACCTTGCCGTTCCCTAACCCGAACCCTAGCCCGGAACGGAAACCCACCAGCAGCCCTACACCTTACCCTCCGCCGTGCCCTAATCCTGATGCGTACGCTGACATTGTCCCGTGCGTCCGCACTTGCCCTGACCCAAGCCCGTGTCCGTACCCTCACCTGTGCCCTAAACCTTGCCGTTCCCAACCCGAACCCTAGCCATGAACAGAAACCCACCAGCAGACCTACACCTTTCACTCCGCCGTGCCCTAAAACTGATGCGAACGCTGACACTGACACATTCGTATGCATGTGCCCTGACCCCAGCCCGTGTCCGTACCCTCACCTGTGCCCTAAACCTTGCCGTTAACTAACCCGAACACTAGCCCGGAACGGAAACCCACCAGCAGACCTACACCTTACCCTCTGCCGTGCCCTAATCCTGATGCGTACGCTGACACTGACCAGTGCGTCCGCACGTGCCCTGACACCAGCCCGTGTCCGTACCCTCACCTGTGCCCTAAACCTTGCAGTTCCCTAACCCTAACCCTAGCCCGGAAGGGAAACCCACCAGCAGCCCTACACCTTACCCTCTGCCGTGCCCTAATCCTGATGCGTACGCTGACACTGACCCATGCGTCCGCACGTGCACTGAACCAAACCCTTGTCTGTACCCTCACCTGTGCCCTAAACCTTGCCGTTCCCTAACCCGAACCCTAGCCCGGAACGGAAAGCCACCAGCAGCCCTACATCTTACACTCCGCCGTGCCCTAATACTAATGCGTTCGCTGACACTGATCCGTGCATCCGCACGTGCCCTGAACCCAGACCGTGTCCGTACCCTCACCTGTGCCCTAAACCTTGCCGTTCCCTAACCCGAACCCTAGCCAGGAACAGAAACCCACCAGCAGACCTACACCTTTCACTCCGCCGTGCCCTAAAACTGATGCGAACGCTGACACTGACACATTCGTCCGCATGTGCCCTGACCGCAGCCCGTGACCGTACCCTCACCTGTGCCCTAAACCTTGCCGTTAAGTAACCCGAACCCTAGCCCGGAACGGAAACCCACCAGCAGACCTACACCTTACCCTCCGCCGTGCCCTAATCCTGATGCGTACGCTGACACTGACCAGTGCGTCCGCACGTGTCCTGACCCCAGCCCGTGTCCGTACCCTCACCTGTGCCCTAAATCTTGCGGTTACCTAACCCGAACCCAGCCCAGAACGGAAACCCACCAGCAGCCCTACACCTTACCCTCTGCCGTGCCCTAATCCTGATGCGTACGCTGACACTGACCCGTGCGTCCGCACGTGCACTGATCCAAACCCTTGTCTGTACCCTCACCTGTGCCCTAAACCTTGCCGTTCCCTAACCCGAACCCTAGCCCGAAACGGAAAGCCACCAGCAGCCCTACACCTTACCCTCCGCCGTGCCCTAATCCTGATGCGTACGCTGACACTGACCAGTGCGTCCGCACGTGCCCTGAACCCAGCCCGTGTCCGTACCCTCACCTGTGCCCTAAACTTTGCGTTCCCTAACCCGAACACTAGCCCGGAACGGAAACCCACCAGCAGCCCTACACCTTACCCTCCGCCGTGCCCTAATCCTGATGCATACGCTGACACTGACCCGTGTGTCCGCACGTGCCCTGAACCCAGCCCGTGTCCGTACACTCACCTGTGCCCTAAAACTTGCCGTTCCCTAACCCGAACCCTAGCCCGGAACGGAAAACCACCAGCAGCCCTACACCTTACCCTCTGCCGTGCCCTAAACCTGATGCGTACGCTGACACTGAACGGTGCGTCCGCACGTTCCCTGAGCCCAGCCCGTGTCCGTACCCTCACCTGTGTCGTAAACCTTGCCGTTCCCTGACTCGAATCCTAGCCTGGAAAGGAAACCCACCAGCAGCCCTACACCTTACCCTCCGCCGTGCCCTAGTCCTGATGCGTACGCTATCGCTGACCCGTACGTCCGCACGTGCCCTGACCCCAGCACGTGTCCGTACTCTCACCTGTGCCCTAAAACTTGCTGTTCCCTAACCCGAACCCTAGCCTGGAACAGAAACCCACCAGCAGCCCTACACCTTACCATCCGCCGTGCCCTAATCCTGATGCGTACGCTGACACTGAACTAAGCGTCCACACGTGCCCTGACCACAGCCCGTGTCCGTACCCTCACCTGTGCCCTAAACCTTGCCGTTGCCTAACCCGAACCCTAGCCCGGAACGGAAACCCACCAGCAGCCCTACACCTTACACTCCGCCGTGCCCTAATCCTAATGCGTACGCTGACACTGACCCGTAACACCGCACGTTGCCTGACCCCAGCCCGTGTCCGTACCCTCTCCTGTGCCCTAAACCTTGCCCTTCCCTAACCCGTACCCTAGCCCGGAACGGAAACCCACCAGCCGCCCTACACCTTACCCTCCGCTGTGCACTAATCCTGATGCGTACGCTGACACTGTCCCATGCGTCCGCACGTGCCCTGACCCGAGCCCGTGTCCGTACTCTCACCTGTGCCCTAAAGCTTGCCTTTCCCTAACCCGAACCCTAGCATGGAACGGAAACCCACCAGCAGCCCTACACCTTACCCTCCGCCGTGCCCTAATACTGATGTGTACGCTGACACTGACACATGCGTCCGCACGTGCCCTGACCCCAGCACGTGTCTGTACCCTCATCTGTGCCCTAAACCTTGCCGTTCCTGGACCCGAACCCTAACCGGGAACGGAAACCCACCAGCAGCCCTACACCTTACCCTCCGCCATACCCTAATCCTGATGCGTACGCTGACACTGACCCGTACGTCCGCACGTGCCCTGACCCCAGCTCGTGTCCGTCCCTCACCTGTGCCCTAAACCTTGCTGTTCCCTTATCCGAACCCTAACCGGAACGGAACCCCACCAGCAGCCTTATACCTTACCCTTCTCCGTGCCCTAACCCTGATGTGTACGCTGACACTGACCCGTGGGTCCGCACGTGCCCTGACACCAGCCCGCATCCGTACCCTCACCTGTGCCCTAAACCTTGCCCTTCCATAACCATAAGCCTAGCACGGAATGGAAACCCACCAGCAGCCCTACACATTACCCTCCGCCGTACCCTAATACTGATGCGTACGCTGACACTGACCCGTGCGTCCGCACGTGCCGACACCAGCCCGTGTGCGTACCCTCACCTGTGCCCTAAAACTTGCCGTTCCCTAACCCGAACCCTAGCCCGGAACGGAAACACACCAGCAGCCCTAAACCTTACCCTCCGCCGTGCCCTAATCCTGATGCGTACGCTGACACTGACCCGTGCATCCGCACGTGCCCTGAGCCCAGCACGAGTCCGTACCCTCACCTGTGCCCTAAACCTTGCCGTTCCCTAACCCGAACCCTAGCCCGGAATGGAAACCCACCAGCAGACCTACACCTTACCCTCCGCCGTGCGCTAATCCTGATGCGTACGCTGACACTGACACATGCGTCCGCACGTGCCCTGAGCCCAGCACGTGTCCGTACACTCACCTGTGCCCTAAACCTTGCCGTTCCCTACCCCGAACCCTAGCCAGGAACCGAAACCCACCAGCAGCCCTACACCTTACCCTCCGCCGTGCCCTAAACCTGATGCGTACGCTGACACTGACCCGAACGTCCGCACGTGCCCTGAGCCCAGCCCGTGTCCGTACCCTCACCTGTGTCCTAAACCTTGCCGTTCCCTAACCCGAACCCTAGCCTGGAACGAAAAACCACCAGCAGCCCTACACCTTACCCTCCGCCGTGCCCTAGTCCTGATGCGTACGCTGATGCTGACCCGTACGTCCGCACGTGCCCTGAGCCCAGCCCGTGTCCGTACCCTCACCTGTGCCCTAAACCTTGCCGTTCCCTAACCCGAAACCTAGCCCAGAACGAAAACCCACCAGCAGCCCTACACCTTACCCTCCGCCATGCCCTAATCCTGATTTGTACGCTGACGCTGACCCGTGCGTCCGCACGTGCCATGACCCCAGCACGTGTCCGTACCTTCACCTGTGCCCTAAACCTTGCCGTTCCCTAACCCAAACCCTAGACCGGAACGGAAACCAACCAGCAGCCCTACACCTTACCCTCTGCCGTACCCTAATCCTGATGCGTACGCTGACACTGACCCGTGCGCCAGCACGTGCCCTGACCCCAGCCCGTGTCCGTACCCACACCTGTGCCCTAAACTTTGCTTTCCCAACCTGAACCCTGGCCCGGAACGGAAACCCACCAGCAGCCCTACACCTTACCCTCCGCCATACCCTAATACTGATGCGTACGCTGACACTGACCCGTGCGTCCGCACGTGCCCTGACACCAGCCCGTGTCCGTGCCCTCACCTGTGCCCTAAACCTTGCCGTTCCATAACCCTAAGCCTAGTCCGGAATGGAAACCCACCAGCAGACCTAAACCTTACCCTCCGCCGTGCCCTAATCCTGATGCATACGCTGACACTGACCCGTGCGTCCGCACGTGCCCTGACCCCAGCCCGTGTCCATACCCTCACCAGTGCCCTAAACCTTGCCATTCCCTAACCCGAACCCTAGCCCGGAACGGAAACCCACCAGCAGCCCTACACCTTACCCTCTACCGTGCCCTAATCCTGATGCCTACGCTGACACTGACCCATGCGTCCGCATGGGCCCTGAACCCAGCCCGTGTCGGTACCCTCCCCTGTGCCCTAAACCTTGCCATTCCCTAACCCGAACCGTAGCCCGGAACGGAAACCAACCAGCAGCCCTACACCTTACCCTCCGCCATGCCCTAATCTAATGCGTACGCTGACACTGACCCGTGCGTCCGCACGTGCCCTGACCCCAGCCCGTGTCCGTACCTTCACCTGTGCCCTAAACCTTGCCGTTCCCTAACCCGAGCCCTAACCCGGAACGGAAACCCACCAGCAGCCCTACACCTTACCCTCCGCCGTGCCCTAATCCTGATGCGTACGCTGACACTGACCCGTGCGTCCGCACTTGCCCTGACCCCAGCCCATGTCAGCACCCTCACCTGTGCCCTAAACCTTGCCGTTCCCTAACGCGAACCCTAGCCCGGAACGGAAACCATCCAGCAGCCCTACACCTTACCCTCCGCCGTGCCCTAATCCTGATGCGTACGCTGACACTAACTCGTTCGCCCGCACGCGCCCTGAACCCAGCCCGTGTCCGTACCCTCACCTGTGCCCTAAACTTTGCCGTTCCCAACCCGAACCCTAGCCCGGAACGGAAACCCACCAGCAGACCTACACCTTATCCTCCGCCGTACCCTAATCCTGATGCGTACGCAGACACTGACCCGTGCGTCCGCACGTGCGCTGACCCCTGCCCGTGTCCTTACCCTCACCTGTGCCATAATCCTTGCCGTTTCCTAACCCGAACCCTAACCCGGAACGGAAAACCACCAGCAGCCCTAAACCTTACCCTCCGCCGTGCCCTAATCCTGATGCATACGCTGACACTGACAAGTGCGTCCGAACGTGCCCTTACACAAGCACGTGTCCGTACCCTCACCTGTGCCCTAAACCTTGCCGTTCCCTAACCCAAAACCTAGCCCGGAACGGAAACCCACCAGCAACCCTACACCTTACCCTCCGCCGTACCCTAATCCTGATGCATACGCTGACACTGTCCCGTGCGTCCGCACGTGCCCTGACCCCAGCCCGTGTCTGTACCCTCACTTGTGCCCTACACCTTGCCGTTCCCTAACCCGAACCCTAGGCCGGAACGGAAAGCCACCAGCAGCCCTACACCATATCCTCCACTATGCCCTAATCCTGATGCATACGCTGACACTGACCAGTACGTCCGCACGTGCCCTGAGCCCAGACCGTGTCTGTACCCTCACCTCTGCCCTAAACCTTGCCGTTCCCTAACCCGAACCCTAGCCCGGAACGGAAACCCACTAGCAGCCCTACACCTTACCCTCCGCCGTGCCCTAATCCTGATGCGTACGCTGACACTGACCCGTAAGACCGCACGTTGCCTGACCCCAGCCCGTGTCCGTAGCCTCACCTGTGCCCTAAACCTTGCTGTTCCCTTACCCGAACCCTAGCCCGGAACGGAAACCCACCAGCTTCCCTACACCTTACCCTCCGCAGTGCCCTAATCCTGATGCGTACGCTGACACTGTCCCGTGCGTCCGCACTTGCCCTGACCCAAGCCCGTGTCCGTACCCTCACCTGTGCCCTAAACCTTGCCGTTCCCAACCCGAACCCTAGCCAGGGACAGAAACCCACCAGCAGACCTACACCTTTCACTCCGTCGTGCCCTAAAACTGATGCGAACGCTGACACTGACACATTCGTCCGCATGTGCCCTGACCCCAGCCCGTGTCCGTACCCTCACCTGTGCCCTAAACCTTGCCGTTCCCTAACCCGAACCCTAGCCCGGAACGGAAACCCACCAGCAGACCTACACCTTATCCTCCACCGTGCCCTAATCCTGATGCGTACGCTGACACTGACCAGTGAGTCCGCACGTGCCCTGACCCCAGCCCGTGTCAGTACCCTAGACTGTGCCCTTAACCTTGCGGTTCCCTAACCCGAACCCTAGCCCGGAACGGAAACCCACCAGCAGCCCTACACCTTACCCTCTGACGTGCCCTAATCCTGATGCGTACGCTGACACTGACCCGTGCGTCCGCACGTGCACTGAACCAAACCCCTGTCTGTACCCTCACCTGTGCCCTAAACCTTGCCGTTCCCTAACCCGAACCCTAGCCCGGAACGGAAAGCCACCAGCAGCCCTAAACCTTACCCTCCGCCGTGCCCTAATCCTGATGCGTACGTTGACACTGACCCGTGCGTCCGCACGTGCCCTGAACCCAGCCCGTGTCCATGCTCTCACCTGTGCCCTAAACCTTGCTGTTCCCTAACCCAAACCCTAGCCCGGAACGGAAACACACCAGCAGCCCTACACCTTACCCTCTGCCGTGCCCTAGTCCTGATGCGTACGCTGACGCTGACCCGTACGTCCGCACGTGCCCTGAGCCCAGCCCGTGTCCGTACCCTCACCTGTGCCCTAAACCTTGCCGTTCCCTAACCAGAAATCTAACCCGGAACGAAAACCTACCAGCAGCCCTACACCTTACCCTCCGCCATGCCCTAATCCTGATTTGTACGCTGACGCTGACCCGTGCGTCCGCACGTGCCCTGACCCCAGCACGTGTCCGTACCCTCACCTGTGCCCTAAACATTGCCGTTCCCTAACCCGAACCCTAGCCCTGAACGGAAACCCACCAGCAGCCCTACACCTTACCCTCCGCCGTGCCCTAATCCTGAAGCGTACCTTGACGCTGACCCGTGCGTCCGCACGTTCCCTGACACCAGCACGTGTCTGTACACTCACCTGTTCCCTAAACCTTGCCGTTCCCTAACCCGAACCCTAGCCCAGAACGGAAACCAACCAGCAGCCCTACACCTTACCCTCTGCCGTGCCCTAATCCTGATGCGTACGCTGACACAGACACGTGCGCCCGCACGTACCCTGACCCCAGCCCGTGTCCGTACCCACACCTGTGCCCTAAACTTTGCGTTCCCAACCCGAACCCTGGCCCGGAACAGAAACCCAGCAGCAGCCCTACACCTTACCCTCCGCTGTACCCTAATACTGATGCGTACGCTGACACTGACCCGTGCGTCCGCACGTGCCCTGACACCAGCCCGTGTCCGTACCCACACCTGTGCCCTAAACCTTACCGTTCCATAACCCTAAGCCTAGCCCGGAATGGAAACCCACCAGCAGACCTACACCTTACCCTCCGCCGTGCCCTAATCCTGATGCGTACGTTGAGACTGACCCGTGCGTCCGCACGTGCCCTGAACCCAGCCCGTGTCCGTACCCTCACCTGTGCCCTGAACCTTGCCATTCCCTAACCTGAACCCTAGCCCGGAACCGAAACCCACCATGAGCCCTACACCTTACCCTCTGCCGTGCCCTAATCCTGATGCCTACGCTGACACTGACCCATGCGTCCGCATGGGCCCTGAACCCAGCCCGTGTCCGTACCCTCACCTGTGCCCTAAACCTTGCCATTCCCTAAACCGAACCCTAGCCTGGAACGGAAAACAACCAGCAGCCCTAAACCTTACCCTCCACCGTGCCCTAATCCTGATGCGTACGCTGACACTGACACGTGCCTCCACACATGCCCTGACCACAGCCTGTGTCCGTACTCTCACCTGTGCCCTAATCCTTGCCGTTTCCTAACCCGAACCCTAACCCGGAACGGAAAACCACCAGCAGCCCTAAACCTTACCCTCCGCCATGCCCTAATCCTGATGCGTAGGCTGACACTGACCCGTGCGTCCGAACGTGCCCTTACACATGCACGTGTCCATACCCTCACCTGTGCCCTAAACTTTGCCGTTCCCTAAACCGAACCCTAGACTGTAACGGAAACCCCCCAGCAGCCCTACACCTTACCTTCCGCCGTGCTCTAATCCTGATGCGTTCGCTGACACTGACCAGTGCGTCCGCACGTGCCCTGAAACCAGCCCATTTCCGAACCCTCACCTGTGCCCTAAACCTTGCCGTTCCCTAACCCGAATCCTAGCCTGGAACGGAAACCCACCAGCAGCCCTATACCTTACCCTCCGCCGTGCCCTAATCCTGATGCGTATGTTATCACTGACCCGTGTGTCCTCACGTGCCCTGAGCCCAGCACGTGTCCGTACCCTCACCTGTGCCCTAAACCTTGCCGTTCCCTAACCCAAACCCTAGCCTGGAATGGAAACCCACCAGCAGCCCTACACCTTACCCTCCGCCGTGCCCTAGTCCTGATGCGTACGCTGACGCTGACCCGTACGTCCGCACGTGCCCTGACCCCAGCACGTGTCCGTACTCTCACCTGTGCCCTAAACCTTGCTGTTCCCTAACGCGAACCCTAGCCTGGAACAGAAACCCACCAGCAGCCCTACACCTTACCATCCGCCGTGCCCTAATCCTGATGCGTACGCTGACACTGAACTACGCGTCCACACGTGCCCTGACCACAGCCCGTGTCCGTACCCTCACCTGTGCCCTAAACCTTGCCGTTGCCTAACCCGAACCCTAGCCCGGAACGGAAACCCACCAGCAGCCCTACACCTTACACTCCGCCGTGCCCTAATCCTAATGCGTACGCTGACACTGACCCGTAACACCGCACGTTGCCTGACCCCAGCCCGTGTCCGTACCCTCTCCTGTGCCCTAAACCTTGCCCTTCCCTAACCCGTACCCTAGCCCGGAACGGAAACCCACCAGCCGCCCTACACCTTACCCTCCGCTGTGCATTAATCCTGATGCGTACGCTGACACTGTCCCATGCGTCCGCACGTGCCCTGACCCGAGCCCGTGTCCGTACTCTCACCTGTGCCCTAAAGCTTGCCTTTCCCTAACCCGAACCCTAGCATGGAACGGAAACCCACCAGCAGCCCTACACCTTACCCTCCGCCGTGCCCTAATACTGATGTGTACGCTGACACTGACACATGCGTCCGCACGTGCCCTGACCCCAGCACGTGTCTGTACCCTCATCTGTGCCCTAAACCTTGCTGTTCCTGAACCCGAACCCTAGCCGGGAACGGAAACCCACCAGCAGCCCTACACCTTACCCTCCGCCATACCCTAATCCTGATGCGTATGCTGACACTGACCCGTACGTCCGCACGTGCCCTGACCCCAGCTCGTGTCCGTCCCTCACCTGTGCCCTAAACCTTGCCGTTCCCTTATCCGAACCCTACCCGGAATGGAACCCCACCAGCAGCCTTATACCTTTCCCTCCTCCGTGCCCTAACCCTGATGTGTACGCTGACACTGACCCGTGGGTCCGCACGTGCCCTGACACCAGCCCGTGTCCGTACACTCACCTGTGCCCTAAACCTTGCCGTTCCCTAACCCGAACCCTAGCCCGGAACGGAAACCAACCAGCAGCCCTACACTTTACCCTCCGCCATGCCCTAATGTAAGGCGTTCGCTGACACTGACCCGTGCGTCCGCACGTGCCCTGACCCCAGCCCGTGTCCGTACCTTCACCTGTGCCCTAAACCTTGCCGTTCCCTAACCCGAGCCTTAACCAGGAACGGAAACCCACCAGCAGCCCTACACCTTACCCTCCGCCGTGCCCTAATCCTGATGCGTACGCTGACACTGACCCGTGCGTCCGCACTTGCCCTGACCCCAGCCCATGTCAGCACCCTCACCTGTGCCCTAAACCTTGCCGTTCCCTAACGCGAACCCTAGCCCGGAACGGAAACCATCCAGCAGCCCTACACCTTACCCTCCGCCGTGCCCTAATCCTGATGCGTACGCTGACACTAACTCGTGCGCCCGCACGTGCCCCGACCCCAGCCCGTGTCCGTACCCTCACCTGTGCCCTAAACTTTGCCATTCCCAACCAGAACCCTAGCCTGGAACGGAAACCCATCAGCAGACCTACACCTTATCCTCCGCCGTACCCTAATCCTGATGCGTACGCTGACACTGACACGTGCGTCCGCACGTGCGCTGACCCCTGCCCCTGTCCTTACCCTCACCTGTGCCCTAAACCTTGCCCTTCCATAACCATAAGCCTAGCCCGGAATGGAAACCCCCCAGCAGACCTACACCTTACCCTCCGCCATGCCCTAATCCTGATGCGTACGCTGTCACTGACCCGTGCGTCCGCACGTGCCCTGAACCCAGACCGTGTCCGCACCCTCACCTGTGTCCTAAACCTTGCCATTCCCTAACCCGAACCCTAGCCCGGAACGGAAACCAACCAGCAGCCCTACACCTTACCGTCTGCCGTGCCCTAATCCTGATGCGTACGCTGACACTGCCCTGTGTGCCCGCACGTGCCCTGACCCCAGCCCGTGTCCGTACCCACACCTGTGCCCTAAACTTTGCCGTTCCCAACCCGAACCCTAGCCCGGAACGGAAACCCACCAGCAGCCCTACACCTTACCCTCCGCCGTACCCTAATACTGATGCGTACGCTGACACTGACCCATGCGTCCGCACGTGCCCTGACACCAGCCCGTGTCCGTACCCTCACCTGTGCCCTAAACCTTGCCATTCCATAACCCTTATCCTAGCCCGGAATGGAAACCCACCAGCAGACCTACACCTTACCCTCCGTCGTGCCCTAATCCTGATGCGTACGCTGACACTGACCCGTGCGTCCGCACGTGCCCTGACCCCAGCCGGTGTCCGTACCCTCACCTGTGCCCTAAACCTTGCCATTCCCTAACCCGAACCCTAGCCCGGAACGGAAACCCACAAGCAGCCCTACACCTTACCCTCTGCCGTGCCCTAATCCTGATGCCTACGCTGAAACTGACCCATGAGTCCGCACGTGCCCTGAACCCAGCCCGTGTCCGTAACCTCACCTGTGCCCTAAACCTTGCCATTCCCTGAACCGAACCCTAGCCTGGAATGGAAACCAACCAGCAGCCCTAAACCTTACCCTCCGCCCTGCCCTAATCCTGATGCGTACGCTGACACTGACACGTGCCTCCACACATGCCCTGACCACAGCCTGTGTCCGTACTCTCACCTGTGCCCTAATCCTTGCCGTTTCCTAACCGGAACCCTAAACCGGAACGGAAAACCACCAGCAGCCCTAAACCTTACCCTCCGCCGTGCCTTAATCCTGATGCGTACGCTGACACTGACCCGTGTGTCCGAACGTGCCCTTACACAAGCACGTGTCCGTACCCTCACCTGTGCCCTAAACCTTGCCGTTCCCTAAACCGAACCCTAGACTCTAACGGAAACCCACCAGCAGCCCTGCATCTTATCCTCCGCCGTGCTCTAATCCTGATACGGTCGCTGACACTGACCAGTGCGTCCGCACGTGCCCTGACACCAGCCCATGTCCGTACCCTCACCTGTGCCCTAAATCTTGCCGTTCTCTAACCCGAAACCTAGCCTGGAATGGAAACCAACCAGCAACCCTACACCTTACCCTCCGCCGCGCCCTAATCCTGATGCGTACGCTGACACTGACCCGTGCGTCCGCACGTGCCCTGACCCCAGCCGGTGTCCGTACCCTCACCTGTGCCCTAAACCTTGCCGTTCCCTAACCCGAACCCTAGCCCGGAACGGAAACCCACCAGCAGCCCTACACCTTACCCTCCGCCGTGCCCTAATCCTGATGCGTACGCTGACACTGACACGTAAGACCGCACGTTGCCTGACCCCAGCCCGTATCCGTAGCCTCACATGTGCCCTAAACCTTGCCGTTCCCTAACCCGAAACCTAGCCCGGAACGGAAACCCACCAGCAGCCCTACACCTTACCCTCCGCTGTGCCCTAATCCTGATGCGTACGCTGACATTGTCCCGTGCGTCCGCACTTGCCCTGACCCAAGCCCGTGTCCGTACCCTCACCTGTGCCCTAAACCTTGCCGTTCCCAACCCGAACCCTAGCCATGAACAGAAACCCACCAGCAGACCTACACCTTTCACTCCGCCGTGCCCTAAAACTGATGCGAACGCTGACACTGACACATTCGTACGCATGTGCCCTGACCCCAGCCCGTGTCCGTACCCTCACCTGTGCCCTAAACCTTGCCGTTAACTAACCCGAACCCTAGCCCGGAACGGAAACCCACCAGCAGACCTACACCTTACCCTCTGCCGTGCCCTAATCCTGATGCGTACGCTGACACTGACCAGTGCGTCCGCACGTGCCCTGACCCCAGCCCGTGTCCGTACCCTCACCTGTGCCCTAAACCTTGCGGTTCCCTAACCCGAACCCTAGCCCGGAACGGAAACCCACCAGCAGCCCTACACCTTACCCTCTGCCGTGCCCTAATCCTGATGCGTACGCTGACACTGACCCATGCGTCCGCACGTGCACTGAACCAAACCCTTGTCTGTACCCTCACCTGTGCCCTAAACCTTGCCGTTCCTTAACCCGAACCCTAGCCCGGAACGGAAAGCCACCAGCAGCCCTACATCCTACACTCCGCCGTGCCCTAATACTAATGCGTTCGCTGACACTGATCCGTGCATCCGCACGTGCCCTGAACCCAGACCGTGTCCGTACCCTCACCTGTGCCCTAAACCTTGCCGTTCCCTAACCCGAACCCTAGCCAGGAACAGAAACCCACCAGCAGACCTACACCTTTCACTCCGCCGTGCCCTAAAACTGATGTGAACGCTGACACTGACACATTCGTCCGCATGTGCCCTGACCCCAGCCCGTGTCCGTACCCTCACCTGTGCCCTAAACCTTGCCGTTAAGTAACCCGAACCCTAGCCCGGAACGGAAACCCACCAGCAGACCTACACCTTACCCTCCGCCGTGCCCTAATACTGATGCGTACGCTGACACTGACCAGTGCGTCCGCACGTGCCCTGACCCCAGCCCGTGTCCGTACCCTCACATGTGCCCTAAATCTTGCGGTTCCCTAACCAGAACCCTAGCCCAGAACGGAAACCCACCAGCAGCCCTACACCTTACCCTCTGCCGTGCCCTAATCCTGATGCGTACGCTGACACTGACCCATGCGTCCTCACGTGCACTGATCCAAACCCTTGTCTGTACCCTCACCTGTGCCCTAAACCTTGCCGTTCCCTAACCCGAACCCTAGCCCGAAACGGAAAGCCACCAGCAGCCCTACACCTTACCCTCCGCCGTGCCCTAATCCTGATTCGTACGCTGACACTGACCAGTGCGTCCGCACGTGCCCTGAACCCAGCCCGTGTCCGTACCCTCTCCTGTGCCCTAAACCTTGCCCTTCCCTAACCCGTACCCTAGCCCGGAACAGAAACCCACCAGCCGCCCTACACCTTACCCTCCGCTGTGCACTAATCCTGATGCGTACGCTGACACTGTCCCATGCGTCCGCACGTGCCCTGACCCGAGCCCGTGTCCGTACTCTCACCTGTGCCCTAAAGCTTGCCTTTCCCTAACCCGAACCCTAGCATGGAATGGAAACCCACCAGCAGCCCTACACCTTACCCTCCGCCGTGCCCTAATACTGATGTGTACGCTGACACTGACACATGCGTCCGCACGTGCCCTGACCCCAGCACGTGTCTGTACCCTCATCTGTGCCCTAAACCTTGCCGTTCCTGAACCCGAACCCTAACCGGGAACGGAAACCCACCAGCAGCCCTACACCTTACCCTCCGCCATACCCTAATCCTGATGCGTACGCTGACACTGACCCGTACGTCCGCACGTGCCCTGACCCCAGCTCGTGTCCGTCCCTCACCTGTGCCCTAAACCTTGCCGTTCCCTTATCCGAACCCTAACCGGAACGGAACCCCACCATCAGCCTTATACCTTACCCTTCTCCGTGCCCTAACCCTGATGTGTACGCTGACACTGACCCGTGGGTCCGCACGTGCCCTGACACCAGCCCGCGTCCGTACCCTCACCTGTGCCCTAAACCTTGCCCTTCCATAACCATAAGCCTAGCGCGGAATGGAAACCCACCAGCAGCCCTACACATTACCCTCCGCCGTACCCTAATACTGATGCGTACGCTGACACTGACCCGTGCGTCCGCACGTGCCCTGACACCAGCCCGTGTCCGTACCCTCACCTGTGCCCTAAACCTTGCCCTTCCATAACCATAAGCCTAGCGCGGAATGGAAACCCACCAGCAGACCTACACCTTACCCTCCGCCGTGCCCTAATCCTGATGCGTACGCTGACACTGACCCAGGCGTCCGCACGTGCCCTGACCCCAGCCCGTGTCTGTACCCTCACCTGTGCCCTAAAACTTGCCGTTCCCTAACCCGAACCCTAGCCCGGAACGGAAACACACCAGCAGCCCTAAACCTTACCCTCCGCCGTGCCCTAATCCTGATGCGTACGCTGACACTGACCCGTGCATCCGCACGTGCCCTGAGCCCAGCACGAGTCCGTACCCTCACCTGTGCCCTAAACCTTGCCGTTCCCTAACCCGAACCCTAGCCCGGAATGGAAACACACCAGCAGCCCTACACCTTACCCTCCGCCGTGCGCTAATCCTGATGCGTACGCTGACACTGACACATGCGTCCGCACGTGCCCTGAGCCCAGCACGTGTCCGTACACTCACCTGTGCCCTAAACCTTGCCGTTCCCTACCCCGAACCCTAGCCAGGAACCGAAACCCACCAGCAGCCCTACACCTTACCCTCCGCCGTGCCCTAAACCTGATGCGTACGCTGACACTGACCCGAACGTCCGCACGTGCCCTGAGCCCAGCCCGTGTCCGTACCCTCACCTGTGTCCTAAACCTTGCCCTTCCCTAACCCGAACCCTAGCCTGGAACGGAAAACCACCAGCAGCCCTACACCTTACCCTCCGCCGTGCCCTAGTCCTGATGCGTACGCTGATGCTGACCCGTACGTCCGCACGTGCCCTGAGCCCAGCCCGTGTCCGTACCCTCACCTGTGCCCTAAACCTTGCCATTCCCTAACCCGAAACCAAGCCCAGAATGAAAACCCACCAGCAGCCCTACACCTTACCCTCCGCCATGCCCTAATCCTGATTTGTACGCTGACGCTGACCCGTGCGTCCGCACGTGCCATGACGCCAGCACGTGTCCGTACCTTCACCTGTGCCCTAAACCTTGCCGTTCCCTAACCCGAACCCCAGACCGGAACGGAAACCAACCAGCAGCCCTACACCTTACCCTCTGCCGTACCCTAATCCTGATGCGTATGCTGACACTGACCCGTGCGCCCGCACGTGCCCTGACCCCAGCCCGTGTCCGTACCCACACCTGTGCCCTAAACTTTGCTTTCCCAACCCGAACCCTGGCCCGGAACGGAAACCCACCAGCAGCCCTACACCTTACTCTCCGCCGTACCCTAATACTGATGCGTACGCTGACACTGACCCGTGCGTCCGCACGTGCCCTGACACCAGCCCGTGTCCGTACCCTCACCTGTGCCCTAAACCTTGCCGTTCTATAACCCTAAGCCTAGTCCGGAATGGAAACCCACCAGCAGACCTAAACCTTACCCTCCGCCGTGCCCTAATCCTGATGCGTACGCTGACACTGACCCGTGCGTCCGCACGTGCCCTGACCCCAGCCCGTGTCCATACCCTCACCAGTGCCCTAAACCTTGCCATTCCCTAACCCGAACCCTAGCCCGGAACGGAAACCCACCAGCAGCCCTACACCTTACCCTCTACCGTGCCCTAATCCTGATGCCTACGCTGACACTGACCCATGCGTCCGCATGGGCCCTGAACCCAGCCCGTGTCGGTACCCTCCCCTGTGCCCTAAACCTTGCCATTCCCTAACCCGAACCGTAGCCCGGAACGGAAACCAACCAGCAGCCCTACACCTTACCCTCCGCCATGCCCTAATCTAATGCGTACGCTGACACTGACCCGTGCGTCCGCACGTGCCCTGACCCCAGCCCGTGTCCGTACCTTCACCTGTGCCCTAAACCTTGCCGTTCCCTAACCCGAGCCCTAACCCGGAACGGAAACCCACCAGCAGCCCTACACCTTACCCTCCGCCGTGCCCTAATCCTGATGCGTACGCTGACACTGACCCGTGCGTCCGCACTTGCCCTGACCCCAGCCCATGTCAGCACCCTCACCTGTGCCCTAAACCTTGCCGTTCCCTAACGCGAACCCTAGCCCGGAACGGAAACCATCCAGCAGCCCTACACCTTACCCTCCGCCGTGCCCTAATCCTGATGCGTACGCTGACACTAACTCGTTCGCCCGCACGCGCCCCGAACCCAGCCCGTGTCCGTACCCTCACCTGTGCCCTAAACTTTGCCGTTCCCAACCCGAACCCTAGCCCGGAACGGAAACCCACCAGCAGACCTACACCTTATCCTCCGCCGTACCCTAATCCTGATGCGTACGCAGACACTGACCCGTGCGTCCGCACGTGCGCTGACCCCTGCCCGTGTCCTTACCCTCACCTGTGCCATAATCCTTGCCGTTTCCTAACCCGAACCCTAACCCGGAACGGAAAACCACCAGCAGCCCTAAACCTTACCCTCCGCCGTGCCCTAATCCTGATGCATACGCTGACACTGACAAGTGCGTCCGAACGTGCCCTTACACAAGCACGTGTCCGTACCCTCACCTGTGCCCTAAACCTTGCCGTTCCCTAACCCAAAACCTAGCCCGGAACGGAAACCCACCAGCAACCCTACACCTTACCCTCCGCCGTACCCTAATCCTGATGCATACGCTGACACTCTCCCGTGCGTCCGCACGTGCCCTGACCCCAGCCCGTGTCTGTACCCTCACTTGTGCCCTACACCTTGCCGTTCCCTAACCCGAACCCTAGGCCGGAACGGAAAGCCACCAGCAGCCCTACACCATATCCTCCACTATGCCCTAATCCTGATGCATACGCTGACACTGAAAAGTGCGTCCGCACTTGCCCTGACTCCAGCCCGTTTCCGTACCCTCACCTGTGCCCTAAACCTTGCTGTTCCCTTACCCGAACCCTAGCCCGGAACGGAAACCCACCAGCCGCCCTACACCTTACCCTCCGCCGTGCCCTAATCCTGATGCGTACGCTCACACTGACCAGTACGTCCGCACGTGCCCTGAGCCCAGACCGTGTCTGTACCCTCACCTCTGCCCTAAACCTTGCCGTTCCCTAACCCGAACCCTAGCCCGGAACGGAAACCCACTAGCAGCCCTACACCTTACCCTCCGCCGTGCCCTAATCCTGATGCGTACGCTGACACTGACACGTAAGACCGCACGTTGCCTGACCCCAGCCCGTGTCCGTAGCCTCACCTGTGCCCTAAACCTTGCTGTTCCCTTACCCGAACCCTAGCCCGGAACGGAAACCCACCAGCTTCCCTACACCTTACCCTCCGCAGTGCCCTAATCCTGATGCGTACGCTGACACTGTCCCGTGCGTCCGCACTTGCCCTGACCCAAGCCCGTGTCCGTACCCTCACCTGTGCCCTAAACCTTGCCGTTCCCAACCCGAACCCTAGCCATGAACAGAAACCCACCAGCAGACCTACACCTTTCACTCCGCCGTGCCCTAAAACTGATGCGAACGCTGACACTGACACATTCGTCCGCATGTGCCCTGACCCCAGCCCGTGTCCGTACCCTCACCTGTGCCCTAAACCTTGCCGTTCCCTAACCCGAACCCTAGCCCGGAACGGAAACCCACCAGCAGACCTACACCTTACCCTCCGCCGTGCCCTAATCCTGATGCGTACGCTGACACTGACCAGTGCGTCCGCACGTGCCCTGACCCCAGCCCGTGTCAGTACCCTAGACTGTGCCCTTAACCTTGCGGTTCCCTAACCCGAACCATAGCCCGGAACGGAAACCCACCAGCAGCCCTACACCTTACCCTCTGATGTGCCCTAATCCTGATGCGTACGCTGACACTGACCCGTGCGTCCGCACGTGCACTGAACCAAACCCCTGTCTGTACCCTCACCTGTGCCCTAAACCTTGCCGTTCCCTAACCCGAACCCTAGCCCGGAACGGAAAGCCACCAGCAGCCCTAAACCTTACCCTCCGCCGTGCCCTAATCCTGATGCGTACGTTGACACTGACCCGTGCGTCCGCACGTGCCCTGAACCCAGCCCGTGTCCATGCTCTCACCTGTGCCCTAAACCTTGCTGTTCCCTAACCCAAACCCTAGCCCGGAACGGAAACACACCAGCAGCCCTACACCTTACCCTCTGCCGTGCCCTAGTCCTGATGCGTACGCTGACGCTGACCCGTACGTCCGCACGTGCCCTGAGCCCAGCCCGTGTCCGTACCCTCACCTGTGCCCTAAACCTTGCCGTTCCCTAACCAGAAATCTAACCCGGAACGAAAACCTACCAGCAGCCCTACACCTTACCCTCCGCCATGCCCTAATCCTGATTTGTACGCTGACGCTGACCCGTGCGTCCGCACGTGCCCTGACCCCAGCACGTGTCCGTACCCTCACCTGTGCCCTAAACATTGCCGTTCCCTAACCCGAACCCTAGCCCTGAACGGAAACCCACCAGCAGCCCTACACCTTACCCTCCGCCGTGCCCTAATCCTGAAGCGTACCTTGACGCTGACCCGTGCGTCCGCACGTTCCCTGACACCAGCACGTGTCTGTACACTCACCTGTTCCCTAAACCTTGCCGTTCCCTAACCCGAACCCTAGCCCGGAACGGAAACCAACCAGCAGCCCTACACCTTACCCTCTGCCGTGCCCTAATCCTGATGCGTACGCTGACACAGACACGTGCGCCCGCACGTACCCTGACCCCAGCCCGTGTCCGTACCCACACCTGTGCCCTAAACTTTGCGTTCCCAACCCGAACCCTGGCCCGGAACGGAAACCCAGCAGCAGCCCTACACCTTACCCTCCGCTGTACCCTAATACTGATGCGTACGCTGACACTGACCCGTGCGTCCGCACGTGCCCTGACACCAGCCCGTGTCCGTACCCACACCTGTGCCCTAAACCTTGCCGTTCCATAACCCTAAGCCTAGCCCGGAATGGAAACCCACCAGCAGACCTACACCTTACCCTCCGCCGTGCCCTAATCCTGATGCGTACGTTGACACTGACCCGTGCGTCCGCACGTGCCCTGAACCCAGCCCGTGTCCGTACCCTCACCTGTGCCCTGAACCTTGCCATTCCCTAACCTGAACCCTAGCCCGTAACCGAAACCCACCATGAGCCCTACACCTTACCCTCTGCCGTGCCCTAATCCTGATGCCTACGCTGACACTGACCCATGCGTCCGCATGGGCCCTGAACCCAGCCCGTGTGCGTACCCTCACCTGTGCCCTAAACCTTGCCATTCCCTAAACCGAACCCTAACCTGGAACGGAAAACAACCAGCAGCCCTAAACCTTACCCTCCACCGTGCCCTAATCCTGATGCGTACGCTGACACTGACACGTGCCTCCACACATGCCCTGACCACAGCCTGTGTCCGTACTCTCACCTGTGCCCTAATCCTTGTCATTTCCTAACCCGAACCCTAACCCGGAACGGAAAACCACCAGCAGCCCTAAACCTTACCCTCCGCCATGCCCTAATCCTGATGCGTAGGCTGACACTGACCCGTGCGTCCGAACGTGCCCTTACACATGCACGTGTCCATACCCTCACCTGTGCCCTAAACTTTGCCGTTCCCTAAACCGAACCCTAGACTGTAACGGAAACCCCCCAGCAGCCCTACACCTTACCTTCCGCCGTGCTCTAATCCTGATGCGTTCGCTGACACTGACCAGTGTGTCCGCACGTGCCCTGAAACCAGCCCATTTCCGCACCCTCACCTGTGCCCTAAACCTTGCCGTTCCCTAACCCGAATGCTAGCCTGGAACGGAAACCCTCCAGCAGCCCTATACCTTACCCTCCGCCGTGCCCTAATCCTGATGCGTATGTTATCACTGACCCGTGTGTCCTCACGTGCCCTGAGCCCAGCACGTGTCCGTACCCTCACCTGTGCCCTAAACCTTGCCGTTCCCTAACCCGAACCCTAGCCTGGAATGGAAACCCACCAGCAGCCCTACACCTTACCCTCCGCCGTGCCCTAGTCCTGATGCGTACGCTGACGCTGACCCGTACGTCCGCACGTGCCCTGACCCCAGCACGTGTCCGTACTCTCACCTGTGCCCTAAACCTTGCTGTTCCCTAACGCGAACCCTAGCCTGGAACAGAAACCCACCAGCAGCCCTACACCTTACCATCCGCCGTGCCCTAATCCTGATGCGTACGCTGACACTGAACTACGCGTCCACACGTGCCCTGACCACAGCCCGTGTCCGTACCCTCACCTGTGCCCTAAACCTTGCCGTTGCCTAACCCGAACCCTAGCCCGGAACGGAAACCCACCAGCAGCCCTACACCATACACTCCGCCGTGCCCTAATCCTAATGCGTACGCTGACACTGACCCGTAACACCGCACGTTGCCTGACCCCAGCCCGTGTCCGTACCCTCTCCTGTGCCCTAAACCTTGCCCTTCCCTAACCCGTACCCTAGCCCGGAACGGAAACCCACCAGCCGCCCTACACCTTACCCTCCGCTGTGCATTAATCCTGATGCGTACGCTGACACTGTCCCATGCGTCCGCACGCGCCCTGACCCGAGCCCGTGTCCGTACTCTCACCTGTGCCCTAAAGCTTGCCTTTCCCTAACCCGAACCCTAGCATGGAACGGAAACCCACCAGCAGCCCTACACCTTACCCTCCGCCGTGCCCTAATACTGATGTGTACGCTGACACTGACACATGCGTCCGCACGTGCCCTGACCCCAGCACGTGTCTGTACCCTCATCTGTGCCCTAAACCTTGCTGTTCCTGAACCCGAACCCTAGCCGGGAACGGAAACCCACCAGCAGCCCTACACCTTACCCTCCGCCATACCCTAATCCTGATGCGTATGCTGACACTGACCCGTACGTCCGCACGTGCCCTGACCCCAGCTCGTGTCCGTCCCTCACCTGTGCCCTAAACCTTGCCGTTCCCTTATCCGAACCCTACCCGGAATGGAACCCCACCAGCAGCCTTATACCTTTCCCTCCTCCGTGCCCTAACCCTGATGTGTACGCTGACACTGACCCGTGGGTCCGCACGTGCCCTGACACCAGCCCGTGTCCGTACACTCACCTGTGCCCTAAACCTTGCCGTTCCCTAACACGAACCCTAGCCCGGAACGGAAACCAACCAGCAGCCCTACACTTTACCCTCCGCCATGCCCTAATGTAAGGCGTTCGCTGACACTGACCCGTGCGTCCGCACGTGCCCTGACCCCAGCCCGTGTCCGTACCTTCACCTGTGCCCTAAACCTTGCCGTTCCCTAACCCGAGCCTTAACCAGGAACGGAAACCCACCAGCAGCCCTACACCTTACCCTCCGCCGTGCCCTAATCCTGATGCGTACGCTGACACTGACCCGTGCGTCCGCACTTGCCCTGACCCCAGCCCATGTCAGCACCCTCACCTGTGCCCTAAACCTTGCCGTTCCCTAACGCGAACCCTAGCCCGGAACGGAAACCATCCAGCAGCCCTACACCTTACCCTCCGCCGTGCCCTAATCCTGATGCGTACGCTGACACTAACTCGTGCGCCCGCACGTGCCCCGACCCCAGCCCGTGTCCGTACCCTCACCTGTGCCCTAAACTTTGCCATTCCCAACCAGAACCCTAGCCTGGAACGGAAACCCATCAGCAGACCTACACCTTATCCTCCGCCGTACCCTAATCCTGATGCGTACGCTGACACTGACACGTGCGTCCGCACGTGCGCTGACCCCTGCCCCTGTCCTTACCCTCACCTGTGCCCTAAACCTTGCCCTTCCATAACCATAAGCCTAGCCCGGAATGGAAACCCCCCAGCAGACCTACACCTTACCCTCCGCCATGCCCTAATCCTGATGCGTACGCTGTCACTGACCCGTGCGTCCGCACGTGCCCTGAACCCAGACCGTGTCCGCACCCTCACCTGTGTCCTAAACCTTGCCATTCCCTAACCCGAACCCTAGCCCGGAACGGAAACCAACCAGCAGCCCTACACCTTACCGTCTGCCGTGCCCTAATCCTGATGCGTACGCTGACACTGCCCTGTGTGCCCGCACGTGCCCTGACCCCAGCCCGTGTCCGTACCCACACCTGTGCCCTAAACTTTGCCGTTCCCAACCCGAACCCTAGCCCGGAATGGAAACCCACCAGCAGCCCTACACCTTACCCTCCGCCGTACCCTAATACTGATGCGTACGCTGACACTGACCCGTGCGTCCGCACGTGCCCTGACACCAGCCCGTGTCCGTACCCTCACCTGTGCCCTAAACCTTGCCGTTCCATAACCCTAATCCTAGCCCGGAATGGAAACCCACCAGCAGACCTACACCTTACCCTCCTCCGTGCCCTAATCCTGATGCGTACGCTGACACTGACCCGTGCGTCCGCACGTGCCCTGACCCCAGCCGGTGTCCGTACCCTCACCTGTGCCCTAAACCTTGCCATTCCCTAACCCGAACCCTAGCCCGGAACGGAAACCCACCAGCAGCCCTACACCTTACCCTCTGCCGTGCCCTAATCCTGATGCCTACGCTGACACTGACCCATGAGTCCGCACGTGCCCTGAACCCAGCCCGTGTCCGTAACCTCACCTGTGCCCTAAACCTTGCCATTCCCTGAACCGAACCCTAGCCTGGAACGGAAACCAACCAGCAGCCCTAAACCTTACCCTCCGCCCTGCCCTAATCCTGATGCGTACGCTGACACTGACACGTGCCTCCACACATGCCCTGACCACAGCCTGTGTCCGTACTCTCACCTGTGCCCTAATCCTTGCCGTTTCCTAACCCGAACCCTAAACCGGAACGGAAAACCACCAGCAGCCCTAAACCTTACCCTGCGCCGTGCCTTAATCCTGATGCGTACGCTGACACTGACCCGTGTGTCCGAACGTGCCCTTACACAAGCACGTGTCCGTACCCTCACCTGTGCCCTAAACCTTGCCGTTCCCTAAACCGAACCCTAGACTCTAACGGAAACCCACCAGCAGCCCTGCATCTTATCCTCCGCCGTGCTCTAATCCTGATACGGTCGCTGACACTGACCAGTGCGTCCGCACGTGCCCTGACACCAGCCCATGTCCGTACCCTCACCTGTGCCCTAAATCTTGCCGTTCTCTAACCCGAAACCTAGCCTGGAATGGAAACCAACCAGCAACCCTACACCTTACCCTCCGCCGCGCCCTAATCCTGATGCGTACGCTGACACTGACCCGTGCGTCCGCACGTGCCCTGACCCCAGCCGGTGTCCGTACCCTCACCTGTGCCCTAAACCTTGCCGTTCCCTAACCCGAACCCTAGCCCGGAACGGAAACCCACCAGCAGCCCTACACCTTACCCTCCGCCGTGCCCTAATCCTGATGCGTACGCTGACACTGACACGTAAGACCGCACGTTGCCTGACCCCAGCCCGTATCCGTAGCCTCACATGTGCCCTAAACCTTGCCGTTCCCTAACCCGAACCCTAGCCCGGAACGGAAACCCACCAGCAGCCCTACACCTTACCCTCCGCTATGCCCTAATCCTGATGCGTACGCTGACATTGTCCCGTGCGTCCGCACTTGCCCTGACCCAAGCCCGTGTCCGTACCCTCACCTGTGCCCTAAACCTTGCCGTTCCCAACCCGAACCCTAGCCATGAACAGAAACCCACCAGCAGACCTACACCTTTCACTCCGCCGTGCCCTAAAACTGATGCGAACGCTGACACTGACACATTCGTACGCATGTGCCCTGACCCCAGCCCGTGTCCGTACCCTCACCTGTGCCCTAAACCTTGCCGTTAACTAACCCGAACCCTAGCCCGGAACGGAAACCCACCAGCAGACCTACACCTTACCCTCTGCCGTGCCCTAATCCTGATGCGTACGCTGACACTGACCAGTGCGTCCGCACGTGCCCTGACCCCAGCCCGTGTCCGTACCCTCACCTGTGCCCTAAACCTTGCGGTTCCCTAACCCGAACCCTAGCCCGGAACGGAAACCCACCAGCAGCCCTACACCTTACCCTCTGCCGTGCCCTAATCCTGATGCGTACGCTGACACTGACCCATGCGTCCGCACGTGCACTGAACCAAACCCTTGTCTGTACCCTCACCTGTGCCCTAAACCTTGCTGTTCCCTAACCCGAACCCTAGCCCGGAACGGAAAGCCACCAGCAGCCCTACATCTTACACTCCGCCGTGCCCTAATACTAATGCGTTCGCTGACACTGATCCGTGCATCCGCACGTGCCCTGAACCCAGACCGTGTCCGTACCCTCACCTGTGCCCTAAACCTTGCCGTTCCCTAACCCGAACCCTAGCCAGGAACAGAAACCCACCAGCAGACCTACACCTTTCACTCCGCCGTGCCCTAAAACTGATGCGAACGCTGACACTGACACATTCGTCCGCATGTGCCCTGACCCCAGCCCGTGTCCGTACCCTCACCTGTGCCCTAAACCTTGCCGTTAAGTAACCCGAACCCTAGCCCGGAACGGAAACCCACCAGCAGACCTACACCTTACCCTCCGCCGTGCCCTAATACTGATGCGTACGCTGACACTGACCAGTGCGTCCGCACGTGCCCTGACCCCAGCCCGTGTCCGTACCCTCACCTGTGCCCTAAATCTTGCGGTTCCCTAACCCGAACCCTAGCCCAGAACGGAAACCCACCAGCAGCCCTACACCTTACCCTCTGCCGTGCCCTAATCCTGATGCGTACGCTGACTCTGACCCGTGCGTCCGCACGTGCACTGATCCAAACCCTTGTCTGTACCCTCACCTGTGCCCTAAACCTTGCCGTTCCCTAACCCGAACCCTAGCCCGAAACGGAAAGCCACCAGCAGCCCTACACCTTACCCTCCGCCGTGCCCTAATCCTGATGAGTACGCTGACACTGACCAGTGCGTCCGCACGTGCCCTGAACCCAGCCCGTGTCCGTACCCTCTCCTGTGCCCTAAACCTTGCCCTTCCCTAACCCGTACCCTAGCCCGGAACGGAAACCCACCAGCCGCCCTACACCTTACCCTCCGCTGTGCACTAATCCTGATGCGTACGCTGACACTGTCCCATGCGTCCGCACGTGCCCTGACCCGAGCCCGTGTCCGTACTCTCACCTGTGCCCTAAAGCTTGCCTTTCCCTAACCCGAACCCTAGCATGGAATGGAAACCCACCAGCAGCCCTACACCTTACCCTCCGCCGTGCCCTAATACTGATGTGTACGCTGACACTGACACATGCGTCCGCACGTGCCCTGACCCCAGCACGTGTCTGTACCCTCATCTGTGCCCTAAACCTTGCCGTTCCTGAACCCGAACCCTAACCGGGAACTGAAACCCACCAGCAGCCCTACACCTTACCCTCCGCCATACCCTAATCCTGATGCGTACGCTGACACTGACCTGTACGTCCGCACGTGCCCTGACCCCAGCTCGTGTCTGTCCCTCACCTGTGCCCTAAACCTTGCCGTTCCCTTATCCGAACCCTAACCGGAACGGAACCCCACCAGCAGCCTTATACCTTACCCTTCTCCGTGCCCTAACCCTGATGTGTACGCTGACACTGACCCGTGGGTCCGCACGTGCCCTGACACCAGCCCGCGTCCGTACCCTCACCTGTGCCCTAAACCTTGCCCTTCCATAACCATAAGCCTAGCGCGGAATGGAAACCCACCAGCAGCCCTACACATTACCCTCCGCCGTACCCTAATACTGATGCGTACGCTGACACTGACCCGTGCGTCCGCACGTGCCCTGACACCAGCCCGTGTCCGTACCCTCACCTGTGCCCTAAACCTTGCCCTTCCATAACCATAAGCCTAGCGCGGAATGGAAACCCACCAGCAGACCTACACCTTACCCTCCGCCGTGCCCTAATCCTGATGCGTACGCTGACACTGACCCGTGCGTCCGCACGTGCCCTGACCCCAGCCCGTGTCTGTACCCTCACCTGTGCCCTAAAACTTGCCGTTCCCTAACCCGAACCCTAGCCCGGAACGGAAACACACCAGCAGCCCTAAACCTTACCCTCCGCCGTGCCCTAATCCTGATGCGTACGCTGACACTGACCCGTGCATCCGCACGTGCCCTGAGCCCAGCACGAGTCCGTACCCTCACCTGTGCCCTAAACCTTGCCGTTCCCTAACCCGAACCCTAGCCCGGAATGGAAACACACCAGCAGCCCTACACCTTACCCTCCGCCGTGCGCTAATCCTGATGCGTACGCTGACACTGACACATGCGTCCGCACGTGCCCTGAGCCCAGCACGTGTCCGTACACTCACCTGTGCCCTAAACCTTGCCGTTCCCTACCCCGAACCCTAGCCAGGAACCGAAACCCACCAGCAGCCCTACACCTTACCCTCCGCCGTGCCCTAAACCTGATGCGTACGCTGACACTGACCCGAACGTCCGCACGTGCCCTGAGCCCAGCCCGTGTCCGTACCCTCACCTGTGTCCTAAACCTTGCCGTTCCCTAACCCGAACCCTAGCCTGGAACGGAAAACCACCAGCAGCCCTACACCTTACCCTCCGCCGTGCCCTAGTCCTGATGCGTACGCTGATGCTGACCCGTACGTCCGCACGTGCCCTGAGCCCAGCCCGTGTCCGTACCCTCACCTGTGCCCTAAACATTGCCGTGTCCTAACCCGAAACCTAGCCCAGAACGAAAACCCACCAGCAGCCCTACACCTTACCCTCCGCCATGCCCTAATCCTGATTTGTACGCTGACGCTGACCCGTGCGTCCGCACGTGCCATGACCCCAGCACGTGTCCGTACCTTCACCTGTGCCCTAAACCTTGCCGTTCCCTAACCCGAACCCCAGACCGGAACGGAAACCAACCAGCAGCCCTACACCTTACCCTCTGCCGTACCCTAATCCTGATGCGTATGCTGACACTGACCCGTGCGCCCGCACGTGCCCTGACCCCAGCCCGTGTCCGTACCCACACCTGTGCCCTAAACTTTGCTTTCCCAACCCGAACCCTGGCCCGGAACGGAAACCCACCAGCAGCCCTACACCTTACCCTCCGCCGTACCCTAATACTGATGCGTACGCTGACACTGACCCGTGCGTCCGCACGTGCCCTGACACCAGCCCGTGTCCGTACCCTCACCTGTGCCCTAAACCTTGCCGTTCTATAACCCTAAGCCTAGTCCGGAATGGAAACCCACCAGCAGACCTAAACCTTACCCTCCGCCGTGCCCTAATCCTGATGTGTACGCTGACACTGACCCGTGCGTCCGCACGTGCCCTGACCCCAGCCCGTGTCCATACCCTCACCAGTGCCCTAAACCTTGCCATTCCCTAACGCGAACCCTAGCCCGGAACGGAAACCCACCAGCAGCCCTACACCTTACCCTCTACCGTGCCCTAATCCTGATGCCTACGCTGACACTGACCCATGCGTCCGCATGGGCCCTGAACCCAGCCCGTGTCGGTACCCTCCCCTGTGCCCTAAACCTTGCCATTCCCTAACCCGAACCGTAGCCCGGAACGGAAACCAACCAGCAGCCCTACACCTTACCCTCCGCCATGCCCTAATCTAATGCGTACGCTGACACTGACCCGTGCGTCCGCACGTGCCCTGACCCCAGCCCGTGTCCGTACCTTCACCTGTGCCCTAAACCTTGCCGTTCCCTAACCCGAGCCCTAACCCGGAACGGAAACCCACCAGCAGCCCTACACCTTACCCTCCGCCGTGCCCTAATCCTGATGCGTACGCTGACACTGACCCGTGCGTCCGCACTTGCCCTGACCCCAGCCCATGTCAGCACCCTCACCTGTGCCCTAAACCTTGCCGTTCCCTAACGCGAACCCTAGCCCGGAACGGAAACCATCCAGCAGCCCTACACCTTACCCTCCGCCGTGCCCTAATCCTGATGCGTACGCTGACACTAACTCGTTCGCCCGCACGCGCCCCGAACCCAGCCCGTGTCCGTACCCTCACCTGTGCCCTAAACTTTGCCGTTCCCAACCCGAACCCTAGCCCGGAACGGAAACCCACCAGCAGACCTACACCTTATCCTCCGCCGTACCCTAATCCTGATGCGTACGCAGACACTGACCCGTGCGTCCGCACGTGCGCTGACCCCTGCCCGTGTCCTTACCCTCACCTGTGCCATAATCCTTGCCGTTTCCTAACCCGAACCCTAACCCGGAACGGAAAACCACCAGCAGCCCTAAACCTTACCCTCCGCCGTGCCCTAATCCTGATGCATACGCTGACACTGACAAGTGCGTCCGAACGTGCCCTTACACAAGCACGTGTCCGTACCCTCACCTGTGCCCTAAACCTTGCCGTTCCCTAACCCAAAACCTAGCCCGGAACGGAAACCCACCAGCAACCCTACACCTTACCCTCCGCCGTACCCTAATCCTGATGCATACGCTGACACTGTCCCGTGCGTCCGCACATGCCCTGACCCCAGCCCGTGTCTGTACCCTCACTTGTGCCCTACACCTTGCCGTTCCCTAACCCGAACCCTAGGCCGGAACGGAAAGCCACCAGCAGCCCTACACCATATCCTCCACTATGCCCTAATCCTGATGCATACGCTGACACTGAAAAGTGCGTCCGCACTTGCCCTGACTCCAGCCCGTTTCCGTACCCTCACCTGTGCCCTAAACCTTGCTGTTCCCTTACCCGAACCCTAGCCCGGAACGGAAACCCACCAGCCGCCCTACACCTTACCCTCCGCCGTGTCCTAATCCTGATGCGTACGCTCACACTGACCAGTACGTCCGCACGTGCCCTGAGCCCAGACCGTGTCTGTACCCTCACCTCTGCCCTAAACCTTGCCGTTCCCTAACCCGAACCCTAGCCCGGAACGGAAACCCACTAGCAGCCCTACACCTTACCCTCCGCCGTGCCCTAATCCTGATGCGTACGCTGACACTGACCCGTAAGACCGCACGTTGCCTGACCCCAGCCCGTGTCCGTAGCCTCACCTGTGCCCTAAACCTTGCTGTTCCCTTACCCGAACCCTAGCCCGGAACGGAAACCCACCAGCTTCCCTACACCTTACCCTCCGCAGTGCCCTAATCCTGATGCGTACGCTGACACTGTCCCGTGCGTCCGCACTTGCCCTGACCCAAGCCCGTGTCCGTACCCTCACCTGTGCCCTAAACCTTGCCGTTCCCAACCCGAACCCTAGCCAGGGACAGAAACCCACCAGCAGACCTACACCTTTCACTCCGCCGTGCCCTAAAACTGATGCGAACGCTGACACTGACACATTCGTCCGCATGTGCCCTGACCCCAGCCCGTGTCCGTACCCTCACCTGTGCCCTAAACCTTGCCGTTCCCTAACCCGAACCCTAGCCCGGAACGGAAACCCACCAGCAGCCCTACACCTTACCCTCTGTCGTGCCCTAATCCTGATGCGTACGCTGACACTGACCCGTGCGTCCGCACGTGCACTGAACCAAACCCCTGTCTGTACCCTCACCTGTGCCCTAAACCTTGCCGTTCCCTAACCCGAACCCTAGCCCGGAACGGAAAGCCACCAGCAGCCCTAAACCTTACCCTCCGCCGTGCCCTAATCCTGATGCGTACGTTGACACTGACCCGTGCGTCCGCACGTGCCCTGAACCCAGCCCGTGTCCATGCTCTCACCTGTGCCCTAAACCTTGCTGTTCCCTAACCCAAACCCTAGCCCGGAACGGAAACACACCAGCAGCCCTACACCTTACCCTCTGCCGTGCCCTAGTCCTGATGCGTACGCTGACGCTGACCCGTACGTCCGCACGTGCCCTGAGCCCAGCACGTGTCCGTACCCTCACCTGTGCCCTAAACATTGCCGTTCCCTAACCAGAAACCTAACCCGGAACGAAAACCTACCAGCAGCCCTACACCTTACCCTCCGCCATGCCCTAATCCTGATTTGTACGCTGACGCTGACCCGTGCGTCCGCACGTGCCCTGACCCCAGCACGTGTCCGTACCCTCACCTGTGCCCTAAACATTGCCGTTCCCTAACCCGAACCCTAGCCCTGAACGGAAACCCACCAGCAGCCCTACACCTTACCCTCCGCCGTGCCCTAATCCTGAAGCGTACCTTGACGCTGACCCGTGCGTCCGCACGTTCCCTGACACCAGCACGTGTCTGTACACTCACCTGTTCCCTAAACCTTGCCGTTCCCTAACCCGAACCCTAGCCCGGAACGGAAACCAACCAGCAGCCCTACACCTTACCCTCTGCCGTGCCCTAATCCTGATGCGTACGCTGACACAGACACGTGCGCCCGCACGTACCCTGACCCCAGCCCGTGTCCGTACCCACACCTGTGCCCTAAACTTTGCGTTCCCAACCCGAACCCTGGCCCGGAACGGAAACCCAGCAGCAGCCCTACACCTTACCCTCCGCTGTACCCTAATACTGATGCGTACGCTGACACTGACCCGTGCGTCCGCACGTGCCCTGACACCAGCCCGTGTCCGTACCCACACCTGTGCCCTAAACCTTGCCGTTCCATAACCCTAAGCCTAGCCCGGAATGGAAACCCACCAGCAGACCTACACCTTACCCTCCACCGTGCCCTAATCCTGATGCGTACGTTGACACTGACCCGTGCGTCCGCACGTGCCCTGAACACAGCCCGTGTCCGTACCCTCACCTGTGCCCTGAACCTTGCCATTCCCTAACCTGAACCCTAGCCCGGAACCGAAACCCACCATGAGCCCTACACCTTACCCTCTGCCGTGCCCTAATCCTGATGCCTACGCTGACACTGACCCATGCGTCCGCATGGGCCCTGAACCCAGCCCGTGTCCGTACCCTCACCTGTGCCCTAAACCTTGCCATTCCCTAAACCGAACCCTAGCCTGGAACGGAAAACAACCAGCAGCCCTAAACCTTACCCTCCACCGTGCCCTAATCCTGATGCGTACGCTGACACTGACACGTGCCTCCACACATGCCCTGACCACAGCCTGTGTCCGTACTCTCACCTGTGCCCTAATCCTTGCCGTTTCCTAACCCGAACCCTAACCCGGAACGGAAAACCACCAGCAGCCCTAAACCTTACCCTCCGCCATGCCCTAATCCTGATGCGTAGGCTGACACTGACCCGTGCGTCCGAACGTGCCCTTACACATGCACGTGTCCATACCCTCACCTGTGCCCTAAACTTTGCCGTTCCCTAAACCGAACCCTAGACTGTAACGGAAACCCCCCAGCAGCCCTACACCTTACCTTCCGCCGTGCTCTAATCCTGATGCGTTCGCTGACACTGACCAGTGCGTCCGCACGTGCCCTGAAACCAGCCCATTTCCGCACCCTCACCTGTGCCCTAAACCTTGCCGTTCCCTAACCCGAATCCTAGCCTGGAACGGAAACCCACCAGCAGCCCTATACCTTACCCTCCGCCGTGCCCTAATCCTGATGCGTATGTTATCACTGACCCGTGTGTCCTCACGTGCCCTGAGCCCAGCACGTGTCCGTACCCTCACCTGTGCCCTAAACCTTGCCGTTCCCTAACCCGAACCCTAGCCTGGAATGGAAACCCACCAGCAGCCCTACACCTTACCCTCCGCCGTGCCCTAGTCCTGATGCGTACGCTGACGCTGACCCGTACGTCCGCACGTGCCCTGACCCCAGCACGTGTCCGTACTCTCACCTGTGCCCTAAACCTTGCTGTTCCCTAACGCGAACCCTAGCCTGGAACAGAAACCCACCAGCAGCCCTACACCTTACCATCCGCCGTGCCCTAATCCTGATGCGTACGCTGACACTGAACTACGCGTCCACACGTGCCCTGACCACAGCCCGTGTCCGTACCCTCACCTGTGCCCTAAACCTTGCCGTTGCCTAACCCGAACCCTAGCCCGGAACGGAAACCCACCAGCAGCCCTACACCTTACACTCCGCCGTGCCCTAATCCTAATGCGTACGCTGACACTGACCCGTAACACCGCACGTTGCCTGACCCCAGCCCGTGTCCGTACCCTCTCCTGTGCCCTAAACCTTGCCCTTCCCTAACCCGTACCCTAGCCCGGAACGGAAACCCACCAGCCGCCCTACACCTTACCCTCCGCTGTGCATTAATCCTGATGCGTACGCTGACACTGTCCCATGCGTCCGCACGTGCCCTGACCCGAGCCCGTGTCCGTACTCTCACCTGTGCCCTAAAGCTTGCCTTTCCCTAACCCGAACCCTAGCATGGAACGGAAACCCACCAGCAGCCCTACACCTTACCCTCCGCCGTGCCCTAATACTGATGTGTACGCTGACACTGACACATGCGTCCGCACGTGCCCTGACCCCAGCACGTGTCTGTACCCTCATCTGTGCCCTAAACCTTGCTGTTCCTGAACCCGAACCCTAGCCGGGAACGGAAACCCACCAGCAGCCCTACACCTTACCCTCCGCCATACCCTAATCCTGATGCGTATGCTGACACTGACCCGTACGTCCGCACGTGCCCTGACCCCAGCTCGTGTCCGTCCCTCACCTGTGCCCTAAACCTTGCCGTTCCCTTATCCGAACCCTACCCGGAATGGAACCCCACCAGCAGCCTTATACCTTTCCCTCCTCCGTGCCCTAACCCTGATGTGTACGCTGACACTGACCCGTGGGTCCGCACGTGCCCTGACACCAGCCCGTGTCCGTACACTCACCTGTGCCCTAAACCTTGCCGTTCCCTAACCCGAACCCTAGCCCGGAACGGAAACCAACCAGCAGCCCTACACTTTACCCTCCGCCATGCCCTAATGTAAGGCGTTCGCTGACACTGACCCGTGCGTCCGCACGTGCCCTGACCCCAGCCCGTGTCCGTACCTTCACCTGTGCCCTAAACCTTGCTGTTCCCTAACCCGAGCCTTAACCAGGAACGGAAACCCACCAGCAGCCCTACACCTTACCCTCCGCCGTGCCCTAATCCTGATGCGTACGCTGACACTGACCCGTGCGTCCGCACTTGCCCTGACCCCAGCCCATGTCAGCACCCTCACCTGTGCCCTAAATCTTGCCGTTCCCTAACGCGAACCCTAGCCCGGAACGGAAACCATCCAGCAGCCCTACACCTTACCCTCCGCCGTGCCCTAATCCTGATGCGTACGCTGACACTAACTCGTGCGCCCGCACGTGCCCCGACCCCAGCCCGTGTCCGTACCCTCACCTGTGCCCTAAACTTTGCCATTCCCAACCAGAACCCTAGCCTGGAACGGAAACCCATCAGCAGACCTACACCTTATCCTCCGCCGTACCCTAATCCTGATGCGTACGCTGACACTGACACGTGCGTCCGCACGTGCGCTGACCCCTGCCCCTGTCCTTACCCTCACCTGTGCCCTAAACCTTGCCCTTCCATAACCATAAGCCTAGCCCGGAATGGAAACCCCCCAGCAGACCTACACCTTACCCTCCGCCATGCCCTAATCCTGATGCGTACGCTGTCACTGACCCGTGCGTCCGCACATGCCCTGAACCCAGACCGTGTCCGCACCCTCACCTGTGTCCTAAACCTTGCCATTCCCTAACCCGAACCCTAGCCCGGAACGGAAACCAACCAGCAGCCCTACACCTTACCGTCTGCCGTGCCCTAATCCTGATGCGTACGCTGACACTGCCCTGTGTGCCCGCACGTGCCCTGACCCCAGCCCGTGTCCGTAACCACACCTGTGCCCTAAACTTTGCCGTTCCCAACCCGAACCCTAGCCCGGAACGGAAACCCACCAGCAGCCCTACACCTTACCCTCCGCCGTACCCTAATACTGATGCGTACGCTGACACTGACCCGTGCGTCCGCACGTGCCCTGACACCAGCCCGTGTCCGTACCCTCACCTGTGCCCTAAACCTTGCCGTTCCCAACCCGAACCCTAGCCCGGAACGGAAACCCACCAGCAGCCCTACACCTTACCCTCCGCCGTACCCTAATACTGATGCGTACGCTGACACTGACCCGTGCGTCCGCACTTGCCCTGACCCCAGCCCATGTCAGCACCCTCACCTGTGCCCTAAATCTTGCCGTTCCCTAACGCGAACCCTAGCCCGGAACGGAAACCATCCAGCAGACCTACACCTTACCCTCCGCCGTGCCCTAATCCTGATGCGTACGCTGACACTGACCCGTGCGTCCGCACGTGCCCTGACCCCAGCCGGTGTCCGTACCCTCACCTGTGCCCTAAACCTTGCCATTCCCTAACCTGAACCCTAGCCCGGAACGGAAACCCACCAGCAGCCCTACACCTTACCCTCTGCCGTGCCCTAATCCTGATGCCTACGCTGACACTGACCCATGAGTCCGCACGTGCCCTGAACCCAGCCCGTGTCCGTAACCTCACCTGTGCCCTAAACCTTGCCATTCCCTGAACCGAACCCTAGCCTGGAACGGAAACCAACCAGCAGCCCTAAACCTTACCCTCCGCCCTGCCCTAATCCTGATGCGTACGCTGACACTGACACGTGCCTCCACACATGCCCTGACCACAGCCTGTGTCCGTACTCTCACCTGTGCCCTAATCCTTGCCGTTTCCTAACCCGAACCCTAAACCGGAACGGAAAACCACCAGCAGCCCTAAACCTTACCCTCCGCCGTGCCTTAATCCTGATGCGTACGCTGACACTGACCCGTGTGTCCGAACGTGCCCTTACACAAGCACGTGTCCGTACCCTCACCTGTGCCCTAAACCTTGCCGTTCCCTAAACCGAACCCTAGACTCTAACGGAAACCCACCAGCAGCCCTGCATCTTATCCTCCGCCGTGCTCTAATCCTGATACGGTCGCTGACACTGACCAGTGCGTCCGCACGTGCCCTGACACCAGCCCATGTCCGTACCCTCACCTGTGCCCTAAATCTTGCCGTTCTCTAACCCGAAACCTAGCCTGGAATGGAAACCAACCAGCAACCCTACACCTTACCCTCCGCCGCGCCCTAATCCTGATGCGTACGCTGACACTGACCCGTGCATCCGCACGTGCCCTGACCCCAGCCGGTGTCCGTACCCTCACCTGTGCCCTAAACCTTGCCGTTCCCTAACCCGAACCCTAGCCCGGAATGGAAACCCACCAGCAGCCCTACACCTTACCCTCCGCCGTGCCCTAATCCTGATGCGTACGCTGACACTGACACGTAAGACCGCACGTTGCCTGACCCCAGCCCGTATCCGTAGCCTCACATGTGCCCTAAACCTTGCCGTTCCCTAACCCGAACCCTAGCCCGGAACGGAAACCCACCAGCAGCCCTACACCTTACCCTCCGCTGTGCCCTAATCCTGATGCGTACGCTGACATTGTCCCGTGCGTCCGCACTTGCCCTGACCCAAGCCCGTGTCCGTACCCTCACCTGTGCCCTAAACCTTGCCGTTCCCAACCCGAACCCTAGCCATGAACAGAAACCCACCAGCAGACCTACACCTTTCACTCCGCCGTGCCCTAAAACTGATGCGAACGCTGACACTGACACATTCGTACGCATGTGCCCTGACCCCAGCCCGTGTCCGTACCCTCACCTGTGCCCTAAACCTTGCCGTTAACTAACCCGAACCCTAGCCCGGAACGGAAACCCACCAGCAGACCTACACCTTACCCTCTGCCGTGCCCTAATCCTGATGCGTACGCTGACACTGACCAGTGCGTCCGCACGTGCCCTGACCCCAGCCCGTGTCCGTACCCTCACCTGTGCCCTAAACCTTGCGGTTCCCTAACCCGAACCCTAGCCCGGAACGGAAACCCACCAGCAGCCCTACACCTTACCCTCTGCCGTGCCCTAATCCTGATGCGTACGCTGACACTGACCCATGCGTCCGCACGTGCACTGAACCAAACCCTTGTCTGTACCCTCACCTGTGCCCTAAACCTTGCCGTTCCCTAACCCGAACCCTAGCCCGGAACGGAAAGCCACCAGCAGCCCTACATCTTACACTCCGCCGTGCCCTAATACTAATGCGTTCGCTGACACTGATCCGTGCATCCGCACGTGCCCTGAACCCAGACCGTGTCCGTACCCTCACCTGTGCCCTAAACCTTGCCGTTCCCTAACCCGAACCCTAGCCAGGAACAGAAACCCACCAGCAGACCTACACCTTTCACTCCGCCGTGCCCTAAAACTGATGCGAACGCTGACACTGACACATTCGTCCGCATGTGCCCTGACCCCAGCCCGTGTCCGTACCCTCACCTGTGCCCTAAACCTTGCCGTTAAGTAACCCGAACCCTAGCCCGGAACGGAAACCCACCAGCAGACCTACACCTTACCCTCCGCCGTGCCCTAATCCTGATGCGTACGCTGACACTGACCAGTGCGTCCGCACGTGCCCTGACCCCAGCCCGTGTCCGTACCCTCACCTGTGCCCTAAATCTTGCGGTTCCCTAACCCGAACCCTAGCCCAGAACGGAAACCCACCAGCAGCCCTACACCTTACCCTCTGCCGTGCCCTAATCCTGATGCGTACGCTGACACTGACCCGTGCGTCCGCACGTGCACTGATCCAAACCCTTGTCTGTACCCTCACCTGTGCCCTAAACCTTGCCGTTCCCTAACACGAACCCTAGCCCGAAACGGAAAGCCACCAGCAGCCCTACACCTTACCCCGCCGTGCCCTAATCCTGATGCGTACGCTGACACTGACCAGTGCGTCCGCACGTGCCCTGAACCCAGCCCGTGTCCGTACCCTCTCCTGTGCCCTAAACCTTGCCCTTCCCTAACCCGTACCCTAGCCCGGAACGGAAACCCACCAGCCGCCCTACACCTTACCCTCCGCCGTGCCCTAATCCTGATGCGTACGCTCACACTGACCAGTACGTCCGCACGTGCCCTGAGCCCAGACCGTGTCTGTACCCTCACCTCTGCCCTAAACCTTGCCGTTCCCTAACCCGAACCCTAGCCCGGAACGGAAACCCACTAGCAGCCCTACACCTTACCCTCCGCCGTGCCCTAATACTGATGTGTACGCTGACACTGACACATGCGTCCGCACGTGCCCTGACCCCAGCACGTGACTGTACCCTCATCTGTGCCCTAAACCTTGCCGTTCCTGAACCCGAACCCTAACCGGGAACGGAAACCCACCAGCAGCCCTACACCTTACCCTCCGCCATACCCTAATCCTGATGCGTACGCTGACACTGACCCGTACGTCCGCACGTGCCCTGACCCCAGCTCGTGTCCGTCCCTCACCTGTGCCCTAAACCTTGCCGTTCCCTTATCCGAACCCTAACCGGAACGGAACCCCACCAGCAGCCTTATACCTTACCCTTCTCCGTGCCCTAACCCTGATGTGTACGCTGACACTGACCCATGGGTCCGCACGTGCCCTGACACCAGCCCGCGTCCGTACCCTCACCTGTGCCCTAAACCTTGCCCTTCCATAACCATAAGCCTAGCGCGGAATGGAAACCCACCAGCAGCCCTACACATTACCCTCCGCCGTACCCTAATACTGATGCGTACGCTGACACTGACCCGTGCGTCCGCACGTGCCCTGACACCAGCCCGTGTCCGTACCCTCACCTGTGCCCTAAACCTTGCCCTTCCATAACCATAAGCCTAGCGCGGAATGGAAACCCACCAGCAGACCTACACCTTACCCTCCGCCGTGCCCTAATCCTGATGCGTACGCTGACACTGACCCGTGCGTCCGCACGTGCCCTGACCCCAGCCCGTGTCTGTACCCTCACCTGTGCCCTAAAACTTGCCGTTCCCTAACCCGAACCCTAGCCCGGAACGGAAACACACCAGCAGCCCTAAACCTTACCCTCCGCCGTGCCCTAATCCTGATGCGTACGCTGACACTGACCCGTGCATCCGCACGTGCCCTGAGCCCAGCACGTGTCCGTACACTCACCTGTGCCCTAAACCTTGCCGTTCCCTACCCCGAACCCTAGCCAGGAACCGAAACCCACCAGCAGCCCTACACCTTACCCTCCGCCGTGCCCTAAACCTGATGCGTACGCTGACACTGACTCGAACGTCCGCACGGGCCCTGAGCCCAGCCCGTGTCCGTACCCTCACCTGTGTCCTAAACCTTGCCGTTCCCTAACCCGAACCCTAGCCTGGAACGGAAAACCACCAGCAGCCCTACACCTTACCCTCCGCCGTGCCCTAGTCCTGATGCGTACGCTGATGCTGACCCGTACGTCCGCACGTGCCCTGAGCCCAGCCCGTGTCCGTACCCTCACCTGTGCCCTAAACCTTGCCGTTCCCTAACCCGAAACCTAGCCCAGAACGAAAACCCACCAGCAGCCCTACACCTTACCCTCCGCCATGCCCTAATCCTGATTTGTACGCTGACGCTGACCCGTGCGTCCGCACGTGCCATGACCCCAGCAAGTGTCCGTACCTTCACCTGTGCCCTAAACCTTGCCGTTCCCTAACCCGAACCCCAGACCGGAACGGAAACCAACCAGCAGCCCTACACCTTACCCTCTGCTGTACCCTAATCCTGATGCGTATGCTGACACTGACCCGTGCGCCCGCACGTGCCCTGACCCCAGCCCGTGTCCGTACCCACACCTGTGCCCTAAACTTTGCTTTCCCAACCCGAACCCTGGCCCGGAACGGAAACCCACCAGCAGCCCTACACCTTACCCTCCGCCGTACCCTAATACTGATGCGTACGCTGACACTGACCCGTGCGTCCGCACGTGCCCTGACACCAGCCCGTGTCCGTACCCTCACCTGTGCCCTAAACCTTGCCGTTCTATAACCCTAAGCCTAGTCCGGAATGGAAACCCACCAGCAGACCTAAACCTTACCCTCCGCCGTGCCCTAATCCTGATGCGTACGCTGACACTGACCCGTGCGTCCGCACGTGCCCTGACCCCAGCCCGTGTCCATACCCTCACCAGTGCCCTAAACCTTGCCATTCCCTAACCCGAATCCTAGCCCGGAACGGAAACCCACCAGCAGCCCTACACCTTACCCTCTACCGTGCCCTAATCCTGATGCCTACGCTGACACTGACCCATGCGTCCGCATGGGCCCTGAACCCAGCCCGTGTCGGTACCCTCCCCTGTGCCCTAAACCTTGCCATTCCCTAACCCGAACCGTAGCCCGGAACGGAAACCAACCAGCAGCCCTACACCTTACCCTCCGCCATGCCCTAATCTAATGCGTACGCTGACACTGACCCGTGCGTCCGCACGTGCCCTGACCCCAGCCCGTGTCCGTACCTTCACCTGTGCCCTAAACCTTGCCGTTCCCTAACCCGAGCCCTAACCCGGAACGGAAACCCACCAGCAGCCCTACACCTTACCCTCCGCCGTGCCCTAATCCTGATGCGTACGCTGACACTGACCCGTGCGTCCGCACTTGCCCTGACCCCAGCCCATGTCAGCACCCTCACCTGTGCCCTAAACCTTGCCGTTCCCTAACGCGAACCCTAGCCCGGAACGGAAACCATCCAGCAGCCCTACACCTTACCCTCCGCCGTGCCCTAATCCTGATGCGTACGCTGACACTAACTCGTTCGCCCGCACGCGCCCCGAACCCAGCCCGTGTCCGTACCCTCACCTGTGCCCTAAACTTTGCCGTTCCCAACCCGAACCCTAGCCCGGAACGGAAACCCACCAGCAGACCTACACCTTATCCTCCGCCGTACCCTAATCCTGATGCGTACGCAGACACTGACCCGTGCGTCCGCACGTGCGCTGACCCCTGCCCGTGTCCTTACCCTCACCTGTGCCATAATCCTTGCCGTTTCCTAACCCGAACCCTAACCCGGAACGGAAAACCACCAGCAGCCCTAAACCTTACCCTCCGCCGTGCCCTAATCCTGATGCATACGCTGACACTGACAAGTGCGTCCGAACGTGCCCTTACACAAGCACGTGTCCGTACCCTCACCTGTGCCCTAAACCTTGCCGTTCCCTAACCCAAAACCTAGCCCGGAATGGAAACCCACCAGCAACCCTACACCTTACCCTCCGCCGTACCCTAATCCTGATGCATACGCTGACACTGTCCCGTGCGTCCGCACGTGCCCTGACCCCAGCCCGTGTCTGTACCCTCACTTGTGCCCTACACCTTGCCGTTCCCTAACCCGAACCCTAGGCCGGAACGGAAAGCCACCAGCAGCCCTACACCATATCCTCCACTATGCCCTAATCCTGATGCATACGCTGACACTGAAAAGTGCGTCCACACTTGCCCTGACTCCAGCCCGTTTCCGTACCCTCACCTGTGCCCTAAACCTTGCTGTTCCCTTACCCGAACCCTAGCCCGGAACGGAAACCCACCAGCCGCCCTACACCTTACCCTCCGCCGTGCCCTAATCCTGATGCGTACGCTCACACTGACCAGTACGTCCGCACGTGCCCTGAGCCCAGACCGTGTCTGTACCCTCACCTCTGCCCTAAACCTTGCCGTTCCCTAACCCGAACCCTAGCCCGGAACGGAAACCCACTAGCAGCCCTACACCTTACCCTCCGCCGTGCCCTAATCCTGATGCGTACGCTGACACTGACCCGTAAGACCGCACGTTGCCTGACCCCAGCCCGTGTCCGTAGCCTCACCTGTGCCCTAAACCTTGCTGTTCCCTTACCCGAACCCTAGCCCGGAACGGAAACCCACCAGCTTCCCTACACCTTACCCTCCGCAGTGCCCTAATCCTGATGCGTACGCTGACACTGTCCCGTGCATCCGCACTTGCCCTGACCCAAGCCCGTGTCCGTACCCTCACCTGTGCCCTAAACCTTGCCGTTCCCAACCCGAACCCTAGCCATGAACAGAAACCCACCAGCAGACCTACACCTTTCACTCCGCCGTGCCCTAAAACTGATGCGAACGCTGACACTGACACATTCGTCCGCATGTGCCCTGACCCCAGCCCGTGTCCGTACCCTCACCTGTGCCCTAAACCTTGCCGTTCCCTAACCCGAACCCTAGCCCGGAACGGAAACCCACCAGCAGACCTACACCTTACCCTCCGCAGTGCCCTAATCCTGATGCGTACGCTGACACTGACCAGTGCGTCCGCACGTGCCCTGACCCCAGCCCGTGTCCGTACCCTAGACTGTGCCCTTAACCTTGCGGTTCCCTAACCCGAACCCTAGCCCGGAACGGAAACCCACCAGCAGCCTTACACCTTACCCTCTGACATGCCCTAATCCTGATGCGTACGCTGACACTGACCCGTGCGTCCGCACGTGCACTGAACCAAACCCCTGTCTGTACCCTCACCTGTGCCCTAAACCTTGCCGTTCCCTAACCCGAACCCTAGCCCGGAACGGAAAGCCACCAGCAACCCTAAACCTTACCCTCCGCCGTGCCCTAATCCTGATGCGTACGTTGACACTGACCCGTGCGTCCGCACGTGCCCTGAACCCAGCCCGTGTCCATGCTCTCACCTGTGCCCTAAACCTTGCTGTTCCCTAACCCAAACCCTAGCCCGGAACGGAAACACACCAGCAGCCCTACACCTTACCCTCTGCCGTGCCCTAGTCCTGATGCGTACGCTGACGCTGACCCGTACGTCCGCACGTGCACTGAGCCCAGCCCGTGTCCGTACCCTCACCTGTGCCCTAAACCTTGCCGTTCCCTAACCAGAAACCTAACCCGGAACGAAAACCTACCAGCAGCCCTACACCTTACCCTCCGCCATGCCCTAATCCTGATTTGTACGCTGACGCTGACCCGTGCGTCCGCACGTGCCCTGACCCCAGCACGTGTCCGTACCCTCACCTGTGCCCTAAACATTGCCGTTCCCTAACCCGAACCCTAGCCCTGAACGGAAACCCACCAGCAGCCCTACACCTTACCCTCCGCCGTGCCCTAATCCTGAAGCGTACCTTGACGCTGACCCGTGCGTCCGCACGTTCCCTGACACCAGCACGTGTCTGTACACTCACCTGTTCCCTAAACCTTGCCGTTCCCTAACCCGAACCCTAGCCCGGAACGGAAACCAACCAGCAGCCCTACACCTTACCCTCTGCCGTGCCCTAATCCTGATGCGTACGCTGACACTGACACGTGCGCCCGCACGTACCCTGACCCCAGCCCGTGTCCGTACCCACACCTGTGCCCTAAACTTTGCGTTCCCAACCCGAACCCTGGCCCGGATCGGAAACCCAGCAGCAGCCCTACACCTTACCCTCCGCTGTACCCTAATACTGATGCGTACGCTGACACTGACCCGTGCGTCTGCACGTGCCCTGAAACCAGCCCGTGTCCGTACCCACACCTGTGCCCTAAACCTTGCCGTTCCATAACCCTAAGCCTAGCCCGGAATGGAAACCCACCAGCAGACCTACACCTTACCCTCCGCCGTGCCCTAATCCTGATGCGTACGTTGACACTGACCCGTGCGTCCGCACGTGCCCTGAACCCAGCCCGTGTCCGTACCCTCACCTGTGCCCTGAACCTTGGCATTCCCTAACCTGAACCCTAGCCAGGAACGGAAACCCACCATGAGCCCTACACCTTACCCTCTGCCGTGCCCTAATCCTGATGCCTACGCTGACACTGACCCATGCGTCTGCATGGGCCCTGAACCCAGCCCGTGTCCGTACCCTCACCTGTGCCCTAAACCTTGCCATTCCCTAAACCGAACCCTAGCCTGGAACGGAAAACAACCAGCAGCCCTAAACCTTACCCTCCACCGTGCCCTAATCCTGATGAGTACGCTGACACTGACACGTGCCTCCACACATGCCCTGACCACAGCCTGTGTCCGTACTCTCACCTGTGCCCTAATCCTTGCCGTTTCCTAACCCGAACCCTAACCCGGAACGGAAAACCACCAGCAGCCCTAAACCTTACCCTCCGCCATGCCCTAATCCTGATGCGTAGGCTGACACTGACCCGTGCGTCCGAACGTGCCCTTACACATGCACGTGTCCATACCTTCACCTGTGCCCTAAACTTTGCCGTTCCCTAAACCGAACCCTAGACTGTAACGGAAACCCCCCAGCAGCCCTACACCTTACCTTCCGCCGTGCTCTAATCCTGATGCGTTCGCTGACACTGACCCGTGCGTCCGCACGTGCCCTGACACCAGCCCATTTCCACACCCTCACCTGTGCCCTAAACCTTGCCGTTCCCTAACCCGAACCCTAGCCTGGAATGGAAACCCACCACCAGCCCTACACCTTACCCTCCGCCGTGCCCTAGTCCTGATGCGTACGCTGACGCTGACCCGTACGTCCGCACGTGCCCTGACCCCAGCACGTGTCCGTACTCTCACCTGTGCCCTAAACCTTGCTGTTCCCTAACGCGAACCCTAGCCTGGAACAGAAACCCACCAGCAGCGCTACACCTTACCATCCGCCGTGCCCTAATCATGATGCGTACGCTGACACTGAACTACGCGTCCACACGTGCCCTGACCACAGCCCGTGTCCGTACCCTCACCTGTGCCCTAAACCTTGCCGTTGCCTAACCCGAACCCTAGCCCGGAACGGAAACCCACCAGCAGCCCTACACCTTACACTCCGCCGTGCCCTAATCCTAATGCGTACGCTGACACTGACCCGTAACACCGCACGTTGCCTGACCCCAGCCCGTGTCCGTACCCTCTCCTGTGCCCTAAACCTTGCCCTTCCCTAACCCGTACCCTAGCCCGGAACGGAAACCCACCAGCCGCCCTACACCTTACCCTCCGCTGTGCATTAATCCTGATGCGTACGCTGACACTGTCCCATGCGTCCGCACGTGCCCTGACCCGAGCCCGTGTCCGTACTCTCACATGTGCCCTAAAGCTTGCCTTTCCCTAATCCGAACCCTAGCATGGAACGGAAACCCACCAGCAGCCCTACACCTTACCCTCCGCCGTGCCCTAATACTGATGTGTACGCTGACACTGACACATGCGTCCGCACGTGCCCTGACCCCAGCACGTGTCTGTACCCTCATCTGTGCCCTAAACCTTGCTGTTCCTGAACCCGAACCCTAGCCGGGAACGGAAACCCACCAGCAGCCCTACACCTTACCCTCCGCCATACCCTAATCCTGATGCGTATGCTGACACTGACCCGTACGTCCGCACGTGCCCTGACCCCAGCTCGTGTCCGTCCCTCACCTGTGCCCTAAACCTTGCCGTTCCCTTATCCGAACCCTACCCGGAATGGAACCCCACCAGCAGCCTTATACCTTTCCCTCCTCCGTGCCCTAACCCTGATGTGTACGCTGACACTGACCCGTGGGTCCGCACGTGCCCTGACACCAGCCCGTGTCCGTACCCTCACCTGTGCCCTAAACCTTGCCGTTCCCTAACCCGAACCCTAGCCCGGAACGGAAACCAACCAGCAGCCCTACACTTTACCCTCCGCCATGCCCTAATGTAATGCGTTCGCTGACACTGACCCGTGCGTCCGCACGTGCCCTGACCCCAGCCCGTGTCCGTACCTTCACCTGTGCCCTAAACCTTGCCGTTCCCTAACCCGAGCCTTAACCCGGAACGGAAACCCACCAGCAGCCCTACACCTTACCCTCCGCTGTGCCCTAATCCTGATGCGTACGCTGACACTGACCCATGCGTCTGCACTTGCCCTGACTCCAGCCCATGTCAGCACCCTCACCTGTGCCCTAAACCTTGCCGTTCCCTAACGCGAACCCTAGCCCGGAACGGTAACCATCCAGCAGCCCTACACCTTACCCTCCGCCGTGCCCTAATCGTGGTGCGTACGCTGACACTAACTCATGCGCCCGCACGTGCCCCGACCCCAGCCCGTGTACGTACCCTCACCTGTGTCCTAAACTTTGCCGTTCCCAACCCGAACCCTAGCCCGTAACGGAAACCCACCAGCAGACCTACACCTTATCCTCCGCCGTACCCAAATCCTGATGCGTACGCTGACACTGACCCGTGCGTCCGCACGTGCGATGAACCCTGCCCGTGTCCTTACCCTCACCTGTGCCCTAAACCTTGCCCTTCCATAACCATAAGCCTAGCGCGGAATGGAAACCCACCAGCAGACCTAAACCTTAGCCTCCGCCATGCCCTAATCCTGATGCGTACGCTGACACTGACCCGTGCGCCCGCACGTGCCCTGACCCCAGCCCGTGTCCGTACCCACACCTGTGCCCTAAACTTTGCCGTTCCCAACCCGAACCCTAGCCCGGAACGGAAACCCACCAGCAGCCCTACACCTTACCCTCCGCCGTACCCTAATACTGATGCATACGCTGACACTGACCCGTGCGTCCGCACGTGCCCTGACACCAGCCCGTGTCCGTACCCTCACCTGTGCCCTAAACCTTGCCGTTCCATAACCCTAATCCTAGCCCGGAATGGAAACCCACCAGCAGACCTACACCTTACCCTCCGCCGTGCCCTAATCCTGATGCGTACGCTGACACTGACCCGTGCGTCCGCACGTGCCCTGACCCCAGCCCGTGTCCGTACCCTCACCTGTGCCCTAAACCTTGCCATTCCCTAACCCGAACCCTAGCCCGGAACGGAAACCCACCAGCAGCCCTACACATTACCATCTGCCGTGCTCTAATACTGATGCGTACGCTGACACTGACCCGTGTGCCCCCACGTGCCCTGACCCCAGCCCGTGTCCGTACCCACACCTGTACCCTAAACTTTGCCGTTCCCATCCCGAACCCTAGCCCGGAACGGAAACCCACCAGCAGCCCTACACCTTCCCCTCCGCCGTACCCTAATACTGATGCGTATGCTGACACTGACCCGTGCGTCTGCACGTGCCCTGACACCAGCCCGTGTCCGAACCCTCACCTGTGCCCTAAACCTTGCCGTTCCATAACCCTAATCCTAGCCCGGAATGGAAACCCACCAGCAGACCTACACCTTACCCTCCGCCGTGCCCTAATCCTGATGCGTACGCTGACACTGAACAGTACGTCCGCAGGTGCCCTGAGCCCAGACCGTGTCTGTACCCTCACCTGTGCCCTAAATCTTGCCGTTCCCTAACCCGAACCCTAGCCCGGAACGGAAACCCACCAGCAGCCCTACACCTTACCCTCTGCCGTGCCCTAATCCTGATGCGTACGCTGACACTGACCCGTGCGTCCTCACGTGCACAGAACCAATCCCTTGTCTGTACCCTCACCTGTGCCCTAAACCTTGCCGTTCCCTAACCCGAACCCTAGCCTGGAACGGAAAGCCACCAGCAGCCCTAAACCTTACCCTCCGCCGTGCCCTAATCCTGATGTGTACGCTGACACTGACCCGTGCATCCGCACGTGCCCTGAGCCCAGCACGTGTCCGTACCCTCACCTGTGCCCTAAACCTTGCCGTTCCCTAACCCGAACCCTAGCCCGGAATGGAAACACACCAGCAGCCCTACACCTTACCCTCCGCCGTGCCCTAATCCTGATGCATACGCTGACACTGACACATGCGTCCGCACGTGCCCTGAGCCCAGCACGTGTCCGTACACTCACCTGTGCCCTAAACCTTGCCGTTCCCTACCCCGAACCCTAGCCAGGAACCGAAATCCACCAGCAGCCCTACACCTTACCCTCTGCCGTGCCCTAAACCTGATGCGTACGCTGACACTGACCCATGCGTCCGCACGTGCCCTGAGCCCAGCCCGTGTCCGTACCCTCACCTGTGTCCTAAACCTTGCCGTTTCCTAACCCGACCCCTAGCCTGGAACGGAAAACCACCAGCAGCCCTACACCTTACCCTCTGCCGTGCCCTAGTCCTGAGGCGTACGCTGATGCTGACCCGTACGTCCGCACGTGCTCTGAGCCCAGCCCGTGTCCGTACCCTCACCTGTGCCCTAAACCTTGCCGTTCCCTAACCCGAAACCTAGCCCGGAACGAAAACCCACCAGCAGCCCTACACCTTACCCTCCGCCATGCCCTAATCCTGATTTGTACGCTGACGCTGACCCATGCGTCCGCACGTGCCCTGACCCCAGCACGTGTCCGTACCCTCACCTGTGCCCTAAACCTTGCCATTCCCTAACCCGAACCCTAGACCGGAACGGAAACCAACCAGCAGCCCTACACCTTACCCTCTGCCGTACCCTAATCCTGATGCGTACGCTGACACTGACCCGTGCGCCCGCACGTGCCCTGACCCCAGCCCGTGTCCGTACCCACACCTGTGCCCTAAACTTTGCGTTCCCAACCCGAACCCTGGCCCGGAACGGAAACACACCAGCAGCCCTACACATTACCCTCCGCCGTACCCTAATACTGATGCGTACGCTGACACTGACCCGTGCGTCCGCACGTGCCCTGACACCAGACCGTGTCCGTACCCTCACCTGTGCCCTAAACCTTGCCGTTCCATAACCCTAAGCCTAGCCCGGAATGGAAACCCACCAGCAGACCTACACCTTACCCTCCGCCGTGCCCTAATCCTGATGCGTACGCTGACACTGACCCGTGCGTCCGCACGTGCCCTGACCCCAGCCCGTGTCCATACCCTCACCTGTGCCCTAAACCTTGCTATTCCCTAACCCGAACCCTTGCCCGGAACGGAAACCCACCAGCAGCCCAACACCTTACCCTCTGCCGTGCCCTAATCCTGATGCCTACGCTGACACTGACCCATGCGTCCGCATGGGCCCTGAACCCAGCCCGTGACCGTACCCTCACCTGTGCCCTAAACCTTGCCATTCCCTAAACCGAACCCTAGCCTAGAACGGAAAACAACCAGCAGCCCTAAACCATACCCTCCGCCGTGCCCTAATCCTGATGCGTACGCTGACCCTGACACGTGCCTCCACACATGCCCTGACCACAGCCTGTGTCCGTACTCTCACCTGTGCCCTAATCCTTGCCGTTTCCTAACCGGAACCCTAACCCGGAATGGAAAAGCACCAGCAGCCCTAAACCTTACCCTCCGCCGTGCCCTAATCCTGATGCGTACGCTGACACTGACCCGTGCGTCCGAACGTGCCCTTACACAAGCACGTGTCCATACCCTCACCTGTGCCCTAAACCTTGCCGTTCCCTAAACCGAACCCTAGACTGTAACGGAAACCCCCCAGCAGCCCTACACCTTACCTTCCGCCGTGCTCTAATCCTGATGCGTTCGCTGACACTGACCCGTGCGTCCGCACGTGCCCTGACACCAGCCCATTACCGTACCCTCACATGTGCCCTAAACCTTGCCGTTCCCTAACCCGAAACCTAGCCTGGAACGGAAACCCACCAGCAGCCCTACACCTTACCCTCCGCCGTGCCCTAATCCTGATGCGTGTGCTATCACTGACCCGTGTGTCCTCACGTGCACTGAGCCCAGCACGTGTCCGTACCCTCCCCTGTGCCCTAAACCTTGCCGTTCCCTAACCCGAACCCTAGCCTGGAATGGAAACCCAACAGCAGCCCTACACCTTACCCTCCGCCATGCCCTAATCCTGATGCGTACGCTGACACTGACCCGTGCGTCCGCACGTGCCCTGACCCCAGCCCGTGTCCGTAACCTCACCTGTGCCCTAAACCTTGCCGTTTCCTAACACGAACCCTAGCCTGGAACGGAAACCCACCAGCAGCCCTACACCTTACCCTCCGCCGTGCCCTAATCCTGATGCGTACGCTGACACTGACCCATGCGTGTGCACGTGCCCTGAACCCAGCCCGTGTCCGTACACTCACCTGTGCCCTAAACCTTGCCATTCCCTAACCCGAACCCTAGCCTGGAACAGAAACCAACCAGCAGCCGTAAACCTTACCCTCTGCCGTGCCCTAATCCTGATGCGTACGCTGACACTGACACGTGCCTCCGCACATCCCCTGACAACAGACCGTGTCCGTACTCTCACCTGTTCCCTAATCCTTACCGTTTCCTAACCCGAACCCTAGCCGGGAACGGAAACCCACCAGCAGCCCTACACCTTACCCTCCGCCGTGCCCTAATCCTGATGTGTACGCTGACACTGACACATGCGTCCGCACGTGCCCTGACCCTAGCACGTGTCCGTACTCTCACCTGTGCCCTAAACCTTGCCGTTCCCTAACCCGAACCCTAGCCCAAATGGAAACCCACCAGCAGCCCTACACCTTACCCTCCGCCGTGCCCTTATCCTAATGCGTACGCTGACACTGACCCGTGCGTCCGCACGTGCCCTGAACCCAGCCCGTGTCGGTACCCTCACCTGTGCCCTAAACCTTGCCGTTCCGTAACCCGAACCCTAGCCCGGAACGGAAACCAACCAGCAGCCCTACACCTTACCCTCCGCCATGCCCTAATCTAATGCGTATGCTGACACTGACACGTGCGTCCGCACGTGCCCTGACCACAGCCCGTGTCCGTACCTTCACCTGTGCCCTAAACCTTGCCGTTCCCTAACCCGAGCCCTAACCCGGAACGGAAACCCACCAGCAGCCCTACACCTTACCCTCCGCCGTGCCCTAATCCTGATGCGTACGCTGACACTGACCCGTGCGTCCGCACTTGCCCTGACCCCAGCCCATGTCAGCACCCTCACCTGTGCCCTAAACCTTGCCGTTCCCTAACGCGAACCCTAGCCCGGAACGGAAACCATCCAGCAGCCCTACACCTTACCCTCCGCCGTGCCCTAATCCTGATGCGTACGCTGACACTAACTCGTTCGCCCGCATGCGCCCCGTAGCCAGCCCGTGTCCGTACCTTCACCTGTGCCCTAAACCTTGCCATTCCCTAACCCGAGCCCTAACCAGGAACGGAAACCCACCAGCAGCCCTACACCTTACCCTCCGCCGTGCCCTAATCCTGATGCGTACGCTGACACTGACCCGTGCGTCCGCACTTGCCCTGACCCCAGCCCATGTCAGCACCCTCACCTGTGCCCTAAACCTTGCCGTTTCCTAACCCGAACCCTAACCCGGAACGGAAAACCACCAGCAGCCCTAAACCTTACCCTCCGCCGTGCCCTAATCCTGATGCATACGCTGACACTGATGAGTGCGTCCGAACCTGCCCTTACAGAAGCACGTGTCCGTACCCTCACCTGTGCCATAAACCTTGCCGTTCCCTAACCCGAACCCTAGGCCGGAACGGAAAGCCACCAGCAGCCCTACACCATATCCTCCACTATGCCGTAATCCTGATGCATACGCTGACACTGAAAAGTGCGTCCGCACTTGCCCTGACTCCAGCCCGTTTCCGTACCCTCACCTGTGCCCTAAACCTTGCTGTTCCCTTACCCGAACCCTAGCCCGGAACGGAAACCCACCAGCCGCCCTACACCTTACCCTCCGCCGTGCCCTAATCCTGATGCGTACGCTCACACTGACCAGTACGTCCGCACGTGCCCTGAGCCCAGACCGTGTCTGTACCCTCACCTCTGCCCTAAACCTTGCCGTTCCCTAACCCGAACCCTAGCCCGGAACGGAAACCCACTAGCAGACCTACACCTTACCCTCCACCGTGCCCTAATCCTGATGCGTACGCTGACACTGACCCGTAAGACCGCACGTTGCCTGACCCCAGCCCGTGTCCGTAGCCTCACCTGTGCCCTAAACCTTGCTGTTCCCGTACCCGAACCCTAGCCCGGAACGGAAACCCACCAGCATCCCTACACCTTACCCTCCGCAGTGCCCTAATCCTGATGCGTACGCTGACACTGTCCCGTGCGTCCGCACTTGCCCTGACCCAAGCCCGTGTCCGTACCCTCACCTGTGCCCTAAACCTTGCCGTTCCCAACCCGAACCCTAGCCAGGAACAGAAACCCACCAGAAGACCTACACCTTTCACTCCGCCGTGCCCTAAAACTGATGCGAACGCTGACACTGACACATTCGTCCGCATGTGCCCTGACCCCAGCCCGTGTCCGTACCCTCACCTGTGCCCTAAACCTTGCCGTTCCCTAACCCGAACCCTAGCCCGGAACGGAAACCCACCAGCAGACCTACACCTTACCCTCCGCCGTGCCCTAATCCTGATGCGTACGCTGACACTGACCAGTGCGTCCGCACGTGCCCTGACCCCAGACCGTGTCCGTACCCTAGACTGTGCCCTAAACCTTGCGGTTCCCTAACCCGAACCCTAGCCCGGAACGGAAACCCACCAGCGGCCCTACACCTTACCCTCTGACGGGCCCTAATCCTGATGCGTACGCTGACACTGACCCGTGCGTCCACACCTGCACTGAACCAAACCCTTGTCTGTACCCTCACCTGTGCCCTAACACTTGCCGTTCCCTAACCCGAACCCTAGCCCGGAACGGAAAGCCACCAGCAGCCCTACACCTTACCCTCCGCCGTGCCCTAATCATAATGCGTTCGCTGACACTGATCCGTGCGTCCGCACGTGCCCTGAACCCAGCCCGTATCCGTACCCTCACCTGTGCCCTAAACCTTGCCGTTCCCTAACCCGAACACTAGCCAGGAACGGAAACCCTCCAGCAGCCCTACACCTTACCCTCCGCCGTGCCCTAATGCTGATGCGTACGCTTACACTGACCCGTGCGTCCGCACGTGCCCTGAACCCAGCCTGTGTCCGTGCTCTCACCTGTGCCCTAAACCTTGCTGTTCCCTAACCCAAACCCTAGCCCGTAACGGAAACACACCAGCAGCCCTAAACCTTACCCTCCGCCGTGCCCTAATCCTGATGCGTACGCTGACACTGACCCGTGCGTCCGCATGTGCCCTGAGACCAGCACGTGTCCGTACCCTCACCTGTGCCCTAAACCTAGCCGTTCCCTAGCCCGAACCCTAGCCCGGAACGGAAACCAACCAGCAGCCCTACACCTTACCCTCCGCCGTGCCCTAATCCTGATGCGTACGCTGAAACTGACACGTGCTTCCGCACGTGCCGTGAGCCCAGCACGTGTCCGTACACTCACCTGTGCCCTAAAGCTTGCCGTTCCCTAACCCGAACCCTAGCCCGGAACGGAAACCCACCAGCAGCCCTACACCTTACCCTCTGCCGTGCCCTAAACCTGATGCGTACGCTGACACTGACCCATGCGTCCACACGTGCCCTGAGGCCAGCCCGTGTCCGTACCCTCACCTGTGTCCTAAACCTTGCCGTTCCCTAACCCGAACCCTAGCCTAGAACGGAAAACCACCAGCAGCCCTACACCTTACCCTCCGCCGTGCCCTAGTCCTGATGCGTACGCTGACACTGACCCGTACGTCCGCACGTGCCCTGAGCCCAGCCCGTGTCCGTACCCTCACCTGTGCCCTAAACCTTGCCGTTCCCTAACCCGAAACCTAGGCCGGAACGAAAACCCACCAGTAGCCCTACACCTTACCCTGCACCGTACCCTAATCCTGATGCATACGCTGACACTGACCGGTGCGCCCGCACGTGCCCTGACCCCAGCCCGTGTCCGTACCCACACCTGTGCCCTAAACTTTGCGTTCACAACCCGAACCCTGGCCCGGAACGGAAACCCACCAGCAGCCCTACACCTTACCCTCCGCCGTACCCTAATACTGATGCGTACGCTGACACTGACCCGTGCGTCCGCACGTGCCCTGACACCAGCCCGTGTCCGTACCCTCACCTGTGCCCTAAACCTTGCCGTTCCATAACCCTAAGCCTAGCCCGGAATGGAAACCCACCAGCAGACCTACACCTTACCCTCCGCCGTGCCCTAATCCTGATGCGTACGCTGACACTGACCCGTGCGTCCGCACATGCCCTGACACCAGCCCGTGTCCGTACCCTCACCTGTGCCCTAAACCTTGCTGTTCCCTTACCCGAACCCTAGCCCGGAACGGAAGCCCAACAGCCGTCCTACACCTTACCCTCCGCCGTGCCCTAATCCTGATGCGTACGCTGACACTGACCAGTACGTCCGCACGTGCCCTGAGCCCAGCCCGTGTCTGTACCCTCACCTGTGCCCTAAACCTTGCCGTTCCCTAACCCGAACCCTAGCCCGGAACGGAAAGCCACTAGCAGCCCTACACCTTACCCTCCGCCGTGCCCTAATCCTGATGCGTACGCTGACACTGACCCATGCGTAGGCACGTGCCCTGACTTCAGCCCCTGTCAGCACGCTCACCTGTGCCCTAAACCTTGCCATTCCCTAACCCGAACCCTAGCCTGGAACGGAAACCAACCAGCAGCCCTAAACCTTACCCTCTGCCGTGCCCTAATCCTGATGCGTACGCTGACACTGACACGTGCCTCCGCTCATCCCCTGACAACAGACCGTGTCCGTACTCTCTCCTGTGCCCTAATCCTTACCGTTTCCTAACCCGAAACCTAGCCGGGAACGTAAACCCACCAGCAGCCCTACACCTTACCCTCCGCCGTGCCCTAATGCTGATGCGTACGCTCACACTGACCCGTGCGTCCGCACGTGCCCTGAACCCAGCCCGTGTCCGTGCTCTCACCTGTGCCCTAAACCTTGCTGTTCCCTAACCCAAACCCTAGCCCGGAACGGAAACACACCAGCAGCCCTACACCTTACCCTCCGCCGTACCCTAATCCTGATGCGTACGCTGACACTGACCCGTGCGTTCGCACATGCCCTGAACCCAGCCCGTGTCCGTACTCTCACCTGTGCCCTAAACCTTGCCGTTCCCTAACCCGAACCCTAGCCCAAATGGAAACCCACCAGCAGCCCTACACCTTACCCTCCGCCGTGCCCTTATCCTAATGCGTACGCTGACACTGACCCGTGCGTCCGCACGTGCCCTGAACCCAGCCCGTGTCGGTGCCCTCACCTGTGCCCTAAACCTTGCCGTTCACTAACCCGAACCCTAGCCCAGAACGGAAACCAACCAGCAGCCCTACACCTTACCCTCCGCCATGCCCTAATCTAATGCGTACGCTGACACTGACCCGTGCGTCCGCACGTGCCCTGACCCCAGCCCGTGTCCGTACCTTCACCTGTGCCCTAAACCTTGCCGTTCCCTAACCCGAGCCCTAACCCGGAACGGAAACCCACCAGCAGCCCTACACCTTACCCTCCGCCGTGCCCTTATCCTAATGCGTACGCTGACACTAACTCGTTCGCCCGCACGCGCCCCGAACCCAGCCCGTGTCCGTACACTCACCTGTGCCCTAAACTTTGCCATTCCCAACCCGAACCCTAGCCCGGAACGGAAACCCACCAGCAGACCTTCACCTTATCCTCCGCCGTACCCTAATCCTGATGCGTACGCAGACACTGTCCCGTGCGTCCGCACGTGCGCTGAACCCTGCCCGTGTCCTTACACTCACCTGTGCCCTAATCCTTGCCGTTTCCTAACCCGAACCCTAGCCCGGAACGGAAACCCACCAGCAGCCCTAAACCTTACCCTCCGCCATGCCCTAATCCTGATGCATACGCTGACAGTGTCCCGTGCGTCCGCACGTGCCCTGACCCCAGCCCGTGTCTGTACCCTCACTTGTGACCTACACCTTGCCGTTCCCTAACCCGAACCCTAGGCCGGAACGGAAAGCCACCAGCAGCCCTACACCATATCCCCCACTATGCCCTAATCCTGATGCATACGCTGACACTGAAAAGTGCGTCCGCACTTGCCCTGACTCCAGCCCGTTTCCGTACCCTCACCTGTGCCCTAAACCTTGCTGTTCCCTTACCCGAACCCTAGCCCGGAACGGAAACACACCAGCCGCCCTACACCTTACCCTCCGCCGTGCCCTAATCCTGATGCGTACGCTCACACTGACCAGTACGTCCGCACGTGCCCTGAGCCCAGACCGTGTCTGTACCCTCACCTGTGCCCTAAACCTTGCCGTTCCCTAACCCGAACCCTAGCCTGGAACGGAAACCCACTAGCAGCCCTACACCTTACCCTCCGCCGTGCCCTAATCCTGATGAGTACGCTGACACTGACCCATAAGACCGCACGTTGCCTGACCCCAGCCGGTGTCCGTAGCCTCACCTGTGCCCTAAACCTTGCCGTTCCCTAACCCGAACCCTAGCCCGGAACGGAAACCCACCAGCAGACCTACACCTTACCCTCCGCCGTGCCCTAATCCTGATGCGTACGCTGACACTGTCCCGTGCGTCCGCACTTGCCCTGACCCAAGCCCGTGTCCGTACCCTCACCTGTGCCCTAAACCTTGCCGTTCCCAACCCGAACCCTAGCCAGGAACAGAAACCCACCAGCAGACCTACACCTTTCACTCCGCCGTGCCCTAAAACTGATGCGAACGCTGACACTGACACATTCGTCCGCATGTGCCCTGACCCCAGCCCGTGTCCGTACCCTCACCTGTGCCCTAAACCTTGCCGATCCCTAACCCGAACCCTAGCCCGGAACGGAAACCCACCAGCAGACCTACACCTTACCCTCCGCCGTGCCCTAATCCTGATGCGTACGCTGACACTGACCAGTGCGTCCGCACGTGCCCTGACCCCAGCCCGTGTCCGTACCCTAGACTGTGCCCTTAACCTTGCGGTTCCCTAACCCGAACCCTAGCCCGGAACGGAAAGCCACCAGCAGCCCTACACCTTACCCTCCGCCGTGCCCTAATCCTGATGCGTTCGCTGACACTGATCCGTGCGTCCGCACGTGCCCTGAACCCAGCCCGTGTCCGTGCTCTCACCTGTGCCCTAAACCTTGCTGTTCCCTAACCCAAACCCTAGCCCGGAACGGAAACACACCAGCAGCCCTACACCTTAACCTCCGCCGTGCCCTAGTCCTGATGCGTACGCTGACGCTGACCTGTACGTCCGCACGTGCCCTGAGCCCAGCCCGTGTCCGTGCTCTTACCTGTGCCCTAAACCTTGCCGTTCCCTAACCCGAAACCTAGCCCGGAATGAAAACCCACCAGCAGCCCTACACCTTACCCTCCGCCGTGCCTTAATCCTGATGCGTACGCTGACACTGACCCGTGCGTCCGCACGTGCCCTGACCCCAGCACGTGTCTGTACCCTCACCTGTTCCCTAAACCTTGCCGTTCCCTAACCCGAACCCTAGCCCGGAACGGAAACCAACCATCAGCCCTACACCTTACCCTCTGCCGTGCCCTAATCCTGATGCGTACGCTGACACTGACACGTGCGCCCGCACGTGCCCTGACCCCAGCCCGTGTCCGTACCCACACCTGTGCCCTAAACTTTGCGTTCCCAACCCGAACCCTGGCCCGGAACGGAAACCCACCAGCAGCCCTACACCTTACCCTCCGCCGTACCCTAATACTGATGCGTACGCTGACACTGACCCGTGCGTCCGCACGTGCCCTGACCCCAGCCCGTGTCCGTACCTTCACCTGTGCCCTAAATCTTGCCGTTCCCTAACCTGAGCCCTAACCCGGAACGGAAACCCACCAGCAGCCCTACACCTTACCCTCCGCCGTGCCCTAATCCTGATGCGTATGCTGACACTGACCCGTGCGTCCGCACTTGCCCTGACCCCAGCCCATGTCAGCACCCTCACCTGTGCCCTAAACCTTGCCGTTCCCTAACGCGAACCCTAGCCCGGAACGGAAACCATCCAGCAGCCCTACACCTTACCCTCCGCCGTGCCCTAATTCTGATGCGTACGCTGACACTAACACGTTTTACCGCACGCGCTCCGAACCCAGCCCGTGTCCGTACCCTCACCTGTGCCCTAAACTTTGCCATTCCCAACCCGAACCCTAGCCCGGAACGGAAACCCACCAGCAGACCTACACCTTATCCTCCGCCGTACCCTAATCCTGATGCGTACGCAGACACTGTCCCGTGCGTCCGCACGTGCGCTGACCCCTGCCCGTGTCCTTACCCTCACCTGTGCCCTAATCCTTGCCGTTTCCTAACCCGAACCCTAGACCGGAACGGAAACCCACCAGCAGCCCTACACCTTACCCTCCGCCGTGCCCTAATCCTGGTCCGTATGCTGACACTGATCCGTGCGTCCACACGTGCCGTGACCCCAGCACGTGCCCGTACCCTCACCTGTGCCCTAAACCTTGCCGTTCCCTAAACCGAACCCTAGACTGTAACGGAAACCCCCCAGCAGCCCTGCACCTTAACCTCCGCCGTGCTCTAATCCTGATGCGTTCGCTGACACTGACCCGTGCGTCCGCACGTGCACTGACACCAGCCCATGTCCGTACCCTCACCTGTGCCCTAAACATTGCCGTTCCCTAACCCGAAACCTAGCCCGGAACGGAAACCCACCAGCAACCCTACACCTTACCCTCCGCCGTACCCTAATCCTGATGCGTACGCTGACACTGTCCCGTGCGTCCACACGTGCCCTGACCCCAGCCCGTGTCTGTACGCTCACTTGTGCCCTACACCTTGCCGTTCCCTAACCCGAACCCTAGGCCGGAACGGAAAGCCACCAGCAGCCCTACACCATATCCTCCACTATGCCCTAATCCTGATGCATACGCTGACACTGAAAAGTGCGTCCGCACTTGCCCTGACTCCAGCCCGTTTCCGTACCCTCACCTGTGCCCTAAACCTTGCTGTTCCCTTACCCGAACCCTAGCCCAGAACGGAAACCCACCAGCCGCCCTACACCTTACCCTCCGCCGTATCCTAATCCTGATGCGTACGCTCACACTGACCAGTACGTCCGCACGTGCCCTGAGCCCAGACCGTGTCTGTACCCTCACCTGTGCCCTAAACCTTGCCGTTCCCTAACCCGAACCCTAGCCCGGAAAGGAAACCCACTAGCAGCCCTACACCTTACCCTCCGCCGTGACCTAATCCTGATGAGTACGCTGACACTGACCCGTAAGACCGCACGTTGCCTGACCCCAGCCCGTGTCCGTAGCCTCACCTGTGCCCTAAACCTTGCCGTTCCCTAACCCGAACCCTAGCCCGGAACGGAAACCCACCAGCAGACCTACACCTTACCCTCCGCCGTACCCTAATCCTGATGCGTACGCTGACACTGTCCCGTGCGTCCGCACTTGCCCTGACCCAAGCCCGTGTCCGTACCCTCACCTGTGCCCTAAACCTTGCCGTTCCCAACCCGAACCCTAGCCAGGAACAGAAACCCACCAGCAGACCTACACCTTTCACTCCGCCGTGCCCTAAAACTGATGCGAACGCTGACACTGACACATTCGTCCGCATGTGCCCTGACCCCAGCCCGTGTCCGTACCCTCACCTGTGCCCTAAACCTTGCCGATCCCTAACCCGAACCCTAGCCCGGAACGGAAACCCACCAGCAGACCTACACCTTACCCTCCGCCGTGCCCTAATCCTGATGCGTACGCTGACACTGACCAGTGCGTCCGCACGTGCCCTGACCCCAGCCCGTGTCCGTACCCTAGACTGTGCCCTTAACCTTGCGGTTCCCTAACCCGAACCCTAGCCCGGAACGGAAACCCACCAGCAGCCCTACACCTTACCCTCTGACGTGCCCTAATCCTGATGCGTACGCTGACACTGACCCGTGCGTCCGCACGTGCCCTGAACCCAGCCCGTATCCGTACCCTCACCTGTGCCCTAAACCTTGCCGTTCCCTAACCCGAACACTAGCCCGGAACGGAAACGCACCAGCAGCCCTACACCTTACCCTCCGCCGTGCCCTAATCCTGATGCGTACGCTGAAAATGAACCGTGCGTCCGCACGTGCCCTGAACCCAGCCCGTGTCCGTGCTCTCACCTGTGCCCTAAACCTTGCTGTTCCCTAACCGAAACCCTAGCCCGGAACGGAAACACACCAGCAGCCCTACACCTTACCTTCCGCCGTACCCTAGTCCTGATGCGTACGCTGACGCTGACCCGTACGTCCGCACGTGCCCTGAGCCCAGCCCGTGTCCGTACCCTCACCTGTGCCCTAAACCTTGCCGTTCCCTAACCCGAAACCTAGCCCGGAATGAAAACCCACCAGCAGCCCTACACCTTACCCTCCGCCATGCCCTAATCCTGATTTGTACGCTGACGCTGACCCGTGCGTCCGCACGTGCCCTGACCCCAGCACGTGTCCGTACCCTCACCTGTGCCCTAAACCTTGCCGTTCCCTAACCCGAACCCTAGCCCTGAACGGAAACCCACCAGCAGCCCTACACCTTACCCTCCGCCGTGCCCTAATCCTGATGCGTACGCTGACGCTGACCCGTGCGTCCGCACGTGCCCTGACCCCAGCACGTGTCTGTACCCTCACCTGTTCCCTAAACCTTGCCGTTCCCTAACCCGAACCCTAGCCCGGAACGGAAACCAACCAGCAGCCCTACACCTTACCCTCTGCCGTGCCCTAATCCTGATGCGTACGCTGACACTAACACGTGCGCCCGCACGTGCCCTGACCCCAGCCCGTGTCCGTACCCACACCTGTGCCCTAAACTTTGCGTTCCCAACCCGAACCCTGGCCCGGAACGGAAACCCACCAGCAGCCCTACACCTTACCCTCCGCCGTACCCTAATACTGATGCGTACGCTGACACTGACCCGTGCGTCCGCACGTGCCCTGACACCAGCCCGTGTCCGTACCCTCACCTGTGCCCTAAACCTTGCCATTCCCTAACCCGAACCCTAGCCCGGAACGGAAACCCACCAGCAGCCCTACACCTTACCCTCTGCCGTGCCCTAATCCTGATGCCTACGCTGACACTGATCCATGCCTCCGCATGGGCCCTGAACCCAGCCCGTGTCCGTACCCTCACCTGTGCCCTAAACCTTGCCATTCCCTAAACCGAACCCTAGCCTGGAACGGAAAACAACCAGCAGCCCTAAACCTTACCCTCCGCCGTGCCCTAATCCTGATGCGTACGCTGACACTGACACGTGCCTCCACACATGCCCTGACCACAGCCTGTGTCCGTACTCTCACCTGTGCCCTAATCCTTGCCGTTTCCTAACCCGAACCCTAACCAGGAACGGAAATCCACCAGCAGCCCTAAACCTTACCCTCTGCCATGCCCTAATGCTGATGCGTACGCTGACACTGACCCGTGCGTCCGAACGTGCCCTTACACAAGCACGTGTCCATACCCTCACCTGTGCCCTAAACCTTGCCGTTCCCTAAACCGAACCCTAGACTGTAACGGAAACCCCCCAGCAGCCCTACCCCTTACCTTCCGCCGTGCTCTAATCCTGATGCGTTCGCTGACACTGACCCGTGCGTCCGCACGTGCCCTGACACCAGCCCATTTCCGTACCCTCACCTGTGCCCTAAACCTTGCCGTTCCCTAACCCGAAACCTAGCCTGGAACGGAAACCCACCAGCAGCCCTATACCTTACCCTCCACCGTGCCCTAATCCTGATGCGTATGCTATCACTGACCCGTGTGTCCTCACGTGCCCTGAGACCAGCACATGTCCGTACCCTCACCTGTGCACTAAACCTTGCTGTTCCCTTACCCGAACCCTAGCCCGGAACGGAAACCCAACAGCCGCCCTACACCTTACCCTCCGCCGTGCCCTAATCCTGATGCGTACGCTGACACTGACCAGTACGTCCGCACGTGCCCTGAGCCCAGCCCGTGTCTGTACCCTCACCTGTGCCCTAAACCTTGCCGTTCCCTAACCCGAACCCTAGCCCGGAACGGAAAGCCACTAGCAGCCCTACACCTTACCCTCCGCCGTGCCCTAATCCTGATGCGTACGCTTACACTGACCCATGCGTAGGCACGTGCCATGACCTCAGCGCCTGTCAGCACCCTCACCTGTGCCCTAAACCTTGCCATTCCCTAACCCGAACCCTAGCCTGGAACGGAAACCAACCAGCAGCCCTAAACCTTACCCTCTGCCGTGCCCTAATCCTGATGCGTACGCTGACACTGACACGTGCCTCCGCACATCCCCTGACAACAGACCGTGTCCGTACTCTCACCTGTGCCCTATTCCTTACCGTTTCCTAACCCGAACCCTAGCCGGGAAAGGAAACCCACCAGCAGCCCTACACCTTACCCTCCGCCGTGCCTTAATCCTGATGTGTACGCTGACACTGACACATGCGTCCGCACGTGCCCTGACCCTAGCACGTGTCTGTACCCTCATCTGTGCCCTAAACCTTGCCGTTCCTATACCCGAAACCTAGCCGGGAACGGAAACCCACCAGCAGCCCTACACCTTACCCTCCGCCGTACCCTAATCCTGATGCGTACGCTGACACTGACCCGTGCGTTCGCACGTGCCCTGAACCCAGCCCGTGTCCGTACTCTCACCTGTGCCCTAAACCTTGCCTTTCCCTAACCCGAACCCTAGCCCAAATGGAAACCCCCCAGCAGCCCTACACCTTACCCTCCGCCGTGCCCTTATTCTAATGCGTACGCTGACACTGACCCGTGCATCCGCACGTGCCCTGAAACCAGCCCGTGTCGGTACCCTCACCTGTGCCCTAAACCTTGCCGTTCCCTAACCCGAACCCTAGCCCGGAACTGAAACCAATCAGCAGCCCTAAACCTTACCCTCCGCCATGCCCTAATCTAATGCGTACGCTGACACTGACCCGTGCGTCCGCACGTGCCCTGACCCCAGCCCGTGTCCGTACCTTCACCTGTGCCCTAAACCTTGCCGTTCCCTAACCCGAGCCCTAACCCGGAACGGAAACCCACCAGCAGCCCTACACCTTACCCTCCGCCGTGCCCTAATCCTGATGCGTACGCAGACGCTGACCCGTGCGTCCGCACTTGCCCTGACCCCAGCCCATGTCAGCACCCTCACCTGTGCCCTAAACCTTGCCGTTCCCTAACGTGAACCCTAGCCCGGAACGGAAACCATCCAGCAGCCCTACACCTTACACTCCGCCGTGCCCTAATCCTGATGCGTACGCTGACACTAACTCGTGTGCCCGCACGCGCCCCGTACCCAGCCCGTGTCCGTACCCTCACCTGTGCCCAAAACTTTGCCGTTCCCAACCCGAACCCTAGCCCGGAACGGAAACCCACCAGCAGACCTACACCTTATCCTCCGCCGTACCCTAATCCTGATGCGTACGCACACACTGACCCGTGCGTCCGCACGTGCGCTGACCCCTGCCCGTGTCCTTACCCTCACCTGTGCCCTAATCCTTGCCGTTTCCTAACCCGAACCCTAACCCGGAACGGAAAACCACCAGCAGCCTTAAACCTTACCCTCCGCCGTGCCCTAATCCTGATGCGTACGCTGACACTGACGAGTGCGTCCGAACGTGCCCTTACACAAGCACGTGTCCGTACCCTCACCTGTGCCCTACACCTTGCCGTTCCCTAACCCGAACCCTAGGCCGGAACGGAAAGCCACCAGCAGCCCTACACCATATCCTCCACTCTGCCCTAATCCTGATGCGTTCGCTGACACTGACCCGTGCGTCCGCACTTGCCCTGACTCCAGCCCGTTTCCGTACCCTCACCTGTGCCCTAAACCTTGCTGTTCCCTTACCCGAACCCTAGCCCGGAACGGAAACCCACCAGCCGCCCTACACCTTACCCTCCGCCGTGCCCTAATCCTGATGCGTACGCTCACACTGACCAGTACGTCCGCACGTGCCCTGAGCCCAGACCGTGTCTGTACCCTCACCTGTGCCCTAAACCTTGCCGTTCCCTAACCCGAACCCTAGCCCGGAACGGAAACCCACTAGCAGCCCTACGCCTTACCCTCCGCCGTGCCCTAATCCTGATGCGTATGCTGACACTGACCCGTAAGACCGCACGTTGCCTGACCCCAGCCCGTGTCCGTAGCCTCACCTGTGCCCTAAACCTTGCCGTTCCCTTACCCGAACCCTAGCCCGGAAGGGAAAACCACCAGCAGCCCTACACCTTACCCTCCGCCGTGCCCTAATCCTGATGCGTACGCTGACACTGTCCCGTGCGTCCGCACTTGCCCTGACCCAAGCCCGTGTCCGTACCCTCACCTGTGCCCTAAACCTTGCCGTTCCCAACCCGAACCCTAGCCAGGAACAGGAACCCACCAGCAGACCTACACCTTTCACTCCGCTGTGCCCTAAAACTGATGCGAACGCTGACACTGAAACATTCGTCCGCATGTGCCCTGACCCCAGCCCGTGTCCGTACCCTCACCTGTGCCCTAAACCTTGCCGTTCCCTAACCCGAACCCTAGCCCGGAACGGAAACCCACCAGCAGACCTACACCTTACCCTCCGCCGTGCCCTAATCCTGATGCGTACGCTGACACTGACCAGTGCGTCCGCACGTGCCCTGACCCCAGCCCGTGTCCGTACCCTAGACTGTGCCCTAAACCTTGCGGTTCCCTAACCCGAACCCTAGCCCGGAACGGAAACCCACCAGCAGCCCTACACCTTACCCTCTGACGTGCCCTAATCCTGATGCGTACGCTGACACTGACCCGTGCGTCCGCACGTGCACTGAACCAAACGCTTGTCTGTACCCTCACCTGTGTCCTAAACCTTGCCGTTCCCTAACCCGAACCCTAGCCCGGAACGGAAAGCCACCAGTAGCCCTACACCTTACCCTCCGCCGTGCCCTAATCCTAATGCGTTCGCTGAAACTGATCCGTGCATCCGCACGTGCCCTGAACCCAGCCCGTATCCGTACCCTCACCTGTGCCCTAAACCTTGCTGTTCCCTAACCCGAACACTAGCCTGGAACGGAAACCCACCAGCAGCCCTACACCTTACCCTCCGCCGTGCCCTAATCCTAATGCGTTCGCTGAAACTGATCCGTGCATCCGCACGTGCCCTGAACCCAGCCCGTATCCGTACCCTCACCTGTGCCCTAAACCTTGCTGTTCCCTAACCCGAACACTAGCCTGGAACGGAAACCCACCAGCAGCCCTACACCTTACCCTCCGCCGGGCCCTAATCCTGATGCGTACGCTGACACTGTCCCGTGCGTCCGCACTTGCCCTGACCCAAGCCCGTGTCCGTACCCTCACCTGTGCCCTAAACCTTGCCGATCCCTAACCCGAACCCTAGCCCGGAACGGAAACACACCAGCAGACCTACACCTTACCCTCCGCTGTGCCCTAATCCTGATGCGTACGCTGACACTGACCAGTGCGTCCGCACGTGCCCTGACCCCAGCCCGTGTCCGTACCCTAGACTGTGCCCTTAACCTTGCGGTTCCCTAACCCGAACCCTAGCCCGGAACGGAAACCCACCAGCAGCCCTACACCTTACCCTCTGATGTGCCCTAATCCTGATGCGTACGCTGACACTGACCCGTGCGTCCGCACGTGCACTGAACCAAACCCTTGTCTGTACCCTCACCTGTGCCCTAAACCTTGCCGTTCCCTAACCCAAACCCTAGCCCGGAACTGAAAGCCACCAGCAGCCCTACACCTTACCTTCTGCCGTGCCCTAATCCTAATGCGTTCGCTGACAGGGATCCGTGCGTCCGCACGTGCCCTGAACCCAGCCCGTATCCGTACCCTCACCTGTGCCCTAAACCTTGCCGTTCCCTAACACGAACACTAGCCCGGAACGGAAACCCACCTGCAGCCCTACACCTTACCCTCCGCCGTGCCCTAATCCTGATGCGTACGCTGACACTGACCCGTGCGTCCGCACGTGCCCTGAACCCAGCCCGTATCCGTACCCTCACCTGTGCCCTAAACCTTGCCGTTCCCTAACACGAACACTAGCCCGGAACGGAAACCCACCTGCAGCCCTACACCTTACCCTCCGCCGTGCCCTAATCCTGATGCGTACGCTGACACTAACTCGTGCGCCCGCACGCGCCCCGTACCCAGCCCGTATCCGTACCCTCACCTGTGCCCAAAACTTTGCCGTTCCCAACCCGAACCCTAGCCCGGAACGGAAACCCACCAGCAGACCTACACCTTATCCTCCGCCGTACCCTAATCCTGATGCGTACGCACACACTGACCCGTGCGTCCGCACGTGCGCTGACCCCTGCCCGTGTCCTTACCCTCACCTGTGCCCTAATCCTTGCCGTTTCCTAACCCGAACCCTAACCCGGAACGGAAAACCACCAGCAGCCTTAAACCTTACCCTCCGCCGTGCCCTAATCCTGATGCGTACGCTGACACTGACGAGTGCGTCCGTACGTGCCCTTACACAAGCACGTGTCCGTACCCTCACCTGTGCCCTAAACCTTGCCGTTCCCTAAACCGAAACCTAGACTGTAACGGAAACCCCCCAGCAGCCCTGCACCTTAACCTCCGCCGTGCTCTAATCCTGATGCGTTCGCTGACACTGACCAGTGCGTCCACACGTGCACTGACACCAGCCCATGTCCGTACCCTCACCTGTGCCCTAAACCTTGCCGTTCCCTAACCCGAAACCTAGCCCGGAAAGGAAACCCACCAGCAACCCTACACCTTACACTCCGCCGTACCCTAATCCTGATGCGTACGCTGACACTGTCCCGTGCGACCGCACGTGCCCTGACCCCAGCCCGTGTCTGTACCCTCACTTGTGCCCTACACCTTGCCGTTCCCTAACCCGAACCCTAGGCCGGAACGGAAAGCCACCAGCAGCCCTACACCATATCCTCCACTATGCCCTAATCCTGATGCATACGCTGACACTGAAAAGTGCGTCCGCACTTGCCCTGACTCCAGCCCGTTTCCATACCCTCACCTGTGCCCTAAACCTTGCTGTTCCCTTACCCGAACCCTAGCCCGGAACGGAAACCCACCAGCCGCCCTACACCTTACCCTCCGCCGTGCCCTAATCCTGATGCGTACGCTCACACTGACCAGTACGTCCGCACGTGCCCTGAGCCCAGACCGTGTCTGTACCCTCACCTGTGCCCTAAACCTTGCCGTTCCCAACCCGAACCCTAGCCAGGAACAGAAACCCACCAGCAGACCTACACCTTTCACTCCGCCGTGCCCTAAAACTGATGCGAACGCTGACACTGACACATTCGTCCGCATGTGCCCTGACCCCAGCCCGTGTCCGTACCCTCACCTGTGCCCTAAACCTTGCTGTTCCCTAACCCGAACCCTAGCCCGGAACGGAAACCCACCAGCAGACCTACACCTTACCCTCCGCCGTGCCCTAATCCTGATGCGTACGCTGACACTGACCAGTGCGTCCGCACGTGCCCTGACCCCAGCCCGTGTCCGTACCCTAGACTGTGCCCTAAACCTTGCGGTTCCCTAACCCGAACCCTAGCCCGGAACGGAAACCCACCAGCAGCCCTACACCTTACCCTCTGACGTGCCCTAATCCTGATGCGTACGCTGACACTGACCCGTGCGTCCGCACGTGCACTGAACCAAATGCTTGTCTGTACCCTCACCTGTGCCCTAAACCTTGCCGTTCCCTAACCCGAACCCTAGCCCGGAACGGAAAGCCACCAGTAGCCCTACACCTTAAGCTCCGCCGTGCCCTAATCCTAATGCGTTCGCTGAAACTGATCCGTGCGTCCGCACGTGCCCTGAACCCAGCCCGTATCCGTACCCTCACCTGTGCCCTAAACCTTGCTGTTCCCTAACCCGAACACTAGCCTGGAACGGAAACCCACCAGCAGCCCTACACCTTACCCTCCGCCGTGCCCTAATCCTGATGCGTACGCTGACACTGACCCGTGCGTCCGCACGTGCCCTGAACCCAGCCCGTGTCCATACTCTCACCTGTGCCCTAAACCTTGCTGTTCCCTAACCCAAACCCTAGCCCGGAATGGAAACACACCAGCAGCCCTAAACCTTACCCTCCGCCGTGCCCTAATCCTGATGCGTACGCTGACACTGACCCATGCGTCTGCATGTGCCCTGAGCCCAGCACGTGTCCGTACCCTCACCTGTGCCCTAAACCTTGCCGTTCCCTAACCCGAACCCTAGCCCGGAATGGAAACACACCAGCAGCCCTACACCTTACCCTCCGCCGTGCCCTAATCCTGCTTCGTACGCTAAAACTGACACGTGCGTCCGCACGTGCCCTGAGTCCAGCACGTGTCCGTACACTCACCTGTGCCCTAAACCTTGCCGTTCCCTAACCCGAACCCTAGCCCAGAACGGAAACCCACCAGCAGCCCTACACCTTACCCTCTGCCGTGCCCTAAACCTGATGCGTACGCTGACACTGACCCGTGCGTCCGCACGTGCCCTGAGCCCAGCCCGTGTCCGTACCCTCACCTGTGTCCTAAACCTTGCCGTTCCCTAACCCGAACCCTAGCCTGGAACGGAAACCCAACAGCAGCCCTACAACTTACCCTCCGCCGTGCCCTAGTCCTGATGCGTACGCTGACGCTGACCCGTACGTCCGCACGTGCCCTGAGCCCAGCCCGTGTCCGTACCCTCACCTGTGCCCTAAACCTTGCCGTTCCCTAACCCGAAACCTAGCCCGGAACGAAAACCCACCAGCAGCCCTACACCATACCCTCCGCGATGCCCTAATCCTGATTTGTACGCTGACGCTGACCCGTGCGACCGCACGTGCCCTTACCCCAGCACGTGTCCGTACCCTCACTTGTGCCCTAAACCTTGCCGTTCCCTAACCCGAACCCTAGCCCGGAATGGAAACCCACCAGCAGGCCTACACCTTACCCTCCGCCGTGCCCTAATCCTGATGCGTACGCTGACGCTGACACGTGCGTCCGCACGTGCCCTGACCCCAGCACGTGTCTGTACCCTCAACTGTTCCCTAAATGTTGCCCTTCCCTATCCCGAACCCTAGCCCGGACCGGAAACCAACCAGCAGCCCTACACCTTACCCTCTGCGTGCCCTAATCCTGATGCGTACGCTGACACTGACACGTGCGCCCGCACGTGCCCTGACCCCAGCCCATGTCCGTACCCACACCTGTGCCCTAAACTTTGCGTTCCCAACCCGAACCCTGGCCCGGAACGGAAACCCACCAGCAGCCCTACACCTTACCCTCCGCCGTACCCTAATACTGATGCGTACGCTGACACTGACCCGTGCGTCCGCACGTGCCCTGACACCAGCCCGTGTCCGTACCCTCACCTGTGCCCTAAACCTTGCCGTTCCATAAACCTAAGCCTAGCCCGGAATGGAAACCCACCAGCAGACCTACACCTTACCCTCCGCCATGCCCTAATCCTGATGCGTACGCTGACACTGACCCGTGCGTCCGCACGTGCCCTGACCCCAGCCCGTGTCCATACCCTCACCTGTGCCCTAAACCTTGCCATTCCCTAACCCGAACCCTAGCCCGGAACGGAAGCCCACCAGCAGCCCTACACCTTACCCTCTGCCGTGCCCTAATCCTGATGCCTACGCTGACACTGACCCATGTCTCCGCCTGGGCCCTGAACCCAGCCCGTGTCCGTACACTCACCTGTGCCCTAAACCTTGCCATTCCCTAAACCGAACCCTAGCCTGGAACGGAAAACAACCAGCAGCCCTACACCTTACCCTCCGCCCTGCCCTAATCCTGATGCATACGCTGACACTGACACGTGCCTCCACACATGCCCTGACCACAGCCTGTGTCCGTACTCTCACCTGTGCCCTAATCCTTGCCGTTTCCTAACCCGAACCCTAACCCGGAACGGAAAACCACCAGCAGCCCTAAACCTTACCCTCCGCCATGCCCTAATCCTGATGCGTACGCTGACACTGACCCGTGCGTCCGAACGTGCCCTTACACAAGCACGTGTCCATACCCTCACATGTGCCCTAAACCTTGCCATTCCCTAAACCGAACCCTAGACTGTAACGGAAACCCCCCAGCAGCCCTACACCTTACCTTCCGCCGTGCTCTAATCCTGATGCGTTCGCTGACACTGACCCGTGCGTCCGCACGTGCCCTGACACCAGCCCATTTTCGAACCCTCACCTGTGCCCTAAACCTTGCCGTTCCCTAACCCGAAACCTAGCCTGGAACGGAAACCCACCAGCAGCCCTATACCTTACCCTCCGCCGTGCCCTAATCCTGATGCGTATGCTATCACTGACCCGTGTGTCCTCACGTGCCCTGAGCCCAGCACGTGTCCGTACCCTCACCTGTGCCCTAAACCTTGCCGTTCCTTAACCCGAACCCTAGCTTGGAATGGAAACCCACCAGCAGCCCTACACCTTACCCTCCGCCATGCCCTAATTCTGATGCGTACGCTGACACTGACCCGTGCGTCCGCACGTGCCTGACCCCAGCCCGTGTCCGTAACCTCACCTGTGCCCTAAACCTTTCCGTTTCCTAACACGAACCCTAGCCTGGAACGGAAACCCACCAGCAGCCCTACACCTTACCCTCCACCGTGCCGTAATCCTGATGCGTACGCTGACACCGACCCATGCGTGTGCACGTGCCCTGAACCCAGCCCGTGTCCGTACCCTCACCTGTATCCTAAACCTTGCCATTCCCTAACCCGAACCCTAGCCTGGAACGGAAACCAACCAGCAGCCCTAAACCTTACCCTCTGCCGTGCCCTAATCCTGATGCGTACGCTGACACTGACACGTGCCTCCGCACATCCCCTGACAACAGACCGTGTCCGTACTCTCACCTGGGCCCTAATCCTTACCGTTTCCTAACCCGAACCCTAACCCGGAACGGAAAACCACCATCAGCCCTTAACATTACCCTCCGCCGTGCCCTAATCCTGATGCGTACGCTGACACTGACCCGTGCGTCAGAACGTGCCTTTACACAAGCACGTGTCCGTACCCTCACCTGTGCCCTAAACCTTGCTATTCCTTAAACCGAACCCTAGACTGTAACGGAAACCGCCCAGCAGCCCTGCACCTTACCCTCCGCCGTGCCCTAATCCTGATGCATACGCTGACACTGAAACGTGCGTCCGCACTTGCCCTGACCCCAAACCGTTTCCGTACCCTCACCTGTGCCCTAAACCTTGCTGTTCCCTTACCCGAACCCTAGCCCGGAACGGAAACCCAACAGCCGCTCTACACCTTAACCTCGGCCGTGCCCTAATCCTGATGCGTACGCTGAAACTGACCAGTACGTCCGAAAGTGCCCTGAGCCCAGCCCGTGTCTGTACCCTCACCTGTGCCCTAAACCTTGCCGTTCCCTAACCCGAACCCTAGCCCGGAACGGAAAGCCATTAGCAGCCCTACACCTTACCCTCCGCCGTGCCCTAATCCTGATGCGTACGCTGACACTGACCCATGCGTAGGCACGTGCCCTGACCTCAGCCCCTGTCAGCACCCTCACCTGTGCCCTAAACCTTGCCATTCCCTAACCCGAACCCTAGCACGGAACGGAAACCAACCAGCAGCCCTACAACTTACCCTCCGCCGTGCCCTAATCCTGATGCGTACACTGACACTGACCCGTGCGTCCGCACGTGCCCTGACCCCAGAACGTGTCCGTACCGGCACCTGTGCCCTAAACCTTGCCGTTCCTTAACCCGAAACCTAGCCTGGAACGGAAACCCACCAGCAGCCCTACACCTTACCATCCGCCGTGCCCTAATCCTGATGCGTACGCTGACACTGACCCAAGAGTCCACACGTGCCCTGAACCCAGCCCGTATCAGCACCCTCACCTGTGCCCTAAACCTTGCCATTCCCTAACCCGAACCCTAGCCCGGAACGGAAACCAACCAGCAGCCCTACACCTTACCCTCCGCCGTGCCCAAATCCTGATGCGTATGCTATCACTGACACGTGTGTCCTCACGTGCCCTGAGCCCAGCACGTGTCCGTACCCTCACCTGTGCCCTAAACCTTGCCGTTCCCTAACCCGAACCCTAGCCCAGAATGGAAACCCACCAGCAGCCCTACACCTTACCCTCCGCCATGCCCTAATCCTGATGCGTACGCTGACACTGACCCGTGCGTCCGCACGTGCCCTGACACCAGCCCGTGTCCGTAACCCCAACTGTGCCCTAAACCTTGCCGTTTCCTAACACGAACCCTAGCTCGGAACGGAAACCCACCAGCAGCCCTACACCTAACCCTCCGCCATGCCCTAATCCTGATGCGTACGCTGACACTGACCCGTGCGTGTGCACGTGCCCTGAACCCAGCCCGTGTCCGTACCCTCACCTGTGCCCTAAACCTTGCCGTTCCCTAACCCGAACCCTAGCCCGGAACGGAAACCAACCAGCAGCCCTACACCTTACCCTCCGCTATGCCCTAATCCTGATGCGTACGCTGACACTGACCCGTGGATCCGCACGTGCCCTGACCCAGCATGTGTCCGTACACTCACCTGTGCCCTAAACCTTGCCGTTCCCTAACCCGAACCCTAGCCTGGAACGGAAACCCACCAGCAGCCCTACACCTTACCCTCCCCTGTGCCCTAATCCTAATGCATACGCTGACACTGACCTAAGCGTCCACACGTGCCCTGACCCCAGCCCGTGTCAGCACACTCACCTGTGCCCTAAACCTTACCGTTCCCTAACCCGAGCCCTAGCCCGGAATGGAAACACACCAGCAGACCTACACCTTACCCTCTGCCGTGCCCTAATCCTGATGCATACGCTGAAACTGAAACGTGCGTCCGCACGTGCCTTGACCCCAGCCCGTGTCCGTACACTCACCTGTGCCCTCAAACTTGCCATTCCCTAACCCGAACCCTAGCCCGGAACGGAAACCCACCAGCAGCCCTACACCTTTCCCTCCGCCATGCCCTAATCCTGATGCATACGCTGACACTAACCCGTGCGTCCGCCCGTGCCCTGAACCCAGCCCGTGTCCGTACACTCACCTGTGCCCTAAACCTTGCTGTTCCCTAACCCGAACCCTAGCCCGGAACGGAAACCCACCAGCAGCCCTACACCTTACCCTCCGCCGTGCCCTAATCCTGAATGCGCGCGCTGACACTGACCCGTGCGTCCGCACGTCCTCTGAACCCAGCCCGTGTCCGTACCCTCACCTGTACCCTAAACCTTGCCGTTCCCTAACCCGAACGCTAGCCCGGAAAATAAACCCACCAGCAGCCCGAAACCTTACCCTCCGCCGTGCCCTAATCCTGATGCGTACGCTGACACTGACCCGTGCATCCGCACGTGCCCTGAACCCAGCCCGTGTCTGTACTTTCACCTGCGCCCTAAAGCTTGCCGTTCCCTAACCCGAACCCTAGCCTGGAACGAAAACCCACCAGCAGCCCTACAACTTACCCTCCGCCGTTCCCTACTCCTGATGCGTACGCTGACACTGAACCGTGCGTCCGCACGTGTCCTGAACCCAGCCCGTGTGTGTACCCTCACCTGTGCCCTAAACCTTGCCGTTCCCTAACCCGAACCCTAGCCCAGAACAGAAGCCCACCAGCAGCCCTACACCTTACCCTCCGCCGTGCCCTAATCCTGAAGCATACGCTGACACTGACCCGTGTGTTCGCACGTGCACTGAACCCAGCCCTTGTCCTTACCCTCACCTGTGCCCTAAACCTTGCCATTCCCTAACCCGAACCCTAGCCCAGAACGGAAACCCACCGGCAGCCTTACACCTTACCCTCCGCTGTGCCCTAATCCTGATTCATACGCTGACACTGTCGCTTGCGAACACACGTGCCCTGACACCAGCACGTCTCCGTACCCTCACCTATGCCCTAAACCTTGCCGTTAACTAACCCGAACCCTAGCCCGGAACGGAAACCCACCAGCAGCCCTACACCTCACCTTCCGCTGTGCCCTAAACCCGATGCGTACACTGATACTGTCCTGTGCGACCGCACGTGCCCTGACAGCAGCATGTGTCCGTACCCTCACCTGTGCCCTAAACCCTGCCGTTCCCTAACCGGAATTGTAGCCCGGAACGGAAACCCACCTGCAACCCTACACCTTACCCTCCACCGTGCCCTAATCCTGAAGCGTACGCTGACACTGACCCGTGCGTCCGCACGTTCCCTGACCCCAGCCCGTGTCGGTACCCTCACCTGTGCCCTAAACCTTGCCGTTCCCTACCCGAAGCCTAGCCCGGAATGGAAACCCACCAGCAGCCCTAAACCCTATTCTCCGCCGTGCCCCAATCCTGATGCGTATGCTGACACTGAACCATGCGTCCGCACGTGCCCTGACCCCAGCCCGTGTCCGTACCCTCACCTGTGCCCTAAAGCTTGCCGTTTCCTAACCCGAACCCTAGCCCGGAACGGAAACCCACCAGCAGCCCTACACCTTACCCGCCGCCGTGCCCTAATCCTGATGCGTACGCTGACACTGACCCGTGCGCCCACACGTGCCCTGAGCCCAGCCTGTGTCCGTACCCTCACCTGTGCCCTAAACCTTGCCGTTCCCTAACCCGAACCTTGGCTCGGAACGGAAACCCACCAGCAGCCCTACACCTTACCCTCCGCCGTGCCCTAATCCTGATGCGTACGCTGACACTGACCCATGCATCCGCACGTGCCTTGACACCAGCCCGTGTCTGTACACTCACCTGTGCCCTCAAGCTTGCCGTTCCCTAAACCGAACCCTAGCCCGGAACGGAAACCCACAAGCAGCCCTACACCTTACCCTCCGCCGTGCCCTAATCCTGATGCATACGCTGACACTAACCCATGCGTCCGCCCGTACCCTGAACCCAGCCCGTGTCCGTACCCTCACCTGTGCCCTAAACCTTGCCGTTCCCTAACCCGAACCCTAGCCCGGAACGGAAACCCACCAGCAGCCCTACATCTTACCCTCCGCCGTGCCCTAATCCTGATGCGTGCTCTGACACTGACACGTGCGTCCGCACGTCCTCTGAACCCAGCCCGTGTCCGTACCCTCACCTGTGCCCTAAACCTTGCCGTTCGCTAACCCGAACGCTAGCCCGGAAAATAAACCCACCAGCAGCCCGAAACCTTACCCTCCGCCGTGCCCTAATCCTGATGCGTACGCTGACACTGACCCATGCATCCGCACGTGCCCTGACCACAGCACTTCTCCGTACCCTCACCTGTGCCCTAAACCTTGCCGTTCCCTAACCCGAACCCTAGTACGGAACGGAAACCCACCAGCAGCCCTACACCTTACCCTCCGCCGAGCCCTTATCCTGATGCGTACGCTGACACTGACCCGTGCATCCGCACATGCCCTGACCCAAGCCGGTCTCCGTAGCCTCACCAGTGCCCTAAACCTTGCCGTTCCCTAACCCGAGCACTAGCCCGGAAAGGAAACCCACGAGCAGCTCTACACTTTACCCTTTACCGTGCCCTAATCCTGATGCATACGCTGACACTGACCCATGCGCCCGCACGTGCCCTGACCCCAGCATGTATCCGTACCCTCACGTCTGCCCTAATCCTTGCCGTTCCCTAACCCGAACCCTAGCCTGGAACGGAAACAAACCAGCAGCCCTACACCTTACCCTCCACCGTGAACTAAACCTGATGCGTTCGCTGACACTGACCCGTGCGTCCGCACGTGCCCTTACCCAAGCACTTGTCCGTACCCTAACCTGTGCCATAAAACTTTCCGTTCCATAACCCGAACCCTAGCCCGGAACGGAAACACACCAGCAGCACTACACCTTAACCTCCGCCGTGCCCTAATCCTGATGTGTACGCTGACACTGACCCGTGCGTCCGCACGTGCCCTGACCGCAACCCGTGTCCGTACCCTCACCTGTGCCCTAAACCTTGCCGTTCCCTAACCCCAACCCTAGCCCGGAACGGAAACCCACCAGCAGCCCTACACCTTACCCTCCGCCGTGCCCTAATCCTAATCCATATGCTGACACTTACACGTGCGTCCTCACGTGTACAGACCCCATCACGTGTCTGTACACTCACCTGTGCCCTAAACATTGCCAATCCCTAACCCGAACCCTAGTACGGAACGGAAACCCACCAGCAGCCCTACACCTTACCCTCCGCCGTGCCCTAATCCTGATGCGTACGCTGACACTGACCCATGCGTCCGAACGTGCCCTGACCCAAGCCCGTCTCCGTACCCTCACCTGTGCCCTAAACCTTGCCGTTCCCTAACTCGAACCCTAGCCCGGAACGGAAACCCACCAGCAGACCTACACCGTACCCTCCGCCGTGCCATAATACTGTTGCGTACGCTGACACTGACCCGTGCGTCCGCACGTGCCCTGAACCCAGCCCGTGTCCGTACCCTCACCTGTGCCCTAATCCTTGCAGTTCCCTAACCCGAACCCTAGCCCGGACCGGAAACCCACCAGCAGCCCTACACCTTACCCTCTGCCGTGCCCTAATCCTGATGCGTACACTGACATTGACGCGTGCGTCCGCACGTGCCCTGAACCCAGCCCGTGACCGTATCCTCACCTGTGTCCTAAACCTTGCCATTCCCTAACCCGAACCCTAGCCCGGAACGGAAACACACCAGCAGCCCTGCACCTTACCCTCCGCAGTGCCCTAATCCTGATGCGTACGCTGACACTGACCTTTGCATCCACACGTGCCCTGAACCAAGCCCGTGTCCGTACCCTCACCTGTGCCCTAAACCTTGCCGTTCCCTAACCCGAATCCTAGCCCGGAATAGAAACCCACCAGCAGCCCTACACCTTAACCTCCGCCATGCCCTCATCCTGATGCGTACGCTGACACTGACCCGTGCGTCCGCACGTGCCCTTAACCCAGCCCATGTCCGTACCCTCACCTGTGCCCAAAACCTTGCCGTTCCCTAACCCGAACCCTAGCCTGGAACGGAAACCCACCACCAGCCCTACACCTTACCCTCCGCCGTGCCCTAATCATAATCCAACGCTGACACTGACCCATCCGTCCGCACGTTCCCTGACCACAGCACGTGTCTGTACCCTCACCTCTGCCCTAAACCTTGTTGTTCCCTAACCGGAACCCTAGCCCAGAACGGAAACCTACCAGGAACCGTACACCTTACCTTCCGCCGTTTCCTAAACCTGATGCCTACTCTGACACTGACCAGTGCGTTCGCACGTGCCTTGACACCAGCACGTGTCCGTACCCTCACCTGTGCCCTAAACCTTGCCGTCCCCTAATGCGAACCCTAGCCCGGAAAGAAAACCCACCAGCAGCCCTACAACTTACCCTCCGCAGTGACCTAATCCTATTGCGTTTGCTGACACTGACCCATGCGTCCCCACGTGCCCTGAACACGGCACGTGTCCGTACCCTCACATGTGCCCTAAACCTTGCTGTTCCCTAACCCGAACCCTAGCCTGGAATGGAAAACCACCAGCAGCCCTACACCTTACCCTCTGCCGTGCCCTAATCCTAATCCGTGTGCTGACAATGACCCGTGTGTCCGCACGTGCCCTGACCCCAGCATGTGTCCGTACCCTAACCTGTTACCTAAACCATGCTGTTCCCTAACCCGAACCCTAGCCCGAAACGGAAACCCAGCAGCAGCCCTACACCTTACCCTCCGCCGTGCCCTAATACTACTCCGTATGCTGACACTGACCCGTGCGTCCAAACGTGCCCTGACGCCAGCATGTGTCCGATACATCACCTGTGCCCTAAACCTTGCCGTTACCTAACCCGAACCCTAGCCCGGAACGGAAACCCACCAGCAGCCCTAAACCTTCCCCTCTGCCGTGCCCTAATCCTGAAGCGTACGCTGACACTGACCCTTGCGTCCGCACGTGCCCTGAACCCAGCCCGTGTCCATACCCTCACCTGTGCCCTAAATTTTGCCGTTCCCTAACCCGAACCCTAGCCCGGAACGGAAACCCACCTGCTGCCCTACACCTTACCCTCCGCCGTGCCATAATCCTGATGCGTACGCTGAAACTGACCCGTGCGTCCGCACGTGCCCTGACCCCAGCCCGTGTCCGAACCCTCACCTGTGCCCTAAACCTTGCCATTCCCTAACCCGAACCCTAGACCGAAACAGAAAACCACCAGCAGCCCTACACCTTACCCGCCGCCATGCCCTAATCCTGATGCGTACGCTGACACTGACCCATGCGTCCGCAAGTGCCCTGACCTCAGCCCGTGTTCGTGACCTCACCTGTGCCCAAAACCTTGCTTTTCCTTAACCCGAACCCTAGCCCGGAAAATAAACCTACAAGCAGCCCTACACCTTACCCTCCGCCGTTCCCTAATCCTGATGCGTACGCTGACACTGACCCATGCGTCCGCACGTGCCTTGACCCAGGCACGTGTCCGTACGCTCACGTGTGCCCTAAACCTTGCCATTCCCTAACCCGAACCCTAGCCCTGAACGGAAACCCACCAGCAGCCCTACACCTTACCCTCCGCCGTGCCCTAATCCTGATGCGTACGCTGACACTGACCCGTGCGTCCGCACGTGCCCTGACCCCAGCCCGTGTCTGTACCCTCACCTGTGCCCTAAACCTTGCCTTTCCCTAACCAGAACCCTAGCCGGGAATGGAAACCCACCAGCAGCCCTACACCTTACCCTCCACAGTGCCCTAATCCTGATGCGTACGCTGACACTGACCCGTGTGTTCGCACGTGCCCTGACCCAAGCCCGTATCCGTAACCTCACCTTGCCCTAAAGCTTGTCGTTCCCTAACCCGAATCCTGGCCCGGTACGGAAACCCACCACCAGCCCTACACCTTACACTCCGCTGTGCCCTAATCCTGATGCGTACTCTGACACCGACCCATGCGTCCGCACGTGCCTTGACCCCATCACGTGTCCGTACCCTTACCTGTGCCCTAAACTTTGCTGTTCCCTAACCCGAACCCTATCCTAGAACGGAAACCCACCAGCAGCCCTACACTTTACCCTCCGCCGTGCCCTAATCTTGATGCGTACACTGACACTGACCCCTGTGTCCGTACGTGCCCTGAAACCAGCCCGTGTCCGTACCCTTACCTGTTCCCTAAACCATGCTGTTCCCTAACCCGAACCCTAGCCCGGAATGGAAACCCAGCAGCAGACCTACACCTTACCCTCCGCCGTGCCCTAATCCTAATCCGTTGCTGACACTGACCCGTGCGTCCGCACGTGCCCTGACCCCAGCATGTGTCCGTTACCTCACCTGGGCCTTAAACCTTGCCATTACCTAACCCGAACCATAGCCCGGGAACAGCAGCCCTACACCTTACCCTTTGCCGTGCCCTAATCCTAATCTGTACGCTGACACTGACCCGTGCGTCCGCACGTGCCCTGACCCCAGCATGTGTCCGTTACCTCACCTGGGACTAAAACCTTGCCATTCCCTAACCCGAACCCTAGCCGTGAACGGAAACCCACCAGTTGCCCTACACCTGACCCTACGCCGTGCCCTAATCCTAATCCGTACGCTGACACTGACCCGTGCGTCCGCACGTGCCCTGACCCAAGCACGTGTCCGTACCCTCACCTGTGCCCTAAACCTTGCCATTCCCTAACCCGAACCCTAGCCGTGAACGGAAACCCACCAGCAGCCCTACACCTGACCCTCCGCCGTGCCCTTATCCTAATCCGTATGCTGACACTGACCCATGTGTCCGCACGTACTCTGACCCCAGCCCGTGTCCGTAACCTCACCTGTGCCCTAAACCTTGCCGTTCCCTAACCCGAACCCTAGCCTGGAACGGAAATCCACCAGCAGCCCTACACCTTACCCTCCGCCGTGCCCTAATCCTAATCCGTACGCTGACACTGACCCGTGCGTCCGCACGTGCCCTGACCCCAGCATGTGTCCGTACCCTCACCTGTTCCCTAAACCTTGCTGTTCCCTAACACGAACCCTAGCCCGGAACTGAATCCCACCAGCAGCCCTACACCTTACCCTCCGCCGTGCCCTAATCCTAATTCGTACGCTGACACTGACCCTTGCGTCCGCACGGGCCCTTACACCAGCACGTGTCCGTACATTCACCTGTGCCCTAAACCTTGCCGTTCCCTAACCCGAACCCTAGTCCAGAACAGAAACCCACCAGCAGCCCTACACCATACCCTCCTCCGTGCCCTTATCCTAATCCATATGCTGACAATGACCCATGCGTCCGCATGTGCCCTGACACCAGAACGTGTCCGTACACTCACCTGTGCCCTAAACCTTGCCGTTCCCTAACCCGAACCCTAGCCCGGAATGGAAACCCACAAGCAGCCCTACACCTTACCCTCCGCCGTGCCCTAATTCTAATCCGTACGCTGACAGTGTCCCATGCGTCCGTGCGTGCCCTGACCCCAGCACGTGTCTGTACCCTCACCTGTGCCCTACACCTTGCCATTCCCTAACCCTAACCCTAGCCCGGAACGGAAACCTACCACCAACCCTGCACCTTACCCTATGACGTACCCTAAACCTAATCCCTATGCTGACACTAACCCTTGCGTCAACATGAACCCTGACCCTAACACTTTTCCATACCCTCACCTGTGCCCTAAACCTTGCCGTTCCCTAGCCCTAACCCCAGCCCGGAAAGGAATCCTGCCACCAACCCTACAGCTTACCCTCCGAAGTACCCTAATCCTAATCCATACGCTGTAAACATGGCAACACATGAACTGAGTTAGGAAAGAGAACAGAGTCTCACAATTAGAAACCACACTTTTGCCTGCTTAAGGGGGAAGGAGAGGTGGGGTGATGCATAAAACCAGAGTTTGATATTAGCACTGGTACCATTCCAAAAACCAAATACAGAATAGACAAGACCTACAGCCTCCTCAGGGAACGGGACTCAACACCCCATATTCCTGGCAGAGTAATATTTCTGACTAGTAAGAATATTATAACCTATGTATTGATATGTCTCCGTAAGGGAATCAAGTGTGTCTAGACTGGCATAAACATGGCAGCGAGAATCAGCTCAAACCCACTATAAAAAGGAATTTCAAAAACAAAACAAAAAAACTGGGAAATTCTTTACAATTCCTTCAGGGTCTCTGATGAAACCTGGAATGACCGTATCTACAACGACAGCTGGATGTGGCATAAGGAGGGACACTTGGGACTGAGACGATTGGTGAGATTGGGTGAGCAAATGCAGACCCTTTAAAGCACAAATGCCTGGCACCCATTCCAAGGGCCCCAACTCTCCAGGTTGAAGGGAATATTACTACAGCTATAACATGTACGGGAAACCTAGAGAACGGACACACTGTGAATACGAAAGGTTTCTAAAACTCAACGAATAGTCCCTCTCCTGGTGCTCCGGTTTGACTTTACATCTGCTTTTCTATCAACCTCCCAAATTGGAGAGACAGCTCCTTTAACGTCCTGGTTCACACAGGTTGCCAATTTGGCAGAGGATGAAAGGGAAGAGGGAGAACCAATGAGAGAGTAGCTGTTAGGCATTTCGACGGGCACATATCACTGTAACTTCCCGGCAGGAAGAAGAATTAACCAAAGTCTCAGCCACCCACCGGGAACCAGTATAGGTCCTGAACCAAAATTTTTGACTTGCCGTCAGCTCACCAAAAACGAGTTGAAAAATGGAGCTCAGAGGCACAGCAATTCACAAACTGGCCGAGTAATAAAGGACAACTATCGTCCAAAAATCTGTTGAGGGAAGGCAACGAGGCGGACTTGAAAGCGAGGCAGAATAGCAGGAAACAGATTTCAAGATTTACGTTGGAATCGCCTTTAAAGCACAGGAAGAGGGGCACAACTTCAACAATGATGCACTTGGCCAAAAAGGGCGTATGCGTTTTCTCCTGAATATATTCAGGAGAAAACGCATACGCCCTTTTTGGCCAAGCAAGCAAGCGGGCAATGCAAATCTGCACTACAAAGAAGTATCACTTCCCAACGGTCAAAAGGGACATCCACAAAATGTGTAAAAACCAGAAAGGAAAGACAGGACCTGGAGAACAGGCAGCCTTGTTATGCTGATGGGCGGGATGTAAATTGCCAACTGCCTCTCTGGATGAGTGCATTGTGTTCCCTAAAACAAGGAAAGGACAGAGCTACAGAGCCAAGGGCACTTCCAGTCTAGGGAATATACCTTGGGAAAACTGAAAATCAATAAGATAGAGCCACCCCAAAATTTAGGATTGCACTGCTTACAAGGAACTCAACTTGGGTACACCTTAAATATCCCAGGAAATATAAAAATGGTTCAAAAAATTGTGGTACTTACGTACGATGGAATATCCCTCAACCATGAAATAAATGTCATAAGACCAGTAGCAGCAAAATGGGTGGATTCAGGTACGATGATTCTAAGTGAAATAAGTCACACAGAAAAAGAAACTTATCATAAGATATCACTTATGAAGATCGTGTAAACATGGCTACATTTGAACTGAGTAAGGAAAGAGAACAGTGTCTCACATTTAGAAAACACTCTGATGCCTGCTTAAGGGGGAAGGAGAGGTGGGGTGATGCATAAAACCAGAGTTTGATATAAGCACAGTTACCTTTCCAAAAACCAACTATTGAATAGACAAGACCTACACCTTCCTCAGTGAAAGGGACTCAAAACCCCATATTTCCCGCAGAGGAATATATCTGACTAGTAAGAATCTTAAAACCTATGTATTGATATGTCTCCGTAAGGGAATCATGTGTGTCTAGACTGGCATAAACATGGCAGCGAGAATCAGCTCAAGCCCACTATAAAAAGGAATTTCAAAAACAAAACAAAAAAACTGGGAAATTCTTTAAAATTCCTTCAGGGTCTCTGATAAAACCTGAAATGACCCTATCTACAACGACAGCTGGATGTGGCATAAGGAGGGACACTTGGGACTGAGACGATTGGTGAGACTGGGTGAGCAAATGCAGACTCTTTAAAGCAATAATGCATGGCACCCATTCCATGGGTCCCAACTCTCCAGTTTGAAGGGAATATTACTACAGTTATAACATGTACGGGAAACCTAGAGAACGGACACACTGTGAATACGAAAGGTTTCTAAAACTCAACGAATAGTCCCTCTCCTGGTGCTCCGGTTTGACTTTCCATCTCCTTTACTATCAATCTCCCAACTTGGAGAGACAGCCCCTTTAACCTCCTGGTTCTCACAGGTTTCCAATTTTGCAGAGGATGAAAGGGAAGAGGGAGAACCAATGAGAGAGTAGCTGTTAGGCATTTGGACGGGCACATATCACTCTAACTTCCCGGCAGGAAGAAGAATTAACCAAAGTCTCAGCCCCCCACCGGGAACCAGCATACGTCCTGAACCAAAATTTTGGACTTGCGGTCAGCTCAGAAAAAAACGAGTTGCAAAATGGAGCTCAGGGGCACAGCAATTCACAAACTGGCCAAGTAATAAAGGACAAGTATCGTCCAAAAATCTTTTGAGGGAAGGCAACGAGGCGGACTTGAAAGAGAGGCAGAATAGCAGGAAACACATTTCAAGATGTACGTTGGAATCGCCTTTAAAGCACAGGAAGAGGGGCACAACTTCGACAATGATGCACTTGGCTAAAAAGGGCGTATGCGTTTTCTCCTTAATATATTCAGGAGAAAACGCATATGCCCTTTTTGGCCAAGCAAGCAAGCGGGCAATGCAAATCTGCACTACAAAGAAGTATCACTTCCCACCGGTCAAAAGGGACATCCACAAAATATGTAAAAACCAGAAAGGCAAGACAGGCCCTGGAGAACAGGGAGCCTTGTTATGCTGATGGGCAGCATGTAAATTGCCAACTGCCTCTCTGGAGGAGTACACTGTGTTCCCTAAAACAAGTAAAGAACAGAGCTACAGAGCCAAGGGCACTTCCAGTCTAGGGAATATACCTTGGGAAAACTGAAAATCAATAAGACACGGCCACCCCAAAATTTAGGGCTGCACTGCTTACAAGGACCTCAACTTGGGTACACATTAAATATCCCAGGAAATATAAAAATGGTTCAAGAAATTGTGCTACTTACGTACGATGGAATATCCCTCAGCCATGAAATCAATGTCATAAGACCAGTAGCAGAAAAATGGGTGGATTCAGGTACGATGATTCTAAGTGAAATAAGTCACACAGAAAAAGAAACTTATCATAAGATATCACTAATGAAGATCCTGTAAACATGGCTACACTTGAACTGAGTTAGGAAAGAGAAGAGTGTCTCACATTTAGAAAACACTCTTATGCCTGCTTAAGGGGGAAGGAGAGGTGGGGTGATGCATAAAACCAGAGTTTGATATAAGCAGAGGTACCGTTCCAAAAACCAACTATGGAATAGACAAGACCTACACCTTCCTCAGTGAAAGGGACTCAAAACACCATATTTCCCGCAGAGGAATATATATGACTAGTAAGAATCTTAAAACCTATGTATTGATATGTCTCCGTAAGGGAATCAAGTGTGTCTAGACTGGCATAAACATGGCAGCGAGAATCAGCTCAAACCCACTATAAAAAGGAATTTCGAAAACAAATCAAAAAAACTGCGAAATTCTTTACAATTCTTTCAGGGTCTCTGATGAAACCTGGAAAGACCCTATCTACAACGACAGCTGGATGTGAAATAAGGCTGGACAGTTGGGACTGAGACGATTGGTGAGATTGGGTGAGCAAATGCAGACCCTTTAAAGCACAAATGCCTGGCACCCATTCCATGGGTCCCAACTCTCCAGGTTGAAGGGAATATTACTACAGCTATAACAAGTACGGGAAACCTAGAGAATGGACACACTGTGAATACGAAAGGTTTCTAAAACTCAACGAATAGTCCCTCTCCTGGTGCCCCGGTTTGACTTTCCATCTGCTTTACTATCAACCTCCCAACTTGGAGAGACAGACCCTTTAACCTCCTGGTTCGCACAGGTTGCCAATTTGGCAGAGGATGAAAGGGAAGAGGGAGAACCAATGAGAGAGTAGCTGTTAGGCATTTGGACGGGCACATATCACTGTAATTTCCTGGCAGGAATAAGTTTTAACCAAAGTCTCAGCCACCCAACGGGAACCAGTATAGATCCTGAACCAAAATTTTGGACTTGCGGTCAGCTCACCAAAAACGAGTTGAAAAATGGAGCTCAGGGGCACAGCAATTCACAAACTGGCCGAGTAATAAAGGACAACTATCGTCCAAAAATCTGTTGAGGGAAGGCAACGAGGCGGACTTGAAAGCGAGGCAGAATAGCAGGAAACTGATTTCAAGAGGTACGTTGGAATCGCCTTTAAAGCACAGGAAGAGGGGCACAACTTCGACAATGATGCACTTGGCCAAAAAGCGCGTATGCGTTTTCTCCTGAATATATTCAGGAGAAAACGCATACGCCCTTTTTGGCCAAGCAAGCAAGCGGGCAATGCAAATCTGCACTACAAAGACGTATCACTTCCCACCGGTCAAAAGGGACATCCACAAAATGTGTAAAAACCAGAAAGGCAAGACAGGCCCTGGAGAACAGGGAGCCTTGTTATGCTGATGGGCGGGATGTAAATTGCCAACTGCCTCTCTGGAGGAGTGCATTGTGTTCCCTAAAACAAGTAAACAACAGAGCTACAGAGCCAAGGGCACTTCCAGTCTAGGGAATATACCTTGGGAAAACTGAAAATCAATAAGACAGAGCCACCCGAAAATTTAGGGCTGCACTGCTTACAAGGACCTCAACTTTGGTACACCTTAAATATCCCAAGAAATATAAAAATGGTTCAAAAAATTGTGGTACTTACGTACGATGGAATATCCCTCAGCCATGAAATCAATGTCATAAGATCAGTAGCAGCAAAATGGGTGGATTCAGGTACGATGATTCTAAGTGAAATAAGTCACACAGAAAAAGAAAATTATCATAAGATATCACTTATGAAGATGCTGTAATCATGGCTACACTTGAACTGAGATAGGAAAGAGAACAGTGTCTCACATTTAGAAAACACACTTATGCCTGCTTAAGGGGGAAGGAGAGGTGGGGTGATGCATAAAACCAGAGTTTGATATAAGCACAGGTACCGTTCTAAAAACCAACTATGGAATAGAAAAGACCTATACCTTCCTCAGTGAAAGGGACTCAAAACCCCATATTTCCCGCAGAGGAATATATCTGACTAGTAAGAATCTTAAAACCTATGTATTGATATGTCTCCATAAGGGAATCAAGTGTGTCTAGACTGGCATAAACATGGCAGCGAGAATCAGCTCAAACCCACTATAAAAAGGAATTTCAAAAACAAAACAAAAAACTGGGAAATTCTTTACAATTCCTTGAGGGTCTCTGATGAAACCTGGAATGACCCTATCTACAAAGACAGCTGGATGTGGCATAAGGCTGGACACTTGGGACTGAGAGGATTGGTGAGATTGGGTGAGCAAATGCAGACCCTTTAAAGCAATAATGTTTGGCACCCATTCCATGGGTCCCAACTCTCCAGGTTGAAGGGAATATTACTACAGTTATAACATGTACGGGAAACCTAGAGAACGGACACCCTGTGAATACGAAAGGTTTCTAAAACTCAACGAATTGTCCCTCTCCTGGTGCTCCGGTTTGACTTTCCATCTTCTTTACTATCAATCTCCCAACTTGGAGAGACAGCACCTTTAATCTCCTGGTTCGCACAGGCTTCCAATTTGGCAGAGGATGAAAGGGAAGAGGGAGAACCAATGAGAGAGTAGCTGTTAGGCATTTGGACGGGCACATATCACTCTAACTTCCCAGCAGGAAGAAGAACTAACCAAAGTCTCAGCCCCCAAACGGGAACCAGCATATGTCCTGAACCAAAATTTTGGACTTACGGTCAGCTCACAAAAAAAGGAGTTGAAAAATGGAGCTCAAGGGCACAGCAATTCACAAACTGGCAGAGTAATAAAGGACAACTATCGTCCACAAATCTGTTGAGGGAAGGCAACGAGGCAGACTTGAAAGCGAGGCAGAAGAGCAGGAAACAGATTTCAAGAGGTTCGTTGGAATCACCTTTAAAGCACAGGAAGAGGGGCACAACTTCGACAATGATGCACTTGGCCAAAAAGGGTGTATGCGTTTTCTCCTGAATTCAGGAGAAAACGCATACGACCTTTTTGGCCAAGCAAGCAAGCGGGCAATGCAAATCTGCACTACAAAGAAGTATCACTTCCCACCGGTCAAAAGGGACATCCACAAAATGTGTAAAAACCAGAAAGGCAAGACAGGCCCTGGAGAACAGGGAGCCTTGATATGTTGATGGCGGGATGTAAATTGCCAACTGCCTCTCTGGAGCACTGCATTGTGTTCCCTAAAAGAAGTAAACAACAGAGCTACAGAGCCAAGGGCACTTCCAGTCTAGGGAATATACCTTGGGAAAACTGCAAATCAATAAGACAGAGCCACCCGAAAATTTACGGCTGCACTGCTTACAAGGACCTCAACTTGGGTACACCTTAAATATCCCAGGAAATATAAAAATGGTTCAAAAAATTGTGGTACTTACGTACGATGGAATATCCCTCAGCCATGAAATCAATGTCATAAGACCAGTAGCAGCAAAATGGGTGGATTCAGGTATGATGATTCTAAGTGAAATAAGTCACACAGAAAAAGAAACTTATCATAAGATATCACTTATGTAGATCCTGTAAACATGGCTACACTTGAACTGAGTTAGGAAAGGGAACAGAGTCTCACATTTAGAAAACACTCTTATGCCTGCTTAAGGGGGAAGGAGAGGTGGGGTGATGCATAAAACCAGAGTTTGATATAAGCACAGGTACTGTTCCAAAGACCAACTATGGAATAGACAAGACCTACACCTTCCTCAGTGAAAGGGACTGAAAACCCCATATTTCCCGCAGAGGAATATATCTGACTAGTAAGTATCTTAAATCGTATGTATTGATATGTGTCCGTAAGGGAATCAAGTGTGTCTAGATTGGCATAAACATGGCAGCGAGAATCAGCTCAAACCCACTATAAAAAGGAATTTCAAAAACAAAACAAAAAAACTGGGAAATTCTTTACAATTCCTTCAGGGTTTCTGATGAAGCCTGGAAAGACCCTATCTACAATGACAGCTGGATGTGGCATAAGGCTGGACACTTGGGACTGAGAGGATTGGTGAGATTGGGTGAGCAAATGCAGACCCTTTAAAGCACAAATGCCTGGCACCCATTCCATGGGTCCCAACTCTCAAGGTTGAAGGGAATATTACTACAGCTATAACATGTACGGGAAACCTAGAGAACGGACAAACTGTGAATACGAAAGGTTTCTAAAACTCAACGAATTGTCCCTCTCCTGGTGCTCTGGTTTGACTTTCCATCTGGTTCACTATCAACCTCCCAACTTGGAGAGACAGCCCGTTTAACCTCCTGGTTCGCATAGTTTGCCACTTTGGCAGAGGATGAAAGGGAAGAGGGAGAACCAATGAGAGAGTAGCTGTTAGGCATTTGGACGGGCACATATCACTCTAATTTCTCGGCTGGAAGAAGAATTAACCAAAGTCTCAGCCCCCTAACGGGAACCAGCATAGGACCTGAACCAAGATTTTGGACATGCGGTCAGCTCACAAAAAACGAGTTGTAAAATGGAGCTCAGGGGCACAGCAATGCACAAACTGGCAGAGTAATAAAGGACAACTATCGTCCAAAAATCTGTTCAGAGAAGGCAACGAGGCGGACTTGAAAGCGAGGCAGAATAGCAGGAAACAGATTTCAAGAGGTACGTTGGAATCGTCTTTCAAGCACAGGAAGGGGGGCACAACTTCGACAATGATGCACTTGGCCAAAAAGGGCTTATGCGTTTTCCCCTGAATATATTCAGGAGAAAACGCATACGCCCTTTTTGGCCAAGCAAGCAAGTGGGCAATGCAAATCTGCACTACAAAGAAGTATCACTTCCCACCGGTCAAAAGGGACATCCACAAAATGTGTAAAAACCAGAAAGGCAAGACAGGTCCTGGAGAAGAGGGAGCCTTGTTATGCTGATGGGCGGGATGTAAACTGCCAACTGCCTCTCTGGAGGAGTATACTGTGTTCCCTAAAACAAGAAAACAACAGAGGTACAGAGCCAAGGGCACTTCCAGTCTAGGGAATATACCTTGGGAAAACTGAAAATCAATAAGACAGAGCCACCCCAAAATTTTGGGCTGCACTGCTTACAAGGACCTCAACTTGGGTACACCTTAAATATCCCAGGAAATATAAAAATGGTTTAAAAAATTGTGGTACTTACGTACGATGGAATATCCCTCAGACACGAAATCAATGTCATAGGACCAGTAGCAGCAAAATGGGTGGATTCAGGTACGATGATTCTAAGTGAAATAAGTCACACAGAAAAAGAAACTTATCATAAGATATCACTTATGAAGATCCTGTAAACATGGCTACACTTGAACTGAGTTAGGAAAGAGAACAGTGTCTAACATTTAGAAAACACTCTTATGCCTGCTTAAGGGGGAAGGAGAGGTGGGGTGATGCATAAAACCAGAGTTTGGTATAAGCACAGGTATTGTTCCAAAAACCAACTATGGAATAGACAAGACCTACACCTTCCTCAGTGAAAGGGACTCAAAACCCCATATTTCCCGCAGAGGAATATATCTGACTAGTAAGAATCTTAAAACCTATGTATTGATATGTCTCCGTAAGGGAATCAAGTGTGTCTAGACTGGCATAAACATGGCAGCGAGAATCAGCTCAAACCCAGTATAAAAAGGAATTGCAAAAACTAAACAAAAAAACTGGGAAATTCTTTACAATTCCTTCAGGGTCTCTGATGAAACCTGGAATGACCCTATCTACAATGACAGCTGGATGTGGCATAAGGCTGGACACTTGGGACTGAGAGGATTGGTGAGATTGGGTGAGCAAATGCAGACCCTTTAAAGCACAAATGCCTGGCACCCATTCCATGGGTCCCAACTCTCCAGGTTGAAGGGAATATTACTACAGCTATAGCATGTACGGGAAACCTAGAGAACGGACAAACTGTGAATACGAAAGGTTTCTAAAACTCAACGAATTGTCCCTCTCCTGGTGCTCCGGTTTGACTTTCCATCTGGTTCACTATCAACCTCCCAACTTGGAGAGACAGCCCGTTTAACCTCCTGGTTCGCACAGTTTGCCACTTTGGCAGAGGATGAAAGGGAAGAGGGAGAACCAATGAGAGAGTAGCTGTTAGGCATTTGGACGGGCACATATCACTCTAACTTCCCGGCAGGAAGATGAATTAACCAAAGTCTCAGCCACCCACCGGGAACGAGCATAGGTTCTGAACCAAAATTTTGGACTTGCGGTCAGCTCACAAAAAACGAGTTGAAAAATGGAGCTCAGGGTCACAGCAATTCACAAACTGGCCGAGTAATAAAGGACAACTATCGTCCAAAAATCTGTTGAGGGAAGGGAACGAGGCGGACTTGAAAGCGAGGCAAAATAGCATGAAACAGATTTCAAGAGGTACGTTGGAATCGCCTTTAAAGCACAGGAAGAGGGACACAACTTCGACAATGATGCACTTGGCCAAAAAGGGCGTATGCGTTTTCTCCTGAATATATTCAGGAGAAAACGCATACGCCCATTTTGGCCAAGCAAGCAAGCGGGCAATGCAAATCTGCACTACAAAGAAGTATCACTTCCCACCGGTCAAAAGGGACATCCACAAAATGTGTAAAAACCAGAGAGGCAAGACAGGCCCTGGAGAACATGGAGCCTTGTTATGCTGATGGGCGGGATGTAAATTGCCAACTGCCTCTCTTGAGGAGTACATTGTGTTCCCTAAAACAAGTAAAGAACAGAGCTACAGAGCCAAGGGCACTACCAATATAGGGAATATACCTTGGGAAAACTGAAAATCAATAAGACAGAGCCACCCAAAAATTTAGGGCTGCACTGCTTACAAGGACCTCAACTTGGGTACACCTTAAATATCCCAGGAAATATAAAAATGGTTCAAAAATTTGTGGTACTTACGTACGATGGAATATCCCTCAGCCATGAAATCAATGTCATAAGACCAGTAGCAGCAAAATGGGTGGATTCAGGTACGATGATTCTAAGTGAAATAAGTCACACAGAAACAGAAACTTATCATAAGATATCACTTATGAAGATCCTGTAAACAGGGCTACACTTGAACTGAGTTAGGAAAGAGAACAGTGTCTCACATTTAGAAAACACTCTTATGCCTGCTGAAGGGGGGAGGAGAGGTGGGGTGATGCATAAAACCAGAGTTTGATATAAGCACAGGTACCGTTCCAAAAACCAACTATGGAATAGACAAGACCTACACCTTCCTCAGTGAAAGGGACTCAAAACCCCATATTTCCCGCAGAGGAATATATCTGAATAGTAAGAATCTTAAAACCTATGTTTTGATATGTCTCCGTAAGAGAATCAAGTGTGTCTAGACTGGCATAAACATGGCAGCGAGAATCAGCTCAAACCCACTATAAAAAGGAATTTCAAAAACAAAAGAAAAAAACTGGGAAATTCTTTACAATTCCTTCAGGGTCTCTGATGAAACCTGGAATGACCCTATCTACAATGACAGCTGGATGTGGCATAAGGAGGGACACTTGAGACTGAGACGATTGGTGAGATTGAGTGAGAGAATGCAGACCCTTTAAAGCACAAATGCCAGGCACCCATTCCATGGGTCCCAACTCTCCAGGTTGAAGGGAATATTACTACAGCTATAACATGTATGGGAAACCTAGAGAACGGACCCACTGTGAATACGAAAGGATTCTAAAACTCAACGAATTGTCCCTCTCCTGGTGCTCTGGTTTGACTTTCCATCTGCTTTACTATCAACCTCCCAACTTGGAGAGACAGCCCCTTTAACCTCCTGGTTCGCACAGGTTGCCAATCTGGCAGAGGATGAAAGGGAAGAGGGAGAACCAAGGAGAGAGTAGCTGTTACGCATTTGGACGGGCACATATCACTCTAATTTCTCGGCAGGAAGAAGAATTAACCAAAGTCTCAGCCACACACCGCGAACCAGCATAGATCCTGAACCAAAATTTTGGACATGCGGTCAGCTCACAAAAAACGAGTTGAAAAAAGAGCTCAGGGTCACAGCAATGCACAAACTGGCAGAGTAATAAAGGACAACTATCGTCCAAAAATCTGTTGAGGGAAGGCAATGAGGCGGACTTGAAAGCGAGGCAGAATAGCAGGAAACAGATTTCAAGAGGTACGTTGGAATCGCCTTTAAAGCACAGGAAGAGGGGCACAACTTCGACAATGATGCACTTGGCCAAAAAGGGCGTATGCCTTTTTTCCTGAATATATTCAGGAATAAACGCATACGCCCATTTTGGCCAAGCAAGCAAGTGGGCAATGCAAATCTGCACTACAAAGAAGTATCACTTCCCACCGGTCAAAAGGGATATCCACAAAATGTGTAAAATCCAGAAAGGCAAGACAGGCACTGGAGAACAGGGAGCCTTGTTATGCTGATGGGCGGGATGTAAATTGCCAACTGCCTCTCTGGAGGAGTGCATTGTGTTCCCTAAAACAAGTAAAGAACAGAGCTACAGAGCCAAGGGCACTTCCAGTCTAGGGAATATACCTTGGGAAAACTGAAAATCAATAAGACAGAGCCACCCGAAAATTTAGGGCTGCACTGCTTACAAGGACCTCAACTTGGGTACACCTTAAATATCACAGGAAATATAAAAATGGTTCAAAAAATTGTGGTTCTTACGTAGGATGGAATATCCCTCAGCCATGAAATCAATGTCATAAGACCAGTAGCAGCAAAATGGGTGGGTTCAGGTACGATGATTCTAAGTGAAATAAGTCACAGAGAAAAAGAAACTTATCATAAGATATCACTTATGAAGATCCTGTAAACATGGCTACACTTGAACTAAGTTAGGAAAGAGAACAGTGTCTCGCATTTAGAAAAAACTCTTATGCCTGCTTAAGGGGTAAGGAGAGGTGGGGTGATGCATAAAGCCAGAGTTTGATAAAAGCACAGGTACCGTTCCAAAAACCAACTATGGAATAGACAAGACCTACACCTTCCTCAGTGAAAGGGACTCAAAACCCCATATTTTCCACAGAGGAATATATCTGACTAGTAAGAATCTTAAAACCTATGTATTGATATGTCTCCGTAAGGGAATCAAGTGTGTCTAGACTGGCATAAACATGGCAGCGAGAATCAGCTCAAACCCACTATAAAAAGGAATTTCAAAAATAAAACAAAACAACTGGGAAACTCTTTACAATTCCTTCACGTTCTCTGATGAAACCTGGAATGACCCTATCTACAACGACAGCTGGATGTGGCATAAGGCTGGACACTTGGGACTGAGAGGATTGGTGAGATTGGGTGAGCAAATGCAGACCCTTTAGAGCAATAATGCATGGCACCCATTCCATGGGTCACAACTCTCCCGGTTGAAGGGAATATTACTACTGTTATAACATGTACGGGAAACCTAGAGAACGGACACACTGTGAATACGAAAGGTTTCTAAAACTCAACGAATAGTCCCTCTCCTGGTGCTTCGGTTTGACTTTCCACCTGCTTTACTATCAACCTCCCAACTTGGAGAGACAGCCACTTTAACCTCCTGTTTCGCACAGGTTGCCAATTTGGCAGAGGATGAAAGGGAAGAGGGAGAACCAATGAGAGAGTAGCTGTTAGGCATTTGGACGGGCACATATCACTGTAATTTCCAAGCAGGAAGAAGAATTAACCAAAGTCTCAGCCACCCACCGGGAACCAGCATAGGTCCTGAACCAAAATTTTGGACTTGCGGTCAGCACACCAAAAACGAGTTGAAAAATGGAGCTCAGGGGCACAGCAATACACAAACTGGCCGAGTAATAAAGGACAATTATCGTCAAAAATCTGTTGAGGGAAGGCAACGAGGCGGACTTGAAAGCGAGGCAGAATAGCAGGAAACAGATTTCAAGAGGTACGTTGGAATCGCCTTTAAAGCACAGGAAGAGGGGCACAACTTCGACAATTATGCACTTGGCCAAAAAGGGCGTATGCGTTTTCTCCTGAATATATTCAGGAGAAAACGCATACGCCCTTTTTGGCCAAGCAAGCAAGCGGGCAATGCAAATCTGCACTACAAAGAAGTATCACCTCCCACCGGTAGAAAGGGACATCCACAAAATGTGTAAAAACCAGAAAGGCAAGACAGGCCCTGGAGAACAGGGAGCCTTGTTATGCTGATGGGCGGGATGTAAATTGCCAACTGCCTCTCTGGAGGAGTGCATTGTGTTCCCTAAAACAAGTAAACAACAGAGCTACAGAGCCAAGGGCACTTCCAGTCTAGGGAATATACCTTGGGAAAACTGAAAATCAATAAGACAGAGCCACCCCAAAATTTAGGGCTGCACTGCTTACAAGGACCTCAACTTGGGTACACCTTAAATATTCCAGGAAATATAAAAATACTTCAAAAAATTGTGGTACTTACGTACGATGGAATATCCCTCAGCCATGAAATCAATGTCATAAGACCAGTAGCAGCAAAATGGGTGGATTCAGGTACGATGATTCTAAGTGAAATAAGTCACAGAGAAAAAGAAACTTATCATAAGTTATTACTTATGAAGATCCTGTAAACATGGCTATACTTGAACTGAGTTAGGAAAGAGAACAGTGTCTCACATTTAGAAAACACTCTTATGCCTGCTTAAGGGGGAAGGAGAGGTGGGGTGATGCATAAAACCAGAGTTGGATATAAGAACAGGTACCGTTCCAAAAACCAACTATGGAATAGACAAGACCTACACCTTCCTCAGTGAAAGGGACTCAAACCCCCATATTTCCCGCAGAGGAATATATCTGACTAGTAAGAATCTTAAAACCTATGTATTGATATGTCTCCGTAAGGGAATCAAGTGTGTCTAGACTGGCATAAACATGGCAGCGAGAATCAGCTCAAACCCACTATAAAAATGAATTTCAGAAAAAAAACAAAAAAACTGGGAAATTCTTTACAATTCCTTCAGGGTCTCTGATGAAACCTGGAATGACCCTATCTACAATGACAGCTGGATGTGGCATAAGGCTGGACACTTGGGACTGAGAGGATTGGTGAGATTGGGTGAGCAAATGCAGACCCTTTAAAGCAATAATGCATGGCACCCATTCCATGGGTCCCAACTCTCCAGGTTGAAGGGAATATTACTACAGTTATAACATGTACGGGAAACCTAGAGAACGGACACACTGTGAATACGAAAGGTTTCCAAAACTCAACGAATAGTCCCTCTCCTGGTGCTACTGTTTGACTTTCCATCTGCTTTACTATCAACCTCCCAACCTGGAGAGACAGACCCTTTAACCTCCTGGTTCGCACAGTTTGCCAATTTGGCAGAGGATGAAGGGGAAGAGGGAGAACCAATGAGAAAGTAGCTGTTAGGCATTTGGACGGGCACATATCACTGTAATTTCCCGGCAGGAAGAAGAATTAACCAAAGTCTCAGCCACCCACCGGGAACCAGTGTAGGTCCTGAACCAAAATTTTGGACCTGCGGTCAGCTCACCAAAAACGAGTTGAAAAATGGAGCTCAGGGGCACAGCAATTCACAAACTGGCCGAGTAATAAAGGACAACTATCGTCCAAAAATCTGTTGAGGGAAGGCAACGAGGCGGACTTGAAAGCGAGGCAAAATAGCAGGAAACAGATTTCAAGAGGTACGTTGGAATCACCTTTAAAGCACAGGAAGAGGGGCACAACTTCGACAATGATGCACTTGGCCAAAAAGGGCGTATGTGTTTTCTCATGAATATATTCAGGAGAAAACGCATACGCCCTTTTTGGCCAAGCAAGCAAGCGGGCAATGCAAATCTGCACTACAAAGAAGTATCACTTCCCACAGGTCAAAAGGGACATCCACAAAATGTGTAAAATCCAGAAAGGCAAGACAGGTCCTGGAGAACAGGGAGCCTTGTTATGCTGATGGGCGGGATGTAAATTGCCAACTGCCTCTCTGGAGGAGTACATTGTGTTCCCTAAAACAAGTAAAGTACAGAGCTATAGAGCCAAGGGCACTTCCAGTCTTGGGAATATACCTTGGGAAAACTGAAAATCAATAAGACAGAGCCACCCCAAAATTTAGGGCTGCACTGCTTACAAGGACCTCAACTTGGGTACACCTTACATATTCCAGGAAATATAAAAATGGTTCAAAAAATTGTGGTACTTACGTACGATGGAATATCCCTCAGCCATGAAATCAATGTCATAAGTCCAGTAGCAGCAAAATGGGTGGATTCAGGTACGATGATTCTAAGTGAAATAAGTCACAGAGAAAAAGAAACTTATCATAAGATATCACTTATGAAGATCCTGTAAACATGACTACACTTGAACTGAGTTAGGAAAGAGAACAGTGTCTCACATTTAGAAAACACTCTTATGCCTGCTTAAGGGGGAAGGAGAGGTGGGGTGATGCATAAAACCAGAGTTTGGTATAAGCATAGGTACCGTTCCAAAAACCAACTATGGAATAGAAAAGACCTACACCTTCCTCAGTGAAAGGGACTCAAAACCCCATATTTCCCGCAGAGGAATATATCTGACTAGTAAGAATCTTAAAACCTATGTATTGATATGTCTCCGTAAGGGAATCAAGTGTGTCTAGACTGGCATAAACATGGCAGCGAGAATCAGCTCAAACCCACTATAAAAAGGAATTGCAAAAACAAAACAAAAAAACTGGGAAATTCTTTACAATTCCTTCAGGGTCTCTGATGAAACCTGAAATGACCCTATCTACAACGACAGCTGGATGTGGCATAAGGCTGGACACTTGGGACTGAGAGGATTGGTGAGATTGGGTGAGCAAATGCAGACCCTTTAAAGCAATAATGCATGGCACCCATTCCATGGGTGCCTACTCAGAATGTTGAAGGGAATATTACTACAGTTATAACATGTACGGGAAACCTAGAGAACGGACACACTGTGAATACGAAAGGTTTCTAAAACTCAACGAATAGTCCCTCTCCTGGTGCTCCAGTTTGACTTTCCATCTGCTTTACCATCAATCTCCCAACTTGGAGAGACAGCCCCTTTAACCTCCTGGTTCACACAGGTTTCCAATTTCGCAGAGGATGAAAGGGAAGAGGGAGAACCAATGAGAGAGTAGCTGTTAGGCATTTGGACGGGCACATATCACACTAACTTCCCGGCAGGAAGATGAATTAACCAAAGTCTCAGCCACCCACCGGGAACCAGCATAGGTCCTGAACCAAAATTTTGGACTTGCGGTCAGCTCACAAAAAACGAGTTGAAAAATGGAGCTCAGGGTCACAGCAATTCACAAACTGGCCGAGTAATAAAGGACAACTATCGTCCAAAAATCTGTTGAGGGAAGGGAACGAGGCGGACTTGAAAGCGAGGCAAAATAGCATGAAACAGATTTCAAGAGGTACGTTGGAATCGCCTTTAAAGCACAGGAAGAGGGGCACAACTTCGACAATGATGCACTTGGCCAAAAAGGGCGTATGCGGAGAAAACGCATACGCCCTTTTTGGCCAAGCAAGCAAGCGGGCAATGCAAATCTGCACTACAAAGAAGTATCACTTCCCACCGGTCAAAAGGGACATCCACAAAATGTGTAAAAACCAGAAAGGCAAGACTGGCCCTGGAGAACAGGGAGCCTTGATATGCTGATGGCGGGATGTAAATTGCCAACTGCCTCTCTGGAGCAATGCATTGTGTTCCCTAAAAGAAGTAAACAACAGAGCTACAGAGCCAAGGGCAGTTCCAGTCTAGGGAATATACCTTGGGAAAATTGAAAATCAATAAGACAGAGCCACCCCAAAATTTAGGGCTGCACTGCTTACAAGGACCTCAACTTGGGTACACCTTAAATATCCCAGGAAATATAAAAATGGTTCAAAAAATTGTGGTACTTACGTACGATGGAATATCCCTCAGCCATGAAATCAATGTCATAAGACCAGTAGCAGCAAAATGGGTGGATTCAGGTATGATGATTCTAAGTGAAATAAGTCACACAGAAAAAGAAACTTATCATAAGATATCACTTATGAGGATCCTGTAAACATGGCTACACTTGAACTGAGTTAGGAAAGGGAACAGAGTCTCACATTTAGAAAACACTCTTATGCCTGCTGAAGGGGGAAGGAGAGGTGGGGTGATGCATAAAACCAGAGTTTGATATAAGCACAGGTACTGTTCCAAAGACCAACTATGGAATAGACAAGACCTACACCTTCCTCAGTGAAAGGGACTCAAAACCCCATATTTCCCGCAGAGGAATATATCTGACTAGTAAGTATCTTAAATCCTATGTATTGATATGTCTCCGTAAGGGAATCAAGTGTGTCTAGACTGGCATAAACATGGCAGCGAGAATCAGCTCAAACCCACTATAAAAAGGAATTTCAAAAACAAAACAAAAAAACTGGGAAATTCTTTACAATTCCTTCAGGGTTTCTGATGAAGCCTGGAAGGACCCTATCTACAATGACAGCTGGATGTGGCATAAGGCTGGACACTTGGGACTGAGAGGATTGGTGAGATTGGGTGAGCAAATGCAGACCCTTTAAAGCACAAATGCCTGGCACCCATTCCATGGGTCCCAACTCTCCAGGTTGAAGGGAATATTACTACAGCTATAGCATGTACGGGAAACCTAGAGAACGGACAAACTGTGAATACGAAAGGTTTCTAAAACTCAACGAATTGTCCCTCTCCTGGTGCTCCGGTTTGACTTTCCATCTGGTTCACTATCAACCTCCCAACTTGGAGAGACAGCCCGTTTAACCTCCTGGTTCGCACAGTTTGCCACTTTGGCAGAGGATGAAAGGGAAGAGGGAGAACCAATGAGAGAGTAGCTGTTAGGCATTTCGACGGGCACATATCACTCTAATTTCTCGGCTGGAAGAAGAATTAACCAAAGTCTCAGCCCCCTAATGGGAACCAGCATAGGTCCTGAACCAAGATTTTGGACATGCGGTCAGCTCACAAAAAATGAGTTGTAAAATGGAGCTCAGGGGCACAGCAATGCACAAACTGGCAGAGTAATAAAGGACAACTATCGTCCAAAAATCTCTTCAGAGAAGGCAACGAGGCGGACTTGAAAGCGAGGCAGAATAGCAGGAAACAGATTTCAAGAGGTACGTTGGAATCGTCTTTCAAGCACAGGAAGGGGGGCACAACTTCGACAATGATGCACTTGGCCAAAAAGGGCTTATGCGTTTTCCCCTGAATATATTCAGGAGAAAACGCATACGCCCTTTTTGGCCAAGCAAGCAAGTGGGCAATGCAAATCTGCACTACAAAGAAGTATCACTTCCCACCGGTCAAAAGGGACATCCACAAAATGTGTAAAAACCAGAAAGGCAAGACAGGTCCTGGAGAAGAGGGAGCCTTGTTATGCTGATGGGCGGGATGTAAACTGCCAACTGCCTCTCTGGAGGAGTATACTGTGTTCCCTAAAACAAGAAAACAACAGAGGTACAGAGCCAAGGGCACTTCCAGTCTAGGGAATATACCTTGGGAAAACTGAAAATCAATAAGACAGAGCCACCCCAAAATTTTGGGCTGCACTGCTTACAAGGACCTCAACTTGGGTACACCTTAAATATCCCAGGAAATATAAAAATGGTTTAAAAAATTGTGGTACTTACGTACGATGGAATATCCCTCAGACACGAAATCAATGTCATAGGACCAGTAGCAGCAAAATGGGTGGATTCAGGTACGATGATTCTAAGTGAAATAAGTCACACAGAAAAAGAACCTTATCATAAGATATCACTTATGAAGATCCTGTAAACATGGCTACACTTGAACTGAGTTAGGAAAGAGAACAGTGTCTAACATTTAGAAAACACTCTTATGCCTGCTTAAGGGGGAAGGAGAGGTGGGGTGATGCATAAAACCAGAGTTTGGTATAAGCACAGGTATCGTTCCAAAAACCAACTATGGAATAGACAAGACCTACACCTCCCTCAGTGAAAGGGACTCAAAACCCCATATTTCCCGCAGAGGAATATATCTGACTAGTAAGAATCTTAAAACCTATGTATTGATATGTCTCCGTAAGGGAATCAAGTGTGTCTAGACTGGCATAAACATGGCAGCGAGAATCAGCTCAAACCCAGTATAAAAAGGAATTGCAAAAACTAAACAAAAAAACTGGGAAATTCTTTACAATTCCTTCAGGGTCTCTGATGAAACCTGGAATGACCCTATCAACAATGACAGCTGGATGTGGCATAAGGCTGGACACTTGGGACTGAGAGGATTGGTGAGATTGGGTGAGCAAATGCAGACCCTTTAAAGCACAAATGCCTGGCACCCATTCCATGGGTCCAACTCTCCAGGTTGAAGGGAATATTACTACAGCTATAGCATGTACGGGAAACCTAGAGAACGGACAAACTGTGAATACGAAAGGTTTCTAAAACTCAACGAATTGTCCCTCTCCTGGTGCTCCGGTTTGACTTTCCATCTGGTTCACTATCAACCTCCCAACTTGGAGAGACAGCCCGTTTAACCTCCTGGTTCGCACAGTTTGCCACTTCGGCAGAGGATGAAAGGGAAGAGGGAGAACCAATGAGAGAGTAGCTGTTAGGCATTTGGACGGGCACATATCACTCTAACTTCCCGGCAGGAAGATGAATTAACCAAAGTCTCAGCCACCCACCGGGAACGAGCATAGGTTCTGAACCAAAATTTTGGACTTGCGGTCAGCTCACAAAAAACGAGTTGAAAAATGGAGCTCAGGGTCACAGCAATTCACAAACTGGCCGAGTAATAAAGGACAACTATCGTCCAAAAATCTGTTGAGGGAAGGGAACGAGGCGGACTTGAAAGCGAGGCAAAATAGCATGAAACAGATTTCAAGAGGTACGTTGGAATCGCCTTTAAAGCACAGGAAGAGGGACACAACTTCGACAATGATGCACTTGGCCAAAAAGGGCGTATGCGTTTTCTCATGAATATATTCAGGAGAAAACGCATACGCCCATTTTGGCCAAGCAAGCAAGCGGGCAATGCAAATCTGCACTACAAAGAAGTATCACTTCCCACCGGTCAAAAGGGACATCCACAAAATGTGTAAAAACCAGAGAGGCAAGACAGGCCCTGGAGAACATGGAGCCTTGTTATGCTGATGGGCGGGATGTAAATTGCCAACTGCCTCTCTTGAGGAGTACATTGTGTTCCCTAAAACAAGTAAAGAACAGAGCTACAGAGCCAAGGGCACTACCAATATAGGGAATATACCTTGGGAAAACTGAAAATCAATAAGACAGAGCCACCCAAAAATTTAGGGCTGCACTGCTTACAAGGACCTCAACTTGGGTACACCTTAAATATCCCAGGAAATATAAAAATGGTTCAAAAATTTGTGGTACTTACGTACGATGGAATATCCCTCAGCCATGAAATCAATGTCATAAGACCAGTAGCAGCAAAATGGGTGGATTCAGGTACGATGATTCTAAGTGAAATAAGTCACACAGAAACAGAAACTTATCATAAGATATCACTTATGAAGATCCTGTAAACAGGGCTACACTTGAACTGAGTTAGGAAAGAGAACAGTGTCTCACATTTAGAAAACACTCTTATGCCTGCTGAAGGGGGGAGGAGAGGTGGGGTGATGCATAAAACCAGAGTTTGATATAAGCACAGGTACCGTTCCAAAAACCAACTATGGAATAGACAAGATCTACACCTTCCTCAGTGAAAGGGACTCAAAACCCCATATTTCCCGCAGAGGAATATATCTGAATAGTAAGAATCTTAAAACCTATGTTTTGATATGTCTCCGTAAGAGAATCAAGTGTGTCTAGACTGGCATAAACATGGCAGCGAGAATCAGCTCAAACCCACTATAAAAAGGAATTTCAAAAACAAAAGAAAAAAACTGGGAAATTCTTTACAATTCCTTCAGGGTCTCTGATGAAACCTGGAATGACCCTATCTACAATGACAGCTGGATGTGGCATAAGGAGGGACACTTGAGACTGAGACGATTGGTGAGATTGAGTGAGAGAATGCAGACCCTTTAAAGCACAAATGCCAGGCACCCATTCCATGGGTCCCAACTCTCCAGGTTGAAGGGAATATTACTACAGCTATAACATGTATGAAACCTAGAGAACGGACCCACTGTGAATACGAAAGGATTCTAAAACTCAACGAATTGTCCCTCTCCTGGTGCTCTGGTTTGACTTTCCATCTGCTTTACTATCAACCTCCCAACTTGGAGAGACAGCCCCTTTAACCTCCTGGTTCGCACAGGTTGCCAATCTGGCAGAGGATGAAAGGGAAGAGGGAGAACCAAGGAGAGAGTAGCTGTTACGCATTTGGACGGGCACATATCACTCTAATTTCTCGGCAGGAAGAAGAATTAACCAAAGTCTCAGCCACACACCGCGAACCAGCATAGATCCTGAACCAAAATTTTGGACATGCGGTCAGCTCACAAAAAACGAGTTGAAAAAAGAGCTCAGGGTCACAGCAATACACAAACTGGCAGAGTAATAAAGGACAACTATCGTCCAAAAATCTGTTGAGGGAAGGCAATGAGGCGGACTTGAAAGCGAGGCAGAATAGCAGGAAACAGATTTCAAGAGGTACGTTGGAATCGCCTTTAAAGCACAGGAAGAGGGGCACAACTTCGACAATGATGCACTTGGCCAAAAAGGGCGTATGCCTTTTTTCCTGAATATATTCAGGAATAAACGCATACGCCCATTTTGGCCAAGCAAGCAAGTGGGCAATGCAAATCTGCACTACAAAGAAGTATCACTTCCCACCGGTCAAAAGGGACATCCACAAAATGTGTAAAATCCAGAAAGGCAAGACAGGCACTGGAGAACAGGGAGCCTTGTTATGCTGATGGGCGGGATGTAAATTGCCAACTGCCTCTCTGGAGGAGTGCATTGTGTTCCCTAAAACAAGTAAAGAACAGAGCTACAGAGCCAAGGGCACTTCCAGTCTAGGGAATATACCTTGGGAAAACTGAAAATCAATAAGACAGAGCCACCCGAAAATTTAGGGCTGCACTGCTTACAAGGACCTCAACTTGGGTACACCTTAAATATCACAGGAAATATAAAAATGGTTCAAAAAATTGTGGTTCTTACGTAGGATGGAATATCCCTCAGCCATGAAATCAATGTCATAAGACCAGTAGCAGCAAATTGGGTGGGTTCAGGTACGATGATTCTAAGTGAAATAAGTCACACAGAAAAAGAAACTTATCATAAGATATCACTTATGAAGATCCTGTAAACATGGCTACACTTGAACTAAGTTAGGAAAGAGAACAGTGTCTCGCATTTAGAAAAAACTCTTATGCCTGCTTAAGGGGGAAGGAGAGGTGGGGTGATGCATAAAGCCAGAGTTTGATAAAAGCACAGGTACCGTTCCAAAAACCAACTATGGAATAGACAAGACCTACACCTTCCTCAGTGAAAGGGACTCAAAACCCCATATTTTCCACAGAGGAATATATCTGACTAGTAAGAATCTTAAAACCTATGTATTGATATGTCTCCGTAAGGGAATCAAGTGTGTCTAGACTGGCATAAACATGGCAGCGAGAATCAGCTCAAACCCACTATAAAAAGGAATTTCAAAAATAAAACAAAACAACTGGGAAACTCTTTACAATTCCTTCAGGTTCTCTGATGAAACCTGGAATGACCCTATCTACAACGACAGCTGGATGTGGCATAAGGCTGGACACTTGGGACTGAGAGGATTGGTGAGATTGGGTGAGCAAATGCAGACCCTTTAGAGCAATAATGCATGGCACCCATTCCATGGGTCACAACTCTCCCGGTTGAAGGGAATATTACTACAGTTATAACATGTACGGGAAACCTAGAGAACGGACACACTGTGAATACGAAAGGTTTCTAAAACTCAACGAATAGTCCCTCTCCTGGTGCTTCGGTTTGACTTTCCACCTGCTTTACTATCAACCTCCCAACTTGGAGAGACAGCCACTTTAACCTCCTGTTTCGCACAGGTTGCCAATTTGGCAGAGGATGAAAGGGAAGAGGGAGAACCAATGAGAGAGTAGCTGTTAGGCATTTGGACGGGCACATATCACTGTAATTTCCAAGCAGGAAGAAGAATTAACCAAAGTCTCAGCCACCCACCGGGAACCAGCATAGGTCCTGAACCAAAATTTTGGACTTGCGGTCAGCACACCAAAAACGAGTTGAAAAATGGAGCTGAGGGGCACAGCAATACACAAACTGGCCGAGTAATAAAGGACAATTATCGTCAAAAATCTGTTGAGGGAAGGCAACGAGGCGGACTTGAAAGCGAGGCAGAATAGCAGGAAACAGATTTCAAGAGGTACGTTGGAATCGCCTTTAAAGCACAGGAAGAGGGGCACAACTTCGACAATGATGCACTTGGCCAAAAAGGGCGTATGCGTTTTCTCCTGAATATATTCAGGAGAAAACGCATACGCCCTTTTTGGCCAAGCAAGCAAGCGGGCAATGCAAATCTGCACTACAAAGAAGTATCACCTCCCACCGGTCAAAAGGGACATCCACAAAATGTGTAAAAACCAGAAAGGCAAGACAGGCCCTGGAGAACAGGGAGCCTTGTTATGCTGATGGGCGGGATGTAAATTGCCAACTGCCTCTCTGGAGGAGTGCATTGTGTTCCCTAAAACAAGTAAACAACAGAGCTACAGAGCCAAGGGCACTTCCAGTCTAGGGAATATACCTTGGGAAAACTGAAAATCAATAAGACAGAGCCACCCCAAAATTTAGGGCTGCACTGCTTACAAGGACCTCAACTTGGGTACACCTTAAATATTCCAGGAAATATAAAAATGCTTCAAAAAATTGTGGTACTTACGTACGATGGAATATCCCTCAGCCATGAAATCAATGTCATAAGACCAGTAGCAGCAAAATGGGTGGATTCAGGTACGATGATTCTAAGTGAAATAAGTCACAGAGAAAAAGAAACTTATCATAAGTTATTACTTATGAAGATCCTGTAAACATGGCTATACTTGAACTGAGTTAGGAAAGAGAACAGTGTCTCACATTTAGAAAACACTCTTATGCCTGCTTAAGGGGGAAGGAGAGGTGGGGTGATGCATAAAACCAGAGTTGGATATAAGAACAGGTACCGTTCCAAAAACCAACTATGGAATAGACAAGACCTACACCTTCCTCAGTGAAAGGGACTCAAACCCCCATATTTCCCGCAGAGGAATATATCTGACTAGTAAGAATCTTAAAACCTATGTATTGATATGTCTCCGTAAGGGAATCAAGTGTGTCTAGACTGGCATAAACATGGCAGCGAGAATCAGCTCAAACCCACTATAAAAATGAATTTCAGAAAAAAAACAAAAAAACTGGGAAATTCTTTACAATTCCTTCAGGGTCTCTGATGAAACCTGGAATGACCCTATCTACAACGACAGGTGGATATGGCATAAGGCTGGACACTTGGGACTGAGGGGAATGTTGAGATTGGGTGAGCAAATGCAGACCCTTTAAAGCAATAATGCATGGCACCCATTCCATGGGTCCCAACTCTCCAGGTTGAAGGGAATATTACTACAGTTATAACATGTACGGGAAACCTAGAGAACGGACACACTGTGAATACGAAAGGTTTCCAAACTCAACGAATAGTCCCTCTCCTGGTGCTACTGTTTGACTTTCCATCTGCTTTACTATCAACCTCCCAACCTGGAGAGACAGACCCTTTAACCTCCTGGTTCGCACAGGTTGCCAATTTGGCAGAGGATGAAAGGGAAGAGGGAGAACCAATGAGAAAGTAGCTGTTAGGCATTTGGACGGGCACATATCACTGTAATTTCCCGGCAGGAAGAAGAATTAACCAAAGTCTCAGCCACCCACCGGGAACCAGTGTAGGTCCTGAACCAAAATTTTGGACCTGCGGTCAGCTCACCAAAAACGAGTTGAAAAATGGAGCTCAGGGGCACAGCAATTCACAAACTGGCCGAGTAATAAAGGACAACTATCGTCCAAAAATCTGTTGAGGGAAGGCAACGAGGCGGACTTGAAAGCGAGGCAAAATAGCAGGAAACAGATTTCAAGAGGTACGTTGGAATCACCTTTAAAGCACAGGAAGAGGGGCACAACTTCGACAATGATGCACTTGGCCAAAAAGGGCGTATGTGTTTTCTCATGAATATATTCAGGAGAAAACGCATACGCCCTTTTTGGCCAAGCAAGCAAGCGGGCAATGCAAATCTGCACTACAAAGAAGTATCACTTCCCACAGGTCAAAAGGGACATCCACAAAATGTGTAAAATCCAGAAAGGCAAGACAGGTCCTGGAGAACAGGGAGCCTTGTTATGCTGATGGGCGGGATGTAAATTGCCAACTGCCTCTCTGGAGGAGTACATTGTGTTCCCTAAAACAAGTAAAGAACAGAGCTATAGAGCCAAGGGCACTTCCAGTCTTGGGAATATACCTTGGGAAAACTGAAAATCAATAAGACAGAGCCACCCCAAAATTTAGGGCTGCACTGCTTACAAGGACCTCAACTTGGGTACACCTTACATATTCCAGGAAATATAAAAATGGTTCAAAAAATTGTGGTACTTACGTACGATGGAATATCCCTCAGCCATGAAATCAATGTCATAAGTCCAGTAGCAGCAAAATGGGTGGATTCAGGTACGATGATTCTAAGTGAAATAAGTCACAGAGAAAAAGAAACTTATCATAAGATATCACTTATGAAGATCCTGTAAACATGACTACACTTGAACTGAGTTAGGAAAGAGAACAGTGTCTCACATTTAGAAAACACTCTTATGCCTGCTTAAGGGGGAAGGAGAGGTGGGGTGATGCATAAAACCAGAGTTTGATATAAGCATAGGTACCGTTCCAAAAACCAACTATGGAATAGAAAAGACCTACACCTTCCTCAGTGAAAGGGACTCAAAACCCCATATTTCCCGCAGAGGAATATATCTGACTAGTAAGAATCTTAAAACCTATGTATTGATATGTCTCCGTAAGGGAATCAAGTGTGCCTAGACTGGCATAAACATGGCAGCGAGAATCAGCTCAAACCCACTATAAAAAGGAATTTCAAAAACAAATCAAAAACACTGGGAAATTCTTTACAATTCCTTCAGGGTCTCTGAGGAAACCAGGAATGACCCTATCTACAACGACAGCTGGATGTGGCATAAGGCTGGACATTTGGGACTGAGAGGATTGGTGAGATTGGGTGAGCAAATGCAGACCCTTTAAAGCAATAATGCATGGCACCCATTCCATGGGTCCCAACTCTCCAGGTTGAAGGGAATATTACTACAGCTATAACATGTACGGGAAACCTAGAGAACGGACACAGTGTGAATACGAAAGGTTTCTAAAACTCAACGAATAGTCCCTCTCCTGGTGCTCCGGTTTTGACTTTCCATCTGCTTTACTATCAACCTCACAACTTGGAGAGACAGACCCTTTAACCTCCTGGTTCACACAGGTTGCCAATTTGGCAGAGGATGAAAGGGAAGAGGGAGAACCAATGAGAGAGTAGCTGTTAGGCATTTGGACGGGCATATATCACTGTAATTTCCCGGCCGGAAGAAGAATTAACCAAAGTCTCAGCCCCCAACGGGGAACCAGCATAAGTCCTGAACCAAAATTTTGGACTTACGGTCAGCTCACAAAAAAGGAGTTGAAAAATGGAGCTCAAGGGCACAGCAATTCACAAACTGGCAGAGTAATAAGGGACAACTATCGTCCACAAATCTGTTGAGGGAAGGCAACGAGGCGGACTTGAAAGCGAGGCAGAATAGCAGGAAACAGATTTCAAGAGGTACGTTGGAATCACCTTTGAAGCACAGGAAGAGGGGCACAACTTCGACAATGATGCACTTGGCCAAAAAGGGCGTATGCGTTTTCTCCTGAATATATTCAGGAGAAAATGCATACGCCCTTTTTGGCCAAGCAAGCAAGCGGGCAATGCAAATCTGCACTACAAAGAAGTATCACTTCCCACCGGTCAAAAGGGACATCCACAAAATGTGTAAAAACCAGAAAGGCAAGACTGGCCCTGGAGACCAGGGAGCCTTGATATGCTGATGGCGGGATGTAAATTGCCAACTGCCTCTCTGGAGCAATGCATTGTGTTCCCTAAAAGAAGTAAACAACAGAGCTACAGAGCCAAGGGCAGTTCCAGTCTAGGGAATATACCTTGGGAAAACTGAAAATCAATAAGACAGAGCCACCCCAAAATTTAGGGCTGCACTGCTTACAAGGACCTCAACTTGGGTACACCTTAAATATCCCAGGAAATATAAAAATGGTTCAAAAAATTGTGGTACTTACGTACGATGGAATATCCCTCAGCCATGAAATCAATGTCATAAGACCAGTAGCAGCAAAATGGGTGGATTCAGGTATGATGATTCTAAGTGAAATAAGTCACAGAGAAAAAGAAACTTATCATAAGATATCACTTATGAAGATCCTGTAAACATGGCTACACTTGAACTGAGTTAGGAAAGGGAACAGAGTCTCACATTTAGAAAACACTCTTATGCCTGCTGAAGGGGGAAGGAGAGGTGGGGTGATGCATAAAACCAGAGTTTGATATAAGCACAGGTACTGTTCCAAAGACCAACTATGGAATAGACAAGACCTACACCTTCCTCAGTGAAAGGGACTCAAAACCCCATATTTCCCGCAGAGGAATATATCTGACTAGTAAGTATCTTAAATCCTATGTATTGATATGTCTCCGTAAGGGAATCAAGTGTGTCTAGACTGGCATAAACATGGCAGCGAGAATCAGCTCAAACCCACTATAAAAAGGAATTTCAAAAACAAAACAAAAAAACTGGGAAATTCTTTACAATTCCTTCAGGGTTTCTGATGAAGCCTGGAAGGACCCTATCTACAATGACAGCTGGATGTGGCATAAGGCTGGACACTTGGGACTGAGAGGATTGGTGAGATTGGGTGAGCAAATGCAGACCCTTTAAAGCACAAATGCCTGGCACCCATTCCATGGGTCCCAACTCTCCAGGTTGAAGGGAATATTACTACAGCTATAGCATGTACGGGAAACCTAGAGAACGGACAAACTGTGAATACGAAAGGTTTCTAAAACTCAACGAATTGTCCCTCTCCTGGTGCTCCGGTTTGACTTTCCATCTGGTTCACTATCAACCTCCCAACTTGGAGAGACAGCCCGTTTAACCTCCTGGTTCGCACAGTTTGCCACTTTGGCAGAGGATGAAAGGGAAGAGGGAGAACCAATGAGAGAGTAGCTGTTAGGCATTTCGACGGGCACATATCACTCTAATTTCTCGGCTGGAAGAAGAATTAACCAAAGTCTCAGCCCCCTAATGGGAACCAGCATAGGTCCTGAACCAAGATTTTGGACATGCGGTCAGCTCACAAAAAACGAGTTGTAAAATGGAGCTCAGGGGCACAGCAATGCACAAACTGGCAGAGTAATAAAGGACAACTATCGTCCAAAAATCTGTTCAGAGAAGGCAACGAGGCGGACTTGAAAGCGAGGCAGAATAGCAGGAAACAGATTTCAAGAGGTACGTTGGAATCGTCTTTCAAGAACAGGAAGAGGGGCACAACTTCGACAATGATGCACTTGGCCAAAAAGGGCGTATGCGTTTTCCCCTGAATATATTCAGGAGAAAACGCATACGCCCTTTTTGGCCAAGCAAGCAAGCGGGCAATGCAAATCTGCACTACAAAGAAGTATCACTTCCCACCGGTCAAAAGGGACATCCACAAAATATGTAAAAACCAGAAAGGCAAGACAGGCCTTGGAGAACAGGGAGCCTTGTTATGCTGACGGGCGGGATGTAACTTGCCAACTGCCTCTCTGGAGGAGTGCATTGTGTTCCCTAAAACAAGTAAACAACAGAGCTACAGAGCCAAGGGCACTTCCAGTCTAGGGAATATACCTTGGGAACACTGAAAATCAATAAGACAGAGCCACCCCAAAATTTATGGCTGCACTGCTTACAAGGACCTCAACTTGGGTACACCTTAAATATCCCAGGAAATATAAAAATGGTTCAAAAAATTGTGGTACTTACGTACGATGGAATATCCCTCAGCCATGAAATCAATGTCATAAGACGAGTAGCAGCAAAATGCGTAGATTCAGGTACGATGATTCTAAGTGAAATAAGTCACAGAGAAAAAGAAACTTATCATAAGATATCACTTATGAAGATCCTGTAAACATGGCTACACTTGAACTGAGTTAGGAAAGAGAACAGTGTCTCACATTTAGAAAACACTCTTATGCCTGCTTAAGGGGAAGGAGAGGTGGGGTGATGCATAAAACCAGAGTTTGATATAAGCACAGGTACCGTTCCAAAAACCAACTATGGAATAGACAAGACCTACACCTTCCTCAGTGAAAGGGACTCAAAACCCCATATTTCCCGCAGAGGAATATATCTGACTAGTAAGAATCTTAAAACCTATGTATTGATATGTCTCCATAAGGGAATCAAGTGTGTCTAGACTGGCATAAACATGGCAGCGAGAATCACCTCAAACCCACTATAAAAAGGAATTTCAAAAACAAAACAAAAAACTGGGAAATTCTTTACAATTCCTTCATGGTCTCTGATGAAACCTGGAATGACCCTATCTACAACGACAGCTGGATGTGGCATAAGGCTGGACACTTGGGACTGAGAGGATTGGTGAGATTGGGTGAGCAAATGCAGACCCTTTAAAGCACAAATGCCTGGCACAAATTCCATGCGTCCCAACTCTCCAGGTTGAAGGGAATATTACTATAGCTATAACATGTACGGGAAACCTAGAGAACGGACACACTGTGAATATGAAAGGTTTCTAAAACTCAACGAATAGTCCCTCTCCTGGTGCTCCGGTTTGACTTTCCATCTGCTTTACTATCAATCTCCCAACTTGGAGAGACAGCCCCTTTAACCTCCTGGTTGGCACAGGTTTCCAAATTGGCAGAGGATGAAAGGGAAGAGGGAGAATCAATGAGAGAGTAGCTGTTAGGCATTTGGACGGGCACATATCACTCTAACTTCCCAGCAGGAAGAAGAATTAACCAAAGTCTCAGCCCCCAACGGGGAACCAGCATAAGTCCTGAACCAAAATTTTGGACTTACGGTCAGCTCACAAAAAAGGAGTTGAAAAATGGAGCTCAAGGGCACAGCAATTCACAAACTGGCAGAGTAATAAGGGACAACTATCGTCCACAAATCTGTTGAGGGAAGGCAACGAGGCGGACTTGAAAGCAAGGCAGAATAGCAGGAAACAGATTTCAAGAGGTACGTTGGAATCACCTTTGAAGCACAGGAAGAGGGGCACAACTTCGACAATGATGCACTTGGCCAAAAAGGGCGTATGCGTTTTCTCCTGAATATATTCAGGAGAAAATGCATACGCCCTTTTTGGCCAAGCAAGCAAGCGGGCAATGCAAATCTGCACTACAAAGAAGTATCACTTCCCACCGGTCAAAAGGGACATCCACAAAATGTGTAAAAACCAGAAAGGCAAGACTGGCCCTGGAGAACAGGGAGCCTTGATATGCTGATGGCGGGATGTAAATTGCCAACTGCCTCTCTGGAGCAATGCATTGTGTTCCCTAAAAGAAGTAAACAACAGAGCTACAGAGCCAAGGGCAGTTCCAGTCTAGGGAATATACCTTGGGAAAACTGAAAATCAATAAGACAGAGCCACCCCAAAATTTAGGGCTGCACTGCTTACAAGGACCTCAACTTGGGTACACCTTAAATATCCCAGGAAATATAAAAATGGTTCAAAAAATTGTGGTACTTACGTACGATGGAATATCCCTCAGCCATGAAATCAATGTCATAAGACCAGTAGCAGCAAAATGGGTGGATTCAGGTATGATGATTCTAAGTGAAATAAGTCACACAGAAAAAGAAACTTATCATAAGATATCACTTATGAGGATCCTGTAAACATGGCTACACTTGAACTGAGTTAGGAAAGGGAACAGAGTCTCACATTTAGAAAACACTCTTATGCCTGCTGAAGGGGGAAGGAGAGGTGGGGTGATGCATAAAACCAGAGTTTGATATAAGCACAGGTACTGTTCCAAAGACCAACTATGGAATAGACAAGACCTACACCTTCCTCAGTGAAAGGGACTCAAAACCCCATATTTCCCGCAGAGGAATATATCTGACTAGTAAGTATCTTAAATCCTATGTATTGATATGTCTCCATAAGGGAATCAAGTGTGTCTAGACTGGCATAAACATGGCAGCGAGAATCAGCTCAAACCCACTATAAAAAGGAATTTCAAAAACAAAACAAAAAAACTGGGAAATTCTTTACAATTCCTTCAGGGTTTCTGATGAAGCCTGGAAGGACCCTATCTACAATGACAGCTGGATGTGGCATAAGGCTGGACACTTGGGACTGAGAGGATTGGTGAGATTGGGTGAGCAAATGCAGACCCTTTAAAGCACAAATGCCTGGCACCCATTCCATGGGTCCCAACTCTCCAGGTTGAAGGGAATATTACTACAGCTATAGCATGTACGGGAAACCCAGAGAACGGACAAACTGTGAATATGAAAGGTTTCTAAAACTCAACGAATTGTCCCTCTCCTGGTGCTCCGGTTTGACTTTCCATCTGGTTCACTATCAACCTCCCAACTTGGAGAGACAGCCCGTTTAACCTCCTGGTTCGCACAGTTTGCCACTTCGGCAGAGGATGAAAGGGAAGAGGGAGAACCAATGAGAGAGTAGCTGTTAGGCATTTCGACGGGCACATATCACTCTAATTTCTCGGCTGGAAGAAGAATTAACCAAAGTCTCAGCCCCCTAATGGGAACCAGCATAGGTCCTGAACCAAGATTTTGGACATGCGGTCAGCTCACAAAAAACGAGTTGTAAAATGGAGCTCAGGGGCACAGCAATGCACAAACTGGCAGAGTAATAAAGGACAACTATCGTCCAAAAATCTGTTCAGAGAAGGCAACGAGGCGGACTTGAAAGCGAGGCAGAATAGCAGGAAACAGATTTCAAGAGGTACGTTGGAATCACCTTTAAAGCACAGGAAGAGGGGCACAACTTCGACAATGATGCACTTGGCCAAAAAGGGCGTATGCGTTTTCCCCTGAATATATTCAGGAGAAAACGCATACGCCCTTTTTGGCCAAGCAAGCAAGCGGGCAATGCAAATCTGCACTACAAAGAAGTATCACTTCCCACCGGTCAAAAGGGACATCCACAAAATATGTAAAAACCAGAAAGGCAAGACAGGCCTTGGAGAACAGGGAGCCTTGTTATGCTGACGGGCGGGATGTAACTTGCCAACTGCCTCTCTGGAGGAGTGCATTGTGTTCCCTAAAACAAGTAAACAACAGAGCTACAGAGCCAAGGGCACTTCCAGTCTAGGGAATATACCTTGGGAACACTGAAAATCAATAAGACAGAGCCACCCCAAAATTTATGGCTGCACTGCTTACAAGGACCTCAACTTGGGTACACCTTAAATATCCCAGGAAATATAAAAATGGTTCAAAAAATTGTGGTACTTACGTACGATGGAATATCCCTCAGCCATGAAATCAATGTCATAAGACGAGTAGCAGCAAAATGCGTAGATTCAGGTACGATGATTCTAAGTGAAATAAGTCACAGAGAAAAAGAAACTTATCATAAGATATCACTTATGAAGATCCTGTAAACATGGCTACACTTGAACTGAGTTAGGAAAGAGAACAGTGTCTCACATTTAGAAAACACTCTTATGCCTGCTTAAGGGGGAAGGAGAGGTGGGGTGATGCATAAAACCAGAGTTTGATATAAGCACAGGTACCGTTCCAAAAACCAACTATGGAATAGACAAGACCTACACCTTCCTCAGTGAAAGGGACTCAAAACCCCATATTTCCCACAGAGGAATATATCTGACTAGTAAGAATCTTAAAACCTATGTATTGATATGTCTCCATAAGGGAATCAAGTGTGTCTAGACTGGCATAAACATGGCAGCGAGAATCACCTCAAACCCACTATAAAAAGGAATTTCAAAAACAAAACAAAAAACTGGGAAATTCTTTACAATTCCTTCATGGTCTCTGATGAAACCTGGAATGACCCTATCTACAACGACAGCTGGATGTGGCATAAGGCTGGACACTTGGGACTGAGAGGATTGGTGAGATTGGGTGAGCAAATGCAGACCCTTTAAAGCACAAATGCCTGGCACAAATTCCATGCGTCCCAACTCTCCAGGTTGAAGGGAATATTACTATAGCTATAACATGTACGGGAAACCTAGAGAACGGACACACTGTGAATACGAAAGGTTTCTAAAACTCAACGAATAGTCCCTCTCCTGGTGCTCCGGTTTGACTTTCCATCTGCTTTACTATCAATCTCCCAACTTGGAGAGACAGCCCCTTTAACCTCCTGGTTGGCACAGGTTTCCAAATTGGCAGAGGATGAAAGGGAAGAGGGAGAATCAATGAGAGAGTAGCTGTTAGGCATTTGGACAGGCACATATCACTCTAACTTCCCAGCAGGAAGAAGAATTAACCAAAGTCTCAGCCCCCAACGGGGAACCAGCATAAGTCCTGAACCAAAATTTTGGACTTACGGTCAGCTCACAAAAAAGGAGTTGAAAAATGGAGCTCAAGGGCACAGCAATTCACAAACTGGCAGAGTAATAAGGGACAACTATCGTCCACAAATCTGTTGAGGGAAGGCAACGAGGCGGACTTGAAAGCGAGGCAGAATAGCAGGAAACAGATTTCAAGAGGTACGTTGGAATCACCTTTGAAGCACAGGAAGAGGGGCACAACTTCGACAATGATGCACTTGGCCAAAAAGGGCGTATGCGTTTTCTCCTGAATATATTCAGGAGAAAACGCATACGCCCTTTTTGGCCAAGCAAGCAAGCGGGCAATGCAAATCTGCACTACAAAGAAGTATCACTTCCCACCGGTCAAAAGGGACATCCACAAAATGTGTAAAAACCAGAAAGGCAAGACTGGCCCTGGAGAACAGGGAGCCTTGATATGCTGATGGCGGGATGTAAATTGCCAACTGCCTCTCTGGAGCAATGCATTGTGTTCCCTAAAAGAAGTAAACAACAGAGCTACAGAGCCAAGGGCAGTTCCAGTCTAGGGAATATACCTTGGGAAAACTGAAAATCAATAAGACAGAGCCACCCCAAAATTTAGGGCTGCACTGCTTACAAGGACCTCAACTTGGGTACACCTTAAATATCCCAGGAAATAAAAAATTGGTTCAAAATATTGTGGTACTTACGTACGATGGAATATCCCTCAGCCATGAAATCAATGTCATAAGACCAGTAGCAGCAAAATGGGTGGATTCAGGTACGATGATTCTAAGTGAAATAAGTCACAGAGAAAAAGAAACTTATCATAAGTTATTACTTATGAAGATCCTGTAAACATGGCTACACTTGAACTGAGTTAGGAAAGAGAACAGTGTCTCACATTTAGAAAACACTCTTATGCCTGCTTAAGGGGGAAGGAGAGGTGGGGTGATGCATAAAACCAGAGTTGGATATAAGAACAGGTACCGTTCCAAAAACCAACTATGGAATAGACAAGACCTACACCTTCCTCAGTGAAAGGGACTCAAACCCCCATATTTCCCGCAGAGGAATATATCTGACTAGTAAGAATCTTAAAACCTATGTATTGATATGTCTCCGTAAGGGAATCAAGTGTGTCTAGACTGGCATAAACATGGCAGCGAGAATCAGCACAAACCCACTATAAAAATGAATTTCAGACACAAAACAAAAAAACTGGGAAATTCTTTACAATTCCTTCAGGGTCTCTGATGAAACCTGGAATGACCCTATCTACAACGACAGCTGGATGTGGCATAAGCCTGGACACTTGGGACTGAGAGGATTGGTGAGATTGGGTGAGCAAATGCAGACCCTTTAAAGCAATAATGCATGGCACCCATTCCATGGGTCCCAACTCTCCAGGTTGAAGGGAATATTACTACAGTTATAACATGTACGGGAAACCTAGAGAACGGACACACTGTGAATACGAAAGGTTTCTAAAACTCAACGAATAGTCCCTCTCCTGGTGCTACTGTTTGACTTTCCATCTGCTTTACTATCAACCTCCCAACCTGGAGAGACAGGCCCTTTAACCTCCTGGTTCGCACAGGTTGCCAATTTGGCAGAGGATGAAAGGGAAGAGGGAGAACCAATGAGAGAGTAGCTGTTAGGCATTTGGACGGGCACATATCACTGTAATTTCCCGGCAGGAAGAAGAATTAACCAAAGTCTCAGCCACCCACCGGGAACCAGTGTAGGTCCTGAACCAAAATTTTGGACCTGCGGTCAGCTCACCAAAAACGAGTTGAAAAATGGAGCTCAGGGGCACAGCAATTCACAAACTGGCCGAGTAATAAAGGACAACTATCGTCCAAAAATCTGTTGAGGGAAGGCAACGAGGCGGACTTGAAAGCGAGGCAGAATAGCAGGAAACAGATTTCAAGAGGTACGTTGGAATCACCTTTAAAGCACAGGAAGAGGGGCACAACTTCGACAATGATGCACTTGGCCAAAAAGGGCGTATGTGTTTTCTCATGAATATATTCAGGAGAAAACGCATACGCCCTTTTTGGCCAAGCAAGCAAGCGGGCAATGCAAATCTGCACTACAAAGAAGTATCACTTCCCACCGGTCAAAAGGGACATCCACAAAATGTGTAAAATCCAGAAAGGCAAGACAGGTCCTGGAGAACAGGGAGCCTTGTTATGCTGATGGGCGGGATGTAAATTGCCAACTGCCTCTCTGGAGGAGTACATTGTGTTCCATAAAACAAGTAAAGAACAGAGCTACAGAGCCAAGGGCACTTCCAGTCTAGGGAATATACCTTGGGAAAACTGAAAATCAATAAGACAGAGCCACCCCAAAATTTAGGGCTGCACTGCTTACAAGGACCTCAACTTGGGTACACCTTACATATTCCAGGAAATATAAAAATGGTTCAAAAAATTGTGGTACATACGTACGATGGAATATCCCTCAGCCATGAAATCAATGTCATAAGTCCAGTAGCAGCAAAATGGGTGGATTCAGGTACGATGATTCTAAGTGAAATAAGTCACAGAGAAAAAGAAACTTATCATAAGATATCACTTATGAAGATCCTGTAAACATGACGACACTTGAACTGAGTTAGGAAAGAGAACAGTGTCTCACATTTAGAAAACACTCTTATGCCTGCTTAAGGGGGAAGGAGAGGTGGGGTGATGCATAAAACCAGAGTTTGATATAAGCATAGGTACCGTTCCAAAAACCAACTATGGAATAGAAAAGACCTACACCTTCCTCAGTGAAAGGGACTCAAAACCCCATATTTCCCGCAGAGGAATATATCTGACTAGTAAGAATCTTAAAACCTATGTATTGATATGTCTCCGTAAGGGAATCAAGTGTGCCTAGACTGGCATAAACATGGCAGCGAGAATCAGCTCAAACCCTCTATAAAAAGGAATTTCAAAAACAAATCAAAAACCCTGGGAAATTCTTTACAATTCCTTCACGGTCTCTGAGGAAACCTGGAATGACCCTATCTACAATGACAGCTGGATGTGGCATAAGGCTGGACACTTGGGACTGAGAGGATTGGTGAGATTGGGTGAGCAAATGCAGACCCTTTAGAGCAATAATGCATGGCACCCATTCCATGGGTCCCAACTCTCCAGGTTGAAGGGAATATTACTACAGCTATAACATGTACGGGAAACCTAGAGAACGGACACAGTGTGAATACAAAAGGTTTCTAAAACTCAACGAATAGTCCCTCTCCTGGTGCTCCGGTTTTGACTTTCCATCTGCTTTACTATCAACCTCCCAACTTGGAGAGACAGACCCTTTAACCTCCTGGTTCACACAGGTTGCCAATTTGGCAGAGGATGAAAGGGAAGAGGGAGAACCAATGAGAGAGTAGCTGTTAGGCATTTGGACGGGCATATATCACTGTAATTTCCCGGCCGGAAGAAGAATTAACCAAAGTCTCAGCCACCCACCGGGAACCAGTATAGGTCCTGAACCAAAATTTTGGACTTGCGGTCAGCTCACCAAAAACGAGTTGAAAAATGGAGCTCAGGGGCACAGCAATTCACAAACTTGCCGAGTAATAAAGGACACCTACCGTCCAAAAATCTGTTGAGGGAAGGCAACGAGGCGGACTTGAAAGCGAGGCAGAAAAGCAGGAAACAGATTTCAAGAGGTACGTTGGAATCACCTTTAAAGCACTGGAAGAGGGGCACAACTTCGACAATGATGCACTTGGCCAAAAAGGGCGTGTGCGTTTTCTCCTGAATATATTCAGGAGAAAACGCATACGCCCTTTTTGGCCAAGCAAGCAAGCGGGCAATGCAAATCTGCACTACAAAGAAGTATCACCTCCCACCGGTCAAAAGGGACATCCACAAAATGTGTAAAAACCAGAAAGGCAAGACAGGCCTTGGAGAACAGGGAGCCTTTTTATGCTGATGGGCGGGATGTAAATTGCCAACTGCCTCTCTGGAGGAGTACAATGTGTTCCCTAAAACAAGTAAAGAACAGAGCTACAGAGCTAAGGGCACTTCCAGTCTAGGGAATAAACCTTGGGAAAACTGAAAATCTATAAGACAGAGCCACCCCAAAATTTAGGGCTGCACTGCTTACAAGGACCTCAACTTGGGTACACCGTAAATATCCCAGGAAATATAAAAATGGTTCAAAAAACTATGGTAATTACGTACGATGGAATATCCCTCAGCCATGAAATCAATGTCATAAGACCAGTAGCAGCAAAATGGGTGGATTCAGATACGATGATTCTAAGTGAAATAAGTCACAGAGAAAAAGAAACTTATCATAAGATATCACTTATGAAGATCTTGTAAACATGGCTACACTTGAACTGAGTTAGGAAAGAGAACAGTGCCTCACATTTAGAAAACACTCTTATGCCTGCTTAAGGGGGAAGGAGAGGTGGGGTGATGCATAAAACCAGAGTTTGATATAAGCATAAGTACCATTCCAAAAACCAACCATAGAATAGACAAGACCTACACCTTCCTCAGTGAAAGGGACTCAAAACCCCATATTTCCCGCAGAGGAATATATCTGACTAGTAAGAATCTTAAAACCTATGTATTGATATGTCTCCGTAAGGGAATCAAGTGTGTCTAGACTGGCATAAACATGGCAGCGAGAATCAGGTCAAACCCACTATAAAAAGGAATTTCAAAAACAAAACAAAAAAACTGGGAAATTCTTTACAATTCCTTCAGCGTCTCTGATGAAACCTGGAATGACCCTATCTACAACGACAGCTGGATGTGGCATAAGGCTGGACACTGGGGCTGAGAGAATTGGTGAGATTGTGTGAACAAATGCAGACCCTTTAAAGCAATAATGCATGGCACCCATTCCATGGGTCCCAACTCTCCAGGTTGAAGGGAATATTACTACAGTTATAACATGTACGGGAAACCTAGAGAACGGACACACTGTGAATACGAAAGGTTTCTAAAACTCAACGAATAGTCCCTCTCCTGGTGCTCGGGTTTGACTTTCCATCTGCTTTACTATCAACCTCCCAACTTGGAGAGACAGCCCCTTTAACCTCCTGGTTCGCACATGTTGCCAATTTGGCAGAGGATGAAAGGGAAGAGGGAGAACCAATGAGAGAGTAGCTGTTAGGCATTTTGACGGGCACATATCACTCTAACTTCCGGGCAGGAAGAAAAATTAACCAAAGACTCAACCCCCCTCCGGGAACCAGCATAGTTCTTGAACCAAAATTTTGGACTTGCGGTCAGCTCACCAAAAACGAGTTGAAAAATGGAGCTCAGGGGCACAGCAATACACAAACTGGCCGAGTAATAAAGGACAATTATCGTCCAAAAATCTGTTGATGGAAGGCAACGAGGCGGAATTGAAAGCGAGGCAGAATAGCAGGAAACAGATTTCAAGAGATACGTTGGAATCACCTTTAAAGCACAGGAAGAGGGGCACAACTTCGACAATGATGCACTTGGCCAAAAAGGGCGTATGTGTTTTCTCATGAATATATTCAGGAGAAAACGCATACGCCCTTTTTGGCCAAGCAAGCAAGCGGGCAATGCAAATCTGCACTACAAAGAAGTATCACTTCCCACCGGTCAAAAGGGACATCCACAAAATGTGTTAAATCCAGAAAGGCAAGACAGGCCCTGGAGAACAGGGAGCCTTGTTATGCTGATGGGCGGGATGTAAATTGCCAACTGCCTCTCTGGAGGAGTACATTGTGTTCCCTAAAACAAGTAAAGAACAGAGCTACAGAGCCAAGGGCACTTCCAGTCTAGGGAATATACCTTGGGAAAACTGAAAATCAATAAGACAGAGCCACCCCAAAATTTAGGGCTGCACTGCTTACAAGGACCTCAACTTGGGTACACCTTACATATTCCAGGAAATATAAAAATGGTTCAAAAAATTGTGGTACTTACGTACGATGGAATATCCCTCAGCCATGAAATCAATGTCATAAGACCAGTAGCAGCAAAATGGGTGGATTCAGGTACGATGATTCTAAGTGAAATAAGTCACAGAGAAAAAGAAACTTATCATAAGATATCACTTATGAAGATCCTGTAAACATGGCTACACTTGAACTGAGTTAGGAAAGAGAACAGTGTCTCACATTTAGAAAACACTCTTATGCCTGCTTAAGGGGGAAGGAGAGGTGGGGTGATGCATAAAACCAGAGTTTCATATAAGCATAGGTACCGTTCCAAAAACCAACTATGGAATAGAAAAGACCTACACCTTCCTCAGTGAAAGGGACTCAAAACCCCATATTTCCCGCAGAGGAATATATCTGACTAGTAAGAATCTTAAAACCTATGTATTGATATGTCTCCGTAAGGGAATCAAGTGTGCCTAGACTGGCATAAACATGGCAGCGAGAATCAGCTCACACCCACTATAAAAAGGAATTTCAAAAACAAAACAAAAACACTGGGAAATTCTTTACAATTCCTTCAGGGTCTCTGAGGAAACTTGGAATGACCCTATCTACAACGACAGCTGGATGTGGCATAAGGCTGGACATTTGGGACTGACAGGATTGGTGAGATTGGGTGAGCAAATGCAGACCCTTTAAAGCAATAATGCATGGCACACATTCCATGGGTCCCAACTCTCCAGGTTGAAGGGAATATTACTACAGCTACAACATGTACGGGAATCCTAGAGAACGGACACACTGTGAATACGAAAGGTTTCTAAAACTCAACGAATAGTCCCTCTCCTGGTGCTCCGGTTTGACTTTCCATCTGCTTTACTCTCAACCTCCCAACTTGGAGAGACAGCCCCTTTAACCTCCTGGTTCACACAGGTTTCCAATTTGACAGAGGATGAAAGGGAAGAGGGAGAACCAATGAGAGAGTAGCTGTTTGGCATTTGGACGGGCACATATCACTGTAATTTCCCGGCAGGAAGAAGAATTAACCAAAGTCTCAGCCCCCCACCGGGAACCAGTATAGGTCCTGAACCAAAATTTTGGACTTGCGGTCCGCTCACCTAAAACGACTTGAAAAATGGAGCTCAGGGGCACAGCAATTCACAAACTGGCCGAGTAATAAAGGACAACTATCGTCCAAAAATCTGTTGAGGGAAGGCAACGAGGCGGACTTGAAAGCGAGGCAGAATAGCAGGAAACAGATTTCAAGAGGTACGTTGGAATCGCCTTTAAAGCACAGGAAGAGGGGCACAACTTCGACAATGATGCACTTGGCCAAAAAGGGCGTATGCGTTTTCTCCTGAATATATTCAGGAGAAAACACATACGCCCTTTTTGGCCAAGCAAGCAAGCGGGCAATGCAAATCTGCACTACAAAGAAGTATCACTTCCCACCGGTCAAAAGGGACATCCACAAAATGTGTAAAAACCAGAAAGGCAAGACAGGCCCTGGAGAACAGGGAGCCTTGTTATGCTGATCGGCGGGATGTTAATTGCCAACTGCCTCTCTGGAGGAGTGCATTGTATTCCCTAAAACAAGTAAACAACAGAGCTACAGAGCCAAGGGCCCTTCCAGTCTAGGGAATATACCTTGGGAAAACTTAAGATTAATAAGACAGAGCCACCCCAAAATTTAGGGCTGCACTGCTTACAAGGACCTCAACTTGGGTACACCTTAAATATCCCAGGAAATATAAAAATGGTTCAAAAAATTGTGGTACATACGTACGATGGAATATCCCTCAGCCATGAAATCAATGTTATAAGACCAGTAGCAGCAAAATGGGTGGATTCAGGTACGATGATTCTAAGTGAAATAAGTCACACAGAAAAAGAAACTTATCATAAGATATCACTTATGAAGATTCTGTAAACATGGCTACACTTGAACTGAGTTAGGAAAGAGAACAGTGTCTCACATTTAGAAAACACTCTTATGCCTGCTTAAGGGGGAAGGAGAGGTGGTGTGATGCATAAAACCAGAGTTTGATATAAGCACAGGTACCGTTCCAAAAACCAACTATGGAATAGACAAGACCTACACCTTCCTCAGTGAAAGGGACTCAAAACACCATATTTCCCGCAGAGGAATATATCTGACTACTAAGAATCTTAAAACCTATGTATTGATATGTCTCTGTAAGGGAATCAAGTGTGTCTAGACTGGCATAAGCATGGCAGAGAGAATCAGCTCAAACCCACTATACAAAGGACTTTCAAAAACAAAACAAAAAAACTGGGAAATTCTTTAAAATTACTTCAGGGTCAATGATGAAACCTGGAATGACCCTATCTACAACGACAGGTGGATATGGCATAAGGCTGGACACTTGGGACTGAGGGGAATGTTGAGATTGGGTGAGCAAATGCAGACCCTTTAAAGCAATAATGCATGGCACCCATTCCATGGGTCCCAACTCTCCAGGTTGAAGGGAATATTACTACAGTTATAACATGTACGGGAAACCTAGAGAACGGACACACTGTGAATACGAAAGGTTTCTAAAACTCAACGAATAGTCCCTCTCCTGGTGCTCCGGTTTGACTTTCCACCTGCTTTACTATCAACCTCCCAACTTGGAGAGACAGCCCCTTTAACCTCCTGGTTCGCACAGGTTGCCAATTAGGCAGAGGATGAAAGGGAAAAGGGAGAACCAATGAGAGAGTAGCTGTTAGGCATTTGGACGGGCACATATCACTGTAATTTCCCAGCAGGAAGAAGAATTAACCAAAGTCTCAGCCCCCCACCGGGAACCAGTATAGGTCCTGAACCAAAATTTTGGACTTGCGGTCAGCTCACCTAAAACGACTTGAAAAATGGAGCTCAGGGGCACAGCAATTCACAAACTGGCCGAGTAATAAAGGACAACTATCGTCCAAAAATCTGTTGAGGGAAGGCAACGAGGCGGACTTGAAAGCGAGGCAGAATAGCAGGAAACAGATTTCAAGAGGTACGTTGGAATCGCCTTTAAAGCACAGGAAGAGGGGCACAACTTCGACAATGATGCACTTGTCCAAATGGGGCGTATACGTTTTCTCCTGAATATATTCAGGAGAAAACGCATACGCCCTTTTTGGCCAAGCAAGCAAGCGGGCAATGCAAATCTGCACTACAAAGCAGTATCACTTCCCACGGGTCAAAAGGGACATCCACAAAATGTGTAAAAACCGGAAAGGCAAGACAGGCCCTGGAGAACAGGGAGCCTTGTTATGCTGATGGGCGGGATGTAAATTGCCAACTGCCTCTCTGGAGGAGTGCATTGTGTTCCCTAAAACAAGTAAACAACAGAGCTACAGAGCCAAGGGCACTTCCAGTCTAGGGAATATACCTTGGGAAAACTGAAAATCAAAAAGACACAGCCACCCCAAAATTTAGGGCTTCACTGCTTACCAGGACCTCAACTTGGGTACACCTTAAATATCCCAGGAAATATAAAAATGGTTCAAAAAATTGTGGTACTTACGTACGATGGAATATCCCTCAGCCATGAAATCAATGTCATAAGAACAGTAGCAGCAAAATGGGTGGATTCAGGTACGATGATTCTAAGTGAAATAAGTCACAGAGAAAAAGAAACTTATCATAAGATATCACTTATGAAGATCCTGTAAACATGGCTACACTTGAACTGAGTTAGGAAAGAGAACAGTGTCTCACATTTAGAAAACACACTTATGCCTGCTTAAGGGGGAAGGAGAGGTGGGGTGATGCATAAAATCAGAGTTTGATATAAGCACAGGTACCGTTCCAAAAACCAACTATGGAATAGACAAGACCTACACCTTCCTCAGTGAAAGGGACTCAAAACACCATATTTCCCGCAGAGGAATATATCTGACTAGTAAGAATCTTAAAACCTATGTATTGATATGTCTCCGTAAGGCAATCAAGTGTGTCTAGACTGGCATAAACATGGCAGCGAAAATCAGCTCAAACCCACTATAAAAAGGAATTTCAAAAACAAAACAAAAAAACTGGGAAATTCTTTACAATTCCTTCAGTGTCAATGATGAAACCTGGAATGACACTATCTACAACGACAGCTGGATGTGGCATAAGGCTGGACACTTGGGACTGAGGGGATTGGTGAGATTGGGTGAGCAAATGCAGACCCTTTAAAGCAATAATGCATGGCACCCAATCCATGGGTCCCAACTCTCCAGGTTGAAGTGAATATTACTACAGTTATAACATGTACGGGAAACCTAGAGAACGGACACACTGTGAATACGAAAGGTTTCTAAAACTCAACGAATTGTCCCTCTCCTGGTGCTCCGGTTTGACTTTCCATCTGCTTTACTATCAACCTCCCAACTTGGAGAGTCAGCCCCTTTAACCTCCTGGTTCACACAGGTTTCCAATTTGACAGAGGATGAAAGGGAAGAGGGAGAACCAATGAGAGAGTAGCTGTTAGGCATTTGGACGGGCACATATCACTGTAATTTCCCGGCAGGAAGAAGAATTAACCAAAGTTTCAGCCCCCCACCGGGAACCAGTATAGGTCCTGAACCAAAATTTTGGACTTGCGGTCAGCTCACCTAAAACGACTTGAAAAATGGAGCTCAGGGGCACAGCAATTCACAAACTGGCCGAGTAATAAAGGACAACTATCGTCCAAAAATCTGTTGAGGGAAGGCAACGAGGCGGACTTGAAAGCGAGGCAGAATAGCAGGAAACAGATTTCAAGAGGTACGTTGGAATCACCTTTAAAGCACAGGAAGAGAGGCACAACTTCGACAATGATGCACTTGGCCAAAAAGGGCGTATGCGTTTTCTCCTGAATATATTCAGGAGAAAACACATACGCCCTTTTTGGCCAAGCAAGCAAGCGGGCAATGCAAATCTGCACTACAAAGAAGTATCGCTTCCCACCGTTCAAAAGGGACATCCACAAAATGTGTAAAAACCAGAAAGGCAAGACAGGCCCTGGAGAACAGGGAGCCTTGTTATGCTGATGGGCGGGATGTAAATTGCCAACTGCCTCTCTGGAGGAGTACATTGTGTTCCCTAAAACAAGTAAAGAACAGAGCTACAGAGCCAAGGGCACTTCCAGTCTAGGGAATATACCTTGGTAAAACTGAAAATCAATAAGACAGACCCACCCCAAATTTAGGGCTGCACTGCTTACAAGGACCTCAACTTGGGTACACCTTAAATATCCCAGGAAATATAAAAATGGTTCAAAAAATTGTGGTACTTACGTACGATGGAATATCCCTCAGCCATGAAATCAATGTCATAAGAACAGTAGCAGCAAAATGGGTGGATTCAGGTACGATGATTCTAAGTGAAATAAGTCACACAGAAAAAGAAACTTATCATAAGATATCACTTATGAAGATCCTGTAAACATGGCTACACTTGAACTGAGTTAGGAAAGAGAACAGTGTCTCACATTTAGAAAACACTCTTATGCCTGCTTAAGGGGGAAGGAGAGGTGGGGTGATGCATAAAACCAGAGTTTCATATAAGCACAGGTACCATTCCAAAAACCAACTATGGAATAGACAAGACCTACACCTTCCTCAGTGAAAGGGACTCAAAACCCCATATTTCCCGCAGAGGAATATATCTGACTAGTAAGAATCTTAAAACCTATGGATTGATATGTCTCCGTAAGGGAATCAAGTGTGTCTAGACTGGCATAAACATGGCAGCGAGAATCAGCTCAAACCCACTATAAAAAGGAATTTCAAAAATAAAACAGAAAAAAACTGGGAAATTCTTTACAATTCCTTCAGGGTCTCTGATGATACCTGGAATGACCCTATCTACAATGACAGCTGGATGTGGCATAAGGCTGGACACGTGGGAATGAGAGGATTGGTGAGATTGGGTGAGCAAATGCAGACCCTTTAAAGCAATAATGCATGGCACACATTCCATGGGTCCCAACTCTCCAGGTTGAAGGGAATATTACTACAGTTATAACATGTACGGGAAACCTAGAGAACGGACACACTGTGAATACGAAAGGTTTCTAAAACTCAACGAATAGTCCCTCTCCTGGTGCTCGGGTTTGACTTTCCATCTGCTTTACTATCAACCTCCCAACTTGGAGAGACAGCCCCTTTAACCTCCTGGTTCGCACAGGTTGCCAATTTGGCAGAGGATGAAAGGGAAGAGGGAGAACCAATGAGAGAGTAGCTGTTAGGCATTTGGACGGGCACATATCACTGTAATTTCCCGGCAGGAAGAAGAATTAACCAAAGTCTCAGCCTCCCACAGGGAACCAGCATAGATCCTGAACCAAAATTTTGGACTTGCGGTCAGCTCACCTAAAACGAGTAGAAAAATGGAGCTCAGGGGCACAGCAATTCACAAACTGGCCGAGTAATAAAGGACAACTATCGTCCAAAAATCTGTTGAGGGAAGGCAACGAGGCGGACTTGAAAGCGAGGCAGAATAGCAGGAAACAGATTTCAAGAGGTATGTTGGAATTGCCTTTAAAGCACAGGAAGAGGGGCACAACCTCGACAATGATGCACTTGGCCAAATGGGGCGTATGTGTTTTCTCCTGAATATATTCAGGAGAAAACGCATACGCCCTTTTTGGCCAAGCTAGCAAGCGGGCAATGCAAATCTGCACTACAAAGAAGTATCACTTCCCACCGGTCAAAAGGGACATCCACAAAATGTGTAAAAACCGGAAAGGCAAGACAGGCCCTGGAGAACAGGGAGCCTTGTTATGCTGATGGGCGGGATGTAAATTGCCAACTGCCTCTCTGGAGGAGTGCATTGTGTTCCCTAAAACAAGTAAACAACAGAGCTACAGAGCCAAGGGCACTTCCAGTCTAGGGAATATACCTTGGGAAAACTGAAAATCAAAAAGACACAGCCACCACAAAATTTAGGGCTGCACTGCTTACAAGGACCTCAACTTGGGTACACCATAAATATCCCAGGAAATATAAAAATGGTTCAAAAAATTGTGGTACTTACGTACGATGGAATATCCCTCAGCCATGAAATCAATGACATAAGACCAGTAGCAGCAAAATGGGTGGATTCAGGTACGATGATTCTAAGTGAAATAAGTCACACAGAAAAAGAAACTTATCATAAGATATCACTTATGAAGATCCTGTAAACATGGCTACACTTGAACTGAGTTAGGAAAGAGAACAGTGTTTCACATGTAGAAAACACTCTTATGCCTGCTTAAGGGGGAAGGAGAGGTGGGGTGATGCATAAAACCAGAGTTTGATATAAGCTCAGGTACCATTCCAAAAACCAACTATGGAATAGACAAGACCTACAACTTCCTCAGTGAAAGGGACTCAAAACCCCATATTTGCCACAGAGGAATATATCTGACTAGTAAGAATCTTAAAACCTATGTATTGATATGTCTCCATAAGGGAATCAAGTGTGTGTAGACTGGCATAAACATGGCAGCGAGAATCAGCTCAAACCCACTATAAAAAGGAATTTCAAAAACAAAACAAAACAACTGGGAAATTCTTTACAATTCCTTCAGCGTCTCTGATGAAACCAGGAATGACCCTATCTACAATGACAGTAGGATGTGGCATAAGGCTGTACACTTGGGACTGAGAAGATTGGTGAGATTGGGTGAACAAATGCAGACCCTTTAAAGCAATAATACATGGCACCCATTCCATGGGTCCCAACTCTCCAGGTTGAAGGGAATATTACTACAGTTATAACATGTACGGGAAACCTAGAGAACGGACACACTGTGAATACGAAAGGTTTCTAAAACTCAACGAATAGTCTCTCTCGTGGTGCTCCGGTTTGACTTTCCATCTCCTTTACTATCAACCTACAAACTTGGAGAGACAGCCCCTTTAACCTCCTGGTTCGCACAGGTTGCCAATTTGGCAGAGGATGAAAGGGAAGAGGGAGAACCAATGAGAGAGTAGCTGTTAGGCATTTGGACGGGCACATATCACTGTAATTTCCCGGCAGGAAGAAGAATTAACCAAAGTCTCAGCCACCCACCGGGAACCAGTATAGGTCCTGAACCAAAATTTTGGACTTGCGGTCAGCTCACAAAAAAAGAGTTGATAAATGGAGCTCAGGGGCACAGCAATTCACAAACTGGCCGAGTAATAAAGGACAACTATCGTCCAAAAATCTGTTGAGGGAAGGCAACGAGGCGGACTTGAAAGCGTGGCAGAATAGCAGGAAACAGATTTCAAGAGGTACGTTGGAATCGCCTTTAAAGCACAGGAAGAGGGGCACAAATTCGACAATGATGCACTTGGCCAAAAAGGGCGTATGAGTTTTCTCCTGAATATATTCAGGAGAAAACGCATACGCCCTTTTTGGCCAAGCAAGCAAGCGGGCAATGCAAATCTGCACTACAAAGCAGTATCACTTCCCACGGGTCAAAAGGGACATCCACAAAATGTGTAAAAACCGGAAAGGCAAGACAGGCCCTGGAGAACAGGGAGCCTTGTTATGCTGATGGGCGGGATGTAAATTGCCAACTGCCTCTCTGGAGCAGTGCATTGTGTTCCCTAAAACAAGTAAACAACAGAGCTACAGAGCCAAGGGCAATTCCAGTCTAGGGAATATACCTTGGGAAACCTGAAAAACAAAAAGACACAGCCACCCCAAAATTTAGGGCTTCACTGCTTACCAGGACCTCAACTTGGGTACACCTTAAATATCCCAGGAAATATAAAAATGGTTCAAAAAATTGTGGTACTTACGTACGATGGAATATCCCTCAGCCATGAAATCAATGTCATAAGACCAGTAGCAGCAAAATGGGTGGATTCAGGTATAATGATTCTAAGTGAAATAAGTCACAGAGAAAAAGAAACTTATCATAAGATATCACTTATGAAGATCCTGTAAACATGGCTACACTTGAACTGAGTTAGGAAAGAGAACAGTGTCTCACATTTAGAAAACACACTTATGCCTGCTTAAGGGGGAAGGAGAGGTGGGGTGATGCATAAAATCAGAGTTTGATATAAGCACAGGTACCGTTCCAAAAACCAACTATGGAATAGACAAGACCTACACCTTCCTCAGTGAAAGGGACTCAAAACACCATATTTCCCGCAGAGGAATATATCTGACTAGTAAGAATCTTAAAACCTATGTATTGATATGTCTCCGTAAGGCAATCAAGTGTGTCTAGACTGGCATAAACATGGCAGCGAAAATCAGCTCAAACCCACTATAAAAAGGAATTTCAAAAACAAAACAAAAAAACTGGGAAATTCTTTACAATTCCTTCAGTGTCAATGATGAAACCTGGAATGACCCTATCTACAACGACAGCTGGATGTGGCATAAGGCTGGACACTTGGGACTGAGGGGATTGGTGAGATTGGGTGAGCAAATGCAGACCCTTTAAAGCAATAATGCATGGCACCCAATCCATGGGTCCCAACTCTCCAGGTTGAAGGGAATATTACTACAGTTATAACATGTACGGGAAACCTAGAGAACGGACACACTGTGAATACGAAAGGTTTCTAAAACTCAACGAATAGTCCCTCTCCTGGTGCTCCGGTTTGACTTTCCATCTGCTTTACTATCAACCTCCCAACTTGGAGAGTCAGCCCCTTTAACCTCCTGGTTCACACAGGTTTCCAATTTGACAGAGGATGAAAGGGAAGAGGGAGAACCAATGAGAGAGTAGCTGTTAGGCATTTGGACGGGCACATATCACTGTAATTTCCCGGCAGGAAGAAGAATTAACCAAAGTTTCAGCCCCCCACCGGGAACCAGTATAGGTCCTGAACCAAAATTTTGGACTCGCGGTCAGCTCACCTAAAACGAGTTGAAAAATGGAGCTCAGGGGCACAGCAATTCACAAACTGGCCGAGTAATAAAGGACAACTATCGTCCAAAAATCTGTTGAGGGAAGGCAACGAGGCGGACTTGAAAGCGAGGCAGAATAGCAGGAAACAGATTTCAAGAGGTACGTTGGAATCGCCTTTAAAGCACAGGAAGAGGGGCACAACTTCGACAATGATGCACTTGGCCAAAAAGGGCGTATGCGTTTTCTCCTGAATATATTCAGGAGAAAACGCATACGCCCTTTTTGGCCAAGCAAGCAAGCGGGCAATGCAAATCTGCACTACAAAGAAGTATCACTTCCCACCGGTCAAAAGGGACATCCACAAAATGTGTAAAAACCAGAAAGGCAAGACAGGCCCTGGAGAACAGGGAGCCTTGTTATGCTGATCGGCGGGATGTTAATTGCCAACTGCCTCTCTGGAGGAGTGCATTGTATTCCCGAAAACAAGTAAACAACAGAGCTACAGAGCCAAGGGCCCTTCCAGTCTAGGGAATATACCTTGGGAAAACTTAAGATTAATAAGACAGAGCCACTCCAAAATTTAGGGCTGCACTGCTTACAAGGACCTCAACTTGGGTACACCATAAATATCCCAGGAAATATAAAAATGGTTCAAAAAATTGTGGTACTTACGTATGATGGAATATCCCTCAGCCATGAAATCAATGACATAAGACCAGTAGCAGCAAAATGGGTGGATTCAGGTACGATGATTCTAAGTGAAATAAGTCACAGAGAAAAAGAAACTTATCATAAGATATCACTTATGAAGATCCTGTAAACATGGCTACACTTGAACTGAGTTAAGAAAGAGAACAGTGTCTCACATTTAGAAAACACTCTTATGCCTGCTTAAGGGGGAAGGAGAGGTGGGGTGATGCATAAAACCAGAGTTTGCTATAAGCACAGGTACCATTCCAAAAACCAACTATGGAATAGACAAGACCTACACCTTCCTCAGTGAAAGGGACTAAAACCCCATATTTCCCGCAGAGGAATATATCTGACTAGTAAGAATCTTAAATCCTATGTATTGATATGTCTCCGTAAGGGAATCAAGTGTGTCTAGACTGGCATAAATATGGCAGCGAGAATCAGCTCAAACCCACTATAAAAAGGAATTTCAAAAATAAAACAAAAAAAACTGGGAAATTCTTTACAATTCCTTCAGGGTCTCTGATGATACCTGGAATGACCCTATCTACAATGACAGCTGGATGTGGCATAAGGCTGGACACTTGGGACTGAGAGGATTGGTGAGATTGGGTGAGCAAATGCAGACACTTTAAAGCAATAATGCATGGCACACATTCCATGGGTCCCAACTCTCCAGGTTGAAGGGAATATTACTACAGATATAACATGTACGGGAATCCTAGAGAACGGACACACTGTGAATACGAAAGGTTTCTAAAACTCAACGAATAGTCCCTCTCCTGGTGCTCCGGTTTGACTTTCCATCTGCTTTACTATCATCCTCCCAACTTGGAGAGACAGCCCCTTTAACCTCCTGGTTCGCACAGGTTGCCAATTTGGCAAAGGATGAAAGGGAAGAGGGAGAACCAATGAGAGAGTAGCTGATAGGCATTTGGAAGGGCACATATCACTGTAATTTCCCGGCAGGAAGAAGAATTAACCAAAGTCTCAGCCACCCACCGGGAACCAGCATAGGTCCTGAACCAAAATTTTGGACTTGCGGTCAGCTCACCAAAAACGAGTTGAAAAATGGAGCTCAGGGGCACAGCAATTCACAAACTGGCCAAGTAATAAAGGACAACTATCGTCCAAAAATCTGTTGAGGGAAGGCAACGAGGTGGACTTGAAAGCGAGGCAGAATAGCAGGAAACAGATTTCAAGAGGTACGTTGGAATCACCTTTAAAGCACAGGAAGAGAGGCACAACTTCGACAATGATGTACTTGGCCAAAAAGGGCGTATGCGTTTTCTCCTGAATATATTCAGGAGAAAACGCATACGCCCTTTTTGGCCAAGCAAGCAAGCGGGCAATGCAAATCTGCACTACAAAGAAGTATCACTTCCCACCGGTCAAAAGGGACATCCACAAAATGTGTAAAAACCAGAAAGGCAAGACAGGCCCTGGAGAACAGGGAGCCTTGTTATGCTGATGGGCGGGATGTAAATTGCCAACTGCCTCTCTGGAGGAGTACATTGTGTTCCCTAAAACAAGTAAAGAACAGAGCTAAAGAGCCAAGGGCACTTCCAGTCTAGGGAATAAACCTTGGGAAAACTGAAGATCAATAAGACAGAGCCACCCCAAAATTTAGGGCTGCACTACTTACAAGGACCTCAACTTGGGTACACCTTAAATATCCCAGGAAATATAAAAATGGTTCAAAAAATTGTGGTATTTACGTACGATGGAATATCCCTCAGCCATGAAATCAATATCATAAGACCAGTAGCAGCAAAATGGGTGGATTCAGGTACGATGATTTTAAGTGAAATAAGTCACAGAGAAAAAGAAACTTATCATAAGATATCACTTATGAAGATTCTGTAAACATGGCTACACTTGAACTGAGTTAGGAAAGAGAACAGTGTCTCACATTTAGAAAACACTCTTATGCCTGCTTAAGGGGGAAGGAGAGGTGGTGTGATGCATAAAACCAGAGTTTGATATAAGCACAGGTACCGTTCCAAAAACCAACTATGGAATAGACAAGACCTACACCTTCCTCAGTGAAAGGGACTCAAAACACCATATTTCCCGCAGAGGAATATATCTGACTACAAAGAATCTTAAAACCTATGTATTGATATGTCTCTGTAAGGGAATCAAGTGTGTCTAGACTGGCATAAACATGGCAGAGAGAATCAGCTCAAACCCACTATAAAAAGGACTTTCAAAAACAAAACAAAAAAACTGGGAAATTCTTTAAAATTACTTCAGGGTCAATGATGAAACCTGGAATGACCCTATCTACAACGACAGCTGGATATGGCATAAGGCTGGACACTTGGGACTGAGGGGATTGTTGAGATTGGGTGAGCAAATGCAGACCCTTTAAAGCAATAATGCATGGCACCCATTCCATGGGTCCCAACTCTCCAGGTTGAAGGGAATAATACTACAGTTATAACATGTACGGGAAACCTAGAGAACGGACACACTGTGAATACGAAAGGTTTCTAAAACTCAACGAATAGTCCCTCTCCTGGTGCTCCGGTTTGACTTTCCACCTGCTTTACTATCAACCTCCCAACTTGGAGAGACAGCCCCTTTAACCTCCTGGTTCGCACAGGTTGCCAATTAGGCAGAGGATGAAAGGGAAAAGGGAGAACCAATGAGAGAGTAGCTGTTAGGCATTTGGAAGGGCACATATCACTGTAATTTCCCAGCAGGAAGAAGAATTAACCAAAGTCTCAGCCACCCACCGGGAACCAGCATAGGTTCTGAACCAAAATTTTGGACTTGCGGTCAGCTCACCAAAAACGAGTTGAAAAATGGAGCTCAGGGGCACAGCAATTCACAAACTGGCCAAGTAATAAAGGACAACTATCGTCCAAAAATCTGTTGAGGGAAGGCAACGAGGCGGACTTGAAAGCGAGGCAGAATAGCAGGAAACAGATTTCAAGAGGTACGTTGGAATCACCTTTAAAGCACAGGAAGAGAGGCACAACTTCGACAATGATGCACTTGGCCAAAAAGGTCGTATGCGTTTTCTCCTGAATATATTCAGGAGAAAACGCATACGCCCTTTTTGGCCAAGCAAGCAAGCGGGCAATGCAAATCTGCACTACAAAGAAGTATCGCTTCCCACCGGTCAAAAGGGACATCCACAAAATGTGTAAAAACCAGAAAGGCAAGACAGGACCTGGAGAACAGGGAGGCTTGTTATGCTGATGGGTGGGATGTAAATTGCCAACTGCCTCTCTGGAGGTGTACATTGTGTTCCCTAAAACAAGTAAACAACAGAGCTACAGAGCCAAGGGCACTTCCAGTCTAGGGAATATACCTTGGGAAAACTGAAAATCAATAAGACAGAGCCACCCCAAATTTAGGGCTGCACTGCTTACAAGGACCTCAAATTGGGTACACCTTAAATATCCCAGGAAATATAAAAATGGTTCAAAAAATTGTGGTACTTACGTACGATGGAATATCCCTCAGCCATGAAATCAATGTCATAAGAACAGTAGCAGCAAAATGGGTGGATTCAGGTACGATGATTCTAAGTGAAATAAGTCACACAGAAAAAGAAACTTATCATAAGATATCACTTATGAAGATTCTGTAAACATGGCTACACTAGAACTGAGTTAGGAAAGAGAACAGTGTCTCACATTTAGAAAACACTCTTATGCCTGCTTAAGGGGGAAGGAGAGGTGGGGTGATGCATAAAACCAGAGTTTCATATAAGCACAGGTACCATTCCAAATACCAACTATGGAATAGACAAGACCTACACCTTCCTCAGTGAAAGGGACTCAAAACCCCATATTTGCCGCAGAGGAATATATCTGACTAGTAAGAATCTTAAAACCTATGTATTGATATGTCTCCGTAAGGGAATCAAGTGTGTCTAGACTGGCATAAACATGGCAGCGAGAATCAGCTCAAACCCACTATAAAAAGGAATTTCAAAAATAAAACAGAAAAAAACTGGGAAATTCTTTACAATTCCTTCAGGGTCTCTGATGATACCTGGAATGACCCTATCTACAATGACAGCTGGATGTGGCATAAGGCTGGACACTTGGGAATGAGAGGATTGGTGAGATTGGGTGAGCAAATGCAGACCCTTTAAAGCAATAATGCATGGCACACATTCCATGGGTCCCAACTCTCCAGGTTGAAGGGAATATTACTACAGTTATAACATGTACGGGAAACCTAAGCAACGGACACACTGTGAATACGAAAGGTTTCTAAAACTCAACGAATAGTCCCTCTCCTGGTGCTCGGGTTTGACTTTCCATCTGCTTTACTATCAACCTCCCAACTTGGAGAGACAGCCCCTTTAACCTCCTGGTTCGCACAGGTTGCCAATTTGGCAGAGGATGAAAGGGAAGAGGGAGAACCAATGAGAGAGTAGCTGTTAGGCATTTGGACGGGCACATATCACTGTAATTTCCCGGCAGGAAGAAGAATTAACCAAAGTCTCAGCCTCCCACAGGGAACCAGCATAGATCCTGAACCAAAATTTTGGACTTGCGGTCAGCTCACCTAAAACGAGTTGAAAAATGGAGCTCAGGGGCACAGCAATTCACAAACTGGCCGAGTAATAAAGGACAACTATCGTCCAAAAATCTGTTGAGGGAAGGCAACGAGGCGGACTTGAAAGCGAGGCAGAATAGCAGGAAACATATTTCAAGAGGTATGTTGGAATTGCCTTTAAAGCACAGGAAGAGGGGCACAACTTCGACAATGATGCACTTGGCCAAATGTGGCGTATGTGTTTTCTCCTGAATATATTCAGGAGAAAACGCATACGCCCTTTTTGGCCAAGCAAGCAAGCGGGCAATGCAAATCTGCACTACAAAGAAGTATCACTTCCCACCGGTCAAAAGGGACATCCACAAAATGTGTAAAAACCGGAAAGGCAAGACAGGCCCTGGAGAACAGGGAGCCTTGTTATGCTGATGGGCGGGATGTAAATTGCCAACTGCCTCTCTGGAGGAGTGCATTGTGTTCCCTAAAACAAGTAAACAACAGAGCTACAGAGCCAAGGGCACTTCCAGTCTAGGGAATATACCTTGGGAAAACTGAAAATCAAAAAGACACAACCACCACAAAATTTAGGGCTGCACTGCTTACAAGGACCTCAACTTGGGTACACCATAAATATCCCAGGAAATATAAAAATGGTTCAAAAAATTGTGGTACTTACGTACGATGGAATATCCCTCAGCCATGAAATCAATGACATAAGACCAGTAGCAGCAAAATGGGTGGATTCAGGTACGATGATTCTAAGTGAAATAAGTCACACAGAAAAAGAAACTTATCATAAGATATCACTTATGAAGATCCTGTAAACATGGCTACACTTGAACTGAGTTAAGAAAGAGAACAGTGTCTCACATTTAGAAAACACTCTTATGCCTGCTTAAGGGGGAAGGAGAGGTGGGGTGATGCATAAAACCAGAGTTTGCTATAAGCACAGGTACCATTCCAAAAACCAACTATGGAATAGACAAGACCTACACCTTCCTCAGTGAAAGGGACTAAAACCCCATATTTCCCGCAGAGGAATATATCTGACTAGTAAGAATCTTAAAACCTATATATTGATATGTCTCCGTAAGGGAATCAAGTGTGTCTAGACTGGCATAAACATGGCAGTGAGAATCAGCTCAAACCCACTATAAAAAGGAATTTCAAAAATAAAACAAAAAAAACTGGGAAATTCTTTACAATTCCTTCAGGGTCTCTGATGATACCTGGAATGACCCTATCTACAATGACAGCTGGATGTGGCATAAGGCTGGACACTTGGGACTGAGAGGATTGGTGAGATTGGGTGAGCAAATGCAGACACTTTAAAGCAATAATGCATGGCACACATTCCATGGGTCCCAACTCTCCAGGTTGAAGGGAATATTACTACAGATATAACATGTACGGGAATCCTAGAGAACGGACACACTGTGAATACGAAAGGTTTCTAAAACTCAACGAATAGTCCCTCTCCTGGTGCTCCAGTTTGACTTTCCATCTGCTTTACTATCAACCTCCCAACTTGGAGAGACAGCCCCTTTAACCTCCTGGTTCGCACAGGTTGCCAATTTGGCAAAGGATGAAAGGGAAGAGGGAGAACCAATGAGAGAGTAGCTGTTAGGCATTTGGACGGGCACATATCACTGTAATTTCCCGGCAGGAAGAAGAATTAACCAAAGTCTCAGCCCACCACCGGGATCCAGTATAGGTCCTGAACCAAAATTTTGGACTTGCGGTCAGCTCACCAAAAACGAGTTGAAAAATGGAGCTCAGGGGCACAGCAATTCACAAACTGGCCCAGTAATAAAGGACAACTATGGTCCAAAAATCTGTTGAGGGAAGGCAACGAGGCAGACTTGAAAAAGAGGCAGAATAGCAGGAAACAGATTTCAAGAGGTACGTTGGAATCGCCTTTAAAGCACAGGAAGAGGGGCACAACTTCGACAATGATGCACTTGGCCAAAAAGGGCGTATGCGTTTTCTCCTGAATATATTCAGGAGAAAACGCATACGCCCTTTTTGGCCAAGCAAGCAAGCGGGCAATGCAAATCTGCACTACAAAGAAGTATCACTTCCCACCGGTCAAAAGGGACATCCACAAAATGTGTAAAAACCAGAAAGGCAAGACAGGCATGGAGAACAGGGAGACTTGTTATGCTGATGGGCGGGATGTAAATTGCCAACTGCCTCTCTGGAGGAGTGCATTGTGTTCCCTAAAACAAGTAAACAACAGAGCTACAGAGCCAAGGGCACTTCCAGTCTAGGGAATATACCTTGGGAAAACTGAAAATCAATAAGACAGAGCCACCCCAAAATTTAGGGCTGCACTGCTTATAAGGACCTCAACTTGGGTACATCTTAAATATCCCAGGAAATATAAAAATGGTTCAAAAAATTGTGGTACTTACATACGATGGAATATCCCTCAGCCATAAAATCAATGTCATAAGACTAGTAGCAGCAAAATGGGTGGATTCAGGTACGATGATTCTAAGTGAAGAAGTCAAACAGAAAAAGAAACTTATCATAAGATATCACTTATGAAGATCCTGTAAACATGGCTACACTTGAACTGAGTTAGGAAAGAGAAAAGTGTCTCACATTTAGAAAATACTCTTATGCCTGCTTAAGGGGGAAGGAGAGGTGGGGTGATGCATAAAACCAGAGTTTGATATAAGCACAGGTACCATTCCAAAAACCAACTATGGAATAGACAAGACCTACACCTTCCTCAGTGAAAGGGACTCAAAACCCCATATTTCCCGCAGAGGAATATATCTGACTAGTAAGAATCTTAAAACCTATGGATTGATATGTCTCCGTAAGGGAATCAAGTGTGTCTAGACTGGCATAAACATGGCAGCGAGAATCAGCTCAAACCCACTATAAAAAGGAATTTCAAAAACAAAACAAAAAAAGTGGGAAATTCTTTACAATTCCTTCAGGGTCTCTGATGAAACCTGGAATGACCCTATCTACAACGACAGCTGGATGTGGCATAAGGCTGGACACTTGCGACTGAGAGGATTGGTGAGATTGGGTGAACAAATGCAGAGCATTTAAAGCAATAATGCATGGCACACATTCCATGGGTCCCAACTCTCCCGGTTGAAGGGAATATTACTACAGTTATAACATGTACGGGAAACCTAGAGAACGGACACACTGTGAATACGAAAGGTTTCTAAAACTCAACGAATAGTACCTCTCCTGGTGCTCCGGTTTGACTTTCCATCTGCTTTACTATCAAGATCCCAACTTGGAGAGACAGCCCCTTTAACCTCCTGGTTCGCACAGGTTGCCAATTTGGCAGAGGATGAAAGGGAAGAGGGAGAACCAATGAGAGAGTAGCTGTTAGGCATTTGGACGGGCACATATCACTGTAATTTCCCGGCAGGAAGAAGAATTAACCAAAGTCTCAGCCCCCCACCGGGAACCAGTATAGGTCCTGAACCAAAATTTTGGACTTGCGGTCAGCTCAACTAAAACGAGTTGAAAAATGGAGCTCAGGGGCACAGCAATTCACAAACTGGCCGAGTAATAAAGGACAACTATCGTCCAATATCTGTAGAGGGAAGGCAACGAGGCGGACTTGAAAGCGAGGCAGAATAGCAGGAAACAGATTTCAAGAGGTACGTTGGAATCGCCTTTAAAGCACAGGAAGAGGGGCACAACTTCGACAATGATGCACTTGGCCAAAAAGGGCGTATGCGTTTTCTCCTGAATATATTCAGGAGAAAACGCATACGCCCTTTTTGGCCAAGCAAGCAAGCGGGCAATGCAAATCTGCACTACAAAGAAGTATCACTTCCCACCGATCAAAAGGGACATCCACAAAATGTGTAAAAACCGGAAAGGCAAGACAGGCCCTGGAGAACAGGGAGCCTTGTTATGCTGAAGGGCGGGATGTAAATTGCCAACTGCCTCTCTGGAGGAGTGCATTGTGTTCCCTAAAACAAGTAAACAACAGAGCTACAGAGCCAAGGGCACTTCCAGTCTAGGGAATATACCTTGGGAAAACTGAAAATCAAAAAGACACAGCCACCCCAAAATTTAGGGTTGCACTGCTTACAAGGACCTCAACTTGGGTACACCTTAAATATCCCAGGAAATATAAAAATGGTTCAAAAAATTGTGGTACTTACATAAGATGGAATATCCCTCAGCCATGAAATCAATGTCATAAGACCAGTAGCAGCAAAATGGGTGGATTCAGGTACGATGATTCTAAGTGAAATAAGTCACAGAGAAAAAGAAACTTATCATAAGATATCACTTATGAAGATCCTGTAAACATGGCTACACTTGAACTGAGTTAGGAAAGAGAACAGTGTCTCACATTTAGAAAACACTCTTATGCCTGCTTAAGGGGGAAGGAGAGGTGGGGTGATGCATAAAACCAGAGTTTGATATAAGCATAGTTACAGTTCCAAAAACCACCTATGGAATAGAAAAGACCTACACCTTCCTCAGTGAAAGGGACTCAAAGCCCCATATTTCCCGCAGAGGAATATATCTGACTAGTAAGAATCTTAAAACCTGTGGATTGATATGTATCCGTAAGGAAATCAAGTGTGTCTAGACTAGCATAAACATGGCAGCGAGAATCAGCTCAAACCCACTATAAAAAGGAATTTCAAAAACAAAACAAAAAAACTGGGAAATTATTTACAATTCCTTCAGGGTCTCTGATGAAACCTGGAATGACCCTATCTACAATGCCAGCTTGATGTGGCATAATGCTGGACACTTGGGACTGAGAGGATTGGTGAGATTGGGTGTGCAAATGCAGACCCTTTAAAGCACAAATGCCTGACACCCATTCCATGGGTCCCAACTCTCCAGGTTGAAGGGAATATTACTAGAGCTATAACATGTACGGGAAACCTAGAGAACGGACACACTCTGAATACGAAAGGTTTCTAAAACTCAACGAATAGTCCCTCTCCTGGTGCTCCGGTTTGACTTTCCATCTGCATTGCTATCAATCTCCCAATTTGGAGAGACAGCCCCTTTAACCTCCTGGTTCGCACAGGTTTCCAGTTGGGCAGAGGATGAAAGGGAAGAGGGAGAACCAATGAGAGCGTAGCTGTTAGGCATTTGGATGGTCACATATCACTCTAACTTCCCGGCAGGAAGAAGAATTAACCATAGTCTCAGCCCCCGGCCGGGAACCAGCATAGGTCCTGAACCAAAATTTTGGACTTCTGGTCAGCTCACCAAAAATGAGTTGAAAAATGGAGCTGAGGGGCACAGCAATTCACAAACTGGCCGAGTAATAAAGGACAAATATCGTCCAAAAATCTGTTGAGGGAAGGCAACGAGGCAGACTTGAAAGCGAGGCAGAATAGCAGGAAACAGATTTCAAGAGGTACGTTGGGATCGCCTATAAAGCACAGGAAGAGGGGCACAACTTCGACAATGATGCACTTGGCCAAAAAGGGCGTATGCATTTTCTCCTGAATATATTCAGGAGAAAATGCATACGCCCTTTTTGGCCAAGCAAGCAAGCGGGCAATGCAAATCTGCACTACAAAGAAGTATCACTTCCCACCGGTCAAAAGGGACATCCACAAAATGTGTAAAAACCAGAAAGGCAAGACAGGCCCTGGAGAACAGGGAGCCTTGTTATGCTGATGGGCGGGATGTAAATTGCCAACTGCCTCTCTGGAGGAGTGCATTGTGTTCCCTAAAACAAGTAAAGAACAGAGCTTCAGAGACAAGGGCACTTCCAGTCTAGGGAATATACCTTGGGAAAATTAAAAATCAATAAGACAGAGCCACCCCAAAATTTAGGGCTGCACTGCTTACAAGGACCTCAACTTGGGTACACCTTAAATATCCCAGGAAATATAAAAATGGTTCAAAAAATTGTGGTAGTTACGTACGATGGAATGTCCCTCAGCCGTGAAATCAATGTCAGAAGACCAGTAGCAGCAAAATGGGTGGATTCAGGTACGATGATTCTAAGTGAAATAAGTTACACAGAAAAAGAAACTTATCATAAGATATCACTTATGAAGATCCTGTAAACATGGCTACACTTGAACTGAGTTAGGAAAGAGAACAGTGTCTCACATTTAGAAAACACTCTTATGCCTGCTTAAATGGAAGGAGAGGTGGGGTGATGCATAAAACCAGAGTTTGATATAAGCACAGGTACCGTTCCAAAAACCAACTATGGAATAGAAAAGACCTACACCTTCCTCAGTGAAAGGGACTCAAAACCCCATATTTCCCGCAGAGGAATATATCTGACTAGTAAGAATCTTAAAACCTATGTATTGATATGTCTCCGTAAGGAAATCAAGTGTGTCTAGACTGGCATAAACATGGCAGCGAGAATCACCTCAAACCCACTATAAAAAGGAATTTCAAAAAACAAAACAAAAAAACTGGGTCATTCTTTACAATTCCTTCAGGGTCTCTGATGAAACCTGGAATGACCATATCTACAATGACAGCTGGATGTGGCATAAGGCTGGACACTTGGGACTGAGAGGATTGGTGAGATTGGGTGAGCAAATGCAGACCCTTTAAAGCACAAATGCCTGGCACCCATTCCATGGGTCCCCACTCTCCAGGTTGAAGGGACTATTACTACAGCTATAACATGTACGGGAAACCTAGAGAACGGACACACTGTGAATACGAAAGGTTTCTAAAACTCAACGAATAGTCCCTCTCCTGGTGCTCCAGTTTGACTTTCCATCTGCTTTACTATCAACGTCCCAACTTGGAGAGACAGCCCCTTTAACCTCCTGGTTCGCACAGGTCTCCAATTTGGCAGAGGATGAAATGGAAGAGGGAGAACCGATGAGAGTGTAGCTGTTAGGCATTTGGACTGGTACATATCACTGTAATCTCCCAGCAGGAAGAAGAATTAACCAAAGTCTCAGCCACCCACAGGGAAGCAGTATAGGTCCTGAACCAAAATTTTGGACGTGCGGTCAGCTCACCAAGAACGAGTTGTAAAATGGAGCTCAGGGGCACAGCAATTCACAAACTGGCCGAGTAATAAAGGACAACTATTGTCCAAAAATCTGTTGAGGGAAGGCAACGAGGCGGACTTGAAAGAGAGGCAGAATAGCAGGAAACAGATTTCAAGAGGTACATTGGAATCGCCTTTAAAGCACAGGAAGAGGGGCACAACTTCGACAATGATGCACTTGGCCAAAAAGGGCGTATGCATTTTCTCCTGAATATATTCAGGAGAAAACGCATACGCCCTTTTTGGCCAAGCAAGCAAGCGGGCAATGCAAATCTGCACTACAAAGAAGTATCACTTCCCACGGGTCAAAAGGGACATCCACAAAATGTGTAAGAACAAGAAAGGCAAGACAGGCCCTGGAGAACAGGGAGCCTTGTTATGCTGATGGGCAGGATGTAAATTGCCAACTGCCTCTCTGGAGGAGTGCATTGTGTTCCCTAAAACAAGTAAACAACAGAGCTACAGAGCCAAGGGCACTTCTAGTCTAGGGAATATACCTTGGGAAAACTGAAAATTAATAAGACAGAGCCACCCCAAATTTAGGGCTGCACTGCTTACAAGGACCTCAACTTGGGTACACCTTAAATATCCCGAGAAATATAAAAATGGTTCAAAAAATTGTGGTACTTACGTATGATGGAATATCCCTCAGCCATGAAATCAATGTCATAAGACCAGTAGCAGCAAAATGGGTGGATTCAGTTACGATGATTCTAAGTGAAATAAGTCACAGAGAAAAAGAAACTTATCATAAGATATCACTTATGAAAATCCTGTGAACATGGCTACACTTGAACTGAGTTAGGAAAGAGAACAGTGTCTTACATTTAGAAAACACTCTTATGACTGCTTAAGGAGGAAGGAGAGGTGGGGTGATGCATAAAACCAGAGTTTGATATAAGCACAGGTACCGTTCCAAAAACCAACCTTGGAATAGACAAGACCTACACCTTCCTAGGTGAAAGGGACTCAAAACCCCATATTTCCCACAGAGGAATATATCTGAGTAGTAAGAATCTTAAAACCTATGTATTGATATGTCTCCGTAAGGGAATCAAGTGTGTCTAGACTGGCATAAACATGGCAGCGAGAATCAGCTCAAACCCACTATAAAAAGGAATTTCAAAAACAAAACAAAAAAACTGGGAAATTCTTTACAATTCCTTCAGGGTCTCTGATGAAACCTGGAATGACCCTATCTACAACGACAGCTGGATGTGGCATAAGGCTGGACACTTGGGACTGAGAGGATTGTTGAGATTGCGTGAGCAAATGCAGACCCTTTAAAGCAATAATTCATGGCACCCATTCCATGGGTCCCAACTCTCCAGGTTGAAGGGAATATTACTACAGCTATAACATGTACGGGAAACCTAGAGAATGGACACACTGTGAATACGAAAGGTTTCTAAAACTCAACGAATAGTCCCTCACCTGGTGCTCCGGTTTGACTTTCCCTCTGCTTTACTATCAATCTCCCAACATGGAGAGACAGCCCCTTTAACCTCCTGGTTCGCACAGGTTGCCAATTTGGCAGAGGATGAAAGGGAAGAGGGAGAACCAATGAGAGAGTAGCTATTAGGCATTTGGACGGGCACATATCACTGTAATTTCATGGCAGGAAGAATAATTAACCAAGCCTCAGCCACCCACCAGGAACAAGTATAGGTCCTGAACCAAAATTTTGGACTTGCGGTCAGCTCACCAAAAACGAGTTGAAAAATGGAGCTCAGGGGCACAGCAATTCACAAACTGGCCGAGTAATAAAGGACAACTATCATCCAAAAATCTGTTGAGGGAAGGCAACGAGGCGGACTTGAAAGCGAGGCAGAATAGCAGGAAACAGATTTCAAGAGGTACGTTGGAATCGCCTTTAAAGCACAGGAAGAGGGGCACAACTTCGACAATGATGCACTTGGCCAAAAAGGGCGTATGCGTTTTCTCCTGAATATTTTCAGGAGAAAACGCATACGCCCTTTTTGGCCAAGCAAGCAAGCGGGCAATGCAAATCTGCACTACAAAGAAGTATCACTTCCCACAGGTCAAAAGGGCCATCCCCAAAATGTGGAAAAACCAGAAAGGCAAGACAGGCCCTTGAGAACAGGGAGCCTTGTTATGCTGATGGGCGGGATGTAAATTGCCAACTGCCCCTCTGGAGGAGTACATTGTGTTCCCTAAAACAAGTAAAGAACAGAGCTACAGAGCCAAGGGCACTTCCAGTCTAGGGAATATACCTTGGGAAAACTGAAAATCAATAAGACAGAGCCACCCCAAAATTTAGGGCTGCACTGCTTACAAGGACCTCAACTTGGGTACACCTTAAATATCCCAGGAAATATAAAAATGGTTCAAAAAATTGTGGTACTTATGTACGATGGAATATCCCTCAGCCATGAAATCAATGTCATAAGACCAGTAGCAGCAAAATGGGTGGATTCAGGTACGATGATTCTAAGTGAAATAAGTCACAGAGAAAAAGAAACTTATCATAAGATATCACTGATGAAGATCCTGTAAACATGGCTACACTTGAACTGAGTTAGGAAAGAGAACAGTGTCTCACATTTAGAAAACACTCTTATGCCTGCTTAAGGGGGAAGGAGAGGTGGGGTGATGCATAAAACCAGAGTTTGATATAAGCACAGGTACCGTTCCAAAAACCAACTATGGAATAGACAAGACCTACACCTTCCTCAGTGAAAGGGACTCAAAACCCCATATTTCCCGCAGAGGAATATATCTGACTAGTAAGAATCTTAAAACCTATGGATTGATATGTCTCCGTAAGGGAATCAAGTGTGTCTAGACTGGCATAAACATGGCAGCGAGAATCAGCTCAAACCCACTATAAAAAGGAATTTCAAAAACAAAACAAAAAAACTGGGGAATTCTTTACAATTCCTTCAGGGTCTCTGATGAAACCTGGAATGACCCTATCTACAATGACAGCTGGATGTGGCATAAGGCTGGACACTTGGGACTGAGACGATTGGTGAGATTGGGTGATCAAATGCAGACCCTTTAAAGCACAAATACCTGGCTCCCATTGCATGGGTCCCAACTCTCCAGGTTGAAGGGAATATTACTACAGCTATAACATGTACGGGAAACCTAGAGAACGGACACACTGTGAATACGAAAGGTTTCTAAAACTCAACGAATAGTCCCTCTCCTGGTGCTCCTGTTTGACTTTCCATCTGCTTTACTATAAACCTCCCAACTTGGAGAGACAGCCCCTTTAACTTCCTGGTTCGCACAGGTTGCCAATTTGGCAGAGGATGAAAGGGAAGAGGGAGAACCAATGAGAGAGTAGCTATTAGGCATTTGGATGGGCACATATCACTGTAATTTCCCGGCAGGAAGAATAATTAACCAAGCCTCAGCCACCCACCAGGAACCAGTATAGGTCCTGAACCAAAATTTTGGACTTGCGGTCAGCTCACCAAAAACGAGTTGAAAAATAGAGCTGAGGGGCACAGCAATTCACAAACTGGCCGAGTAATAAAGGACAACTATCGTCCAAAAATCTATTGAGGGAAGGCAACGAGGCGGACTTGAAAGCGAGGCAGAATAGCAGGAAACAGATTTCAAGAGGTACGTTGGAATCGCCTTTAAAGCACAGGAAGAGGGGCACAACTTCGACAATGATGCACTTGGCCAAAAAGGGCCTATGCGTTTTCTACTGAATATATTCAGGAGAAAACGCATAGGCCCTTTTTGGCCAAGCAAGCAAGAGGGCAATGCAAATCTGCACTACAAAGAAGTATCACTTCCCACCGGTCAAAAGGGACATCCACAAAATGTGTAAAAACCAGAAAGGCAAGACAGGCCCTGGCGAACAGGGAGCCTTGTTATGCTGATGGGCGGGATGTAAATTGCCAACTGCCCCTCTGGAGGAGTACATTGTGTTCCCTAAAACAAGTAAAGAACAGAGCTACAGAGCCAAGGGCACTTCCAGTCTAGGGAATATACCTTGGGAAAACTGAAAATCAATAAGACAGAGCCACCCCAAAATTTAGGGCTGCACTGCTTACAAGGACCTCAACTTGGGTACACCTTAAATATCCCAGGAAATATAAAAATGGTTCAAAAAATTGTGGTACTTACGTACGATGGAATATCCCTCAGCCATGAAATCAATGTCATAAGACCAGTAGCAGCAAAATGGGTGGATTCAGGTACGATGATTCTAAGTGAAATAAGTCACAGAGAAAAAGAAACTTATCATAAGTTATCACTTATGAAGATCCTGTAAACATGGCTACACTTGAACTGAGTTAGGAAAGAGAACAAAGTCTCACATTTAGAAAACACTCTTATGCCTGCTTAAGGGGGAAGGAGAGGTGGGGTGATGCATAAAACCAGAGTTTGATATAAGCACAGGTACCGTTCCAAAAACCAACTATGGAATAGACAAGACCTACACCTTCCTCAGTGAAAGGGACTCAAAACCCCATATTTCCCGCAGAGGAATATATCTGACTAGTAAGAATCTTAAAACCTATGGATTGATATGTCTCCGTAAGGGAATCAAGTGTGTCTAGACTGGCATAAACATGGCAGCGAGAATCAGCTCAAACCCACTATAAAAAGGAATTTCAAAAACAAAACACAAAAACTGGGAAATTCTTTACAATTCCTTCAGGGTCTCTGATGAACCCTGGAATTACCCTATCTACAATGACAGCTGGATGTGGCATAAGGAGGGACACTTGGGACTGAGACGATTGGTGAGATTGGGTGAGCAAATGCAGACCCTTTAAAGCACAAATGCCTGGCACCCATTCCATGGGTCCCAACTCTCCAGGTTGAAGGGAATATTACTACAGCTATAACATGTACGGGAAACCTAGAGAATGGACACACTGTGAATACGAAAGGTTTCTAAATCTCAACGAATAGTCCCTTTCCTGGTGCTCCGGTTTGACTTTCCATCTGCTTTGCTATCAACCTCCCACCTTGGAGAGACAGCCCCTTTAACCTCCTGGTTCGCACAGGTTGCCAATTTGGCAGAGGATGAAAGGGAAGAGGGAGAACCAATGAGAGAGTAGCTATTAGGCATTTGGACGGGCACATATCACTGTAATTTCCCGGCAGGAAGAATAATTAACCAAGCCTCAGCCACCCACCAGGAACCAGTATAGGTCCTGAACCAAAATTTTGGACTTGCGGTCAGCTCACCAAAAACGAGTTAAAAAATGGAGCTCAGGGGCACAGCAATTCACAAACTGGCCGAGTAATAAAGGACAACTATCATCCAAAAATCTGTTGAGATAAGGCAACGAGGCGGACTTGAAAGCGAGGCAGAATAGCAGGAAACAGATTTCAAGAGGTACGTTGGAATCGCCTTTAAAGCACAGGAAGAGGGGCACAACTTCGACAATGATGCACTTGGCCAAAAAGGGCGTATGCGTTTTCTCCTGAATATATTCAGGAGAAAACGCATACGCCCTTTTTGGCCAAGCAAGCAAGCGGGCAATGCAAATCTGCACTACAAAGAAGTATCACTTCCCACCGGTCAAAAGGGACATCCATAAATGTGTAAAAACCAGAAAGGCAAGACAGGCCCTGGAGAACAGGGAGCCTTGTTATGCTGATGGGTGGTATGTAAATTGCCAACTGCCCCTCTGGAGGAGTACATTGTGTTCCCTAAAACAAGTAAAGAACAGAACTACAGAGCCAAGGGCACTTCCAGTCTAGGGAATATACTTTGGGAAAACTGAAAATCAATAAGACAGAGCCACCCCAAAATTTAGGGCTGCACTGCTTACAAGGACCTCAACTTGGGTACACCGTAAATATCCCAGGAAATATAAAAATGGTTAAAAAAATTGTGGTACTTACGTACGATGGAATATCCCTCAGCCATGAAATCAATGTCATAAGACCAGTAGCAGCAAAATGGGTGGATTCAGGTACGATGATTCTAAGTGAAATAAGTCACACAGAAAAAGAAACTTATCATAAGATATCACTTATGAAGATCCTGTAAACATGGCTACACTTGAACTGAGTTAGGAAAGAGAACAGTGTCTCACATTTATAAAACACTCTTATGCCTGCTTAAGGGGGAGGAGAGGTGGGGTGATGCATAAAACCAGAGTTTGATATAAGCACAGGTACCGTTCCAAAAACCAACTATGGAATAGACAAGACCTACACCTTCCTCAGTGAAAGGGACTCAAAACCCCATATTTCCCGCAGAGGAATATATCTGACTAGTAAGAATCTTAAAACCTATGGATTGATATGTCTCCGTAAGGGAATCAAGTGTGTCTAGACTGGCATAAACATGGCAGCGAGAATCAGCTCAAACCCACTATAAAAAGGAATTTCAAAAACAAAACAAAAAAACTGGGGAATTCTTTACAATTCCTTCAGGGTCTCTGATGAAACCTGGAATGACCCTATCTACAATGACAGCTGGATGTGGCATAAGGCTGGACACTTGGGACTGAGACGATTGGTGAGATTGGGTGATCAAATGCAGACCCTTTAAAGCACAAATGCCTGGCTCCCATTGCATGGGTCCCAACTCTCCAAGTTGAAGGGAATATTACTACAGCTATAACATGTACGGGAAACCTAGAGAACGGACACACTGTGAATACGAAAGGTTTCTAAAACTCAACGAATAGTCCCTCTCCTGGTGCTCCGGTTTGAGTTTCCATCTGCTTTACTATCAACCTCCCAACTTGGAGAGACAGCCCCTTTCACCTCCTGGTTCGCACAGGTTGCCAATATGGCAGAGGATGAAAGGGAAGAGGGAGAACCAATGAGAGAGTAGCTGTTAGGCATTTGGACGGGCACATATCACTGTAATTTCCCAGCAGGAAGAAGAATTAACCAAAGTCTCAGCGACCCACGGGGAACCAGTATAGGTCCTGAACCAAAATTTTGGACTTGCGGTCAGCTCACCAAAAACGAGTTGAAAAATGGAGCTCAGGGGCACAGCAATTCACAAACTGGCCGAGTAATAAAGGACAACTATCGTCCAAAATTCTGTTGAGGAAAGGCAACGAGGCGGACTTGAAAGCGAGGCAGAATAGCAGGAAACAGATTTCATGAGGTACGTTGGATTCACCTTTAAAGCACAGGAAGAGGGGCACAACTTCGACAATGATGCACTTGGCCAAAAAGGGGGTATGCGTTTTCTCCTGAATATATTCAGGAGAAAACGCATACGCACTTTTTGGCCAATCAAGCAAGCGGGCAATGCAAATCTGCACTACAAAGAAGTATCACTTCCCACCGGTCGAAAGGGACATCCACAAAATGTGTAAAAACCAGAAAGGCAAGACAGGCCCTGGAGAACAGGGAGCCTTGTTATGCTGGTGGGGGGAGGTAAATTGCCATCTGCCTCTCTGTAGGAGTGCATTGTGTTCCCTAAAACAAGTAAAGAACAGAGCTTCAGAGCCAAGGGCACTTCCAGTCTAGGGAATATACCTTGGGAAATCTGAAAATCAATGAGACAAAGCCACCCCAAAATTAAGGGTTTCACTGCTTACAAGGACCTCAACTTGGGTACACCTTAAATATCCCAGGAAATATAAAAATGGTTCAAAAAATTGTGGTACATACGTACGAGGGAATATCCCTCAGCCATGAAATCAATGACATAAGACCAGTAGCAGCAAAATGGGTGGATTCAGGTACGATGATTCTAAGTGAAATAAGTCACAGAGAAAAAGAAACTTATCATAAGATATCACTTATGAAGATCCTGTAAACATGGCTACACTTGAACTGAGTTAGGAAAGAGAACAGTGTCTCACATTTACAAAACACTCTTATGCCTGCTTAAGGTGGAAGGAGAGGTGGGGTGATGCATAAAATCAGAGTTTGATATAAGCACAGGTACCGTTCCAAACACCAACTATGGAATAGACAAGACCTACACCTTCCTCAGTGAAAGGGACTCAAAACCCCATATTTCCCACAGACGAACATATCTGACTAGTAAGAATCTTAAAACCTATGTATTGATATGTCTCCGTAAGGGAATCAAGTGTGTCTAGACTGGCATAAACATGGCAGCGAGAATCAGCTCAAACCCACTATAAAAAGGAATTTCAAAAACAAAACAAAAAAACTGGGAAATTCTTTACAATTACTTCAGGGTCTCTGATGAAACCTGGAATGACCCTTTCTACAACGACAGCTGGATGTGGCATAAGGAGGGACACTTGCGACTGAGACGATTGGTGAGATTGGGTGAGCAAATGCAGACCCTTTAAAGCACAAATGCCTGGCACCCATTCCATGGGTCCCAACTCTCCAGGTTGAAGGGAATATTACTACAGCTATAACATGTTCGGGAAACCTAGAGAACGGACACATTGTGAATACGAAAGGTTTCTAAAACTCAATGAATAGTCCCTCTCCTGGTGCTCCGGTTTGACTTTCCATCTGCTTTACTATCAACCTCCCAACTTGAAGAGACAGCCCCTTTAATCTCCTGGCTCGCACAGGTTGCCAATTTGGCAGAGGATGAAAGGGAAGAGGGAGAACCAATGAGAGAGTAGCTGTTAGGCATTTGGACGGGCTCATATCACTGTAATTTCCCGGCAGGAAGAAGAATTAACCAAAGTCTCAGCCACCCACCAGGAACCGGTATAGGTCCTGAACCAAAATTTTGGACTTGCGGTCGGCTCACCAAAAAGGAGTTGAAAAATGGAGCTCAGGGGCACAGCAATTCACAAACTGGCCGAGTAATTAAGGACAACTATCGTCCAAAAATCTGTTGAGGGAAGGCAACGAGGCGGACTTGAAAACGAGGCAGAATAGCAGGAAACAGATTTCAAGAGGTACGTTGGAATCGCCTTTAAAGCACAGGAAGAGGGGCACAACTTCGACAATGATGCACTTGGCCAAAAAGGGCGTATGCGTTTTCTCCTGAATATATTCAGGAGAAAACGCATACGCCCTTTTTGGCCAATCAAGCAAGCGGGCAATGCAAATCTGCACTACAAAGAAGTATCACTTCCCAGCGGTCGAAAGGGACATCCACAAAATGTGTAAAAACCTGAAAGGCAAGACAGGCCCTGGAGAACAGGGAGCCTTGTTATGCTGGTGGGGGGATGTAAATTGCCATCTGCCTCTCTGTAGGAGTGCATTGTGTTCCCTAAAACAAGTAAAGAACAGAGCTACAGAGCCAAGGGCACTTCCAGTCTAGGGAATATACCTTGGGAAATCTGAAAATCAATAAGACAGAGCCACCCCAAAATTAAGGGCTTCACTGCTTACAAGGACCTCAACTTGGGTACACCTTAAATATCCCAGGAAATATAAAAATGATTCAAAATATTGTGGTACTTACGTACGATGGAATATCCCTCAGCCATGAAATCAATGACATAAGACCAGTAGCAGCAAAATGGGTGGATTCAGGTACGATGATTCTAAGTGAAATAAGTCACAGAGAAAAAGAAACTTATCATAAGAGATCACTTATGAAGATCCTGTAAACATGGCTACACTTGAACTGAGTTAGGAAAGAGAACAGTGTCTCACATTTAGAAAACACTCTTATGCCTGCTTAAGGGGGAAGGAGAGGTGGGGTGATGTATAAAACCAGAGTTTCATATAAGCACAGGTACCGTTCCAAACACCAACTATGGAATAGACAAGACCTACACCTTCCTCAGTGGAAGGGACTCAAAACCCCATATTTCCCGCAGAGGAACATATCTGACTAGTAAGAATCTTAAAACCTATGTATTGATATGTCTCCGTAAGGGAATCAAGTGTGTCTAGACTGGCATAAACATGGCAGCGAGAATCAGCTCAAACCCAATATAAAAAGGAATTTCAAAAACAAAACAAAAAAACTGGGAAATTCTTTACAATTCCTTCAGGGTCTCTGATGAAACCTGGAATGACCCTATCTACAACGACAGCTGGATGTGGCATAAGGAGGGACACTTGCGACTGAGACGATTGGTGAGATTGGGTGAGCAAATGCAGACCCTTTAAAGCACAAATGCCTGGCACCCATTCCATGGGTCCCAACTCTCCAGGTTGAAGGGAATATTACTACAGCTATAACATGTACGGGAAACCTAGAGAACGGACACACTGTGAATACGAAAGGTTTCTAAAACTCAATGAATAGTCCCTCTCCTGGTGCTCCGGTTTGACTTTCCATCTGCTTTACAATCAACCTCCCAACTTGGAGAGACAGCCCCTTTAACCTCCTGGCTCGCACAGGTTGCCAATTTGGCCGAGGATGAAAGGGAAGAGGGAGAACCAATGAGAGAGTAGCTGTTAGGCATTTGGACGGGCACATATCACTGTAATTTCCCGGCAGGAAGAAGAATTAACCAAAGTCTCAGCCACCCACCAGGAACCAGTATAGGTCCTGAACCAAAATTTTGGACTTGCGGTGGGCTCACCAAAAACGAGTTGAAAAATGGAGCTCAGGGGCACAGCAATTCACAAACTGGCCGAGTAATAAAGGACAACTATCGTCCAAAAATTTGTTGAGGGAAGGCAACGAGGCAGACTTGAAAGCGAGGCAGAATAGCAGGAAACAGATTTCAAGAGGTACGTTGGAATCGCCTTTAAAGCACAGGAAGAGGGGCACTACTTCGACAATGATGCACTTGGCCAAAAAGGGCCTATGCGTTTTCTCCTGAATATATTCAGGAGAAAACGCATAGGCCCTTTTTGGCCAAGCAAGCAAGCGGGCAATGCAAATCTGCAATACAAAGAAGTATCACTTCCCACCGGTCAAAAGGGACATCCACAAAATGTGTAAAAACCAGAAAGGCAAGACAGGGCCTGGAGAACTGGGAGCCTTGTTATGCTGATGGGCGGGATGTAAATTGTCAACTGCCTCTCTGTAGGAGTGCATTTTGTTCCCTAAAACAAGTAAACAACAGAGCTACAGAGCCAAGGGCACTTCCAGTCTAGGGAATATTCCTTGGGAAAACTGAAAATCAATAAGACAGAGCCACCCCAAAATTTAGGGCTGCACTGCTTACAAGGACCTCAACTTGGGTACACCTTAAATATCCCAGGAAATATAAAAATGGTTCAAAAAATTGTGGTACTTACGTACGATGGAATATCCCTCAGCCATGAAATCAATGCCATAAGACCAGTAGCAGCAAAATGGGTGGATTCAGGTACGATGATTCTAAGTGAAATAAGTCACAGAGAAAAAGAAACTTATCATAAGATATCACTTATGAAGATCCTGTAAACATGGCTACACTTGAACTGAGTTAGGAAAGAGAACAGTGTCTCACATTTAGAAAACACTCTTATGCCTGCTTAAGGGGGAAGGAGAGGTGGGGTGATGCATAAAACCAGAGTTTGATATAAGCACAGGTACCGTTCCAAAAACCAACTATGGAATAGACAAGACCTACACCTTCCTCAGTGAAAGGGACTCAAAACCCCATATTTCCCGCAGAGGAATATATCTGACTAGTAAGAATCTTAAAACCTATGGATTGATATGTCTCCGTAAGGGAATCAAGTGTGTCTAGACTGGCATAAACATGGCAGCGAGAATCAGATCAAACCCACTATAAAAAGGAATTTCAAAAACAAAACAAAAAAACTGGGAAATTCTTTACAATTCCTTCAGGGTCTCTGATGAAACCTGGAATGACCCTATCTACAACGACAGCTGGATGTGGCATAAGGCTGGACACTTGGGACTGAGAGGATTGTTGAGATTGGGTGAGCAAATGCAGACCCTTTAAAGCAATAATGCATGGCACCCATTCCATGGGTCCCAACTCTCCAGGTTGAAGGGAATATTACTACAGCTATAACATGTACGGGAAACCTAGTGAACGGACACACTGTGAATTACAAAGGTTTCTAAAACTCAACGAATAGTCCTTCTCCTGGTGCTCTGGTTTGACTTTCCATCTGCTTTACTATCAACCTCCCAACTTGGAGAGACAGCCCCTTTAACCTCCTGGTTCGCACAGGTTGCCAATTTGTCAGAGGATGAAAGGGAAGAGGGAGAACCAATGAGAGAGTAGCTGTAAGGCATTTGGCCGGGCACATATCACTGTAATTTCCCGGCAGGAAGAAGAATTAACCAAAGTCTCAGCCACCCACCGGGAACCAGCATAGGACCTGAACCAAAATTTTGGACTTGCGGTCAGCTCACCAAAAACGAGTTGAAAAATGGAGCTCAGGGGCACAGCAATTCACAAAATGGCCGAGTAATAAAGGACAACTATCGTCCAAAAATCTGTTGAGGGAAGGCAACGAGGCGGATTTGAAAGCGAGGCAGAATAGCAGGAAACAGATTTCAATAGGTACGTTGGAATCGCCTTTAAAGCACAGGAAGAGGGTCACAACTTTGACAATGATGCACTTGGGCAAAAAGGGCGTATGCGTTTTCTCCTGAATATATTCAGGAGAAAACGCATACGCCCTTTTTGGCCAAGCAAGCAAGCGGGCAATGCAAATCTGCACTACAAAGAAGTATCACTTCCCACCGGTCAAAAGGGACATCCACAAAATGTGTAAAAACCAGAAAGGCAAGACAGGCCCTGGAGAACAGGGAGCCTTGTTATGCTGGTGGGGGGATGTAAATTGCCATCTGCCTCTCTGTAGGAGTGCATTGTGTTCCCTAAAACAAGTAAAGAACAGAGCTACAGAGCCAAGGGCACTTCCAGTCTAGGGAATATACCTTGGGAAATCTGAAAATCAATAAGACAGAGCCACCCCAAAATTTAGGGCTTCACTGCTTACAAGGACCTCAACTTGGGTACACCTTAAATATCCCAGGAAATATAAAAATGGTTCAAAATATTGTGGTACGTACGAGGGAATATCTCTCAGCCATGAAATCAATGACATAAGACCAGTAGCAGCAAAATGGGTGGATTCAGGTACGATGATTCTAAGTGAAATAAGTCACAGAGAAAAAGAAACTTATCATAAGATATCACTTATGAAGATCCTGTAAACATGGCTACACTTGAACTGAGTTAGGAAAGAGAACAGTGTCTCACATTTAGAAAACACTCTTATGCCTGCTTAAGGGGGAAGGAGAGGTGGGGTGATGCATAAAACCAGAGTTTGATATAAGCACAGGTACCGTTCCAAAAACCAACTATGGAATAGACAAGACCTACACCTTCCTCAGTGAAAGGGACTCAAAACCCCATATTTCCCGCAGAGGAATATATCTGACTAGTAAGAATCTTAAAACCTATGGATTGATATGTCTCCGTAAGGGAATCAAGTGTGTCTAGACTGGCATAAACATGGCAGCGAGAATCAGCTCAAACCCACTATAAAAAGGAATTTCAAAAACAAAACAAAAAAACTGGGAAATTCTTTACAATTCCTTCAGGGTCTCTGATGAAACCTGGAATGACCCTATCTACAACGACAGCTGGATGTGGCATAAGCAGGGACACTTGGGACTGAGACGATTGGTGAGATTGGGTGAGCAAATTCAGACCCTTTAAAGCACAAATGCCTGGCACCCATTCCATGGGTCCCAACTCTCCAGGTTGAAGGGAATATTACTACAGCTATAACATGTACGGGAAACCTAGAGAAGGGACACACTGTGAATACGAAAGGTTTCTAAAACTCAACATAAAGTCCCTCTCCTTGTGCTCTGGTTTGACTTTCCATCTGCTTTACTATCAAACTCCCAACTTGGAGAGACAGCCCCTTTAACCTCCTGGTTCGCAGAGGTTGCCAAATTGGGAGAGGATGAAAGGGAAGAGGGAGAAACAATGAGAGAGTAGCTGTTAGGCATTTGGAAGGGCACATATCACTGTAATTTCCCGGCAGGAAGAAGTATTAACCAAAGTCTCAGCCACCCACCGGGAAACAGTATAGGTCCTGACCAAAATTTTGGACTTGAGGTCAGCTCACCAAAAACGAGTTCAAAAATGGAGCTCAGGGGCACAGCAATTCACAAACTGGCCGAGTAATAAAGGACAACTATCGTCCAAAAATCTGTTGAGGGAAGGCAACGAGGTGGACTGGAAAGCGTGGCAGAATAGCAGGAAACAGATTTCAAGAGCTACGTTGGAATCACCTTTAAAGCACAGGAAGAGGGGCACAACTTCGACAATGATGCACTTGGCCAAAAAGGGCGTATGTGTTTTCTCCTGAATGTATTCAGGAGAAAACGCATACGCCCTTTTTGGCCAAGCAAGCAAGCGGGCAATGCAAATCTGCACTACAAAGAAGTATCACTTCCCACCGGTCGAAAGGGACATCCACAAAATGTGTAAAAACCAGAAAGGCAAGACAGGCCCTGCAGAACAGGGAGCCTTGTTATGCTGGTGGGCGGGATGTGAATTGTCATCTGCCTCTCTGTAGGAGTGCATTGTGTTCCCTAAAACAAGTAAAGAACAGAGCTACAGAGCCAAGGGCACATCCAGTCTAGGGAATATACCTTGGGAAAACTGAAAATTAATAAGACAGAGCCACCCCAAAATTTAGGGCTGCACTGCTTACAAGGACCTCAACTTGGGCACACCTTAAATATCCCAGGAAATATAAAAATGGTTCAGAAAATTGTGGTACTTACGTACGACGGAATATCCCTCAGCCATGAAATCAGTGTCATAAGACCAGTAGCAGCAAAATGGGTGGATTCAGGTACGATGATTCTAAGTGAAATAAGTCACACAGAAAAAGAAACTTATCATAAGATATCACTTATGAAGATCCTGTAAACATGGCTACACTTGAACTGAGTTAGGAAAGATAACAGTGTCTCACATTTAGAAAACACTCTTATGCCTGCTTAAGGGGGAAGGAGAGGTGGGGTGATGCATAAAACCAGAGTTTGATATAAGCACAGGTACCGTTCCAAAAACCAACTATGGAATAGACAAGACCTACACCTTCCTCAGTGAAAGGGACTCAAAACCCCATATTTCCCGCAGAGGAATATATCTGACTAGTAAGAATCTTAAAACCTATGGATTGATATGTCTCCGTAAGGGAATCAAGTGTGTCTCGACTGGCATAAACATGGCAGTGAGAATCAGCTCAAACCCACTATAAAAAGGAATTTCAAAAACAAAACAAAAAAACTGGGAAATTCTTTACAATTCCTTCAGGGTCTCTGATGAAACCTGGAATGACCCTATCTACAATGACAGCTGGATGTGGCATAAGGAGGGACACTTGGGACTGAGATGATTGGTGAGATTGGGTGAGCAAATGCAGACCCTTTAAAGCACAAATGCCTGGCACCCATTCCATGGGTCCCAACTCTCCAGGTTGAAGGTAATATTATTACAGCTATAACATGTACGGGAATCCTAGAGAACGGACACACTGTGAATACGAAAGGTTCCTAAAACTAAACGAATAGTCCCTCTCCTGGTGCTCCGGGTTGTCTTTCCATCTGCTTTACTATCAACCTCCCAACTTGGAGAGACAGCCCCTTTAACCTACTGGTTCGCACAGGTTTCCAATTTGGCAGAGGATGAAAGGGAAGAGGGAGAACCAATGAGAGATTAGCTGTTAGGCATTTGGACGGGCACATATCACTCTAACTTCCCGGCAGGAAGAAGAATTAACAAAAGTCTCAGCCCCCCACCGGGAACCAGCATAGGTCCTGAACCAAAATGTTGCACTTGCGGTCCGCTCACCAAAAACGAGTTGAAAAATGGAGCTTCGGGGCACAGCAATTCACAAACTGGCCGAGTAATAAAGGACAACTATCGTCCAAAAATCTGTTGAGGGAAGGCAACGAGGCGGACTTGAAAGCGAGGCAGAATAGCAGGAAACAGATTTCAAGAGGTATGTTGGAATCGCCTTTAAAGCACAGGAAGAGGGGCACAACTTCTACAATGATGCACTTGGCCAAAAAGGTCGTATGCGTTTTCTCCTGAATATATTCAGGAGAAAACGCATATGCCCTTTTTGGCCAAGCAAGCAAGCGGGCAATGCAAATCTGCACTACAAAGAAGTATCACTTCCCATCCGTCAAAAGGGACATCCACAAAATGTGTAAAAACCAGAAAGGCAGGACAGGCCCTGGAGAACAGGGAGCCTTGTTATGCTGATGGGCGGGATGTAAATTGCCAACTGCCTCTCTGGAGGAGTACATTGTGTTCCCTAAAACAAGTAATGAACAGAGCTACAGAGCCAAGGGCACTTCCAGTCTAGGGAATATACCTTGGGAAAACTGAAAATCAATAAGACAGAGCCACCCCAAAATTTAGGGCTGCACTGCTTACAGGGACCTCAACTTGGATACACATTAAGTATCCCAGGGAATATAAAAAGGGTTCAAAAAATTGTGGTACTTACGTACGATGGAATATCCCTCAGCCATGAAATCAATGTCATAAGACCAGTAGCAGCAAAATGGGTGGATTCAGGTACGATGATTCTTAGTGAAATAAGTCACACAGAAAAAGAAACTTATCATAAGATATCACTTATGAAGATCCTGTAAACATGGCTACACCTGAACTGAGTTAGGAAAGAGAACAGTGTCTCACATTTAGAAAATACTGTTATGCCTGCTTAAGGGGGAAGGAGAGGTGGGGTGATGCATAAAACTAGAGTTTGATATAAGCACAGGTACCGTTCCTAAAACCAACTATGGAATAGACAAGACCTACACCTTCCTCAGTGAAAGGGACTCAAAACCCCATATTTCCCGCAGAGGAATATATCTGATTGTAAAAATCTTAAAACCTATGTATTGATATGTCTCCTTAAGAGAAGCAAGTGTGTGTACACTGGCATAAACATTGCAGCGAGAATCAGCTCAAACCCACTATAAAAAGGAATTTCAAAAACAAAACAAAAAAACTGGGAAATTCTTTACAATTCCTTCAGGGCCTCTGATGAAACCTGGAATGACCCTATCTACAACGACAGCTGGATGTGACATAAGGCTGGACACTTGGGACTGAGAGGATTGGTGAGATTGGGTGAGCAAATTCAGACCCTTTAAAGCAATAATACATGGCACCCATTCCATGGGTCCCAACTCTCCAGGTTGAAGGGAATATTACTACAGTTATAACATGTACGGGAAACATAGAGAACGGACACACTGTGAATACGAAAGGTTTCTAAAACTCAACGAATAGTCCCTCTCCTGGTGCTCCGGTTTGACTTTCCATTTGCTTTACTATCAACCTCCCAACTTGGAGAGACAGCCCCTTTAAGCTCCTGGTTCGCACAGGTTGGCAATTTGGCAGAGGATGAAAGGGAAGAGGGAGAACCAATGAGAGAGTAGCTGTTAGGCATTTGGACGGGCACATATCACTCTAAATTCCCGGCAGGAAAAAGATTTAACCAAAGTCTCAGCCCCCCACCGGGAACCAGCATAGGTCCTGAACCAAAATGTTGGACTTGCTGTCAGCTCACCAAAAATGAGTTGAAAAATGGAGCTCAGGGGCACAGCAATTCACAAACTGGCCGAGTAATAAAGGACAACTATCGTCCAAAAATCTGTTGAGGGAAGGCAACGAGGCGGACTTGAAAGCGAGGCAGAATAGCAGGAAACAGATTTCAAGAGGTACGTTGGAATCGCCTTTAAAGCACAGGAAGAGGGGCACAACTTCGACAATGATGCACTTGGCCAAAAAGGGCGTATGCGTTTTCTCCTGAATATTTTCAGGAGAAAACGCATACGCCCTTTTTGGCCAAGCAAGCAAGCGGGCAATGCAAATCTGCACTACAAAGAAGTATCACTTCCCACCGGTCAACCGGGACATCCACAAAATGTGTAAAAACCAGAAAGGCAAGACAGTCCCTGGAGAACAGGGAGCCTTGTTATGCTGATGGGCGGGATGTAAATTGCCAACTGCCTCTCTGGAGGAGTACATTGTGTTCCATAAAACAAGTAAAGAACAGAGCTACAGAGCCAAGGGCACTTCCAGTCTAGGGAATACACCTTGGGAAAACTGAAAATCAATAAGACAGAGCCACCCCAAAATTTAGGGCTGCACTGCTTACAAGGACCTCAACTTGGGCACACCTTAAATATCCCAGGAAATATAAAAATGGTTCAGAAAATTGTGGTACTTCCGTACGATGGAATATCCCTCAGCCATGAAATCAATGTCATAAGACCAGTAGCAGCAAAATGGGTGGATTCAGGTACGATGATTCTAAGTGAAATAAGTCACAGAGAAAAAGAAACTTATCATAAGATATCACTGATGAAGATCCTGTAAACATGGCTACACTTGAACTGAGTTAGGAAAGAGAACAGTGTCTCACATTTAGAAAACACTCTTATGCCTGCTTAAGGGGGAAGGAGAGGTGGGGTGATGCATAAAACCAGAGTTTGATATAAGCACAGGTACCATTCCAAAAACCAACTATGGAATAGACAAGACCTACACCTTCCTCAGTGAAAGGGACTCAAAACCCCATATTTCCCGCAGATGAATATATATGACTAGTAAGAATCTTAAAACCTATGTATTGATATGTCTCCGTAAGGGAATCAAGTGTGTCTAGACTGGCATAAACATGGCAGCGAGAATCAGCTCAAACCCACTATAAAAAGGAATTTCAAAAACAAAACAAAAAAACTGGGAAATTCTTTACAATTCCTTCAGGGTCTCTGATGAAACCTGGAATGACCCTATCTACAACGACAGCTGGATGTGGCATAAGCAGGGACACTTGGGACTGAGACGATTGGTGAGATTGGGTGAGCAAATGCAGACCCTTTAAAGCACAAATGCCTGACACCCATTCCATGGGTCCCAACTCTCCAGGTTGAAGGGAATATTACTACAGCTATAACATGTACGGGAAACCTAGAGAAGGGACACACTGTGAATACGAAAGGTTTCTAAAACTCAACATAAAATCCCTCTCCTTGTGCTCCGGTTTGACTTTCCATCTGCTTTACTATCAAACTCCCAACTTGGAGAGACAGCCCCTTTAACCTCCTGGTTCGCACAGGTTGCCAAATTGGGAGAGGATGAAAGGGAAGAGGGAGAACCAATGAGAGAGTAGCTGTTAGGCATTTGGACGGGCACATATCACTGTAATTTCCCGGCAGGAAGAAGAATTAACCAAAGTCTCAGCCACCCACCGGGAAACAGTATAGGTCCTGAACCAAAATTTTGGACTTGCGGTCAGCTCACCAAAAACGAGTTGAAAAATGGAGCTCAGGGGCACAGCAATTCACAAACTGGCCGAGTAATAAAGGACAACTATCGTCCAAAAATCTGTTGAGGGAAGGCAACGAGGCGGACTTGAAAGCGAGGCAGAATAGCAGGAAACAGATTTCAAGAGGTACGTTGGAATCGCCTTTAAAGCACAGGAAGAGGGGCACAACTTCGACAATGATGCACTTGGCCAAAAAGGGCGTATGCGTTTTCTCCTGAATATATTCAGGAGAAAACGCATACGCCCTTTTTGGCCAAGCAAGCAAGCGGGCAATGCAAATGTGCACTACAAAGAAGTATCACTTCCCACCGGTCGAAAGGGACATCCACAAAATGTGTAAAAACCAGAAAGGCAAGACAGGCCCTGGAGAACAGGGAGCCTTGTTATGCTGGTGGGCGGGATGTGAATTGTCATCTGCCTCTCTGTAGGAGTGCATTGTGTTCCCTAAAAAAAGTAAAGAACAGAGCTACAGAGCCAAGGGCACTTCCAGTCTAGGGAATATACCTTGGGAAAACTGAAAATCAATAAGACAGAGCCACCCCAAAATTTAGGGCTGCACTGCTTACAAGGACCTCAACTTGGGCACACCTTAAATATCCCAGGAAATATAAAAATGGTTCAGAAAATTGTGGTACTTACGTACGGCGGAATATCCCTCAGCCATGAAATCAGTGTCATAAGACCAGTAGCAGCAAAATGGGTGGATTCAGGTACGATGATTCTAAGTGAAATAAGTCACAGAGAAAAAGAAACTTATCATAAGATATCACTTATGAAGATCCTGTAAACATGGCTACACTTGAACTGAGTTAGGAAAGAGAACAGTGTCTCACATTTAGAAAACACTCGTAAGCCTGCTTAAGGGGGAAGGAGAGGTGGGGTGATGCATAAAACCAGAGTTTGATATAAGCACAGGTACCGTTCCAAAAACCAACTATGGAATAGACAAGACCTACACCTTCCTCAGTGAAAGGGACTCAAAACCCCATATTTCCCGCAGAGGAATATATCTGACTAGTAAGAATCTTAAAACCTATGGATTGATATGTCTCCGTAAGGGAATCAAGTGTGTCTAGACTGGCATAAACATGGCAGCGAGAATCAGCTCAAACCCACTATAAAAAGGAATTTCAAAAACAAAACAAAAAAACTGGGAAATTCTTTACAATTCCTTCAGGGTCTCTGATGAAACCTGGAATGACCCTATCTACAACGACAGCTGGATGTGGCATAAGCCTGGACACTTGGGACTGAGAGGATGGGTGAGATTGGGTGAGAAAATGCAGACCCTTTAAAGCAATAATGCATGGCACCCATTCCATGGGTGCCAACTCTCCAGGTTGAAGGGAATATTACTACAGCTATAACATGTACGGGAAACCTAGAGACCGGACACAGTGTGAATACGAAAGCTTTCTAAAACTCAATGAATAGTCCCTCTCCTGGTGCTCCGGTTTGAATTTCCACCTGCTTTACTATCAACCTCCCAACTTGGAGAGACATCCCCTTTAACCTCCTGGTTCGCACAGGTTGCCAATTTGGCAGATGATGAAAGGGAAGAGGGAGAACCAATGAGAGAGTAGCTGTTAGGCATTTGGACGGGCACATATCACTGTAATTTCCCGGCAGGAAGAAGAATTAACCAAAGTCTCAGCCACCCACCGGGAACCAGTATAGGTCCTGAACCAAAATTTTGGACTTGCGGTCAGCTCACCAAAAACGAGTTGAAAAATGGAGCTCAGGGGCACAGCAATTCACAAACTGGCCGAGTAATAAAGGACAACTATCGTCCAAAAATCTGTTGAGGGAAGGCAACGAGGCGGACTTGAAAGCGAGGCAGAATAGCAGGAAACAGATTTCAAGAGGTACGTTGGAATCGCCTTTAAAGCACAGGAAGAGGGGCACAACTTCGACAATGATGCACTTGGCCAAAAAGGGCGTATGCGTTTTCTCCTGAATATATTCAGGAGAAAACGCATATGCCCTTTTGCCAAGCAAGCAAGCAGGAAATGCAAATGTGCACTACAAAGAAGTATCACTTCCCACCGGTCAAAAGGGACATCCACAAAATGTGTAAAAACCAGAAAGGCAAGACAGGCCCTGGAGACCAGGGAGCCTTGTTATGCTGATTGGCGGGATGTAAATTGCCAACTGCCTCTCTGGAGGAGTACATTGTGTTCCCTAAAACAAGTAAAGAACAGAGCTACAGAGCCAAGGGCACTTCCAGTCTAGGGAATATACCTTGGAATAACTGAAAATCAATAAGACACAGCCACCCCAAAATTTAGGGCTGCACTGCTTACAAGGACCTCAACTTGGGTACACCTTAAATATCCCAGGAAATATAAAAATGGTTCAAAAAGTTGTGGTACTTACGTACGATGGAATATCCCTCAGCCATGAAATCAATGTCATAAGACCAGTAGCAGCAAATTGGGTGGATTCAGGTACGATGATTCTAAATGAAATAAGTCACAAGAAAAAGAAACTTATCATAAGATATAACTTATGAAGATCCTGTAAACATGGCTACACTTGAACTGAGTTAGGAAATAGAACAGTGTCTCACATTTAGAAAACACTCTTATGCCTGCTTAAGAGAAAGGAGAGGTGGGGTGATGCATAAAACCAGTGTTTGATATAAGCACAGGTACCGTTCCAAAAACCAACTATGGAATAGACAAGACCTACACCTTCCTCAGTGAAAGGGACTCAAAACCCCATATTTCCCGCAGAGGAATATATCTGACTAGTAAGAATCTTGAAACCTATGTATTGATATGTCTCTGTAAGGGAATCAAGTGTGTCTAGACTGGCATAAACATGGCAGCGAGAATCATCTCAAACCCACTATAAAAAGGAATTTCAAAAACAAAACAAAAAAACTGGGAAATTCTTTACAATTCCTTCAGGGTCTCTGATGAAACCTGGAATGACCCTATCTACAACGACAGCTGGATGTGGCATAAGGCTGGACACTTGGGACTGAGAGGATTGGTGAGATTGGGTTAGCAAATGCAGACCCTTTAAAGCAATAATGCATGGCACCCATTCCATGGGTCCCAACACTCCAGGATGAAGGGAATATTACTACAGTTATAACATGTACGGGAAACCTAGAGAACGGAAATACTCTGAATACGAAAAGTTTCTAAAACTCAACGAATAGTCCCTCTCCTGGTGCTCCGGTTTGACTTTCCATTTGATTTACTATCAACCTCCCAACTTGGAGAGACAGCCCCTTTAACCTCCTGGTTCGCACAGGTTGCCAATTTGGCAGAGGATGAAAGGGAAGAGGGAGAACCAATGAGAGAGTAGATGTTAGGCATTTGGACGGGCACATATCACTCTAACTTCCCGGCAGGAAGAAGAATTAACCAAAGTCTCAGCCCCCCACCGGGAACCAGCATAGGTCCTGAACCAAAATTTTGGACTTGCAGTAAGCTCACAAAAAAACGAGTTGAAAAATGGAGCTCAGGGGCACAGCAATTCACAAACTGGCCAAGTAATAAAGGACAAGTATCGTCCAAAAATCTGTTGAGGGAATGCAACGAGGCGGACTTGAAAGCGAGGCAGAATAGCAGGAAACACATTTCAAGAGGTACATTGGAATCACCTTTAAAGCACAGGAAGAGGGGCACAACTTCTACAATGATGCACTTGGCCAAAAAGGGCGTATGCGTTTTCTCCTTAATATATTCAGGAGAAAACGCATACGCCCTTTTTGGCCAAGCAAGCAAGCGGGCAATGCAAATCTGCACTACAAAGAAGTATCACTTCCCACCGGTCAGAAGGGACATCCACAAAATGTGCAAAAACGAGAAAGGCAAGACAGGCCCTGGAGAACAGGGAGCCTTGTTATGCTGATGGGCGGGATGTAAATTGCCAACTGCCTCTCTGGAGGAGTGCATTGTGTTCCCTAAAACAAGTAAACAACAGAGCTACAGAGCCAAGGGCACTTCCAGTCTTGGTAATATACCTTGGGAATACTGAAAATCAATAAGACAGAGTCACCCCAAAATTTAGGGCTGCACTGCTTACAAGGGCCTCAACTTGGGTACACCTTAAATATCCCAGGAAATATAAAAATGGTTCAAAAAATTGTGGTACTTACGTACGATGGAATATCCCTCAGCCATGAAATCAATGTCATAAGACCAGTAGCAGCAAAATGGGTGGATTCAGGTACGATGATTCTAAGTGAAATAAGTCACACAGAAAAAGAATCTTATCATAAGATATCACTTATGAAAATCCTCTAAACATGGCTACACTTGAACTGAGTTAGGAAAGAGAACAGTGTCTCACATTTAGAAAACACTCTTATGCCTGCTTAAGGGGGAAGGAGAGGTGGGGTGATGCATAAAACCAGAGTTTGATATAAGCACAGGTACCGTTCCAAAAACCAACTATGGAATAGACAAGACCTACACCTTCCTCAGTGAAAGGGACTCAAAACCCCATATTTCCCGCAGAGGAATATATCTGACTAGTAAGAATCTTAAAACCTATGTATTGATATGTCTCCGTAAGGGAATCAAGTGTGTCTAGACTGGCATAAACATGGCAGCGAGAATCAGCTCAAACCCACTATAAAAAGGAATTTCAAAAACAAAACAAAAAAACTGGGAAATTCTTTACAATTCTTTCAGGGTCTCTGATGAAACCTGGAATGACCCTATCTATAACGACAGCTGGATGTGGCATAAGTAGGGACACTTGGGACTGAGACGATTGGTGAGATTGGGTGAGCAAATGCAGACCCTTTAAAGCACAAATGCCTGGCACCCATTCCATGGGTCCCAACTCTCCAGGTTGAAGGGAATATTACTACAGCTATAACATGTACGGGAAACCTAGAGAACAGACACACTGTTAATACAAAAGCTTTCTAAAACTCAACGAATAGTCCCTCTCTTGGTGCTTCTGTTTGACTTTCCATCTACTTTACTATCAACCTCCCAACTTGGAGAGACAGACCCTTTAACCTCCTGGTTCGCACAGGTTGCCAAATTGGCAGAGGATGAAAGGGAAGAGGGAGAACCAATGAGAGAGTAGCTGTTAGGCATTTGGACGGGCACATATCACTGTAATTTCCCGGCAGGAAGAAGAATTAACCAAAGTCTCAGCCTCCCACCGGGAACCAGTATAGGTCCTGAACCAAAATTTTGGACTTGCGGTCAGCTCACCAAAAACGAGTTGAAAAATGGAGCTCAGGGGCACAGCAATTCACAAAATGGCCGAGTAATAAAGGACAACTATTGTCCAAAATCCTGTTGAGGGAAGGCAACGAGGCGGACATGAAAGCGAGGCAGAATAGCAGGAAACAGATTTCAAGAGGTAAGTTGGAATCACCTTTAAAGCACAGGAAGAGGGGCACAACTTCGACAATGATGCACTTGGCCAAAAAGGGCGTATGCGTTTTCTCCTGAATATATTCAGGAGAAAACGCATACGCCCTTTTTGGCCAAGCAAGCAAGCGGGCAATGCAAATGTGCACTACAAAGAAGTATCACTTCCCACCTGTCAAAAGGGACATCCACAAAATGTGTAAAAACCAGAAAGGCAAGACAGGCCCTGGAGAACAGGGAGCCTTGTTATGCTGATGGGCGGGATGTAAATTGCCAACTGCCTCTCTGGAGGAGTACATTGTGTTCCCTAAAACAAGTAAAGAACAGAGCTACAGAGCCAAGGGCACTTCCAGTCTAGGGAATATACCTTGAAAAAACTGAAAATCAATAAGCACAGCCACCCCAAAATTTAGGGCTGCACTGCTTACAAGGACCTCAACTTGGGTACACCTTAAATATCCCAGGAAATATAAAACTGGTTCAAAAAATTGTGGTACTTACGTACGATGGAATATCCCTCAGCCATGAAATCAATGTCATAAGACCAGTAGCAGCAAATTGGGTGGATTCAGGTACGATGATTCTAAATGAAATAAGTCAAACAGAAAAAGAAACTTATCATAAACAGAAACTTATCATAAGATATCACTTATGAAGATCCTGTAAACATGGCTACACTTGAACTGAGTTAGGAAATAGAACAGTGTCTCTCATTTAGCAAACATTCTTATGCCTGCTTAAGGGAAAGGAGAGGTGGGGTGATGCATAAAACCAGTGTTTGATATAAGCACAGGTACCGTTCCAAAAACCAACTATGGAATAGACAAGACCTACACCTTCCTCAGTGAAAGGGACTCAAAACCCCATATTTCCCACAGAGGAATATATCTGACTAGTAAGAATCTTAAAACCTATGTATTGATATGTCTCCGTAAGGGAATCAAGTGTGTCTAGACTGGCATAAACATGGCAGCGAGAATCAGCTCAAACCCACTACAAAAAGGAATTTCAAAAACAAAACAAAACAACTGGGAAATTCTTTACAATTACTTCAGGGTCTCTGATGAAACCTGGAATGACCCTATCTACAACGACAGCTGGATGTGGCATAAGGTGGGACACTTGGGACTGAGAAGATTGGTGAGATTGGGTGAGCAAATGCAGACCCTTTAAAGCACAAATGCCTTGCACCCATTCCATGGGTCCCAACTCTCCAGGTTGATGGGAATATTACTACAGTTATAACATGTACGGGAAACCTAGAGAACGGACACACTGTGAATACGAAAGGTTTCTAAAATTCAATGAATAGTCCCTCTCCTGGTGCTCCGGTTTGACTTTCCATCTGCTTTACTATCAACCTCCCAACTTGGAGAGACAGCCCGTTTAAACTCCTGGGTCGCACAGGTTGCCAATTTGGCAGAGGATGAAAGGGAAGAGGGAGAACCAATGAGAGAGTAGCTGTTAGGCATTTGGACGGGCACATATCACTGTAATTTCCCGGCAGGAAGAAGATTTAACCAAAGTCTCAGCCACCCACCGGGAACCAGTATAGGAACTGAACCAAAATTTTGGACTTGCGGTCAGTTCACCAAAAACGAGTTGAAAAATGGAGCTCAGGGGCACAGCAAACCACAAAGTGGCCGAGTAGTAAAGGAAAACTATCGTCCAAAAATCTGTTGAGGGAAGACAACGAGGCGGACTTGAAAGCAAGGCAGAATAGCAGGAAACAGATTTCAAGAGGTACGTTGGAATAGCCTTTAAAGCACAGGAAGAGGGGCACAACTTCGACAATGATGCACTTGGCCAAAAAGGGCGTATGCGTTTTCTGCTGAATATATTCAGGAGAAAACGCATATGCCCTTTTTGGCCAAGCAAGCAAGCGGGCAATGCAAATCTGCACTACAAAGAAGTATCACTTCCCACCAGTCAAAAGGGACATCCTCAAAATGTGTAAAAACCAGAAAGGCAGGGCAGGCCCTGGAGAACAGGGAGCCTTGTTATGCTGACGGGCGGGATGTAAATTGCCAACTGCCTCTCTGGAGGAGTGCACTGTGTTCCCTAAAACAAGTAAACAACAGAGCTACAGAGCCAAGGGCACTTCCAGTCTAGGGAATATACCTTGAATAACTGAAAATCAATAAGACACAGCCACCCCAAAATTTAGGGCTGCACTGCTTACAAGGACCTCAACTTGGGTACACCTTAAATATCCCAGGAAATATAAAAATGGTTCAAAAAGTTGTGGTACTTACGTACGATGGAATATCCCTCAGCCATGAAATCAATGTCATAAGACCAGTAGCAGCAAATTGGGTGGATTCAGGTACGATGATTCTAAATGAAATAAGTCACAAGAAAAAGAAACTTATCATAAGATATAACTTATGAAGATCCTGTAAACATGGCTACACTTGAACTGAGTTAGGAAATAGAACAGTGTCTCACATTTAGAAAACACTCTTATGCCTGCTAAGAGAAAGGAGAGGTGGGGTGATGCATAAAACCAGTGTTTGATATAAGCACAGGTACCGTTCCAAAAACCAACTATGGAATAGACAAGACCTACACCTTCCTCAGTGAAAGGGACTCAAAACCCCATATTTCCCGCAGAGGAATATATCTGACTAGTAAGAATCTTAAAACCTATGTATTGATATGTCTCTGTAAGGGAATCAAGTGTGTCTAGACTGGCATAAACATGGCAGCGAGAATCATCTCAAACCCACTATAAAAAGGAATTTCAAAAACAAAACAAAAAAACTGGGAAATTCTTTACAATTCCTTCAGGGTCTCTGATGAAACCTGGAATGACCCTATCTACAACGACAGCTGGATGTGGCATAAGGCTGGACACTTGGGACTGAGAGGATTGGTGAGATTGGGTTAGCAAATGCAGACCCTTTAAAGCAATAATGCATGGCACCCATTCCATGGGTCCCAACACTCCAGGATGAAGGGAATATTACTACAGTTATAACATGTACGGGAAACCTAGAGAACGGAAATACTCTGAATACGAAAGGTTTCTAAAACTCAACGAATAGTCCCTCTCCTGGTGCTCCGGTTTGACTTTCCATTTGATTTACTATCAACCTCCCAACTTGGAGAGACAGCCCCTTTAACCTCCTGGTTCGCACAGGTTGCCAATTTGGCAGAGGATGAAAGGGAAGAGGGAGAACCAATGAGAGAGTAGATGTTAGGCATTTGGACGGGCACATATCACTCTAACTTCCCGGCAGGAAGAAGAATTAACCAAAGTCTCAGCCTCCCACCGGGAACCAGTATAGGTCCTGAACCAAAATTTTGGACTTGCGGTCAGCTCACCAAAAACGAGTTGAAAAATGGAGCTCAGGGGCACAGCAATTCACAAAATGGCCGAGTAATAAAGGACAACTATTGTCCAAAAATCTGTTGAGGGAAGGCAACGAGGCGGACATGAAAGCGAGGCAGAATAGCAGGAAACAGATTTCAAGAGGTAAGTTGGAATCACCTTTAAAGCACAGGAAGAGGGGCACAACTTCGACAATGATGCACTTGGCCAAAAAGGGCGTATGCGTTTTCTCCTGAATATATTCAGGAGAAAACGCATACGCCCTTTTTGGCCAAGCAAGCAAGCGGGCAATGCAAATGTGCACTACAAAGAAGTATCACTTCCCACCTGTCAAAAGGGACATCCACAAAATGTGTAAAAACCAGAAAGGCAAGACAGGCCCTGGAGAACAGGGAGCCTTGTTATGCTGATGGGCGGGATGTAAATTGCCAACTGCCTCTCTGGAGGAGTACATTGTGTTCCCTAAAACAAGTAAAGAACAGAGCTACAGAGCCAAGGGCACTTCCAGTCTAGGGAATATACCTTGGAAAAACTGAAAATCAATAAGCACAGCCACCCCAAAATTTAGGGCTGCACTGCTTACAAGGACCTCAACTTGGGTACACCTTAAATATCCCAGGAAATATAAAAATGGTTCAAAAAATTGTGGTACTTACGTACGATGGAATAACCCTCAGCCATGAAATCAATGTCATAAGACCAGTAGCAGCAAATTGGGTGGATTCAGGTACGATGATTCTAAATGAAATAAGTCAAACAGAAAAAGAAACTTATCATAAACAGAAACTTATCATAAGATATCACTTATGAAGATCCTGTAAACATGGCTACACTTGAACTGAGTTAGGAAATAGAACAGTGTCTCTCATTTAGCAAACACTCTTATGCTTGCTTAAGGGAAAGGAGAGGTGGGGTGATGCATAAAACCAGAGTTTGATATAAGCACAGGTACCGTTCCAAAAACCAACTATGGAATAGACAAGACCTACACCTTCCTCAGTGAAAGGGACTCAAACCCCCATATTTCCCACAGAGGAATATATCTGACTAGTAAGAATCTTAAAACCTATGTATTGATATGTCTCCGTAAGGGAATCAAGTGTGTCTAGACTGGCATAAACATGGCAGCGAGAATCAGCTCAAACCCACTACAAAAAGGAATTTCAAAAACAAAACAAAACAACTGGGAAATTCTTTACAATTCCTTCAGGGTCTCTGATGAAACCTGGAATGACCCTATCTACAACGACAGCTGGATGTGGCATAAGGTGGGACACTTGGGACTGAGACGATTGGTGAGATTGGGTGAGCAAATGCAGACCCTTTAAAGCACAAATGCCTGGCACCCATTCCATGGGTCCCAACTCTCCAGGTTGAAGGGAATATTACTACAGCTATAACATGTACGGGAAACCTAGAGAACGGACACACTGTGAATACGAAAGGTTTCTAAAACTAAACGAATAGTCCCTCACCTGGTGCTCCGGTTTGACTTTCCATCTGCTTTACTATCAACCTCGCAACTTGGAGAGACAGCCCCTTTAACCTCCGGGTTCGCACAGGTTGCCAATTTGGCAGAGGATGAAAGGGAAGAGGGAGAACCAATGAGAGAGTAGCTGTTAGGCATTTGGACGGGCACATATCACTGTAATTTCCCGGCAGGAAGAAGAATTAACCAAAGTCTCAGCCACCCACCGGGAACCAGTATAGGTCCTGCACCACAATTTTGGAATTGCGGTCAGCTCACCAAAAACGAGTTGAAAAATGGAGCTCAGGGGCACAGCAATTCACAAACTGGCCAAGTAATAAAGGACAAGTATCGTCCAAAAATCTTTTGAGGGAAGGCAACGAGGCGGACTTGAAAGCGAGGCAGAATAGCAGGAAACACATTTCAAGAGGTACGTTGGAATCGCATTTAAAGCACAGGAAGAGTGGCACAACTTCGACAATGATGCACTTGGCTAAAAAGGGGGTATGCGTTTTCTCCTTAATATATTCAGGAGAAAACGCATACGTCCTTTTTGGCCAAGCAAGCAAGCGGGCAATGCAAATCTGCACTACAAAGAATTATCACTTCCCACCGGTCAAAAGGGACATCCACAAAATGTGTAAAAACCAGAAAGGCAAGACAGGCCCTGGAGAACAGGGAGCCTTGTTATGCTGATGGGCGGCATGTAAATTGCAAACTGCCTCTCTGGAGGAGTACATTGTGTTCCCTAAAACAAGTAAACAACAGAGCTACAGAGCCAAGGGCACTTCCAGTCTAGGGAATATACCTTGGGAAAACTGAAAATCAATAAGACAGAGCCACCCCAAAATTTAGGGCTGCACTGCTTACAAGGACCTCAACTTGGATACACCTTAAATATCCCAGGAAATATAAAAATGGTTCAAAAAATTGTGGTACTTACGTACGATGGAATATCCCTCAGCCATGAAATCAATGTCATAAGACCAGTAGCAGCAAAATGGGTGGATTCAGGTACGATGATTCTAAGTGAAATAAGTCACACAGAAAAAGAAACTTATCACAAGATATCACTGATGAAGATCCTGTAAACATGGCTACACTTGAACTGAGTTAAGAAAGAGAACAATGTCTCACATTTAGAAAACACTCTTATGCCTGCTTAAGGGGGAAGGAGAGGTGGGGTGATGCATAAAACCAGAGTTTGATATAAGCACAGGTACCGTTCCAAAAACCAACTATGGAATAGACAAGACCTACACCTTCCTCAGTGAAAGGGACTCAAAATCCCATATTTCCCGCAGAGGAATATATCTGACTAGTAACAATCTTAAAACCTATGTATTGATATGTCTCCGTAAGGGAATCAAGTGTGTCTAGACTGGCATAAACATGGCAGCGAGAATCAGCTCAAATCCACTATAAAAAGGAATTTCAAAAACAAAACAAAAAAACTGGGAAATTCTTTACAATTCCTTCAGGGTCTCTGATGAAACCTGGAATGACCCTATCTACAACGAGAGCAGAATGTGGCATAAGGAGGGACACTTGGGACTGAGAGGATTGGTGAGATTGGGTGAGCAAATGCAGACCCTTTAAAGCACAAATGCCAGGCACCCATTCCATGGGTCCCAACTCTCCAGTTTGAAGGGAATATTACTACAGCTATAACATGTACGGGAAACCTAGAGAACGGACACACTGTGAATACGAAAGGTTTCTAAAACTCAACGAATAGTCCCTCTCCTGGTGCTCCAGTTTGACTTTCCATCTGCTTTACTATCAACCTCCCAACTTGGAGAGACAGCCCCTTTAACTTCCTGGTTCACACAGGTTGCCAATTTTGCCGAGGATGAAAGGGAAGAGGGAGAACCAATGAGAGAGTAGCTGTTAGGCATTTGGACGGGCACATATCACTCTAACTTCCCGGCAGGAAGAAGAATTAACCAAAGTCTCAGCCACCCACCGGGAACCAGTATAGGTCCTGAATCAAAATTTTGGACTTGCCGTCAGCTCACCAAAAACGAGTTGAAAAATGGAGCTCAGGGGCACAGCAATTCACAAACTGGCCGAGTAATAAAGGACAACTATCGTCCAAAAATCTGTTGAGAGAAGGCAACGAGGCGGACTTGAAAGCGAGGCAGAGTAGCAGGAAACACATTTCAAGAGGTACGTTGGAATCGCCTTTAAAACACAGGAAGAGGGGCACAACTTCGACAATGATGCACTTGGCCAAAAAGGGTGTATGCGTTTTCTCCTGAATATATTCAGGAGAAAACGCATACGCCCTTTTTGGCCAAGCAAGCAAGCGGGCAATGCAAATGTGCAGTACAAAGAAGTATCACTTCCCACCAGTCAAAAGGGACATCCACAAAATGTGTAAAAACCAGAAAGGCAAGACAGGCCCTGGAGAACAGGGAGCCTTGTTATGATGATGGGCGGGATGTAAATTGCCAACTGCCTCTCTGGAGGAGTGCATTGTGTTCCCTAAAACAAGTAAACAACAGAGCTACCTAGCCAAGGGCACTTCCAGTCTAGGGAATATACCTTGGGAAAACTGAAAATCAATAAGACAGAGCCACCCCAAAATTTAAGGCTGCACTGCTTACAAGGACCTCAACTTGGGTACACCTTAAATATCCCAGGAAATATAAAAATGGTTCAAAATATTGTGGTACTTACGTACGATGGAATATCCCTCAGCCATGATATCAATGTCATAAGACCAGTAGCAGCAAAATGGGTGGATTCAGGTACGATGATTCTAAGTAAAATAAGTCACAAAGAAAAAGAAACTTATCATAAGATATCCCTTATGAAGATTCTGTAAACATGGCTACACTTGAACTGAGTTAGGAAAGAGAACAGTGTCTCACAGTTAGAAAACAATCTTATGCCTGCTTAAGGGAAAGGAGAGGTGGGGTGATGCATAAAACCAGAGTTTGATATAAGCACAGGTACCGTTCCAAAAACCAACTATGGATTAGACAAGACCTACACCTTCCGCAGTGAAAGGGACTCAAAACCCCATATTTCCCGCAGAGGAATATATCTGACTAGTAAGAATCTTAAAACCTATGTATTAATATGTCTCCGTAAGGGAATCAAGTGTGTCTAGACTGGCATAAACATGGCAGCGTGAATCACCTCACACCCACTATAAAAAGGAATTTCAAAAACAAAACAAAAAAAACTGGGAAATTATTTACAATTCCTTCAGGGTCTCTGATGAAACCTGGAATGACCCTATCTACAACGACAGCTGGATGTGGCATAAGGCTGGACACTTGGGACTGAGACGATTGGTGAGATTGGGTGAGCAAATGCAGACCCTTTAAAGCACAAATGCCTTGCACCCATTCCATGGGTCCCAACTCTCCAGGTTGATGGGAATATTACTACAGTTATAACATGTACAGTAAACCTAGAGAACAGACACACTGTGAATACGAAAGGTTTCTAAAATTCAATGAATAGTCCCTCTCCTGGTGCTCCGGTTTGACTTTCCATCTGCTTTACTATCAACCTCCCAACTTGGAGAGACAGCCCGTTTAAACTCCTGGGTCGCACAGGTTGCCAATTTGGCAGAGGATGAAAGGGAAGAGGGAGAACCAATGAGAGAGTAGCTGTTAGGCATTTGGACGGGCACATATCACTGTAATTTCCCGGCAGGAAGAAGATTTAACCAAAGTCTCAGCCACCCACCGGGAACCAGTATAGGAACTGAACCAAAATTTTGGACTTGCGGTCAGTTCACCAAAAACGAGTTGAAAAATGGAGCTCAGGGGCACAGCAAACCACAAAGTGGCCGAGTAGTAAAGGAAAACTATCGTCCAAAAATCTGTTGAGGGAAGACAACGAGGCGGACTTGAAAGCAAGGCAGAATAGCAGGAAACAGATTTCAAGAGGTACGTTGGAATAGCCTTTAAAGCACAGGAAGAGGGGCACAACTTCGACAATGATGCACTTGGCCAAAAAGGGCGTATGCGTTTTCTGCTGAATATATTCAGGAGAAAACGCATATGCCCTTTTTGGCCAAGCAAGCAAGCGGGCAATGCAAATCTGCACTACAAAGAAGTATCACTTCCCACCAGTCAAAAGGGACATCCTCAAAATGTGTAAAAACCAGAAAGGCAGGGCAGGCCCTGGAGAACAGGGAGCCTTGTTATGCTGACGGGCGGGATGTAAATTGCCAACTGCCTCTCTGGAGGAGTGCATTGTGTTCCCTAAAACAAGTAAACAACAGAGCTACAGAGCCAAGGGCACTTCCTGTCTAGGGAATATACCTTGGGAAAACTGAAAATCAATAAGACAGAGCCACACCAAAATTTAGGGCTGCACTGCTTACAAGGACCTCAACTTGGGTACACCTTAAATATCCCAGGAAATATAAAAATGGTTCAAAAAATTGTGGTACTTACGTACGATGGAATATCCCTCAGCCATGAAATCAATGTCATAAGACCAGTAGCAGCAAAATGGGTGGATTCAGGTACGATGATTCTAAGTGAAATAAGTCACACAGAAAAAGAAACTTATCATAAGATATCACTTATGAAGATCCTGTAAACATGGCTACACTTGAACTGAGTTAGGAAAGAGAACAGTGTCTCACATTTAGAAAACACTCTTATGCCTGCTTAAGGGGGAAGGAGAGGTGGGGTGATGCATAAAACCAGAGTTTGATATAAGCACAGGTACCATTCCAAAAACCAACTATGGAATAGACAAGACCTACACCTTCTTCAGTGAAAGGGACTCAAAACCCCATATTTCCCGCAGAGGAATATATCTGACTAGTAAGAATCTTAAAACCTATGTATTGATATGTCTCCGTAAGGGAATCAAGTGTGTCTAGACTTGCATAAACATGGCAGCGAGAATCAGCTCAAACCCACTATAAAAAAGAATTTCAAAAACAAAACAAAAAAACTGGGAAATTCTTTACAATTCCTTCAGGGTCTCTGATGAAACCTGGAATGACCTTATGTACAACGGCAGCTGGATGACGCAAAAGGCTGGACACTTGTGACTGAGAGGATTGTTGAGATTGGGTGAGCAAATGCAGACCATTTAAATCACAAATGCCTGGCACCCATTCCATCGGTCCCAACTCTCCAGGTTAAAGGGAATATTACTACAGCTATAACATGTACGGGAAACCTAGAGAACGGACACACAGTGAATACGAAAGGTTTATAAAACTCAACGAATAGTCCCTATCCTGTTGCTCCAGTTTGACTTTCCATCTCCTTTACTATCAACCTCCCAACTTGGAGAGACAGCCCCTTTAACCTCCTGGTTCGCACAGGTTGCCAATTTGCAGAGGATGAAAGGGAAGAGGGAGAACCAAAGAGAGAGTAGCTGTTAGGCATTTGGACGGGCACATATCACTCTAATTTCCCGGCAGGAAGAAGAATTAACCAACGTCTCAGCCACCCACCGGGAACCAGTATAGGTCCTGAACCAAAATTTTGGACTTGCGGTCAGCTCACAAAAAACAAGTTCAAAAATGGAGCTCAGGGGCACAGCAAACCACAAACTGGCCGAGTAATAAAGGACAACTTTCGTCCAAAAATCTGTTCAGGGAAGGCAACGAGGCGGACTTGAAAGCGAGGCAGAATAGCAGGAAACAGATTTCAAGAGGTACGTTGGAATCGCCTTTAAAGCACAGGAAGAGGGGCACAACTTCGACAATGATGCACTTGGCCAAAAAGGGCATATGCGTTTTCTCCTGAATATATTCAGGAGAAAACGCATATGCCCTTTTTGGCCAAGCAAGCAAGCGGGCAATGCAAATCTGCATTACAAAGAAGTATCACTTCCCACCGGTCAAAAGGGACATCCACGAAATATGTAAAAACCAGAAAGGCAAGACAGGCCCTGGAGAAGAGGGAGCCTTGTTATGCGGATGGGGGGGATGTAAATTGCCAACTGCCTCTCTGGAGGAGTGCATTGTGTTCCCTAAAACAATTAAACAACAGAGCTACAGAGCCAAGGGCACTTCCAGTCTAGGGAATATACCTTGGGAAAACTGAAAATCAATAAGACAGAGCCACCCCAAAATTTAGGGCTGCACTGCTTACAAGGACCTCAACTTGGGTACACCGTAAATATCCCAGGAAATATAAAAATGGTTCAAAAAATTGTGGTACTTACGTACGATGGAATATCCCTCAGCCATGAAATCAATGTCATAAGACCAGTAGCAGCAAAATGGGTGGATTCAGGTACGATGATTCTAAGTGAAATAAGTCACAGTGAAAAAGAAACTTATCATAAGATATCACTTATGAAGATCCTGTAAACATGGCTACACTTGAACTGAGTTAGGAAAGAGAACAGTGTCTCACATTTAGAAAACACTCTTATGCCTGCTTAAGGGGGAAGGAGAGGTGGGGTGATGCATAAAACCAGAGTTTGATATAAGCACAGGTACCGTTCCAAAAACCAACTATGGAATAGACAAGACCTAACCCTTCCTCAGTGAAAGGGACTCAAAACCCCATATTTGCCGCAGAGGAATATATCTGACTAGTAAGAATCTTAAAACCTATGTATTGATATATCTCTGTAAGGGAATCAAGTGTGTCTAGACTGGCATAAACATGGCAGCGAGAATCAGCTCAAACCCACTATAAAAAGGAATTTCAAAAATAAAACAAAACAACTGGGAAATTCTTTACAATTCCTTCAGGGTCTCTGATGAAACCTGGAATGACCCTATCTACAACGACAGCTGGATGTGGCATAAGGCTGGACACTTGGGACTGAGAGGACTGGTGAGATTGGGGGAGAAAATGCAGACCCTTTAAAGCAATACTGCATGGCACACATTCCATGGGTCCCAACTCTCCAGGTTGAAGGGAATATTACTACAGCTATAACATGTACAGGAAACCTAGAGAACGGACACACTGTGAATACGAAAGGTTTCTAAAACTCAACGAATAGTCCCTCTCCTGGTGCTCCGGTTTGATTTTCCATCTGCTTTACTATCAACCTCCCAACTTGGAGAGACAGCCCCTTTAACCTCCTGGTTCACACAGGTTGCCAATATGGCAGAGGATAAAAGGGAAGAGGGAGAACCAATGATAGAGTAGCTGTTAGGCATTTGGATGGGCACATATCACTGTAATTTCCCGGCAGGAAGTAGAATTAACCAAAGTCTCAGCCACCCACTGGGAACCAGTATAGGTCCTGAACCAAAATTTTGGACCTGCGGTCAGCTCACCAAAAACGAGTTGAAAAATGGAGCTCAGGGGCACAGCAATTCACAAACTGGCCGAGTAATAAAGGACAACTATCGTCCAAAAATCTGTTGAGGGAAGGCAACGAGGCGGACTTGAAAGCGAGGCAGAATAGCAGGAAACAGATTTCAAGAGGTACGTTGGAATAGCCTTTAAAGCACAGGAAGAGGGGCACAACTTCGACAATGATGCACTTGGCCAAAAAGGGCGTATGCGTTTTCTCCTGAATATATTCAGGAGAAAACGCATATGCCCTTTATGGCCAATCAAGCAAGCGGGCAATGCAAATCTGCACTACAAAGAAGTATCACTTCCCACCGGTCAAAAGGGACATCCACAAAATGTGTAAAAACCAGAAAGGCAAGACAGGCCCTGGAGAACAGGGAGCCTTGTTATGCTGATGGGCGGGATGTAAATTGCCAACTGCCTCTCTGGAGGAGTTCATTGTGTTCCCTAAAACAAGTAAAGAACAGAACTACAGAGCCAAGGGCACTTCCAGTCTAGGGAATATACCTTGGGAAAACTGAAAATCAATAAGACAGAGCCACCCCAAAATTTAGGGCTGCACTGCTTACAAGGACCTCAACTTGGGTACACCTTAAATATCCCAGGAAATATAAAAATGGTTCAAAAAATTGTGGTACTTACGTACGATGGAATATCCCTCAGCCATGAAATCAATGACATAAGACCAGTAGCAGCAAAATGGGTGGATTCAGGTACGATGATTCTAAGTGAAATAAGTCACAGAGAAAAAGAAACTTATCATAAGATATAACTGATGAAGATCCTGTAAACATGGCTACACTTGAACTGAGTTAGGAAAGAGAACAGTGTCTCACATTTAGAAAACACTCTTATGCCTGCTTAAGGGGGAAGGAGAGGTGGGGTGATGCATAAAACCAGAGTTTGATATAAGCACAGGTACCGTTCCAAAAACCAACTATGGAATAGACAAGAGCTACACCTTCCTCAGTGAAAGGGACTCAAAACACCATATTTCCCGCAGAGGAATATATCTGACTAGTAAGAATCTTAAAACCTATGTATTGATATGTCTCTGTAAGGGAATCAAGTGTGTCTAGACTGGCATAAACATGGCAGCGAGAATCAGCTCAAACCCACTATAAAAAGGAATTTCAAAAACAAAACAAAAAAACTGGGAAATTCTTTACAATTCCTTCAGAGTCTCTGATGAAACCTTGAATGACCCTATCTACAACGACAGCTGGATGTGGCATAAGGCTGGACACTTGGGACTGAGAGGATTGGTGAGATTGGGTGAGCAAATGCAGACCCTTTAAAGCAATAATGCATGGCACACATTCCATGGGTCCCAACTCTCCAGGTTGAAGGGAATATTACTACAGTTATAACATGTACGGGAAACCTAGAGAACGGACACACTGTGAATACGAAAGGTTTCTAAAACTCAACGAATAGCCCCTCTCCTGGTGCTCCGGTTTGACTTTCCATCTGCTTTACTATCAACCTCCCAACTTGGAGAGACAGCCCCTTTAACCTCCTGGTTCGCACAGGTTGCCAATTTGGCAGAGGATGAAAGGGAAGAGGGAGAACCAATGAGAGAGTAGCTGTTAGGCATTTGGACGGGCACATATCACTGTAATTTCCCGGCAGGAAGAAGAATTAACCAAAGTCTCAGCCACCCACCGGGAACCAGTATAGGTCCTGAACCAAAATTTTGGACTTGCGGTCAGCTCACCAAAAACGAGTTGAAAAATGGAGCTCAGGGGCACAGCAATTCACAAACTGGCCGAGTAATAAAGGACAACTATCGTCCAAAAATCTGTTGAGGGAAGGCAACGAGGCGGACTTGAAAGCGAGGCAGAATAGCAGGAAACAGATTTCAAGAGGTACGTTGGAATCGCCTTTAAAGCACAGGAAGAGGGGCCCAACTTCGACAATGATGCACTTGGCCAAAAAGGGCGTATGCGTTTTCTCCTGAATATATTCAGGTGAAAACTTATATGCCCTTTTTGGCCAAGAAAGCAAGCGGGCAATGCAAATCTGCACTACAAAGAAGTATCACTTCCCACCGGTCAAAAGGGACATCCACAAAATGTGTAAAAACCAGAAAGGCAAGACAGGCCCTGGAGAACAGGGAGCCTTGTTATGCTGATGGGCGGGATGTAAATTGCCAACTGCCTCTCTGGAGGAGTGCATTGTGTTCCCTAAAACAAGTAAACAACAGAGCTACAGAGCCAAGGGCACTTCCAGTCTAGGGAATATACCTTGGGAAAACTGAAGATCAATAAGACAGAGCCACCCCAAAATTTAGGGCTGCACTGCTTACAAGGACCTCAACTTGGGTACACCTTAAATATCCCAGGAAATATAAAAATGGTTCAAAAAATTGTGGTACTTACGTACGATGGAATATCCCTCAGCCATGAAATCAATGTCATAAGACCTGTAGCAGCAAAATGGGTGGATTCAGGTACGATGATTCTAAGTGAAATAAGTCACAGAGAAATAGAAACTTATCATAAGATATCACTTATGAAGATCCTGTAAACATGGCTACACTTGAACTGAGTTAGGAAAGAGAACAGTGTCTCACATTTAGAAAACACTCTTATGCCTGCTTAAGGGGGAAGGAGAGGTGGGGTGATGCATAAAACCAGAGTTTGATATAAGCACAGGTACCGTTCCAAAAACCAACTATGGAATAGACAAGACCTACACCTTCCTCAGTGAAAGGGACTCAAAACCCCATATTTCCCGCAGAGGAATATATCTGACTAGTAAGAATCTTAAAACCTATGTATTGATATGTCTCCGTAAGGGAATCAAGTGTGTCTAGACTGGCATAAACATGGCAGCGAGAATCAGCTCAAACCCACTATAAAAAGGAATTTCAAAAACAAAACAAAAAAACTGGGAAATTCTTTACAATTCCTTCAGGGTCTCTGATGAAACCTGGAATGACCCTATCTACAACGACAGCTGGATGTGGCATAAGGCTGGACACTTGGGACTGAGAGGATTGGTGAGATTGGGTGAACAAATGCAGACCCTTTAAAGCAATAATGCATGGCACCCATTCCATGGATCCCAACTCTCCAGGTTGAAGGGAATATTACTACAGTTATAACATGTACGGGAAACCTAGAGAACGGACACACTGTGAATACGAAAGGTTTCTAAAACTCAACGAATAGTCCCTCTCCTGGTGCTCCGGTTTGATTTTCCACCTGCTTTACTATCAACCACCCAACTTGGAGAGACAGCCCCTTTAACCTCCTGGTTCGCACAGGTTGCCAATTTGGCAGAGGATTAAAGGGAAGAGGGAGAACCAATGAGAGAGTAGCTGTTAGGCATTTGGACGGGCACATATCACTGTAATTTCCCGGCAGGAAGAAGAATTAACCAAAGTCTCAGCCCCCCATCGGGAACCAGTATAGGTCCTGAACCAAAATTTTGGACTTGCGGTCAGCTCACCTAAAACGAGTTGAAAAATGGAGCTCAGGGGCACAGCAATTCACAAACTGGCCGAGTAATAAAGGACAACTATCGTCCAAAAATCTGTTGAGGGAAGGCAATGAGGCGGACTTGAAAGCGAGGCACAATAGCAGGAAACAGATTTCAAGAGGTACGTTGGAATTGCCTTTAAAGCACAGGAAGAGGGGCACAACTTCGACAATGATGCACTTGGCCAAAAAGGGCGTATGCGTTTTCTCCTGAATATATTCAGGAGAAAACGCATACGCCCTTTTTGGCCAAGCAAGCAAGCGGGCAATGCAAATCTGCACTACAAAGAAGTATCACTTCCCACCGGTCAAAAGGGACATCCACAAAATGTGTAAAAACCAGAAAGGCAAGACAGGCCCTGGAGAACAGGGAGCCTTGTTATGCTGATGGGCGGGATGTAAATTGCCAACTGCCTCTCTGGAGGAGTTCATTGTGTTCCCTAAAACAAGTAAAGAACAGAACTACAGAGCCAAGGGCACTTCCAGTCTAGGGAATATACCTTGGGAAAACTGAAAATCAATAAGACAGAGCCACCCCAAAATTTAGGGCTGCACTGCTTACAAGGACCTCAACTTGGGTACACCTTAAATATCCCAGGAAATATAAAAATGGTTCAAAAAATTGTGGTAATTACGTACGATGGAATATCCCTCAGCCATGAAATCAATGACATAAGACCAGTAGCAGCAAAATGGGTGGATTCAGGTACGATGATTCTAAGTGAAATAAGTCACAGAGAAAAAGAAACTTATCATAAGATATCACTGATGAAGATCCTGTAAACATGGCTACACTTGAACTGAGTTAGGAAATAGAACAGTGTCTCACATTTAGAAAACACTCTTATGCCTGCTTAAGGGGGAAGGAGAGGTGGGGTGAGGCATAAAACCAGAGTTTGATATAAGCACAGGTACCATTCAAAAAACCAACTATGGAATAGACAAGACCTACAACTTCCTCAGTGAAAGGGACTCAAAACCCCATATTTGCCGCAGAGGAAAATATCTGACTAGTAAGAATCTTAAAACCTATGTATTGATATGTCTCCATAAGGGAATCAAGTGTGTCTAGACTGGCATAAACATGGCAGCGAGAATCAGCTCAAACCCACTATAAAAAGCAATTTCAAAAATAAAACAAAACAACTGGGAAATTCTTTACAATTCCTTCAGGGTCTCTGATGAAACCTGGAATGACCTATCTACAATGACAGCTGGATGTGGCATAAGGCTGGACACTTGGGACTGAGAGGACTGGTGAGATTGGGTGAGCAAATGCAGACCCTTTAAAGCAATAATGCATGGCACACATTCCATGGGTCCCAACTCTCCAGGTTGAAGGGAATATTACTACAGCTATAACATGTACGGGAAACCTAGAGAACGGACACACTGTGAATACCAAAGGTTTATAAAACTCAACGAATAGTCCCTCTCCTGGTGCTCCGGTTTGACTTTCCATCTGCTTTACTATCAACCTCCCAACTTGGAGAGACAGCCCCTTTAACCTCCTGGTTCGCACAGGTTGCCAATTTGGCAGAGGATGAAAGGGAAGAGGGAGAACCAATGAGAGAGTAGCTGTTAGGCATTTGGACGGGCAAATATCACTGTAATTTCCCGGCAGGAAGAAGAATTAACCAAAGTCTCAGCCACCCACCGGGAACCAGCATAGGTCCTGAACCAAAATTTTGGACTTGCGGTCAGCTCACCAAAAACGAGTTGAAAAATGGAGCTCAGGGGCACAGCAATTCACAAACTGGCCGAGTAATAAAGGACAACTATCGTCCAAAAATCTGTTGAGGGAAGGCAACGAGGCGGACTTGGAAGCGAGGCAGAATAGCAGGAAACAGATTTCAAGAGGTACGTTGGAATCGCCTTTAAAGCACAGGAAGAGGGGCACAACTTCGACAATGATGCACGTGGCCGTAAAGGGCGTATGCGTTTTCTCCTGAATATATTCAGGAGAAAACGCATACGCCCTTTTTGGCCAAGCAAGCAATCGGGCAATGCAAATCTGCACTACAAAGAAGTATCACTTCCCACCAGTCAAAAGGGACATCCACAAAATGTGTAAAAACCAGAAAGGCAAGACAGGCCCTGGAGAACAGGGAGCCTTGTTATGCTGATGGGCGGGATGTAAATTACAAACTGCCTCTATGGAGGAGTACATTGTGTTCCCTAAAACAAGTAAACAACAGAGCTACAGAGCCAAGGGCACTTCCAGTCTAGGGAATATACCTTTGGAAAACTGAAAATCAATAAGACAGAGCCAATCCAAAATTTAGGGCTGCACTGCTTATAAGGACCTCAACTTGGGTACACCTTAAATATCCCAGGAAATATAAAAATGGTTCAAAATATTGTGGTACTTACGTACGATGGAATATCCCTCAGCCATGAAATCAATGTCATAAGACCAGTAGCAGTAAAATGGGTGTATTCAGGTACGATGATTCTAAGTGAAATAAGTCACAGAGAAAAAGAAACTTATCATACGATATCACTTATGAAGATCCTGTAAACATGGCTACACTTGAACTGAGTGAGGAAAGAGAACAGTGTCTCACATTTAGAAAACACTCTTATGCCTGCTTAAGGGGGAAGGAGAGGTGGGGTGATGCATAAAACCAGAGTTTGATATAAGCACAGGTACCATTCCAAAAACCAACTATGGAATAGACAAGAGCTACACCTTCCTCAGTGAAAGGGACTCAAAGCCCCATATTTCCCGCAGAGGAATATATCTGACTAGTAAGAATCTTAAAACCTATGTATTGATATGTCTCCGTAAGGGAATCAAGTTTGTCTAGACTGGCATAAACATGGCAGCGAGAATCAGCTCAAACCCACTATAAAAAGGAATTTCAAAAAGAAAACAAAAAAACTGGAAAATTCTTTACAATTCCTTCAGGGTCTCTGATGAAACCTGGAATGACCCTATCTACAACGACAGCTGGATGTGGCATAAGGCTGGACACTTGGGACTGAGAGGATTCGTGAGATTGGGTGAACAAATGCAGACCATTTAAAGCAATAATGCATGGCACACATTCCATGGGTCCCAACTCTCCAGGTTGAATGGAATATTACTAGAGTTATAACATGTACGGGAAACCTAGAGAACGGAAACACTGTGAATACGAAAGGTTTCTAAAACTCAACGAATAGTCCCTCTCCTGGTGCTCTGGTTTGACTTTCCATCTGCTTTACTATCAACCTCCCAACTTGGAGAGACAGCCCCTTTAACCTCCTGGTTCGCACAGGTTGCCAATTTGGCAGAGGATGAAAGGGAAGAGGGAGAACCAATGAGAGAGTAGCTGTTAGGCATTTGGACAGGCACATATCACTGTAATTTCCCGGCAGGAAGAAGAATTAACCAAAGTCTCAGGCCCCCACCGGGAACCAGTATACGTCCTGAACCAAAATTTTGGACTTGCGGTCAGCTCACCTAAAACGAGTTAAAAAATGGAGCTCAGGGGCACAGCAATTAACAAACTGGCCGAGTAATAAAGGACAACTATCGTCCAAAAATCTGTTGAGGGAAGGCAACGAGGCACACTTGAAAGCGAGGCAGAATAGCAGGAAACAGATTTCAAGAGGTACGTTGGAATCGCCTTTAAAGCACAGGAAGAGGGGCACAACTTCGACAATGATGCACTTGGCCAAAAAGGGCGTATGCGTTTTCTCCTGAATATATTCAGGAGAAAACGCATACGCCCTTTTTGGCCAAGCAAGCAAGCGGGCAATGCAAATCTGCACTACAAAGAAGTATCACTTCCCACCGGTCAAAAGGGACATCCACAAAATGTGTAAAAACCAGAAAGGCAAGACAGGCCCTGGAGAACAGGGAGCCTTGTTATGCTGATGGGCGGGATGTAAATTGCCAACTGCCTCTCTGGAGGAGTACATTGTGTTTCGTAAAACAAGTAAAGAACAGAGCTACAGAGCCAAGGGCACTTCCAGTCTAGGGAATATACCTTGGAAAAACTGAAAATCAATAAGACAGAGCCACCCCAAAATTTAGGGCTGCACTGCTTACAAGGACCTCAACTTGGGTACACCTTAAATATCCCAGGAAATATAAAAATGGTTCAAAAAATTGTGGTACTTACGTACGATGGAATATCCCTCAGCCATGAAATCAATGTCATAAGAACAGTAGCAGCAAAATGGGTGGATTCAGGTACGATGATTCTAAGTTAAATAAGTCACAGTGAAAAAGAAACTTATCATAAGATATCACTTATGAAGATCCTGTAAACATGGCTACACTTGAACTGAGTTAGGAAAGGGAACAGTGTCTCACATTTAGAAAACACTCTTATGCCTGCTTAAGGGGGAAGGAGAGGTGGGGTGATGCATAAAACCAGAGTTTGATATAAGCACAGGTACCATTCCAAAAACCAACTATGGAATAGACAAGACCTACACCTTCCTCAGTGAAAGGGACTCAAAACACCATATTTCCCGCAGAGGAATATATCTGACTAGTAAGAATCTTAAAACCTATGTATTGATATGTCTCCGTAAGGGAATCAAGTGTGTCTAGACTGGCATAAACATGGCAGCGAGAATCAGCTCAAACCCACTATAAAAAGGAATTTCAAAAAGAAAACAAAAAAACTGGGAAATTCTTTACAATTCCTTCAGGGTCTCTGATGAAACCTGGAATGACCCTATCTACAACGACAGCTGGATGTGGCATAAGGCTGGACACTTGGGACTGAGAGGATTGGTGAGATTGGGTGAACAAATGCAGACCCTTTAAAGCAATAATGCATGGCACCCATTCCATGGGTCCCAACTCTCCAGGTTGAAGGGAATATTACTACAGTTATAACATGTACGGGAAACCTAGAGAACGGACACACTGTGAATACGAAAGGTTTCTAAAACTCAACGAATAGTCCCTCTCCTGGTGCTCCGGTTTCACTTTCCACCTGCTTTACTATCAACCACCCAACTTGGAGAGACAGTCCCTTTAACCTCCTGGTTCGCACAGGTTGCCAATTTGGCAGAGGATGAAAGGGAAGAGGGAGAACCAATGAGAGAGTAGCTGTTAGGCATTTGGACGGGCACATATCACTGTAATTTCCCAGCAGGAAGAAGAATTAACCAAAGTCTCAGCCCCCCATCGGGAACCAGTATAGGTCCTGAACCAAAATTTTGGACTTGCGGTCAGCTCACCTAAAATGAGTTGAAAAATGGAGCTCAGGGGCACAGCAATTCACAAACTGGCCGAGTAATAAAGGACAACTATCGTCCAAAAATCTGTTGAGGGAAGGCAATGAGGCGGACTAGAAAGCGAAGCACAATAGCAGGAAACAGATTTCAAGAGGTACGTTGGAATTGCCTTTAAAGCACAGGAAGAGGGGCACAACTTCGACAATGATGCACTTGGCCAAATGGGGCGTATGCGTTTTCTCCTGAATATATTCAGGAGAAAACGCATACGCCCTTTTTGGCCAAGCAAGCAAGCGGGCAATGCAAATCTGCACTACAAAGAAGTATCACTTCCCACCGGTCAAAAGGGACATCCACAAAATGTGTAAAAACCAGAAAGGCAAGACAGGCCCTGGAGAACAGGGAGCCTTGTTATGCTAATGGGCGGGATGTAAATTGCCAACTGCCTCTCTGGAGGAGTACATTGTGTTCCCTAAAACAAGTAAAGAACATAGCTACAGAGCCAAGGGCACTTCCAGTCTAGGGAATAAACCTTGGGAAAACTGAAGATCAATAAGACAGAGCCACCCCAAAATTTAGGGCTGCACTGCTTACAGGAACCTCAACTTTGGTACACCTTAAATATCCCAGTAAATATAAAAATGGTTCAAAAAATAGTGGTACTTACGTACGATGGAATATCCCTCAGCCATGAAATCAATGTCATAAGACCAGTAGCAGCAAAATGGGTGGATTCAGGTACGATGATTCTAAGTGAAATAAGTCACAGAGAAAAAGAAACTTATCATAAGATATCACTTATGAAGATCCTGTAAACATGGCTACACTTGAACTGAGTTAGGAAAGAGAACAGTGTCTCACATTTAGAAAACACTCTTATGCCTGCTTAAGGGGGATGGAGAGGTGGGGTGATGCATAAAACCAGAGTTTGATATAAGCACAGGTACCATTCCAAAAACCAACTATGGAATAGACAAGACCTACAACTTCCTCAGTGAAAGGGACTCAAAACCCCATATTTGCCGCAGAGGAAAATATCTGACTAGTAAGAATCTTAAAACCTATGTATTGATATGTCTCCATAAGGGAATCAAGTGTGTCTAGACTGGCATAAACATGGCAGCGAGAATCAGCTCAAACCCACTATAAAAAGGAATTTCAAAAACAAAACAAAAAAACTGGGAAATTCTTTACAATTCCTTCAGGGTCTCTGATGAAACCTGGAATGACCCTATCTACAACGACAGCTGGATGTGGCATAAGGCTGGACACTTGGGACTGAGAGGATTGGTGAGACTGGGTGAGCAAATGCAGACCCTTTAAAGCAATAATGCATGGCACCCATTCCATGGGTCCCAACTCTCCAGGTTGAAGGGAATATTACTACAGATATAACATGTAAGGGAATCCTAGAGAACGGACACACTGTGAATACGAAAGGTTTCTAAAACTCAACGAATAGTCCCTCTCCTGGTGCTCCGGTTTGACTTTCCACCTCCTTTACTATCAACCTCCCAACTTGGAGAGAGAGCCCCTTTAACCTCCTGGTTCGCACAGGTTGCCAATTTGGCAGAGGATGAAAGGGAAGAGGGAGAACCAATGAGAGAGTAGCTGTTAGGCATTTGGACGGGCACATATCACTGTAATTTCCCGGCAGGAAGAAGAATTAACCAAAGTCTCAGCCACCCACTGGGAATCAGTATAGATCCTGAACCAAAATTTTGGACTTGCGTTCAGCTCACCAAAAACGAGTTGAAAAATGGAGCTCAGGGGCACAGCAATTCACAAACTGGCCGAGTAATAAAGGACAACTATCGTCCAAAAATCTGTTGAGGGAAGGCAACGAGGCGGACTTGAAAGCGAGGCAGAATAGCAGGAAACAGATTTCAAGAGGTACGTTGGAATCGCCTTTAAAGCACAGGAAGAGGGGCACAACTTCGACAATGATGCACTTGGCCAAAAAGGGCGTATGCGTTTTCTCCTGAATATATTCAGGAAAAAACGCATACGCCCTTTTTGGCCAAGCAAGCAAGCGGGCAATGCAAATCTGCACTACAAAGAAGTATCACTTCCCACCGGTCAAAAGGGACATCCACAAAATGTGTAAAAACCACAAAGGCAAGACAGGACCTGGAGAACAGGGAGCCTTGTTATGCTGATGGGCGGGATGTAAATTGCCAACTGCCTCTCTGGAGGAGTGCATTGTGTTCCCTAAAACAAGTAAAGAACAGAGCTACAGAGCCAAGGGCACTTCCAGTCTAGGGAATATACCTTGGGAAAACTGAAAATCAAAAAGACACAGCCACCCCAAAATTTAGGGCTGCACTGCTTACAAGGACCTCAACTTGGGTACACCTTAAATATCCCAGGAAATATAAAAATGGTTCAAAAAATTGTGGTACTTACGTACGATGGAATATCCCTTAGCCATGAAATCAATGTCATAAGACCAGTAGCAGCAAAATGGGTGGATTCAGGTACGATGATTCTAAGTGAAATAAGTCACACAGAAAAAGAAACTTATCATAAGATATCACTTATGAAGATCCTGTAAACATGGCTACACTTGAACTGAGTTAGGAAAGAGAACAGTGTCTCACATTTAGAAAACACTCTTATGCCTGCTTAAGGGGGAAGGAGAGGTGGGGTGATGCATAAAACCAGAGTTTGATATAAGCACAGGTACCGTTCCAAAAACCAACTATGGAATAGACAAGACCTACACCTTCCTCAGTGAAAGGGACTCAAAACCCCATATTTCCCGCAGAGGAATATATCTGACTAGTAAGAATCTTAAAACCTATGTATTGATATGTCTCCGTAAGGGATTCAAGTGTGTCTAGACTGGGATAAATATGGCAGCGAGAATCAGCTCAAACCCACTATAAAAACGAATTTCAAAAATAAAACAAAAAAACTGGGAAATTCTTTACAATTCCTTCAGGGTCTCTGATGAAACCTGAAATGACCCTATCTACAATGACAGCTATATGTGGCATAAGGCTGGACCCTTGGGACTGAGAGGATTGGTGAGATTGGGTGAGCAAATGCAGACCCTTTAAAGCAATAATGCATGGCACACATTCCATGGGTCCCAACTCTCCAGGTTGAAGGGAATATTACTACAGATATAACATGTACGGGAATCCTAGAGAATGGACACACTGTGAATGCGAAAGGTTTCTAAAACTCAACGAATACTCCCTCTCCTGGTGCTCCGGTTTGTCTTTCCATCTGCTTTATTATCAACCTCCCAACTTGGAGAGACAGCCCCTTTAACCTCCTGGTTCGCACAGGTTGCCAATTTGGCAGAGGATGAAAGGGAAGAGGGAGAACCAATGAGAGAGTAGCTGTTAGGCATTTGGACGGGCACATATCACTGTAATTTCCCGGCAGGAAGAAGAATTAACCAAAGTCTCAGCCACCCACCGGGAATCAGTATAGATCCTGAACCAAAATTTTGGACTTGCGGTCAGCTCACCAAAAACGAGTTGAAAAATGGAGCTCAGGGGCACAGCAATTCACAAACTGGCCGAGTAATAAAGGACAACTATCGTCCAAAAATCTGTTGAGGGAAGGCAACGAGGCGGACTTGAAAGCGAGGCAGAATATCAGGAAACAGATTTCAAGAGGTACGTTGGAATCGCCTTTAAAGCACAGGAAGAGGGGCACAACTTCGACAATGATGCACTTGGCCAAAAAGGGCGTATGCGTTTTCTCCTGAATATATTCAGGAGAAAACGCATACGCCCTTTTTGGCCAAGCAAGCAAGCGGGCAATGCAAATCTGCACTACAAAGAAGTATCACTTCCCAACGGTCAAAAGGGACATCCACAAAATATGTAAAAACCAGAAAGGCAAGACAGGCCCTGGAGAACAGGGAGCCTTGTAATGCTGATGGGCGGGATGTAAATTGCCAACTGCCTCTCTGGAGGAGTGCATTGTGTTCCCTAAAACAAGTAAACAACAGAGCTACAGAGCCAAGGGCACTTCCAGTCTAGGGAATATACCTTGGGAAAACTGAAAATCAAAAAGACACAGCCACCCCAAAATTTAGGGCTGCACTGCTTACAAGGACCTCAACTTGGGTACACCTTAAATATCCCAGGAAATATAAAAATGGTTCAAAAAATTGTGGTACTTACGTACGATGGAATATCCCTCAGCCATGAAATCAATGTCATAAGACCAGTAGCAGCAAAATGGGTGGATTCAGGTACGATGATTCTAAGTGAAATAAGTCACAGAGAAAAAGAAACTTATCATAAGTTATCACTTATGAAGATCCTGTAAACATGGCTACACTTGAACTGAGTTAGGAAAGAGAACAGTGTCTCACATTTAGAAAACACTCTTATGCCTGCTTAAGGGGGAAGGAGAGGTGGGGTGATGCATAAAACCAGAGTTTGATATAAGCACAGGTACCGTTCCAAAAACCAACTATGGAATAGGCAAGACCTACACCTTCCTCAGTGAAAGGGACTCAAAACCCCATATTTCCCGCAGAGGAATATATCTGACTAGTAAGAATCTTAAAACCTATGTATTGATATGTCTCCGTAAGGGAATCAAGTGTGTCTAGAATGGCATAAATATGGCAGCGAGAATCAGCTCAAACCCACTATAAAAAGGAATTTCAAAAATAAAACAAAAAAACTGGGAAATTCTTTACAATTCCTTCAGGGTCTCTGATGAAACCTGAAATGACCATATCTACAATGACAGCTGGATGTGGCATAAGGCTGGACACTTGGGACTGAGAGGATTGGTGAGACTGGGTGAGCAAATGCAGACCCTTTAAAGCAATAATGCATGGCACACATTCCATGGGTCCCAACTCTCCAGGTTTGAAGTGAATATTACTACAGATATAACATGTACGGGAATCCTAGAGAACGGACACACTGTGAATACGAAATGTTTCTAAAACACAACGAATAGTACCTCTCCTGGTGCTCCGGTTTGACTTTCCATCTTCTTTATTATCAACCTCCCAACTTGGAGAGACAGCCCCTTTAACCTCCTGGTTCGCACAGGTTGCCAATTTGGCAGAGGATGAAAGGGAAGAGGGAGAACCAATGAGAGAGTAGCTGTTAGGCATTTGGACGGGCACTTATCACTGTAATTTCCCGGCAGGAAGAAGAATTAACCAAAGTCTCAGCCACCCACCGGGAATCAGTATAGATCCTGAAACAAAATTTTGGACTTGCGGTCAGCTCACCAAAAACGAGTTGAAAAATGGAGCTCAGGGGCACAGCAATTCACAAACTGGCCGAGTAATAAAGGACAACTATCGTCCAAAAATCTGTTGAGGGAAGGCAACGAGGCGGACTTGAAAGCGAGGCAGAATAGCAGGAAACAGATTTCAAGAGGTACGTTGGAATCGCCTTTAAAGCACAGGAAGAGGGGCACAACTTCGACAATGATGCACTTGGACAAAAAGGGCGTATGCGTTTTCTCCTGAATATATTCAGGAGAAAACGCATACGCCCTTTTTGGCCAAGCAAGCAAGCGGGCAATGCAAATCTGCACTACAAAGAAGTATCACTTCCCACCGGTCAAAAGGGACATCCACAAAATGTGTAAAAACCAGAAAGGCAAGACAGGCCCTGGAGAACAGGGAGCCTTGTTATGCTGATGGGCGGGATGTAAATTGCCAACTGCCTCTCTGGAGGAGTGCATTGTGTTCCCTAAAACAAGTAAAGAACAGAGCTACAGAGCCAAGGGCACTTCCAGTCTAGGGAATATACCTTGGGAAAACTGAAAATCAAAAAGCCAGAGCCACCCCAAAATTTAGGGCTGCACTGCTTACAAGGACCTCAACTTGGGTACACCTTAAATATCCCAGGAAATATAAAATTGGTTCAAAAAATTGTGGTACTTACGTACGATGGAATATCCCTCAGCCATGAAATCAATGTCATAAGACCAGTAGCAGCAAAATGGGTGGATTCAGGTACGATGATTCTAAGTGAAATAAGTCACAGAGAAAAAGAAACTTATCATAAGTTATCACTTATGAAGATCCTGTAAACATGGCTACACTTGAACTGAGTTAGGAAAGAGAACAGTGTCTCACATTTAGAAAACACTCTTATGCCTGCTTAAGGGGGAAGGAGAGGTTGGGTGATGCATAAAACCAGAGTTTGATATAAGCACAGGTACCGTTCCAAAAACCAACTATGGAATAGACAAGACCTACACCTTCCTCAGTGAAAGGGACTCAAAACCCCATATTTCCCGCAGAGGAATATATCTGACTAGTAAGAATCTTAAAACCTATGTATTGATATGTCTCCGTAAGGGAATCAAGTGTGTCTAGACTGGCATAAACATGGCAGCGAGAATCAGCTCAAACCCACTATAAAAAGGAATTTCAAAAACAAAACAAAAAAAACTGGGAAATTCTTTACAATTCCTTCAGGGTCTCTGATGAAACCTGAAATGACCCTATCTACAATGACAGCTGGATGTGGCATAAGGCTGGACACTTGGGACTGAGAGGATTGGTGAGATTGGGTGAGCAAATGCAGACCCTTTAAAGCAATAATGCATGGCACACATTCCATGGGTCCCAACTCTCCAGGTTGAAGGGAATATTACTACAGATATAACATGTACGGGAATCCTAGAGAATGGACACACTGTGAATACGAAAGGTTTCTAAAACTCAACGAATAGTCCCTCTCCTGGTGCTCCGGTTTGACTTTCCATCTGCTTTATTATCAACCTCCCAACTTGGAGAGACAGCCCCTTTAACCTCCTGGTTCGCACAGGTTGCCAATTTGGCAGAGGATGAAAGGGAAGAGGGAGAACCAATGAGAGAGTAGCTGTTAGGCATTTGGACGGGCACATATCACTGTAATTTCCCGGCAGGAAGAAGAATTAACCAAAGTCTCAGCCACCCACCGGGAATCAGTATAGATCCTGAACCAAAATTTTGGACTTGCGTTCAGCTCACCAAAAACGAGTTGAAAAATGGAGCTCAGGGGCACAGCAATTCACAAACTGGCCGAGTAATAAAGGACAACTATCGTCCAAAAATCTGTTGAGGGAAGGCAACGAGGCAGACTTGAAAGCGAGGCAGAATAGCAGGAAACAGATTTCAAGAGGTACGTTGGAATCACCTTTAAAGCACAGGAAGAGGGGCACAACTTCGACAATGATGCACTTGGCCAAAAAGGGCGTATGCGTTTTCTCCTGAATATATTCAGGAGAAAACGCATACGCCCTTTTTGGCCAAGCAAGCAAGCGGGCAATGCAAATCTGCACTACAAAGAAGTATCACTTCCCACCGGTCAAAAGGGACATCCACAAAATGTGTAAAAACCAGAAAGGCAAGACAGTCCCTGGAGAACAGGGAGCCTTGTTATGCTGATGGGCGGGATGTAAATTGCCAACTGCCTCTCTGGAGGAGTGCATTGTGTTCCCTAAAACAAGTAAACAACAGAGCTACAGAGCCAAGGGCACTTCCAGTCTAGGGAATATACCTGGGAAAAACTGAAAATCAATAAGACAGAGCCACCCCAAAATTTAGGGCTGCACTGCTTACAAGGACCTCAACTTGGGTACACCTTAAATATCCCAGGAAATATAAACATGGTTCAAAAAATTGTAGTACTTACGTACGATGGAATATCCCTCAGCCATGAAATCAATGTCATAAGACCAGTAGCAGCAAAATGGGTGGATTCAGGTACGATGATTCTAAGTGAAATAAGTCACAGAGAAAAAGAAACTTATCATAAGTTATCACTTATGAAGATCCTGGAAACATGGCTACACTTGAACTGAGTTAGGAAAGAGAACAGTGTCTCACATTTAGAAAACACTCTTATGCCTGCTTAGGGGGGAAGGAGAGGTGGGGTGATGCATAAAACCAGAGTTTGATATAAGCACAGGTACCGTTCCAAAAACCAACTATGGAATAGACAAGACCTACACCTTCTTCAGTGAAAGGGACTCAAAACCCCATATTTCCCGCAGAGGAATATATCTGACTAGTAAGAATCTTAAAACCTATGGATTGATATGTCTCCGTAAGGGAATCAAGTGTGTCTAGACTGGCATAAACATGGCAGCGAGAATCAGCTCAAACCCACTATAAAAAGGAATTTCAAAAACAAAACAAAAAAAACTGGGAAATTCTTTACAATTCCTTCAGGGTCTCTGATGAAACCTGAAATGACCCTATCTACAATGACAGCTGGATGTGGCATAAGGCTGGACACTTGGGACTGAGAGGATTGGTGAGATTGGGTGAGCAAATGCAGACCCTTTAAAGCAATAATGCATGGCACACATTCCATGGGTCCCAACTCTCCAGGTTGAAGGGAATATTACTACAGATATAACATGTACGGGAATCCTAGAGAACGGACACACTGTGAATACGAAAGGTTTCTAAAACTCAACGAATAGTCCCTCTCCTGGTGCTCCGGTTTGACTTTCCATCTGCTTTATTATCAACCTCCCAACTTGGAGAGACAGCCCCTTTAACCTCCTGGTTCGCACAGGTTGCCAATTTGGCAGAGGATGAAAGGGAAGAGGGAGAACCAATGAGAGAGTAGCTGTTAGGCATTTGGACGGGCACATATCACTGTAATTTCCCGGCAGGAAGAAGAATTAACCAAAGTCTCAGCCACCCACCGGGAATCAGTATAGATCCTGAACCAAAATTTTGGACTTGCGTTCAGCTCACCAAAAACGAGTTGAAAAATGGAGCTCAGGGGCACAGCAATTCACAAACTGGCCGAGTAATAAAGGACAACTATCGTCCAAAAATCTGTTGAGGGAAGGCAACGAGGCGGACTTGAAAGCGAGGCAGAATAGCAGGAAACAGATTTCAAGAGGTACGTTGGAATCACCTTTAAAGCACAGGAAGAGGGGCACAACTTCGACAATGATGCACTTGGCCAAAAAGGGCGTATGCGTTTTCTCCTGAATATATTCAGGAGAAAACGCATACGCCCTTTTTGGCCAAGCAAGCAAGCGGGCAATGCAAATCTGCACTACAAAGAAGTATCACTTCCCACCGGTCAAAAGGGACATCCACAAAATGTGTAAAAACCAGAAAGGCAAGACAGTCCCTGGAGAACAGGGAGCCTTGTTATGCTGATGGGCGGGATGTAAATTGCCAACTGCCTCTCTGGAGGAGTGCATTGTGTTCCCTAAAACAAGTAAACAACAGAGCTACAGAGCCAAGGGCACTTCCAGTCTAGGGAATATACCTGGGAAAAACTGAAAATCAATAAGACAGAGCCACCCCAAAATTTAGGGCTGCACTGCTTACAAGGACCTCAACTTGGGTACACCTTAAATATCCCAGGAAATATAAACATGGTTCAAAAAATTGTAGTACTTACGTACGATGGAATATCCCTCAGCCATGAAATCAATGTCATAAGACCAGTAGCAGCAAAATGGGTGGATTCAGGTACGATGATTCTAAGTGAAATAAGTCACAGAGAAAAAGAAACTTATCATAAGTTATCACTTATGAAGATCCTGGAAACATGGCTACACTTGAACTGAGTTAGGAAAGAGAACAGTGTCTCACATTTAGAAAACACTCTTATGCCTGCTTAGGGGGGAAGGAGAGGTGGGGTGATGCATAAAACCAGAGTTTGATATAAGCACAGGTACCGTTCCAAAAACCAACTATGGAATAGACAAGACCTACACCTTCCTCAGTGAAAGGGACTCAAAACCCCATATTTCCCGCAGAGGAATATATCTGACTAGTAAGAATCTTAAAACCTATGGATTGATATGTCTCCGTAAGGGAATCAAGTGTGTCTAGACTGGCATAAACATGGCAGCGAGAATCAGCTCAAACCCACTATAAAAAGGAATTTCAAAAACAAAACAAAAAAAAACTGGGAAATTCTTTACAATTCCTTCAGGGTCTCTGATGAAACCTGAAATGACCCTATCTACAATGACAGCTGGATGTGGCATAAGGCTGGACACTTGGGACTGAGAGGATTGGTGAGATTGGGTGAGCAAATGCAGACCCTTTAAAGCAATAATGCATGGCACACATTCCATGGGTCCCAACTCTCCAGGTTGAAGGGAATATTACTACAGATATAACATGTACGGGAATCCTAGAGAACGGACACACTGTGAATACGAAAGGTTTCTAAAACTCAACGAATAGTCCCTCTCCTGGTGCTCCGGTTTGACTTTCCATCTGCTTTATTATCAACCTCCCAACTTGGAGAGACAGCCCCTTTAACCTCCTGGTTCGCACAGGTTGCCAATTTGGCAGAGGATGAAAGGGAAGAGGGAGAACCAATGAGAGAGTAGCTGTTAGGCATTTGGACGGGCACATATCACTGTAATTTCCCGGCAGGAAGAAGAATTAACCAAAGTCTCAGCCACCCACCGGGAATCAGTATAGATCCTGAACCAAAATTTTGGACTTGCGTTCAGCTCACCAAAAACGAGTTGAAAAATGGAGCTCAGGGGCACAGCAATTCACAAACTGGCCGAGTAATAAAGGACAACTATCGTCCAAAAATCTGTTGAGGGAAGGCAACGAGGCGGACTTGAAAGCGAGGCAGAATAGCAGGAAACAGATTTCAAGAGGTACGTTGGAATCACCTTTAAAGCACAGGAAGAGGGGCACAACTTCGACAATGATGCACTTGGCCAAAAAGGGCGTATGCGTTTTCTCCTGAATATATTCAGGAGAAAACGCATACGCCCTTTTTGGCCAAGCAAGCAAGCGGGCAATGCAAATCTGCACTACAAAGAAGTATCACTTCCCACCGGTCAAAAGGGACATCCACAAAATGTGTAAAAACCAGAAAGGCAAGACAGTCCCTGGAGAACAGGGAGCCTTGTTATGCTGATGGGCGGGATGTAAATTGCCAACTGCCTATCTGGAGGAGTGCATTGTGTTCCCTAAAACAAGTAAACAACAGAGCTACAGAGCCAAGGGCACTTCCAGTCTAGGGAATATACCTGGGAAAAACTGAAAATCAATAAGACAGAGCCACCCCAAAATTTAGGGCTGCACTGCTTACAAGGACCTCAACTTGGGTACACCTTAAATATCCCAGGAAATATAAACATGGTTCAAAAAATTGTAGTACTTATGTACGATGGAATATCCCTCAGCCATGAAATCAATGTCATAAGACCAGTAGCAGCAAAATGGGTGGATTCAGGTACGATGATTCTAAGTGAAATAAGTCACAGAGAAAAAGAAACTTATCATAAGTTATCACTTATGAAGATCCTGTAAACATGGCTACACTTGAACTGAGTTAGGAAAGAGAACAAAGTCTCACATTTAGAAAACACTCTTATGCCTGCTTAAGGGGGAAGGAGAGGTGGGGTGATGCATAAAACCAGAGTTTGATATAAGCACAGGTACCGTTCCAAAAACCAACTATGGAATAGACAAGACCTACACCTTCCTCAGTGAAAGGGACTCAAAACCCCATATTTCCTGCAGAGGAATATATCTGACTAGTAAGAATCTTAAAACCTATGGATTGATATGTCTCCGTAAGGGAATCAAGTGTGTCTAGACTGGCATAAACATGGCAGCGAGAATCAGCTCAAACCCACTATAAAAAGGAATTTCAAAAACAAAACAAAAAAAACTGGGAAATTCTTTACAATTCCTTCAGGGTCTCTGATGAAACCTGAAATGACCCTATCTACAATGACAGCTGGATGTGGCATAAGGCTGGACACTTGGGACTGAGAGGATTGGTGAGATTGGGTGAGCAAATGCAGACCCTTTAAAGCAATAATGCATGGCACACATTCCATGGGTCCCAACTCTCCAGGTTGAAGGGAATATTACTACAGATATAACATGTACGGGAATCCTAGAGAACGGACACACTGTGAATACGAAAGGTTTCTAAAACTCAACGAATAGTCCCTCTCCTGGTGCTCCGGTTTGACTTTCCATCTGCTTTATTATCAACCTCCCAACTTGGAGAGACAGCCCCTTTAACCTCCTGGTTCGCACAGGTTGCCAATTTGGCAGAGGATGAAAGGGAAGAGGGAGAACCAATGAGAGAGTAGCTGTTAGGCATTTGGACGGGCACATATCACTGTAATTTCCCGGCAGGAAGAACAATTAACCAAAGTCTCAGCCACCCACCGGGAATCAGTATAGATCCTGAACCAAAATTTTGGACTTGCGTTCAGCTCACCAAAAACGAGTTGAAAAATGGAGCTCAGGGGCACAGCAATTCACAAACTGGCCGAGTAATAAAGGACAACTATCGTCCAAAAATCTGTTGAGGGAAGGCAACGAGGCGGACTTGAAAGCGAGGCAGAATAGCAGGAAACAGATTTCAAGAGGTACGTTGGAATCACCTTTAAAGCACAGGAAGAGGGGCACAACTTCGACAATGATGCACTTGGCCAAAAAGGGCGTATGCGTTTTCTCCTGAATATATTCAGGAGAAAACGCATACGCCCTTTTTGGCCAAGCAAGCAAGCGGGCAATGCAAATCTGCACTACAAAGAAGTATCACTTCCCACCGGTCAAAAGGGACATCCACAAAATGTGTAAAAACCAGAAAGGCAAGACAGTCCCTGGAGAACAAGGAGCCTTGTTATGCTGATGGGCGGGATGTAAATTGCCAACTGCCTCTCTGGAGGAGTGCATTGTGTTCCCTAAAACAAGTAAACAACAGAGCTACAGAGCCAAGGGCACTTCCAGTCTAGGGAATATACCTGGGAAAAACTGAAAATCAATAAGACAGAGCCACCCCAAAATTTAGGGCTGCACTGCTTACAAGGACCTCAACTTGGGTACACCTTAAATATCCCAGGAAATATAAAATTGCTTCAAAAAATTGTGGTACTTACGTACGATGGAATATCCCTCAGCCATGAAATCAATGTCATAAGACCAGTAGCAGCAAAATGGGTGGATTCAGGTACGATGATTCTAAGTGAAATAAGTCACAGAGAAAAAGAAACTTATCATAAGTTATCACTTATGAAGATCCTGGAAACATGGCTACACTTGAACTGAGTTAGGAAAGAGAACAGAGTCTCACATTTAGAAAACACTCTTATGCCTGCTTAAGGGGGAAGGAGAGGTGGGGTGATGCATAAAACCAGAGTTTGATATAAGCACAGGTACCGATCCAAAAACCAACTATGGAATAGACAAGACCTACACCTTCCTCAGTGAAAGGGACTCAAAACCCCATATTTCCCGCAGAGGAATATATCTGACTAGTAAGAATCTTAAAACCTATGTATTGATATGTCTCCATAAGGGAATCAAGTGTGTCTAGACTGGCATAAACATGGCAGCGAGAATCAGCTCAAACCCACTATAAACAGGAATTTCAAAAACAAAACAAAAAAACTGGGAAATTCTTTACAATTCCTTCAGGGTCTCTGATGAAACCTGGAATGACCCTATCTACAATGACAGCTGGATGTGGCATAAGGCTGGACACTTGGGACTGAGAGGATTGGTGAGATTGGGTGAGCAAATGCAGACCCTTTAAAGCAATAATGCATGGCACCCATTCCATGGGTCCCAACTCTCCAGGTTGAAGCGAATATTACTACAGTTATAACATGTACGGGAAACCTAGAGAATGGACACAGTGTGAATACAAAAGGTTTCTAAAATTCAAAGCATAGTCCCTCTCCTGGTGCTCCGGTTTGACTTTCCATCTGCTTTACTATCAACCTCCCAACTTGGAGAGACAGCCCCTTTAACCTCCTGGTTCGCACAGGTTGCCAATTTGGCAGAGGATGAAAGGGAAGAGGGAGAACCAATGAGAGAGTAGCTGTTAGGCATTTGGACGGGCACATATCACTGTAATTTCCCGGCAGGAAGAACAATTAACCAAAGTCTCAGCCACCCACCGGGAATCAGTATAGATCCTGAACCAAAATTTTGGACTTGCGTTCAGCTCACCAAAAACGAGTTGAAAAATGGAGCTCAGGGGCACAGCAATTCACAAACTGGCCGAGTAATAAAGGACAACTATCGTCCAAAAATCTGTTGAGGGAAGGCAACGAGGCGGACTTGAAAGCGAGGCAGAATAGCAGGAAACAGATTTCAAGAGGTACGTTGGAATCACCTTTAAAGCACAGGAAGAGGGGCACAACTTCGACAATGATGCACTTGGCCAAAAAGGGCGTATGCGTTTTCTCCTGAATATATTCAGGAGAAAACGCATACGCCCTTTTTGGCCAAGCAAGCAAGCGGGCAATGCAAATCTGCACTACAAAGAAGTATCACTTCCCACCGGTCAAAAGGGACATCCACAAAATGTGTAAAAACCAGAAAGGCAAGACAGTCCCTGGAGAACAGGGAGCCTTGTTATGCTGATGGGCGGGATGTAAATTGCCAACTGCCTCTCTGGAGGAGTGCATTGTGTTCCCTAAAACAAGTAAACAACAGAGCTACAGAGCCAAGGGCACTTCCAGTCTAGGGAATATACCTGGGAAAAACTGAAAATCAATAAGACAGAGCCACCCCAAAATTTAGGGCTGCACTGCTTACAAGGACCTCAACTTGGGTACACCTTAAATATCCCAGGATATATAAAATTGCTTCAAAAAATTGTGGTACTTACGTACGATGGAATATCCCTCAGCCATGAAATCAATGTCATAAGACCAGTAGCAGCAAAATGGGTGGATTCAGGTACGATGATTCTAAGTGAAATAAGTCACAGAGAAAAAGAAACTTATCATAAGTTATCACTTATGAAGATCCTGGAAACATGGCTACACTTGAACTGAGTTAGGAAAGAGAACAGTGTCTCACATTTAGAAAACACTCTTATGCCTGCTTAAGGGGGAAGGAGAGGTGGGGTGATGCATAAAACCAGAGTTTGATATAAGCACAGGCACCGTTCCAAAAACCAACTATGGAATAGACAAGACCTACACCTTCCTCAGTGAAAGGGACTCAAAACCCCATATTTCCCGCAGAGGAATATATCTGACTAGTAAAAATCTTAAAACCTATGTATTGATATGTCTCCGTAAGGGAATCAAGTGTGTCTAGACTGGCATAATCATGGCAGCGAGAATCAGCTCAAACACACTATAAAAAGGAATTTCAAAAACAAAACAAAAAAAACTGGGAAATTCTTTACAATTCCTTCAGGGTCTCTGATGAAACCTGAAATGACCCTATCTACAATGACAGCTGGATGTGGCATAAGGCTGGACAATTGGGTCTGAGAGGATTGGTGAGACTGGGTGAGCAAATGCAGACCCTTTAAAGCAATAATGCATGGCACACATTCCATGGGTCCCAACTCTCCAGGTTGAAGGGAATATTACTACAGCTATAACATGTACGGGAAACCAAGAGAACGGACACACAGTGAATACCAAAGGTTTCTAAAACTCAACGAATAGTCCCTCTCCTGGTGCTCCGGTTTGACTTTCCATCTGCTTTACTATCAACCTCGCAACTTGGAGAGACAGCCCCTTTAACCTCCTGGTTCGCACAGGTTGCCAATTTGGCAGAGGATGAAAGGGAAGAGGGACAACCAATGAGAGAGTAGCTGTTAGGCATTTGGACGGGCACATATCACTGTAATTTCCCGGCAGAAAGAAGAATTAACCAAAGTCTCAGCCACCCACCGGAACCAGTATAGGTCCTGAACCAAAATTTTGGACTTGCGGTCAGCTCACCAAAAACGAGTTGAAAAATGGAGCTCAGGGGCACAGCAATTCACAAACTGGCCGAGTAATAAAGGACAACTATCGTCCAAAAATCTGTTGAGGGAAGGCAACGAGGCGGACTTGAAAGCGAGGCAGAATAGCAGGAAACAGATTTCAAGAGGTACGTTGGAATCACCTTTAAAGCACAGGAAGAGGGGCACAACTTCGACAATGATGCACTTGGCCAAAAAGGGCGTATGCGTTTTCTCCTGAATATATTCAGGAGAAATCGCATACGCCCTTTTTGGCCAAGCAAGCAAGCGGGCAATGCAAATCTGCACTACAAAGAAGTATCACTTCCCACCGGTCAAAAGGGACATCCACAAAATGTGTAAAAACCAGAAAGGCAAGACAGTCCCTGGAGAACAGGGAGCCTTGTTATGCTGATGGGCGGGATGTAAATTGCCAACTGCCTCTCTGGAGGAGTGCATTGTGTTCCCTAAAACAAGTAAACAACAGAGCTACAGAGCCAAGGGCACTTCCAGTCTAGGGAATATACCTGGGAAAAACTGAAAATCAATAAGACAGAGCCACCCCAAAATTTAGGGCTGCACTGCTTACAAGGACCTCAACTTGGGTACACCTTAAATATCCCAGTAAATATAAAATTGCTTCAAAAAATTGTGGTACTTACGTACGATGGAATATCCCTCAGCCATGAAATCAATGTCATAAGACCAGTAGCAGCAAAATGGGTGGATTCAGGTACGATGATTCTAAGTGAAATAAGTCACAGAGAAAAAGAAACTTATCATAAGTTATCACTTATGAAGATCCTGTAAACATGGCTACACTTGAACTGAGTTAGGAAAGAGAACAAAGTCTCACATTTAGAAAACACTCTTATGCCTGCTTAAGGGGGAAGGAGAGGTGGGGTGATGCATAAAACCAGAGTTTGATATAAGCACAGGTACCGTTCCAAAAACCAACTATGGAATAGACAAGACCTACACCTTCCTCAGTGAAAGGGACTCAAAACCCCATATTTCCCGCAGAGGAATATATCTGACTAGTAAGAATCTTAAAACCTATGTATTGATATGTCTCCGTAACGGAATCAAGTGTGTCTAGACTGGCATAAACATGGCAGCGAGAATCAGGTCAAACCCACTATAAAAAGGAATTTCAAAAACAAAACAAAAAAAAACTGGGAAATTCTTTACAATTCCTTCAGGGTCTCTGATGAAACCTGAAATGACCCTATCTACAATGACAGCTGGATGTGGCATAAGGCTGGACACTTGGGACTGAGAGGATTGGTGAGATTGGGTGAGCAAATGCAGACCCTTTAAAGCAATAATGCATGGCACACATTCCATGGGTCCCAACTCTCCAGGTTGAAGGGAATATTACTACAGATATAACATGTACGGGAATCCTAGAGAATGGACACACTGTGAATACGAAAGGTTTCTAAAACTCAACGAATAGTCCCTCTCCTGGTGCTCCGGTTTGACTTTCCATCTGCTTTATTATCAACCTCCCAACTTGGAGAGACAGCCCCTTTAACCTCCTGGTTCGCACAGGTTGCCAATTTGGCAGAGGATGAAAGGGAAGAGGGAGAACCAATGAGAGAGTAGCTGTTAGGCATTTGGACGGGCACATATCACTGTAATTTCCCGGCAGGAAGAAGAATTAACCAAAGTCTCAGCCACCCACCGGGAATCAGTATAGATCCTGAACCAAAATTTTGGACTTGCGTTCAGCTCACCAAAAACGAGTTGAAAAATGGAGCTCAGGGGCACAGCAATTCACAAACTGGTCGAGTAATAAAGGACAACTATCGTCCAAAAATCTGTTGAGGGAAGGCAACGAGGCGGACTTGAAAGCGAGGCAGAATAGCAGGAAACAGATTTCAAGAGGTACGTTGGAATCACCTTTAAAGCACAGGAAGAGGGGCACAACTTCGACAATGATGCACTTGGCCAAAAAGGGCGTATGCGTTTTCTCCTGAATATATTCAGGAGAAAACGCATACGCCCTTTTTGGCCAAGCAAGCAAGCGGGCAATGCAAATCTGCACTACAAAGAAGTATCACTTCCCACCGGTCAAAAGGGACATCCACAAAATGTGTAAAAACCAGAAAGGCAAGACAGTCCCTGGAGAACAGGGAGCCTTGTTATGCTGATGGGCGGGATGTAAATTGCCAACTGCCTCTCTGGAGGAGTGCATTGTGTTCCCTAAAACAAGTAAACAACAGAGCTACAGAGCCAAGGGCACTTCCAGTCTAGGGAATATACCTGGGAAAAACTGAAAATCAATAAGACAGAGCCACCCCAAAATTTAGGGCTGCACTGCTTACAAGGACCTCAACTTGGGTACACCTTAAATATCCCAGGAAATATAAAATTGCTTCAAAAAATTGTGGTACTTACGTACGATGGAATATCCCTCAGCCATGAAATCAATGTCATAAGACCAGTAGCAGCAAAATGGGTGGATTCAGGTACGATGATTCTAAGTGAAATAAGTCACAGAGAAAAAGAAACTTATCATAAGTTATCACTTATGAAGATCCTGGAAACATGGCTACACTTGAACTGAGTTAGGAAAGAGAACAGTGTCTCACATTTAGAAAACACTCTTATGCCTGCTTAAGGGGGAAGGAGAGGTGGGGTGATGCATAAAACCAGAGTTTGATATAAGCACAGGTACCGTTCCAAAAACCAACTATGGAATAGACAAGACCTACACCTTCCTCAGTGAAAGGGACTCAAAACCCCATATTTCCCGCAGAGGAATATATCTGACTAGTAAAAATCTTAAAACCTATGTATTGATATGTCTCCGTAAGGGAATCAAGTGTGTCTAGACTGGCATAATCATGGCAGCGAGAATCAGCTCAAACACACTATAAAAAGGAATTTCAAAAACAAAACAAAAAAAACTGGGAAATTCTTTACAATTCCTTCAGAGTCTCTGATGAAACCTGAAATGACCCTATCTACAATGACAGCTGGATGTGGCATAAGGCTGGACAATTGGGTCTGAGAGGATTGGTGAGATTGGGTGAGCAAATGCAGACCCTTTAAAGCAATAATGCATGGCACACATTCCATGGGTCCCAACTCTCCAGGTTGAAGGGAATATTACTACAGCTATAACATGTACGGGAAACCTAGAGAACGGACACACTGTGAATACGAAAGGTTTCTAAAACTCAACGAATAGTCCCTCTCCTGGTGCTCCGGTTTGACTTTCCATCTGCTTTATTATCAACCTCCCAACTTGGAGAGACTGCCCCTTTAACCTCCTGGTTCGCACAGGTTGCCAATTTGGCAGAGGATGAAAGGGAAGAGGGAGAACCAATGAGAGAGTAGCTGTTAGGCATTTGGACGGGCACATATCACTGTAATTTCCCGGCAGGAAGAAGAATTAACCAAAGTCTCAGCCACCCACCGGGAATCAGTATAGATACTGAACCAAAATTTTGGACTTGCGGTCAGCTCACCAAAAACGAGTTGAAAAATGGAGCTCAGGGGCACAGCAATTCACAAACTGGCCGAGTAATAAAGGACAACTATCGTCCAAAAATCTGTTGAGGGAAGGCAAAGAGGCGGACTTGAAAGCGAGGCAGAATAGCAGGAAACAGATTTCCAGAGGTACATTGGAATCACCTTTAAAGCACAGGAAGAGGGGCACAACTTCGACAATGATGCACTTGGCCAAAAAGGGCGTATGCGTTTTCTCCTGAATATATTCAGGAGAAAATGCATACGCCCTTTTTGGCCAAGCAAGCAAGCGGGCAATGCAAATCTGCACTACAAAGAAGTATCACTTCCCACCGGTCAAAAGGGACATCCACAAAATGTGTAAAAACCAGAAAGGCAAGACAGTCCCTGGAGAACAGGGAGCCTTGTTATGCTGATGGGCGGGATGTAAATTGCCAACTGCCTCTCTGGAGGAGTGCATTGTGTTCCCTAAAACAAGTAAACAACAGAGCTACAGAGCCAAGGGCACTTCCAGTCTAGGGAATATACCTGGGAAAAACTGAAAATCAATAAGACAGAGCCACCCCAAAATTTAGGGCTGCACTGCTTACAAGGACCTCAACTTGGGTACACCTTAAATATCCCAGGAAATATAAAATTGCTTCAAAAAATTGTGGTACTTACGTACGATGGAATATCCCTCAGCCATGAAATCAATGTCATAAGACCAGTAGCAGCAAAATGGGTGGATTCAGGTACGATGATTCTAAGTGAAATAAGTCACAGAGAAAAAGAAACTTATCATAAGTTATCACTTATGAAGATCCTGGAAACATGGCTACACTTGAACTGAGTTAGGAAAGAGAACAGTGTCTCACATTTAGAAAACACTCTTATGCCTGCTTAAGGGGGAAGGAGAGGTGGGGTGATGCATAAAACCAGAGTTTGATATAAGCACAGGTACCGTTCCAAAAACCAACTATGGAATAGACAAGACCTACACCTTCCTCAGTGAAAGGGACTCAAAACCCCATATTTCCCGCAGAGGAATATATCTGACTAGTAAAAATCTTAAAACCTATGTATTGATATGTCTCCGTAAGGGAATCAAGTGTGTCTAGACTGGCATAATCATGGCAGCGAGAATCAGCTCAAACACACTATAAAAAGGAATTTCAAAAACAAAACAAAAAAAACTGGGAAATTCTTTACAATTCCTTCAGGGTCTCTGATGAAACCTGAAATGACCCTATCTACAATGACAGCTGGATGTGGCATAAGGCTGGACAATTGGGTCTGAGAGGATTGGTGAGATTGGGTGAGCAAATGCAGACCCTTTAAAGCAATAATGCATGGCACACATTCCATGGGTCCCAACTCTCCAGGTTGAAGGGAATATTACTACAGCTATAACATGTACGGGAAACCTAGAGAACGGACACACTGTGAATACGAAAGGTTTCTAAAACTCAACGAATAGTCCCTCTCCTGGTGCTCCGGTTTGACTTTCCATCTGCTTTATTATCAACCTCCCAACTTGGAGAGACTGCCCCTTTAACCTCCTGGTTCGCACAGGTTGCCAATTTGGCAGAGGATGAAAGGGAAGAGGGAGAACCAATGAGAGAGTAGCTGTTAGGCATTTGGACGGGCACATATCACTGTAATTTCCCGGCAGGAAGAACAATTAACCAAAGTCTCAGCCACCCACCGGGAATCAGTATAGATACTGAACCAAAATTTTGGACTTGCGGTCAGCTCACCAAAAACGAGTTGAAAAATGGAGCTCAGGGGCACAGCAATTCACAAACTGGCCGAGTAATAAAGGACAACTATCGTCCAAAAATCTGTTGAGGGAAGGCAAAGAGGCGGACTTGAAAGCGAGGCAGAATAGCAGGAAACAGATTTCCAGAGGTACGTTGGAATCGCGTTTAAAGCACAGGAAGAGGGGCACAACTTCGACAATGATGCACTTGGCCAAAAAGGGCGTATGCGTTTTCTCCTGAATATATTCAGGAGAAAACGCATACGCCCTTTTTGGCCAAGCAAGCAAGCGGGCAATGCAAATCTGCACTACAAAGAAGTATCACTTCCCACCGGTCAAAAGGGACACCCACAAAATGTGTAAAAACCAGAAAGGCAAGACTGGTCCTGGAGAACAGGGAGCCTTGTTATGCTGATGCACGGGATGTAAATAGCCAACTGCCTCTCTGTAGGAGTGCATTGTGTTCCCTAAAACAAGTAAACAACAGAGCTACAGAGCCAAGTGCACTTCCAGTCTAGGGAATATACCTGGGAAAAACTGAAAATCAATAAGACAGAGCCACCCCAAAATTTAGGGCTGCACTGCTTACAAGGACCTCAACTTGGGTACACCTTAAATATCCCAGGAAATATAAAATTGCTTCAAAAAATTGTGGTACTTACGTACGATGGAATATCAATCAGCCATGAAATCAATGTCATAAGACCAGTAGCAGCAAAATGGGTGGATTCAGGTACGATGATTCTAAGTGAAATAAGTCACAGAGCAAAAGAAACTTATCATAAGTTATCACTTATGAAGATCCTGTAAACATGGCTACACTTGAACTGAGTTAGGAAAGAGAACAGTGTCTCACATTTAGAAAACACTCTTATGCCTGCTTAAGGGGGAAGGAGAGGTGGGGTGATGCATAAAACCAGAGTTTGATATAAGCACAGGTACCGTTCCAAAAACCAACTATGGAATAGACAAGACCTACACCTTCCTCAGTGAAAGGGACTCAAAACCCCATATTTCCCAGAGAGGAATATATCTGACTAGTAAAAATCTTAAAACCTATGTATTGATATGTCTCCATAAGGGAATCAAGTGTGTCTAGACTGGCATAAACATGGCAGCGAGAATCAGCTCAAACCCACTATAAAAAGGAATTTCAAAAACAAAACAAAAAAACTGGGAAATTCTTTACAATTCCTTCAGGGTCTCTGATGAAACCTGGAATGACCCTATCTACAATGACAGCTGGATGTGGCATAAGGCTGGACACTTGGGACTGAGAGGATTGGTGAGATTGGGTGAGCAAATGCAGACCCTTTAAAGCAATAATGCATGGCACCCATTCCATGGGTCCCAACTCTCCAGGTTGAAGCGAATATTACTACAGTTATAACATGTACGGGAAACCTAGAGAATGGACACAGTGTGAATACAAAAGGTTTCTAAAATTCAAAGCATAGTCCCTCTCCTGGTGCTCCGGTTTGACTTTCCATCTGCTTTACTATCAACCTCCCAACTTGGAGAGACAGCCCCTTTAACCTCCTGGTTCGCACAGGTTGCCAATTTGGCAGAGGATGAAAGGGAAGAGGGAGAACCAATGAGAGAGTAGCTGTTAGGCATTTGGACGGGCACATATCACTGTAATTTCCCGGCAGGAAGAACAATTAACCAAAGTCTCAGCCACCCACCGGGAATCAGTATAGATCCTGAACCAAAATTTTGGACTTGCGGTCAGCTCACCAAAAACGAGTTGAAAAATGGAGCTCAGGGGCACAGCAATTCACAAACTGGCCGAGTAATAAAGGACAACTATCGTCCAAAAATCTGTTGAGGGAAGGCAACGAGGCGGACTTGAAAGCGAGGCAGAATAGCAGGAAACAGATTTCAAGAGGTACGTTGGAATCACCTTTAAAGCACAGGAAGAGGGGCACAACTTTGACAATGATGCACTTGGCCAAAAAGGGCGTATGCGTTTTCTCCTGAATATATTCAGGAGAAAACGCATACGCCCTTTTTGGCCAAGCAAGCAAGCGGGCAATGCAAATCTGCACTACAAAGAAGTATCACTTCCCACCGGTCAAAAGGGACATCCACAAAATGTGTAAAAACCAGAAAGGCAAGACAGTCCCTGGAGAACAGGGAGCCTTGTTATGCTGATGGGCGGGATGTAAATTGCCAACTGCCTCTCTGGAGGAGTGCATTGTGTTCCCTAAAACAAGTAAACAACAGAGCTACAGAGCCAAGGGCACTTCCAGTCTAGGGAATATACCTGGGAAAAACTGAAAATCAATAAGACAGAGCCACCCCAAAATTTAGGGCTGCACTGCTTACAAGGACCTCAACTTGGGTACACCTTAAATATCCCAGGAAATATAAAATTGCTTCAAAAAATTGTGGTACTTATGTACGATGGAATATCCCTCAGCCATGAAATCAATGTCATAAGACCAGTAGCAGCAAAATGGGTGGATTCAGGTACGATGATTCTAAGTGAAATAAGTCACAGAGAAAAAGAAACTTATCATAAGTTATCACTTATGAAGATCCTGGAAACATGGCTACACTTGAACTGAGTTAGGAAAGAGAACAGTGTCTCACATTTAGAAAACACTCTTATGCCTGCTTAAGGGGGAAGGAGAGGTGGGGTGATGCATAAAACCAGAGTTTGATATAAGCACAGGTACCGTTCCAAAAACCAACTATGGAATAGACAAGACCTACACCTTCCTCAGTGAAAGGGACTCAAAACCCCATATTTCCCGCAGAGGAATATATCTGACTAGTAAAAATCTTAAAACCTATGTATTGATATGTCTCCGTAAGGGAATCAAGTGTGTCTAGACTGGCATAATCATGGCAGCGAGAATCAGCTCAAACACACTATAAAAAGGAATTTCAAAAACAAAACAAAAAAAACTGGGAAATTCTTTACAATTCCTTCAGGGTCTCTGATGAAACCTGAAATGACCCTATCTACAATGACAGCTGGATGTGGCATAAGGCTGGACAATTGGGTCTGAGAGGATTGGTGAGATTGGGTGAGCAAATGCAGACCCTTTAAAGCAATAATGCATGGCACACATTCCATGGGTCCCAACTCTCCAGGTTGAAGGGAATATTACTACAGCTATAACATGTACGGGAAACCTAGAGAACGGACACACTGTGAATACGAAAGGTTTCTAAAACTCAACGAATAGTCCCTCTCCTGGTGCTCCGGTTTGACTTTCCATCTGCTTTATTATCAACCTCCCAACTTGGAGAGACTGCCCCTTTAACCTCCTGGTTCGCACAGGTTGCCAATTTGGCAGAGGATGAAAGGGAAGAGGGAGAACCAATGAGAGAGTAGCTGTTAGGCATTTGGACGGGCACATATCACTGTAATTTCCCGGCAGGAAGAAGAATTAACCAAAGTCTCAGCCACCCACCGGGAATCAGTATAGATACTGAACCAAAATTTTGGACTTGCGGTCAGCTCACCAAAAACGAGTTGAAAAATGGAGCTCAGGGGCACAGCAATTCACAAACTGGCCGAGTAATAAAGGACAACTATCGTCCAAAAATCTGTTGAGGGAAGGCAAAGAGGCGGACTTGAAAGCGAGGCAGAATAGCAGGAAACAGATTTCCAGAGGTACGTTGGAATCACCTTTAAAGCACAGGAAGAGGGGCACAACTTCGACAATGATGCACTTGGCCAAAAAGGGCGTATGCGTTTTCTCCTGAATATATTCAGGAGAAAACGCATACGCCCTTTTTGGCCAAGCAAGCAAGCGGGCAATGCAAATCTGCACTACAAAGAAGTATCACTTCCCACCGGTCAAAAGGGACATCCACAAAATGTGTAAAAACCAGAAAGGCAAGACAGTCCCTGGAGAACAGGGAGCCTTGTTATGCTGATGGGCGGGATGTAAATTGCCAACTGCCTCTCTGGAGGAGTGCATTGTGTTCCCTAAAACAAGTAAACAACAGAGCTACAGAGCCAAGGGCACTTCCAGTCTAGGGAATATACCTGGGAAAAACTGAAAATCAATAAGACAGAGCCACCCCAAAATTTAGGGCTGCACTGCTTACAAGGACCTCAACTTGGGTACACCTTAAATATCCCAGGAAATATAAAATTGCTTCAAAAAATTGTGGTACTTACGTACGATGGAATATCCCTCAGCCATGAAATCAATGTCATAAGACCAGTAGCAGCAAAATGGGTGGATTCAGGTACGATGATTCTAAGTGAAATAAGTCACAGAGAAAAAGAAACTTATCATAAGTTATCACTTATGAAGATCCTGGAAACATGGCTACACTTGAACTGAGTTAGGAAAGAGAACAGTGTCTCACATTTAGAAAACACTCTTATGCCTGCTTAAGGGGGAAGGAGAGGTGGGGTGATGCATAAAACCAGAGTTTGATATAAGCACAGGTACCGTTCCAAAAACCAACTATGGAATAGACAAGACCTACACCTTCCTCAGTGAAAGGGACTCAAAACCCCATATTTCCCGCAGAGGAATATATCTGACTAGTAAAAATCTTAAAACCTATGTATTGATATGTCTCCGTAAGGGAATCAAGTGTGTCTAGACTGGCATAATCATGGCAGCGAGAATCAGCTCAAACACACTATAAAAAGGAATTTCAAAAACAAAACAAAAAAAACTGGGAAATTCTTTACAATTCCTTCAGGGTCTCTGATGAAACCTGAAATGACCCTATCTACAATGACAGCTGGATGTGGCATAAGGCTGGACAATTGGGTCTGAGAGGATTGGTGAGATTGGGTGAGCAAATGCAGACCCTTTAAAGCAATAATGCATGGCACACATTCCATGGGTCCCAACTCTCCAGGTTGAAGGGAATATTACTACAGCTATAACATGTACGGGAAACCTAGAGAACGGACACACTGTGAATACGAAAGGTTTCTAAAACTCAACGAATAGTCCCTCTCCTGGTGCTCCGGTTTGACTTTCCATCTGCTTTATTATCAACCTCCCAACTTGGAGAGACTGCCCCTTTAACCTCCTGGTTCGCACAGGTTGCCAATTTGGCAGAGGATGAAAGGGAAGAGGGAGAACCAATGAGAGAGTAGCTGTTAGGCATTTGGACGGGCACATATCACTGTAATTTCCCGGCAGGAAGAAGAATTAACCAAAGTCTCAGCCACCCACCGGGAATCAGTATAGATACTGAACCAAAATTTTGGACTTGCGGTCAGCTCACCAAAAACGAGTTGAAAAATGGAGCTCAGGGGCACAGCAATTCACAAACTGGCCGAGTAATAAAGGACAACTATCGTCCAAAAATCTGTTGAGGGAAGGCAAAGAGGCGGACTTGAAAGCGAGGCAGAATAGCAGGAAACAGATTTCCAGAGGTACGTTGGAATCGCGTTTAAAGCACAGGAAGAGGGGCACAACTTCGACAATGATGCACTTGGCCAAAAAGGGCGTATGCGTTTTCTCCTGAATATATTCAGGAGAAAACGCATACGCCCTTTTTGGCCAAGCAAGCAAGCGGGCAATGCAAATTTGCACTACAAAGAAGTATCACTTCCCACCGGTCAAAAGGGACATCCACAAAATGTGTAAAAACCAGAAAGGCAAGACTGGTCCTGGAGAACAGGGAGCCTTGTTATGCTGATGCACGGGATGTAAATTGCCAACTGCCTCCCTGTAGGAGTGCATTGTGTTCCCTAAAACAAGTAAACAACAGAGCTACAGAGCCAAGTGCACTTCCAGTCTAGGGAATATACCTGGGAAAAACTGAAAATCAATAAGACAGAGCCACCCCAAAATTTAGGGCTGCACTGCTTACAAGGACCTCAACTTGGGTACACCTTAAATATCCCAGGAAATATAAAATTGCTTCAAAAAATTGTGGTACTTACGTACGATGGAATATCAATCAGCCATGAAATCAATGTCATAAGACCAGTAGCAGCAAAATGGGTGGATTCAGGTACGATGATTCTAAGTGAAATAAGTCACAGAGCAAAAGAAACTTATCATAAGTTATCACTTATGAAGATCCTGTAAACATGGCTACACTTGAACTGAGTTAGGAAAGAGAACAGTGTCTCACATTTAGAAAACACTCTTATGCCTGCTTAAGGGGGAAGGAGAGGTGGGGTGATGCATAAAACCAGAGTTTGATATAAGCACAGGTACCGTTCCAAAAACCAACTATGGAATAGACAAGACCTACACCTTCCTCAGTGAAAGGGACTCAAAACCCCATATTTCCCAGAGAGGAATATATCTGACTAGTAAGAATCTTAAAACCTATGTATTGATATGTCTCCATAAGGGAATCAAGTGTGTCTAGACTGGCATAAACATGGCAGCGAGAATCAGCTCAAACCCACTATAAAAAGGAATTTCAAAAACAAAACAAAAAAACTGGGAAATTCTTTACAATTCCTTCAGGGTCTCTGATGAAACCTGGAATGACCCTATCTACAATGACAGCTGGATGTGGCATAAGGCTGGACACTTGGGACTGAGAGGATTGGTGAGATTGGGTGAGCAAATGCAGACCCTTTAAAGCAATAATGCATGGCACCCATTCCATGGGTCCCAACTCTCCAGGTTGAAGCGAATATTACTACAGTTATAACATGTACGGGAAACCTAGAGAATGGACACAGTGTGAATACAAAAGGTTTCTAAAATTCAAAGCATAGTCCCTCTCCTGGTGCTCCGGTTTGACTTTCCATCTGCTTTACTATCAACCTCCCAACTTGGAGAGACAGCCCCTTTAACCTCCTGGTTCGCACAGGTTGCCAATTTGGCAGAGGATGAAAGGGAAGAGGGAGAACCAATGAGAGAGTAGCTGTTAGGCATTTGGACGGGCACATATCACTGTAATTTCCCGGCAGGAAGAACAATTAACCAAAGTCTCAGCCACCCACCGGGAATCAGTATAGATCCTGAACCAAAATTTTGGACTTGCGTTCAGCTCACCAAAAACGAGTTGAAAAATGGAGCTCAGGGGCACAGCAATTCACAAACTGGCCGAGTAATAAAGGACAACTATCGTCCAAAAATCTGTTGAGGGAAGGCAACGAGGCGGACTTGAAAGCGAGGCAGAATAGCAGGAAACAGATTTCAAGAGGTACGTTGGAATCACCTTTAAAGCACAGGAAGAGGGGCACAACTTTGACAATGATGCACTTGGCCAAAAAGGGCGTATGCGTTTTCTCCTGAATATATTCAGGAGAAAACGCATACGCCCTTTTTGGCCAAGCAAGCAAGCGGGCAATGCAAATCTGCACTACAAAGAAGTATCACTTCCCACCGGTCAAAAGGGACATCCACAAAATGTGTAAAAACCAGAAAGGCAAGACAGTCCCTGGAGAACAGGGAGCCTTGTTATGCTGATGGGCGGGATGTAAATTGCCAACTGCCTCTCTGGAGGAGTGCATTGTGTTCCCTAAAACAAGTAAACAACAGAGCTACAGAGCCAAGGGCACTTCCAGTCTAGGGAATATACCTGGGAAAAACTGAAAATCAATAAGACAGAGCCACCCCAAAATTTAGGGCTGCACTGCTTACAAGGACCTCAACTTGGGTACACCTTAAATATCCCAGGAAATATAAAATTGCTTCAAAAAATTGTGGTACTTACGTACGATGGAATATCCCTCAGCCATGAAATCAATGTCATAAGACCAGTAGCAGCAAAATGGGTGGATTCAGGTACGATGATTCTAAGTGAAATAAGTCACAGAGAAAAAGAAACTTATCATAAGTTATCACTTATGAAGATCCTGGAAACATGGCTACACTTGAACTGAGTTAGGAAAGAGAACAGTGTCTCACATTTAGAAAACACTCTTATGCCTGCTTAAGGGGGAAGGAGAGGTGGGGTGATGCATAAAACCAGAGTTTGATATAAGCACAGGTACCGTTCCAAAAACCAACTATGGAATAGACAAGACCTACACCTTCCTCAGTGAAAGGGACTCAAAACCCCATATTTCCCGCAGAGGAATATATCTGACTAGTAAAAATCTTAAAACCTATGTATTGATATGTCTCCGTAAGGGAATCAAGTGTGTCTAGACTGGCATAATCATGGCAGCGAGAATCAGCTCAAACCCACTATAAAAAGGAATTTCAAAAACAAAACAAAAAAAAACTGGGAAATTCTTTACAATTCCTTCAGGGTCTCTGATGAAACCTGAAATGACCCTATCTACAATGACAGCTGGATGTGGCATAAGGCTGGACAATTGGGTCTGAGAGGATTGGTGAGATTGGGTGAGCAAATGCAGACCCTTTAAAGCAATAATGCATGGCACACATTCCATGGGTCCCAACTCTCCAGGTTGAAGGGAATATTACTACAGCTATAACATGTACGGGAAACCTAGAGAACGGACACACTGTGAATACGAAAGGTTTCTAAAACTCAACGAATAGTCCCTCTCCTGGTGCTCCGGTTTGACTTTCCATCTGCTTTATTATCAACCTCCCAACTTGGAGAGACTGCCCCTTTAACCTCCTGGTTCGCACAGGTTGCCAATTTGGCAGAGGATGAAAGGGAAGAGGGAGAACCAATGAGAGAGTAGCTGTTAGGCATTTGGACGGGCACATATCACTGTAATTTCCCGGCAGGAAGAAGAATTAACCAAAGTCTCAGCCACCCACCGGGAATCAGTATAGATCCTGAACCAAAATTTTGGACTTGCGGTCAGCTCACCAAAAACGAGTTGAAAAATGGAGCTCAGGGGCACAGCAATTCACAAACTGGCCGAGTAATAAAGGACAACTATCGTCCAAAAATCTGTTGAGGGAAGGCAAAGAGGCGGACTTGAAAGCGAGGCAGAATAGCAGGAAACAGATTTCCAGAGGTACGTTGGAATCGCGTTTAAAGCACAGGAAGAGGGGCACAACTTCGACAATGATGCACTTGGCCAAAAAGGGCGTATGCGTTTTCTCCTGAATATATTCAGGAGAAAACGCATACGCCCTTTTTGGCCAAGCAAGCAAGCGGGCAAGGCAAATCTGCACTACAAAGAAGTATCACTTCCCACCGGTCAAAAGGGACATCCACAAAATGTGTAAAAACCAGAAAGGCAAGACTGGTCCTGGAGAACAGGGAGCCTTGTTATGCTGATGCACGGGATGTAAATTGCCAACTGCCTCTCTGTAGGAGTGCATTGTATTCCCTAAAACAAGTAAACAACAGAGCTACAGAGCCAAGTGCACTTCCAGTCTAGGGAATATACCTGGGAAAAACTGAAAATCAATAAGACAGAGCCACCCCAAAATTTAGGGCTGCACTGCTTATAAGGACCTCAACTTGGGTACACCTTAAATATCCCAGGAAATATAAAATTTGTTCAAAAAATTGTGGTACTTACGTACGATGGAATATCAATCAGCCATGAAATCAATGTCATAAGACCAGTAGCAGCAAAATGGGTGGATTCAGGTACGATGATTCTAAGTGAAATAAGTCACAGAGCAAAAGAAACTTATCATAAGTTATCACTTATGAAGATCCTGTAAACATGGCTACACTTGAACTGAGTTAGGAAAGAGAACAGTGTCTCACATTTAGAAAACACTCTTATGCCTGCTTAAGGGGGAAGGAGAGGTGGGGTGATGCATAAAACCAGAGTTTGATATAAGCACAGGTACCGTTCCAAAAACCAACTATGGAATAGACAAGACCTACAACTTCCTCAGTGAAAGGGACTCAAAACCCCATATTTCCTGCAGAGGAATATATCTGAATAGTAAGAATCTTAAAACTTATATATTGATATGTCTCCGTAAGGGAATCAAGTGTGTCTAGACTGGGATAAATATGGCAGCGAGAATCAGCTCAAACCCACTATAAAAAGGAATTTCAAAAATAAAACAAAAAAACTGAGAAATTCTTTACAATTCCTTCAGGGTCTCTGATGAAACCTGAAATGACCCTATCTGCAATGACAGCTGGATGTGGCATAAGGCTGGACACTTGGGACTGAGAGGATTGGTGAGATTGGGTGAGCAAATGCAGACCCTTTAAAGCAATAATGCATGGCACACATTCCATGGGTCCCAAATCTCCAGGTTGAAGGGAATATTACTACAGATATAACATGTACTTGAAACCTAGAGAACGGACACACTGTGAATACGAATGGTTTCTAAAACTCAACGAATAGTCCCTCTCCTGGTGCTCCGGTTTGACTTTCCATCTGCTTTATTATCAACCTCCCAACTTGGAGAGACTGCCCCTTTAACCTCCTGGTTCACACAGGTTGCCAATTTGGCAGAGGATGAAAGGGAAGAGGGAGAACCAATGAGAGAGTAGCTGTTAGGCATTTGGACGGGCACATATCACTGTAATTTCCCGGCAGGAAGAAGAATTAACCAAAGTCTCAGCCACCCACCGGGAATCAGTATAGATCCTGAACCAAAATTTTGGACTTGCGGTCAGCTCACCAAAAACAAGTTGAAAAATGGAGCTCAGGGGCACAGCAATTCACAAACTGGCCGAGTAATAAAGGACAACTATCGTCCAAAAATCTGTTGAGGGAAGGCAGAGGCGGACTTGAAAGCGAGGCAGAATAGCAGGAATCAGATTTCCAGTGGTACGTTGGAATCGCGTTTAAAGCACAGGAAGAGGGGCACAACTTCGACAATGATGCACTTGGACAAAAAGGGCGTATGCGTTTTCTTCTGAATATATTCAGGAGAAAACGCATACGCCCTTTTTGGCCAAGCAAGCAAGCGGGCAATGAAAATCTGCACTACAAAGAAGTATCACTTCCCACCGGTCAAAAGGGACATCCACAAAATGTGTAAAAACCAGAAAGGCAAGACTGGTCCTGGAGAACAGGGAGCCTTTTTATGCTGATGGACGGGATGTAAATTGCCAACTGCCTCTCTGGAGGAGGGCATTGTGTTCCCTAAAACAAGTAAACAACAGAGCTACATAGCCAAGTGCCCTTCCAGTCTAGGGAATATACCTGGGAAAAACTGAAAATCAATAAGACAGAGCCACCCCAAAATTTAGGGCTGCACTGCGTACAAGGACCTCAACTTGGGTACACCTTAAATATCCCAGGAAATATAAAAATGGTTCAAAAAATTGTGGTACTTACGTACGATGGAATATCCCTCAGCCATGAAATCAATGTCATAAGAACTGTAGCAGCAAAATCGGTGGATTCAGGTACGATGATTCTAAGTGAAATGAGTCACACAGAAAAAGAAACTTATCATAAGATATCACTTATGAAGATCCTGTAAACATGGCTACACTTGAACTGAGTTAGGAAAGGGAACAGTTTCTCACATTTAGAAAATACTCTTATGCCTGCTTAAGGGGGAAGGAGAGGTGGGGTGATGCATAAAACCAGAGTTTGATATAAGCACAGGTACCATTCCAAAAACCAACTATGGAATAGACAAGACCTACACCTTCCTCAGTGAAAGGGACTCAAAACCCCATATTTCCCGCAGAGGAATATATCTGACTAGTAAGAATCTTAAAACCTATGTATTGATATGTCTCCGTAAGGGAATCAAGTGTGTCTAGACTGGCATAAACATGGCAGCGAGAATCAGCTCAAACCCACTATAAAAAGGAATTTCAAAAACAAAACAAAAAAACTGGGAAATTCTTTACAATTCCTTCAGGGTCTCTGATGAAACCTGGAATGACCCTATCTACAACGACAGCTGGATGTGGCATAAGGCTGGACACTTGGGACTGAGAGGATTGGTGAGATTGGGTGAACAAATGCAGACCATTTAAAGCAATAGTGCATGGCACACATTCCATAGGTCCCAACTCTCCAGGTTGAAGGGAATATTACTACAGTTATAACATGTACGGGAAACCTAGAGAACGGACACACTGTGAATACGAAAGGTTTCTAAAACTCAACGAATAGTCCCTCTCCTGGTGCTCCGGTTTGACTTTCCATCTGCTTTATTAGCAACCGCCCAACTTGGAGAGACAGCCCCTTTATCCTCCTGGTTCGCACAGGTTGCCAATTTGGCAGAGGATGAAAGGGAAGAGGGAGAACCAATGAGAGAGTAGCTGTTAGGCATTTGGACGGGCACATATCACTGTAATTTCCCGGCAGGAAGAAGAATAAACCAAAGTCTCAGCCCCCCACCTGGAACCAGCATAGGTCCTGAACCGAAATTTTGAACCTGCGGTCAGCTCACCAAAAACGAGTTGAAAAATGGAGCTGAGGGGCACAGCAATTCACAAACTGGCCGAGTAATAAAGGACAACTATCGTCCAAAGATCTGTTGAGGGAAGGCAACGAGGCGGACTTGAAAGCGAGGCAGAATAGCAGGAAACAGATTTCACGAGGTACGTTGGAATCGCCTTAAAAGCACAGGAAGAGGGGCACAACTTCGACAATGATGCACTTGGACAAAAAGGGCGTATGCGTTTTCTCCTGAATATATTCAGGAGAAAACGCATGCGCCCTTTTTGGCCAAGCAAGCAAGCGGGCAATGCAAACCTGCACTACAAAGAAGTATCACTTCCCACCGGTCAAAAGGGACATCCACAAAGTGTGTAAAAACCTGAAAGGGAAGACAGGCCCCGGAGAACAGAGAGCCTTGTTATGCTGTTTGGCGGGATGTAAATTGCCAACTGCCTCTCTGGAAGAGTGCATTGTGTTCCCTAAAACAAGTAAACAACAGAGCTACAGAGCCAAGGGCACTTCCAGTCTAGGGAATATACCTTGGGAAAACTGAAAATCAATAAGACAGAGCCACCCCAAAATTTAGGGCTGCACTGCTTACAAGGACCTCAACTTGGGTACACCTTAAATATCCCAGGAAATATAAAAATGGTTCTAAAAATTGTGGTACTTACGTACGATGGAATATCCCTCAGCCATGAAATCAATGTCATAAGACCAGTAGCAGCAAAATGGGAGGATTCAGGTACGATGATTCTAAGTGAAATAAGTCACAGAGAAAAAGAAACTTATCATAAGATATCACTTATGAAGATCCTGTAAACATGGCTACACTTAAACTGAGTTAGGAAAGAGAACAGAGTCTCACATTTAGAAAACACTCTTATGCCTGCTTAAGGGGGAAGGAGAGGTGGGGTGATGCATAAAACCAGAGTTTGATATAAGCACAGGTACCGTTCCATAAATCAACTATGGAATAGACAAGACCTACACCTTCCTCAGTGAAAGGGACTCAAAACCCCATATTTCCCGCAGAGGAATATATTGACTAGTAAGAATCTTAAAACCTATGTATTGATATGTCTCCGTAAGGGAATCAAGTGTGTCTAGACTGGCATTAACATGGCAGCGAGAATCAGCTCAAACCCACTATAAAAAGGAATTTCAAAAACAATACAAAAAAACTGGGAAATTCTTTACAATTCCTTCAGGGTCTCTGATGAAACCTGGAATGACCCTATCTACAACGACAGCTGGATGTGGCATAAGGAGGGACACTTGGGACTGAGATGATTGGTGAGATTGGGTGAGCAAATGCAGACCCTTTTAAGCACAAATGCCTGGCACCCATTCCATGGGTCCCAACTCTCCAGGTTGAAGGGAATATTACTATAGCTATAACATGTACGGGAAACCTAGAGAACGGACACACTGTGAATACGAAAGGTTTCTAAAACTCAACGAATAGTCCCTCTCCTGGTGCTCCGGTTTGACTTTCCATCTGCTTTACTATCAACCCCCCAACTTGGAGAGACAGCCCCTTTAACCTCCTGGTTCGCACAGGTTGCCAATTTGGCAGATGATGAAAGGGAAGAGGGAGAACCAATGAGAGAGTAGCTGTTGGGCATTTGGACGGGCACATATCACTATAACTTCCCGGCAGGAAGAAGAATTAACCAAAGTCTCAGCAACCCACCGGGAACCAGCATAGGTCCTGAACCAAAATTTTGGACTTGCGGTCAGCTCACAAAAAATGAGTTGAAAAATGGAGCTCAGGTGCACAGCAATTCACAAACTGGCCGAGTAATAAAGGACAAATATCGTCCAAAAATCTGTTGAGGGAAGGCAACGAGGCGGACTTGAAAGCGTGGCAGAATAGCAGGAAACAGATTTCAAGAGGTACGTTGGAATCGCCTTTAAAGCACAGGAAGAGGGGCACAACTTCGACAATGATGCACTTGGACAAAAAGGGCGTATGCGTTTTCTCCTGAATATATTCAGGAGAAAACGCATACGCCCTTTTTGGCCAAGCAAGCAAGCGGGCAATGCAAATCTGCACTACAAAGAAGTATCACTTCCCACTGGTCAAAAGGGACATCCACAAAGTGTGTAAAAACCAGAAAGGCAAGACAGGCCCCGGAGAACCGGGAGCGTTGTTATGCTGTTGGGCGGGATGTAAATTGCCAACTGCCTCTCTGGAGGAGTGCATTGTGTTCCCTAAAACAAGTAAAGAACAGAGCTACAGAGCCAAGTGCACTTCCAGTCTAGGGAATATACTTTGGGAAAACTGAAAATCAATAAGACAGAGCCACCCCAAAATTTAGGGCTGCACTGCTTACAAGGACCTCAACTTGGGTACAACTTAAATATACCAGGAAATATAAAAATGGTTCAAAAAATTGTGGTACTTACGTAAGATGGAATATGCCTCAGCCATGAAATGAATGTCATAAGAACAGTAGCAGCAAAATGGGTGGATTCAGGTACGATGATTCTAAGTGAAATGAGTCACACAGAAAAAGAAACTTATCATAAGATATCACTTATGAAGATCCTGTAAACATGGCTACACTTGAACTGAGTTAGGAAAGAGAACAGTGTCTCACATTTAGAAAACACTCTTATGCCTGCTTAAGGGGGAAGGAGAGGTGGGGTGATGCATAAAACCAGAGTTTGATATAAGCACAGGTACCGTTCCAAAAACCAACTATGGAATAGACAAGACCTACACCTTCCTCAGTGAAAGGGACTCAAAACACCATATTTCCCGCAGAGGAATATATCTGACTAGTAAGAGTTTTAAAACCTATGTATTGATATGTCTCCGTAAGGGAATCAAGTGTGTCTAGACTGGCATTAACATGGCAGCGAGAATCAGCTCAAACCCACTATAAAAAGGAATTTCAAAAACAAAACAAAAAAACTGGGAAATTCTTTACAATTCCTTCAGGGTCTCTGATGAAACCTGGAATGACCCTATCTACAACGACAGCTGGATGTGGCATAAGGCTGGACACTTGGGACTGAGGGGATTGGTGAAATTGCGTGAGCAAATGCAGACCCTTTAAAGCAATAATGCATGGCACCCATTCCATGGGTCCCAACTCTCCAGGTTGAAGGGAATATTACTACAGTTATAACATGTACGGGAAAACTAGAGAACGGACACACTGTGAATACAAAAGGTTTCTAAAACTCAACGAATTGTCCCTCTCCTGGTGCTCCGGTTTGACTTTCCATCTGCTTTACTATCAACCTCCCAACTTGGAGAGACAGCCCCTTTAACCTCCTGGTTCGCACAGGTTGCCAATTTGGCAGAGGATGAAAGGGAAGAGGGAGAACCAATGAGAGAGTAGCTGTTAGGCATTTGGACGGGCACATATCACTGTAATTTCCCGGCAGGAAGAAGAATTAACCAAAGTCTCAGCCACCCACCGGGAACCAGTATAGGTCCTGAACCAAAATTTTTGACCTGCGGTCAGCTCACCAAAAACGAGTGGAGAAATGGGGCTCAGGTGCACAGCAATTCACAAACTGGCTGAGTAATAAAGGACAACTATCGTCCAAAAATCTGTTGAGGGAAGGCAACGAGGCGGACTTGAAAGCGAGGCAGAATAGCAGGAAACAGATTTCAAGAGGTACGTTGGAATCCCCTTTATAGCACAGGAAGAGGGACAAAACTTCGACAATGATGCACTTGGCCAAAAAGGGCGTATGCGTTTTCTCCTGAATATATTCAGGAGAAAACGCATACGCCCTTTTTGGCCAAGCAAGCAAGCGGGCAATGCAAATCTGCACTACAAAGAAGTATCACTTCCCACCGGTCAAAAGGGACATCCACAAAATGTGTAAAAACCATAAAGGCAAGGCAGGCCCTGGAGAACAGGGAGCCTTGTTATGCTGGTGGGGGGATGTAAATTGCCATCTGCCTCTCTGTAGGAGTGCATTTTGTTCCCTAAAACAAGTAAAGAACAGAGCTACAGAGCCAAGGGCACTTCCAGTCTAGGGAATATACCTTTGGAAAACTGAAGATCAATAAGACAGAGCCACCCCAAAATTTAGGGCTGCACTGCTTACAAGGACCTCAACTTGGGTACACCTTAAATATTCCAGGAAATATAAAAATGGTTCAAAAAATTGTGGTACTTACGTACGATGGAATATCCCTCAGCCATGAAATCAATGTCATAAGACCAGTAGCAGCAAAATGGGTGGATTCAGGTACGATGATTCTAAGTGAAATAAGTCACACAGAAAAAGAAACTTATCATAAGATATCACTTATGAAGATCCTGTAAACATGGCTACACTTGAACTGAGTTAGGAAAGAGAACAGTGTCTCACATTTAGAAAGCACTCTTATGCCTGCTTAACGGGGAAGGAGAGGTGGGGTGATGCATAAAGCCAGAGTTTGATATAAGCACAGTTACCGTTCCAAAAACCAACTACGGAATAGACAAGAGCTACACCTTCCTCAGTGAAAGGGACTCAAAACCCCATATTTCCCGCAGAGGAATATATCTGACTAGTAAGAATCTTAAAACCTATGTATTGATATGTCTCCGTAAGGGAATCAAGTGTGTCTAGACTGGCATAAACATGGCAGCGAGAATCAGCTCAAACCCACTCTAAAAAGGAATTTCAAAAATAAAACAAAACAACTGGGAAATTCTTTACAATTCCTTCAGGGTCTCTGATGAAACCTGGAATGACCCTATCTACAACGACAGCTGGATGTGGCATAAGGCTGGACACTTGGGACTGAGAGGATTGGTGAGATTGGGTGAGCAAATGCAGACCCTTTAAAGCAATAATGCATGGCACACATTCCATGGGTTCCAACTCTCCAGGTTGAAGGGAATATTACTACAGCTATAACATGTACGGGAAACCTAGAGAACGGACACACTGTGAATACCAAAGGTTTCTAAAACTCAACGAATAGTCCCTCTCCTGGTGCTCCGGTTTGACTTTCCATCTGCTTTACTATCAACCTCCCAACTTGGAGAGACAGCCCCTTTAACCTCCTGGTTCGCACAGGTTGCCAATTTGGCAGAGGATGAAAGGGAAGAGGGAGAACCAATGAGAGAGTAGCTGTTAGGCATTTGGACGGGCACATATCACTGTAATTTCCTGGCAGGAAGAAGAATTAACCAAAGTCTCAGCCCCCCACCGTAACCAGTATAGGTCCTGAACCAAAATTTTGGACTTGCGGTCAGCTCACCTAAAACGAGTTGAGAAATGGAGCTCAGGGGCACAGCAATTCACAAACTGGCCGAGTAATAAAGGACAACTATCGTCCAAAAATCTGTTGAGGGAAGGCAACGAGGCAGACTTGAAAGCAAGGCAGAATAGCAGGAAACAGATTTCAAGAGGTACGTTGGAATCGCCTTTAAAGCACAGGAAGAGGGGCACAACTTCGACAATGATGCACTTGGCCAAAAAGGGCGTATGCGTTTTCTCCTGAATATATTCAGGAGAAAACGCATACGCCCTTTTTGGCCAAGCAAGCAAGCGGGCAATGCAAATCTGCACTACAAAGAAGTATCACTTCCCACCGGTCAAAAGGGACATCCACAAAATGTGTAAAAACCAGAAAGGCAAGACAGGCCCTGGAGAACAGGGAGCGTTGTTATGCTGATGGGCGGGATGTAAATTGCCAACTGCCTCTCTGGAGGAGTGCATTGTGTTCCCTAAATCAAGTAAACAACAGAGCTACAGAGCCAAGGGCACTTCCAGTCTAGGGAATATACCTTGGGAAAACTGAAAATCAAAAAGACACAGTCACCACAAAATTTAGGGCTGCACTGCTTACAAGGACCTCAACTTTGGTACACCTTAAATATCCCAGGAAATATAAAAATGGTTCAAAAAATTGTGGTACTTACATACGATGGAATATCCCTCAGCCATGAAATCAATGTCATAAGACCAGTAGCAGCAAAATGGGTGGATTCAGGTACGATGATTCTAAGTGAAATAAGTCACAGAGAAAAAGAAACTTATCATAAGATATCACTTATGAAGATCCTGTAAACATGGCTACACTTGAACTGAGTTAGGAAAGAGAACAGTGTCTCACATTTAGAAAACACTCTTATGCCTGCTTAAGGGGGAAGGAGAGGTGGGGTGCTGCATAAAACCAGAGTTTGATATAAGCAGAGGTACCGTTCCAAAAACCAACTATGGAATAGGCAAGACCTACACCTTCCTCAGTGAAAGGGACTCAAAACCCCATATTTCCCGCGGAGGAATATATCTGACTAGTAAGAATCTTAAAACCTATGTATTGATATGTCTCCGTAAGGGAATCAAGTGTGTCTAGACTGGCATAAACATGGCAGCGAGAATCAGCTCAAACCCACTATAAAAAGGAATTTCAAAAACAAAACAAAAAAACTGGGAAATTCTTTACAATTCCTTCAGAGTCTCTGATGAAACCTGGAATGACCCTATCTACAACGAGAGCTGGATGTGGCATAAGGCGGGAAACTTGGGACTCAGAGTATTGGTGAGATTGGGTGAACAAATGCAGAACCTTTAAAGCATTAATGCATGGCACCCATTCCATGGGTCCCAACTCTCCAGGTTGAAGGGAATATTACTACAGTTATAACATGTACGGGAAACCTAGAGAACGGACACACTGTGAATACGAAAGGTTTCTAAAACTCAACGAATAGTCCCTCTCCTGGTGCTCCGGTTTGACTTTCCACCTGCTTTACTATCAACCTCCCAACTTGGAGAGACAGCCCCTTTAACCTCCTGGTTCGCCCAGGTTGCCAATTTGGCAGAGGATGAAAGGGAAGAGGGAGAACCAATGAGAGAGTAGCTGTTAGGCATTTGGACGGGCACATATCACTGTAATTTCCCGGCAGGAAGAAGAATTAACCAAAGTCTCAGCCCACCACCGGGAACCAGCATAGTTCCTGAACCAAAATTTTGGACTTGCGGTCAGCTCACCAAAAACGAGTTGAAAAATGGTGCTCAGGGGTACAGCAATTCACAAACTGGCCGAGTAATAAAGGACAACTATCGTCCAAAAATCTGTTGAGGGAAGACAACGAGGCGGACTTGAAAGCGAGGCAGAATAGCAGGAAACAGATTTCAAGAGGTACGTTGGAATCACCTTTAAAGCACAGGAAGAGGGGCACAACTTCGACAATGATGCACTTGGCCAAAAAGGGCGTATGCGTTTTCTCCTGAATATATTCAGGAGAAAACGCATACGCCGTTTTTGGCCAAGCAAGCAAGCGGGCAATGCAAATCTGCACTACAAAGAAGTATCACTTCCCACCTGTCAAAAGGGACATCCACAAAATGTGTAAAAACCAGAAAGGCAAGACAGGCCCTGGAGAACAGGGAGCCTTGTTATGCTGATGGGCGGCATTTAAATTGCCAAGTGCCTCTCTGGAGGAGTACATTGTGTTCCCTAAAACAAGTAAAGAACAGAGCTACAGAGCCAAGGGCACTTCCAGTCTAGGGAATATAACTGGAAAAACTGAAAATCAATAAGACAGAGCCACCACAAAATTTAGGGCTGCACTGCTTACAAGGACCTCAACTTGGGTACACCTTAAATATCCCAGGAAATATAAAAATGGTTCAAAAAATTGTGGTACTTACGTACGATGGAATATCCCTCAGCCATGAAATCAATGTCATAAGAACTGTAGCAGCAAAATCGGTGGATTCAGGTACGATGATTCTAAGTGAAATGAGTCACACAGAAAAAGAAACTTATCATAAGATATCACTTATGAAGATCCTGTAAACATGGCTACACTTGAACTGAGTTAGGAAAGGGAACAGTGTCTCACATTTAGAAAATATTCTTATGCCTGCTTAAGGGGGAAGGAGAGGTGGGGTGATGCATAAAACCAGAGTTTGATATAAGCACAGGTACCATTCCAAAAACCAACTATGGAATAGACAAGACCTACACCTTCCTCAGTGAAAGGGACTCAAAACCCCATATTTCCCGCAGAGGAATATATCTGACTAGTAAGAATCTTAAAACCTATGTATTGATATGTCTCCATAAGGGAATCAAGTGTGTCTAGACTGGCATAAACATGGCAGCGAGAATCAGCTCAAACCCACTATAAAATGGAATTTCAAAAACAAAACAAAAAAACTGGGAAATTCTTTACAATTCCTTCAGGGTCTCTGATGAAACCTGGAATGACCCTATCTACAACGACAGCTGGATGTGGCATAAGGCTGGACACTTGGGACTGAGAGGATTGGTGAGATTGGGTGAACAAATGCAGACCATTTAAAGCAATAGTGCATGGCACACATTCCATAGGTCCCAACTCTCCAGGTTGAAGGGAATATTACTACAGTTATAACATGTACGGGAAACCTAGAGAACGGACACACTGTGAATACGAAAGGTTTCTAAAACTCAACGAATAGTCCCTCTCCTGGTGCTCCGGTTTGACTTTCCATCTGCTTTATTAGCAACCGCCCAACTTGGAGAGACAGCCCCTTTATCCTCCTGGTTCGCACAGGTTGCCAATTTGGCAGAGGATGAAAGGGAAGAGGGAGAACCAATGAGAGAGTAGCTGTTAGGCATTTGGACGGGCACATATCACTGTAATTTCCCGGCAGGAAGAAGAATAAACCAAAGTCTCAGCCCCCCACCTGGAACCAGCATAGGTCCTGAACCGAAATTTTGAACCTGCGGTCAGCTCACCAAAAACGAGTTGAAAAATGGAGCTCAGGGGCACAGCAATTCACAAACTGGCCGAGTAATAAAGGACAACTATCGTCCAAAAATCTGTTGAGGGAAGGCAACGAGGCGGACTTGAAAGCGAGGCAGAATAGCAGGAAACAGATTTCAAGAGGTACGTTGGAATCGCCTTTAAAGCACCGGATGAGGGGCACAACTTCGACAATGATGCACGTGGCCAAAAAGGGCGTATGCGTTTTCTCCTGAATATAATCAGGAGAAAACGCATACGCCCTTTTTGGCCAAGCAAGCAATCGGGCAATGCAAATCTGCACTACAAAGAAGTATCACTTCCCACCGGTCAAAAGGGACATCCACAAAATGTGTAAAAACCAGAAAGGCAAGACAGGCCCTGGAGAACAGGGAGCCTTCTTATGCTGATGGGCGGGATGTAAATTGCCAACTGCCTCTCTGGAGGAGTGCATTGTGTTCCCTAAAACAAGTAAACAACAGAGCTACAGAGCCAAGGGCACTTCCAGTCTAGGGAATATACCTGGGAAAAACTGAAAATCAATAAGACAGAGCCACCCCAAAATTTAGGGCTGCACTGCTTACAAGGACCTCAACTTGGGTACACCTTAGATATCCCAGGAAATATAAAATTTGTTCAAAAAATTGTGGTACTTACGTACGATGGAATATCCCTCAGCCATGAAATCAATGTCATAAGACCAGTAGCAGCAAAATGGGTGGATTCAGGTACGATGATTCTAAGTGAAATAAGTCACAGAGAAAAAGAAACTTATCATAAGTTATCACTTATGAAGATCCTGGAAACATGGCTACACTTGAACTGAGTTAGGAAAGAGAACAGTGTCTCACATTTAGAAAGCACTCTTATGCCTGCTTAAGGGGGAAGGAGAGGTGGGGTGATGCATAAAGCCAGAGTTTGATATAAGCACAGTTACCGTTCCAAAAACCAACTATGGAATAGACAAGAGCTACACCTTCCTCAGTGAAAGGGACTCAAAACCCCATATTTCCCGCAGAGGAATATATCTGACTAGTAAGAATCTTAAAACCTATGTATTGATATGTCTCCGTAAGGGAATCAAGTGTGTCTAGACTGGCATAAACATGGCAGCGAGAATCAGCTCAAACCCACTCTAAAAAGGAATTTCAAAAATAAAACAAAACAACTGGGAAATTCTTTACAATTCCTTCAGGGTCTCTGATGAAACCTGGAATGACCCTATCTACAACGACAGCTGGATGTGGCATAAGGCTGGACACTTGGGACTGAGAGGATTGGTGAGATTGGGTGAGCAAATGCAGACCCTTTAAAGCAATAATGCATGGCACACATTCCATGGGTTCCAACTCTCCAGGTTGAAGGGAATATTACTACAGCTATAACATGTACGGGAAACCTAGAGAACGGACACAGTGTGAATACCAAAGGTTTCTAAAACTCAACGAATAGTCCCTCTCCTGGTGCTCCGGTTTGACTTTCCATCTGCTTTACTATCAACCTCCCAACTTGGAGAGACAGCCCCTTTAACCTCCTGGTTCGCACAGGTTGCCAATTTGGCAGAGGATGAAAGGGAAGAGGGAGAACCAATGAGAGAGTAGCTGTTAGGCATTTGGACGGGCACATATCACTGTAATTTCCTGGCAGGAAGAAGAATTAACCAAAGTCTCAGCCCCCCACCGGTAACCAGTATAGGTCCTGAACCAAAATTTTGGACTTGCGGTCAGCTCACCTAAAACGAGTTGAGAAATGGAGCTCAGGGGCACAGCAATTCACAAACTGGCCGAGTAATAAAGGACAACTATCGTCCAAAAATCTGTTGAGGGAAGGCAACGAGGCGGACTTGAAAGCAAGGCAGAATAGCAGGAAACAGATTTCAAGAGGTACGTTGGAATCGCCTTTAAAGCACAGGAAGAGGGGCACAACTTCGACAATGATGCACTTGGCCAAAAAGGGCGTATGCGTTTTCTCCTGAATATATTCAGGAGAAAACGCATACGCCCTTTTTGGCCAAGCAAGCAAGCGGGCAATGCAAATCTGCACTACAAAGAAGTATCACTTCCCACCGGTCAAAAGGGACATCCACAAAATGTGTAAAAACCAGAAAGGCAAGACAGGCCCTGGAGAACAGGGAGCGTTGTTATGCTGATGGGCGGGATGTAAATTGCCAACTGCCTCTCTGGAGGAGTGCATTGTGTTCCCTAAATCAAGTAAACAACAGAGATACAGAGACAAGGGCACTTCCAGTCTAGGGAATATACCTTGGAAAAACTGAAAATCAAAAAGACACAGCCACCACAAAATTTAGGGCTGCACTGCTTACAAGGACCTCAACTTTGGTACACCTTAAATATCCCAGGAAATATAAAAATGGTTCAAAAAATTGTGGTACTTACATACGATGGAATATCCCTCAGCCATGAAATCAATGTCATAAGACCAGTAGCAGCAAAATGGGTGGATTCAGGTACGATGATTCTAAGTGAAATAAGTCACAGAGAAAAAGAAACTTATCATAAGATATCACTTATGAAGATCCTGTAAACATGGCTACACTTGAACTGAGTTAGGAAAGAGAACAGTGTCTCACATTTAGAAAACACTCTTATGCCTGCTTAAGGGGGAAGGAGAGGTGGGGTGCTGCATAAAACCAGAGTTTGATATAAGCAGAGGTACCGTTCCAAAAACCAACTATGGAATAGGCAAGACCTACACCTTCCTCAGTGAAAGGGACTCAAAACCCCATATTTCCCGCAGAGGAATATATCTGACTAGTAAGAATCTTAAAACCTATGTATTGATATGTCTCCGTAAGGGAATCAAGTGTGTCTAGACTGGCATTAACATGGCAGCGAGAATCAGCTCAAACCCACTATAAAAAGGAATTTCAAAAACAAAACAAAAAACTGGGAAATTCTTTACAATTCCTTCAGAGTCTCTGATGAAACCTGGAATGACCCTATCTACAACGACAGCTGGATGTGGCATAAGGCGGGAAACTTGGGACTCAGAGGATTGGTGAGATTGGGTGAACAAATGCAGAACCTTTAAAGCATTAATGCATGGCACCCATTCCATGGGTCCCAACTCTCCAGTTTGAAGGGAATATTACTACAGTTATAACATGTACGGGAAACCTAGAGAACGGACACACTGTGAATACGAAAGGTTTCTAAAACTCAACGAATAGTCCCTCTCCTGGTGCTCCGGTTTGACTTTCCACCTGCTTTACTATCAACCTCCCAACTTGGAGAGACAGCCCCTTTAACCTCCTGGTTCGCCCAGGTTGCCAATTTGGCAGAGGATGAAAGGGAAGAGGGAGAACCAATGAGAGAGTAGCTGTTAGGCATTTGGACGGGCACATATCACTGTAATTTCCCGGCAGGAAGAAGAATTAACCAAAGTCTCAGCCCACCACCGGGAACCAGCATAGGTCCTGAACCAAAATTTTGGACTTGCGGTCAGCTCACCAAAAACGAGTTGAAAAATGGTGCTCAGGGGTACAGCAATTCACAAACTGGCCGAGTAATAAAGGACAACTATCGTCCAAAAATCTGTTGAGGGAAGACAACGAGGCGGACTTGAAAGCGAGGCAGAATAGCAGGAAACAGATTTCAAGAGGTACGTTGGAATCACCTTTAAAGCACAGGAAGAGGGGCACAACTTCGACAATGATGCACTTGGCCAAAAAGGGCGTATGCGTTTTCTCCTGAATATATTCAGGAGAAAACGCATACGCCGTTTTTGGCCAAGCAAGCAAGCGGGCAATGCAAATCTGCACTACAAAGAAGTATCACTTCCCACCTGTCAAAAGGGACATCCACAAAATGTGTAAAAACCAGAAAGGCAAGACAGGCCCTGGAGAACAGGGAGCCTTGTTATGCTGATGGGCGGCATTTAAATTGCCAAGTGCCTCTCTGGAGGAGTACATTGTGTTCCCTAAAACAAGTAAAGAACAGAGCTACAGAGCCAAGGGCACTTCCAGTCTAGGGAATATAACTGGAAAAACTGAAAATCAATAAGACAGAGCCACCACAAAATTTAGGGCTGCACTGCTTACAAGGACCTCAACTTGGGTACACCTTAAATATCCCAGGAAATATAAAAATGGTTCAAAAAATTGTGGTACTTATGTACGATGGAATATCCCTCAGCCATGAAATCAATGTCATAAGAACTGTAGCAGCAAAATGGGTGGATTCAGGTACGATGATTCTAAGTGAAATGAGTCACACAGAAAAAGAAACTTATCATAAGATATCACTTATGAAGATCCTGTAAACATGGCTACAGTTGAACTGAGTTAGGAAAGGGAACAGTGTCTCACATTTAGAAAATACTCTTATGCCTGCTTAAGGGGGAAGGAGAGGTGGGGTGATGCATAAAACCAGAGTTTGATATAAGCACAGGTACCATTCCAAAAACCAACTATGGAATAGACAAGACCTACACCTTCCTCAGTGAAAGGGACTCAAAACCCCATATTTCCCGCAGAGGAATATATCTGACTAGTAAGAATCTTAAAACCTATGTATTGATATGTCTCCATAAGGGAATCAAGTGTGTCTAGACTGGCATAAACATGGCAGCGAGAATCAGCTCAAACCCACTATAAAAAGGAATTTCAAAAACAAAACAAAAAAACTGGGAAATTCTTTACAATTCCTTCAGGGTCTCTGATGAAACCTGGAATGACCCTATCTACAACGACAGCTGGATGTGGCATAAGGCTGGACACTTGGGACTGAGAGGATTGGTGAGATTGGGTGAACAAATGCAGACCATTTAAAGCAAAAGTGCATGGCACACATTCCATAGGTCCCAACTCTCCAGGTTGAAGGGAATATTACTACAGTTATAACATGTACGGGAAACCTAGAGAACGGACACACTGTGAATACGAAAGGTTTCTAAAACTCAACGAATAGTCCCTCTCCTGGTGCTCCGGTTTGACTTTCCATCTGCTTTATTATCAACCGCCCAACTTGGAGAGACAGCCCCTTTATCCTCCTGGTTCGCACAGGTTGCCAATTTGGCAGAGGATGAAAGGGAAGAGGGAGAACCAATGAGAGAGTAGCTGTTAGGCATTTGGACGGGCACATATCACTGTAATTTCCCGGCAGGAAGAAGAATAAACCAAAGTCTCAGCCCCCCACCTGGAACCAGCATAGGTCCTGAACCAAAATTTTGAACCTGCGGTAAGCTCACCAAAAACGAGTTGAAAAATGGAGCTCAGGGGCACAGCAATTCACAAACTGGCCGAGTAATAAAGGACAACTATCGTCCAAAAATCTGTTGAGGGAAGGCAACGAGGCGGACTTGAAAGCGAGGCAGAATAGCAGGAAACAGATTTCAAGAGGTACGTTGGATTCGCCTTTAAAGCGCCGGATGAGGGGCACAACTTCGACAATGATGCACGTGGCCAAAAAGGGCGTATGCGTTTTCTCCTGAATATAATCAGGAGAAAACGCATACGCCCTTTTTGGCCAAGCAAGCAATCGGGCAATGCAAATCTGCACTACAAAGAAGTATCACTTCCCACCGGTCAAAAGGGACATCCACAAAATGTGTAAAAACCAGAAAGGCAAGACAGGCCCTGGAGAACAGGGAGCCTTGTTATGCTGATGGGCGGGATGTAAATTGCCAACTGCCTCTCTGGAGGAGTGCATTGTGTTCCCTAAAACAAGTAAACAACAGAGCTACAGAGCCAAGGGCACTTCCAGTCTAGGGAATATACCTGGGAAAAACTGAAAATCAATAAGACAGAGCCACCCCAAAATTTAGGGCTGCACTGCTTACAAGGACCTCAACTTGGGTACACCTTAGATATCCCAGGAAATATAAAATTTGTTCAAAAAATTGTGGTACTTACGTACGATGGAATATCCCTCAGCCATGAAATCAATGTCATAAGACCAGTAGCAGCAAAATGGGTGGATTCAGGTACGATGATTCTAAGTGAAATAAGTCACAGAGAAAAAGAAACTTATCATAAGTTATCACTTATGAAGATCCTGGAAACATGGCTACACTTGAACTGAGTTAGGAAAGAGAACAGTGTCTCACATTTAGAAAGCACTCTTATGCCTGCTTAAGGGGGAAGGAGAGGTGGGGTGATGCATAAAGCCAGAGTTTGATATAAGCACAGTTACCGTTCCAAAAACCAACTATGGAATAGACAAGAGCTACACCTTCCTCAGTGAAAGGGACTCAAAACCCCATATTTCCCGCAGAGGAATATATCTGACTAGTAAGAATCTTAAAACCTATGTATTGATATGTCTCCGTAAGGGAATCAAGTGTGTCTAGACTGGCATAAACATGGCAGCGAGAATCAGCTCAAACCCACTCTAAAAAGGAATTTCAAAAATAAAACAAAACAACTGGGAAATTCTTTACAATTCCTTCAGGGTCTCTGATGAAACCTGGAATGACCCTATCTACAACGACAGCTGGATGTGGCATAAGGCTGGACACTTGGGACTGAGAGGATTGGTGAGATTGGGTGAGCAAATGCAGACCCTTTAAAGCAATAATGCATGGCACACATTCCATGGGTTCCAACTCTCCAGGTTGAAGGGAATATTACTACAGCTATAACATGTACGGGAAACCTAGAGAATGGACACACTGTGAATACCAAAGGTTTCTAAAACTCAACGAATAGTCCCTCTCCTGGTGCTCCGGTTTGACTTTCCATCTGCTTTACTATCAACCTCCCAACTTGGAGAGACAGCCCCTTTAACCTCCTGGTTCGCACAGGTTGCCAATTTGGCAGAGGATGAAAGGGAAGAGGGAGAACCAATGAGAGAGTAGCTGTTAGGCATTTGGACGGGCACATATCACTGTAATTTCCCGGCAGGAAGAAGAATTAACCAAAGTCTCAGCCCCCCACCGGTAACCAGTATAGGTCCTGAACCAAAATTTTGGACTTGCGGTCAGCTCACCTAAAACGAGTTGAGAAATGGAGCTCAGGGGCACAGCAATTCACAAACTGGCCGAGTAATAAAGGACAACTATCGTCCAAAAATCTGTTGAGGGAAGGCAACGAGGCGGACTTGAAAGCAAGGCAGAATAGCAGGAAACAGATTTCAAGAGGTACGTTGGAATCACCTTTAAAGCACAGGAAGAGGGGCACAACTTCGACAATGATGCACTTGGCCAAAAAGGGCGTATGCGTTTTCTCCTGAATATATTCAGGAGAAAACGCATACGCCCTTTTTGGCCAAGCAAGCAAGCGGGCAATGCAAATCTGCACTACAAAGAAGTATCACTTCCCACCGGTCAAAAGGGACATCCACAAAATGTGTAAAAACCAGAAAGGCAAGACAGGCCCTGGAGAACAGGGAGCGTTGTTATGCTGATGGGCGGGATGTAAATTGCCAACTGCCTCTCTGGAGGAGTGCATTGTGTTCCCTAAATCAAGTAAACAACAGAGATACAGAGACAAGGGCACTTCCAGTCTAGGGAATATACCTTGGGAAAACTGAAAATCAAAAAGACACAGCCACCACAAAATTTAGGGCTGCACTGCTTACAAGGACCTCAACTTGGGTACACCTTAAATATCCCAGGAAATATAAAAATGGTTCAAAAAATTGTGGTACTTACATACGATGGAATATCCCTCAGCCATGAAATCAATGTCATAAGACCAGTAGCAGCAAAATGGGTGGATTCAGGTACGATGATTCTAAGTGAAATAAGTCACAGAGAAAAAGAAACTTATCATAAGATATCACTTATGAAGATCCTGTAAACATGGCTACACTTGAACTGAGTTAGGAAAGAGAACAGTGTCTCACATTTAGAAAACACTCTTATGCCTGCTTAAGGGGGAAGGAGAGGTGGGGTGCTGCATAAAACCAGAGTTTGATATAAGCAGAGGTACCGTTCCAAAAACCAACTATGGAATAGGCAAGACCTACACCTTCCTCAGTGAAAGGGACTCAAAACCCCATATTTCCCGCAGAGGAATATATCTGACTAGTAAGAATCTTAAAACCTATGTATTGATATGTCTCCGTAAGGGAATCAAGTGTGTCTAGACTGGCATTAACATGGCAGCGAGAATCAGCTCAAACCCACTATAAAAAGGAATTTCAAAAACAAAACAAAAAAACTGGGAAATTCTTTACAATTCCTTCAGAGTCTCTGATGAAACCTGGAATGACCCTATCTACAACGACAGCTGGATGTGGCATAAGGCGGGAAACTTGGGACTCAGAGGATTGGTGAGATTGGGTGAACAAATGCAGAACCTTTAAAGCATTAATGCATGGCACCCATTCCATGGGTCCCAACTCTCCAGGTTGAAGGGAATATTACTACAGTTATAACATGTACGGGAAACCTATAGAACGGACACACTGTGAATACGAAAGGTTTCTAAAACTCAACGAATAGTCCCTCTCCTGGTGCTCCGGTTTGACTTTCCACCTGCTTTACTATCAACCTCCCAACTTGGAGAGACAGCCCCTTTAACCTCCTGGTTCGCCCAGGTTGCCAATTTGGCAGAGGATGAAAGGGAAGAGGGAGAACCAATGAGAGAGTAGCTGCTAGGCATTTGGACGGGCACATATCACTGTAATTTCCCGGCAGGAAGAAGAATTAACCAAAGTCTCAGCCCACCACCGGGAACCACCATAGGTCCTGAACCAAAATTTTGGACTTGCGGTCAGCTCACCAAAAACGAGTTGAAAAATGGTGCTCAGGGGTACAGCAATTCACAAACTGGCCGAGTAATAAAGGACAACTATCGTCCAAAAATCTGTTGAGGGAAGACAACGAGGTGGACTTGAAAGCGAGGCAGAATAGCAGGAAACAGATTTCAAGAGGTACGTTGGAATCACCTTTAAAGCACAGGAAGAGGGGCACAACTTCGACAATGATGCACTTGGCCAAAAAGGGCGTATGCGTTTTCTCCTGAATATATTCAGGAGAAAACGCATACGCCCTTTTTGGCCAAGCAAGCAAGCGGGCAATGCAAATCTGCACTACAAAGAAGTATCACTTCCCACCTGTCAAAAGGGACATCCACAAAATGTGTAAAAACCAGAAAGGCAAGACAGGCCCTGGAGAACAGGGAGCCTTGTTATGCTGATGGGCGGCATTTAAATTGCCAAGTGCCTCTCTGGAGGAGTACATTGTGTTCCCTAAAACAAGTAAAGAACAGAGCTACAGAGCCAAGGGCACTTCCAGTCTAGGGAATATAACTGGAAAAACTGAAAATCAATAAGACAGAGCCACCACAAAATTTAGGGCTGCACTGCTTACAAGGACCTCAACTTGGGTACACCTTAAATATCCCAGGAAATATAAAAATGGTTCAAAAAATTGTGGTACTTACGTACGATGGAATATCCCTCAGCCATGAAATCAATGTCATAAGAACTGTAGCAGCAAAATCGGTGGATTCAGGTACGATGATTCTAAGTGAAATGAGTCACACAGAAAAAGAAACTTATCATAAGATATCACTTATGAAGATCCTGTAAACATGGCTACACTTGAACTGAGTTAGGAAAGGGAACAGGGTCTCACATTTAGAAAATACTCTTATGCCTGCTTAAGGGGGAAGGAGAGGTGGGGTGATGCATAAAACCAGAGTTTGATATAAGCACAGGTACCATTCCAAAAACCAACTATGGAATAGACAAGACCTACACCTTCCTCAGTGAAAGGGACTCAAAACCCCATATTTCCCGCAGAGGAATATATCTGACTAGTAAGAATCTTAAAACCTATGTATTGATATGTCTCCGTAAGGGAATCAAGTGTGTCTAGACTGGCATAAACATGGCAGCGAGAATCAGCTCAAACCCACTATAAAAAGGAATTTCAAAAACAAAACAAAAAAACTGGGAAATTCTTTACAATTCCTTCAGGGTCTCTGATGAAACCTGGAATGACCCTATCTACAACGACAGCTGGATGTGGCATAAGGCTGGACACTTGGGACTGAGAGGATTGGTGAGATTGGGTGAACAAATGCAGACCATTTAAAGCAATAGTGCATGGCACACATTCCATGGGTCCCAACTCTCCAGGTTGAAGGGAATATTACTACAGTTATAACATGTACGGGAAACCTAGAGAACGGACACACTGTGAATACGAAAGGTTTCTAAAACTCAACGAATAGTCCCTCTCCTGGTGCTCCGGTTTGACTTTCCATCTGCTTTACTATCAACCTCCCAACTTGGAGAGACAGCCCCTTTAACCTCCTGGTTCGCACAGGTTGCCAATTTGGCAGAGGATGAAAGGGAAGAGGGAGAACCAATGAGAGAGTAGCTGTTAGGCATTTGGACGGGCACATATCACTGTAATTTCCCGGCAGGAAGAAGAATTAACCTAAGTCTCAGCCACCCTCTGGAATCAGTATAGGTCCTGAACCAAAATTTTGGACTTGCTGTCAGCTCACCAAAAACGAGTTGAAAAATGGAGCTCAAGGGCACAGCAATTCACAAACTGGCCGAGTAATAAAGGACAACTATCGTCCAAAAATCTGTTGAGGGAAGGCAACGAGGCGGACTTGAAAGCGAGGCAGAATAGCAGGAAACAGATTTCAAGAGGTACGTTCGAATCGCCTTTAAAGCACAGGAAGAGGGGCACAACTTCGACAATGATGCACTTGGCCAAAAAGGGAGTATGCGTTTTCTCCTGAATATATTCAGGAGAAAACGCATACGCCCTTTTTGGCCAAGCAAGCAAGCGGGCAATGCAAATCTGCACTACAAAGAAGTATCACTTCCCACCGGTCAAAAGGGACATCCACAAAATGTGTACAAACCAGAAAGGCAAGACAGGCCCTGGAGAACAGGGAGCCTTGTTATGCTGATGGGCGGGATGTAAATTGCCAACTGCCTCTCTGGAGGAGTACATTGTGTTCCCTAAAACAAGTAAAGAACAGAGCTACAGAGCCAAGGACACTTCCAGTCTAGGGAATATACCTTGGGAAAACTGAAAATTAATAAGACAGAGCCACCCCAAACTTTAGGGCTGCACTGCTTACAAGGACCTCAACTTGGGTACACCTTAAATATCCCAGGAAATATAAAAATGGTTCAAAAAATTGTGTTACTTACGTACGATGGAATATCCCTCAGCCATGAAATCAATGTCATAAGACCAGCAGCAGCAAAATGGGTGGATTCAGGTACGATGATTCTAAGTGAAATAAGTCACACAGAAAAAGAAACTTATCATAAGATATCACTTATGAAGATCCTGTAAACATGGCTACACTTGAACTGAGTTAGGAAAGAGAACAGTGTCTCACATTTAGAAAGCACTCTTATGCCTGCTTAAGGGGGAAGGAGAGGTGGGGTGATGCATAAAACCAGAGTTTGATATAAGCACAGGTACCGTTCCAAAAACCAACTATGGAATAGACAAGACCTACACCGTCCTCAGTGAAAGGGACTCAAAACCCCATATTTCCCGCAGAGGAATATATCTGACTAGTAAGAATCTTAAAACCTATGTATTGGTATGTGTCCGTAAGGGAATCAAGTGTGTCTAGACTGGCATAAACATGGCAGCGAGAATCAGCTCAAACCCACGATAAAAAGGAATTTCAAAAACAAAACAAAAAACTGGGAAATTCTTTACAATTCCTTCAGGGTCTCTGATGAAACCTGGAATGACCCTATCTACAACGACAGCTGGATGTGGGATAAGGAGGGAAACTTGGGACTGAGATGATTGGTGAGATTGGGTGAGCAAATGCAGACCCTTTAAAGCAATAATGCATGGCACCCATTCCATGGGTCCCAACTCTCCAGGTTGAAGGGAATATTACTACAGCTATAACATGTACTGGAAACCTAGAGAACGGACACACTGTGAATACGAAAGGTTTCTAAAACTCAACGAACAGTCCCTCTCCTGGTGCTCCGGTTTGACTTTCCACCTGCTTTACTATCAAACTCCCAACTTGGAGAGACAGCCCCTTTAACCTCCTGGTTCGCACAGGTTGACAATTTGGCAGAGGATGAAAGGGAAGAGGGAGAACCAATGAGAGAGTAGCTGTTAGGCATTTGGACGGGCACATATCACTATAATTTCCCGGCAGGAAGAAGAATTAACCAAAGTCTCAGCCACCCACCGGGAACCAGCATAGGTCCTGAACCAAAATTTTGGACTTGCGGTCAGCTCACCAAAAACGAGTTGAAAAATGGAGCTCAGGGGCACAGCAATTCACAAACTGGCCGAGTAATAAAGGACAACTATCGTCCAAAAATGTGTTGAGGGAAGGCAACGAGGCGGACTTGAAAGCGAGGCAGAATAGCAGGAAACAGATTTCAAGAGGTACGTTGGAATCGCCTTTAAAGCACAGGAAGAGGGGCACCACGTCGACAATGATGCACTTGGCCAAAAAGGGCGTATGCGTTTTCTCCTGAATATATTCAGGAGAAAACGCATGCGCCCTTTTTGGCCAAGCAAGCAAGCGGGCAATGCAAATCTGCACTACAAAGAAGTATCACTTCCCACCGGTCAAAAGGGACATCCACAAAGTGTGTAAAAACCAGAAAGGCAAGACAGGCCCCGGAGAACCGGGAGCCTTGTTATGCTGTTGGCCTGGATGTAAATTGCCAACTGCCTCTCTGGAGGAGTACATTGTGTTCCCTAAAACAAGTAAAGAACAGAGCTACAGAGCCAAGGGCACTTCCAGTCTAGGGAATATACTTTGGGAAAACTGAAAATCAATAAGACAGAGCCACCACAAAATTTAGGGCTGCACTGCTTACAAGGACCTCAACTTGGGTACAACTTAAATATACCAGGAAATATAAAAATGGTTCAAAAAATTGTGGTACTTACGTACGATGGAATATCCCTCAGCCATGAAATGAATGTCATAAGAACAGTAGCAGCAAAATGGGTGGATACAGGTACGATGATTCTAAGTGAAATAAGTCACACAGAAAAAGAAACTGATCATAAGATATCACTTATGAAGATCCTGTAAACATGGCTACACTTGAACTGAGTTAGGAAAGAGAACAGTGTCTCACATTTGGAAAACACTCTTATGCCTGCTTAAGGGGGAAGGAGAGGTGGGGTGATGCATAAAACCAGAGTTTGATATAAGCACAGGTACCGTTCCAAAAACCAACTATGGATTAGACAAGACCTACACCTTCCTCAGTGAAAGGGACTCAAAACCCCATATTTCCCGCAGAGGAATATATCTGACTAGTAAGAATCTTAAATCCTATGTATTGATATGTCTCCATAAGGGAATCAAGTGTGTCTAGACTGGCATAAACATGGCAGCGAGAATCAGCTCAAACCCACTCTAAAAAGGAATTTCAAAAATAAAACAAAACAACTGGGAAATTCTTTACAATTCCTTCAGGGTCTCTGATGAAACCTGGAATGACCCTATCTACAACGACAGCTGGATGTGGCATAAGGCTGGACACTTGGGACTGAGAGGATTGGTGAGATTGGGTGAGCAAATGCAGACCCTTTAAAGCAATAATGCATGGCACACATTCCATGGGTCCCAACTCTCCAGGTTGAAGGGAATATTACTACAGCTATAACATGTACGGGAAACCTAGAGAACGGACACACTGTGAATACCAAAGTTTTCTAAAACTCAACGAATAGTCCCTCTCCTGGTGTTCCGGTTTGACTTTCCATCTGCTTTACTATCAACCTCCCAACTTGGAGAGACAGCCCCTTTAACCTCCTGGTTCGCACAGGTTGACAATTTGGCAGAGGATGAAAGGGAAGAGGGAGAACCAATGAGAGAGTAGCTGTTAGGCATTTGTACGGGCACATATCACTGTAATTTCCCGGCAGGAAGAAGAATTAACCAAAGTCTCAGCCCCCCACCGGTAACCAGTATAGGTCCTGAACCAAAATTTTGGACTTGCGGTCAGCTCACCTAAAACGAGTTGAAAAATGGAGCTCAGGGGCACAGCAATTCACAAACTGGCCGAGTAATAAAGGACAACTATCGTCCAAAAATCTGTTGAGGGAAGGCAACGAGGCGGACTTGAAAGCAAGGCAGAATAGCAGGAAACAGATTTCAAGAGGTACGTTGGAATCGCCTTTAAAGCACAGGAAGAGGGGCACAACTTCGACAATGATGCACTTGGCCAAAAAGGGCGTATGCGTTTTCTCCTGAATATATTCAGGAGAAAACGCATACGCCCTTTTTGGCCAAGCAAGCAAGCGGGCAATGCAAATCTGCACTACAAAGAAGTATCACTTCCCACCGGTCAAAAGGGACATCCACAAAATGTGTAAAAACCAGAAAGGCAAGACAGGCCCTGGAGAACAGGGAGCCTTGTTATGCTGATGGGCGGGATGTAAATTGCCAACTGCCTCTCTGGAGGAGTGCATTGTGTTCCCTAAATCAAGTAAACAACAGAGCTACAGAGCCAAGGGCACTTCCAGTCTAGGGAATATACCTTGGGAAAACTGAAAATCAAAAAGACACAGCCACCCCAAAATTTAGGGCTGCACTGCTTACAAGGACCTCAACTTGGGTACACCTTAAATATCCCAGGAAATATAAAAATGGTTCAAAAAATTGTGGTACTTACATACGATGGAATATCCCTCAGCCATGAAATCAATGTCATAAGACCAGTAGCAGCAAAATGGGTGGATTCAGGTACGATGATTCTAAGTGAAATAAGTCACAGAGAAAAAGAAACTTATCATAAGATATCACTTATGAAGATCCTGTAAACATGGCTACACTTGAACTGAGTTAGGAAAGAGAACAGTGTCTCACATTTAGAAAACACTCTTATGCCTGCTTAAGGGGGAAGGAGAGGTGGGGTGATGCATAAAACCAGAGTTTGATATAAGCACAGGTACCGTTCCAAAAACCAACTATGGAATAGGCAAGACCTACACCTTCCTCAGTGAAAGGGACTCAAAACTCCATATTTCAAGCAGAGGAATATATCTGACTAGTAAGAATCTTAAAACCTATGTATTGATATGTCTCCGTAAGGGAATCATGTGTGTCTAGACTGGCATAAACATGGCAGCGAGAATCAGCTCAAACCCACTATAAAAAGGAATTTCAAAAACAAAACAAAAAAACTGGGAAATTCTTTACAATTCCTTCAGAGTCTCTGATGAAACCTGGAATGACCCTATCTACAACGACAGCTGGATGTGGCATAAGGCTGGACACTTGGGACTGAGGGGATTGGTGAGATTGGGTGAGCAAATGCAGACCCTTTAAAGCAGTAATGCATGGTACCCATTCCATGGGTCCCAACTCTCCAGTTTGAAGGGAATATTACTACAGTTATAACATGTACGGGAAACGTAGAGAACGGACACACTGTGAATACGAAAGGTTTCTGAAACTCAACGAATAGTCTCTCTCCTGGTGCTCTGGTTTGACTTTCCATCTGCTTTACTATTAACCTCCCAACTTGGAGAGACAGCCCCTTTAACCTCCTGGTTCGCATAGGTCTCCAATTTGGCAGAGGATGAAAGGGAAGAGGGAGAACCAATGAGAGAGTAGTTTTTAGGCATTTGGACGGGCACATATCAATCTAACTTCCCGGCAGGAAGAAGAATTAACCAAAGTCTCAGCCCCCCACCGGTAACCAGTATAGGTCCTGAACCAAAATTTTGGACTTGCGGTCAGCTCACCAAAAACGAGTTGAAAAATGGAGCTCAGGGGCACAGCAATTCACAAACTGGCCGAGTAATAAAGGACAACTATCGTCCAAAAATCTGTTGAGGGAAGGCAACGAGGCGGACTTGAAAGCGAGGCAGAATAGCAGGAAACAGATTTCAAGAGGTACGTTGGAATCGCCTTTAAAGCACCGGATGAGGGGCACAACTTCGACAATGATGCACGTGGCCAAAAAGGGCGTATGCGTTTTCTCCTGAATATAATCAGGAGAAAACGCATACGCCCTTTTTGGCCAAGCAAGCAATCGGGCAATGCAAATCTGCACTACAAAGAAGTATCACTTCCCACCGGTCAAAAGGGACATCCACAAAATGTGTAAAAACCAGAAAGGCAAGACAGGCCCTGGAGAACAGGGAGCCTTGTTATGCTGATGGGCGGGATGTAAATTGCCAACTGCCTCTCTGGACGAGTACATTGTGTTCCCTAAAACAAGTAAAGAACAGAGCTACAGAGCCAAGGGCACTTCCAGTCTAGGGAATATACCTTGGGAAAACTGAAAATCAATAAGACAGAGCCACTCCAAAATTTAGGGCTGCACTGCTTATAAGGACCTCAACTTGGGTACACCTTAAATATCCCAGGAAATATAAAAATGGTTCAAAAAATTGTGGTACTTACGTACGATGGAATATCCCTCAGCCATGAAATCAATGTCATAAGACCAGTAGCAGTAAAATGGGTGGATTCAGGTACGATGATTCTAAGTGAAATAAGTCACAGAGAAAAAGAAACTTATCATAAGATATCACTTATGAAGATCCTGTAAACATGGCTACACTTGAACTGAGTTAGGAAAGAGAACAGTGTCTCACATTTAGAAAACACTCTTATGCCTGCTTAAGGGGGAAGGAGAGGTGGGGTGATGCATAAAACCAGAGTTTGATATAAGCACAGGTACCATTCCAAAAACCAACTATGGAATAGACAAGACCTACACCTTCCTCAGTGAAAGGGACTCAAAACCCCATATTTCCCGCAGAGGAATATATCTGACTAGTAAGAATCTTAAAACCTATGTATTGATATGTCTCCGTAAGGGAATCAAGTGTGTCTAGACTGGCATAAACATGGCAGCGAGAATCAGCTCAAACCCACTATAAAATGGAATTTCAAAAACAAAACAAAAAAACTGGGAAATTCTTTACAATTCCTTCAGGGTCTCTGATGAAACCTGGAATGACCCTATCTACAACGACAGCTGGATGTGGCATAAGGCTGGACACTTGGGACTGAGAGGATTGGTGAGATTGGGTGAACAAATGCAGACCATTTAAAGCAATAGTGCATGGCACACATTCCATGGGTCCCAACTCTCCAGGTTGAAGGGAATATTACTACAGTTATAACATGTAAGGGATACTTAGAGAACGGACACACTGTGAATACGAAAGGTTTCTAAAACTCAACGAATAGTCCCTCTCCTGGTGCTCCGGTTTGACTTTCCACCTGCTTTACTATCAACCTCCCAACTTGGAGAGACAGCCCCTTTAACCTCCTGGTTCGCACAGGTTGCCAATTTGGCAGAGGATGAAAGGGAAGAGGGAGAACCAATGAGAGAGTAGCTGTTAGGCATTTGGACGGGCCCATATCACTGTAATTTCCCGGCAGCATGAAGAATTAACCAAAGACTCAGCCCCCCACCGGGAACCAGCATAGGTCCTGAACCAAAATTTTGGACCTGCGGTCAGCTCACCAAAAACGAGTTGAAAAATGGAGCTCAGGGGCACAGCAATTCACAAACTGGCCGAGTAATAAAGGACAACTATCGTCCAAAAATCTGTTGAGGGAACGCAACGAGGCGGACTTGAATGCGAGGCAGAATAGCAGGAAACATATTTCAAGAGGTACGTTGGAATCACCTTTAAAGCACCGGATGAGGGGCACAACTTCGACAATGATGCACGTGGCCAAAAAGGGCGTATGCGTTTTCTCCTGAATATAATCAGGAGAAAATGCATACGCCCTTTTTGGCCAAGCAAACAGTCGGGCAATGCAAATCTGCACTACAAAGAAGTATCACTTCCCACCGGTCAAAAGGGACATCCACAAAATGTGTAAAAACCAGAAAGGCAAGACAGATCCTGGAGAACAGGGAGCCTTGTTATGCTGATGGGCGGGATGTAAATTGCCAACTGCCTCTCTGGAGGAGTACATTTTGTTCCCTAAAACAAGTAAACAACAGAGCTACAGAGCCAAGGGCACTTCCAGTCTAGGGAATATACCTTGGGAAAACTGAAAATCAATAAGACAGAGCCACTCCAAAATTTAGGGCTGCACTGCTTATAAGGACCTCAACTTGGGTACACCTTAAATATCCCAGGAAATATAAAAATGGTTCAAAAAATTGCGGTACTTACGTACGATGGAATATCCCTCAACCATGAAATCAATGTCATAAGACCAGTAGCAGTAAAATGGGTGGATTCAGGTACGATGATTCTAAGTGAAATAAGTCACAGAGAAAAAGAAACTTATCATAAGATATCACTTATGAAGATCCTGTAAACATGGCTACACTTGAACTGAGTTAGGAAAGAGAACAGTGTCTCACATTTAGAAAACACTCTTATGCCTGCTTAAGGGGGAAGGAGAGGTGGGGAGATGCATAAAACCAGAGTTTGATATAAGCACAGGTACCATTCCAAAAACCAACTATGGAATAGACAAGACCTACACCTTCCTCAGTGAAAGGGACTCAAAACCCCATATTTCCCGCAGAGGAATATAACTGACTAGTAAGAATCTTAAAACCTATGTATTGATATGTCTCTGTAAGGGAATCAAGTGTGTCTAGACTGGCATAAACATGGCAGCGAGAATCAGCTCAAACCCACTATAAAATGGAATTTCAGAAACAAAACAAAAAAACTGGGAAATTCTTTACAATTACTTCAGGGTCTCTGATGAAACCTGGAATGACCCTATCTACAACGACAGCTGGATGTGGCATAAGGCTGGACACTTGGGACTGAGAGGATTGGTGAGATTGGGTGAACAAATGCAGACCATTTAAAGCAATAGTGCATGGCACACATTCCATGGGTCCCAACTCTCCAGGTTGAAGGGAATATTACTACACTTATAACATGTACGGGAAACCTAGAGAACGGACACACTGTGAATACGAAAGGTTTCTATAACTCAACGAATAGTCCCTCTCCTGGTGCTCGGGTTTGACTTTCCACCTGCTTTACTATCAACCTCCCAACTTGGAGAGACAGCCCCTTTAACCTCCTGGTTCGCACAGGTTGCCAATTTGGCAGAGGATGAAAGGGAAGAGGGAGAACCAATGAGAGAGTAGCTGTTAGGCATATGGACGGGCACATATCACTGTAATTTCCTGGCAGGAAGAAGAATTAACCAAAGTCTCAGCCCCCCACCGGGAACCAGCATAGGTCCTGAACCAAAATTTTGGACCTGCGGTCAGCTCACCAAAAACGAGTTGAAAAATGGAGCTCAGGGGCACAGCAATTCACAAACTGGCCGAGTAATAAAGGACACCTATCGTCCAAAAATCTGTTGAGGGAAGGCAACGAGGCGGACTTGAAAGCGAGGCAGAATAGCAGGAAACAGATTTCAAGAGATACGTTGGAATCACCTTTAAAGCACCGGATGAGGGGCACAACTTCGACAATGATGCACGTGGCCAAAAAGGGCGTATGCGTTTTCTCCTGAATATATTCAAGAGAAAATGCATACGCCCTTTTTGGCCAAGCAAGCAAGCGGGCAATGCAAATCTGCACTACAAAGAAGTATCACTTCCCACCGGTCAAAAGGGACATCCACAAAATGTGTAAAAACCAGAAAGGCAAGACAGGCCCTGGAGAACAGGGAGCCTTGTTATGCTGATGGGCGGGATGTAAATTGCCAACTGCCTCTCTGGAGGAGTACATTGTGTTCCCTAAAACAAGTAAAGAACAGAGCTACAGAGCCAAGGGCACTTCCCGTCTAGGGAATATACCTTGGGAAAACTGAAAATCAGTAAGACAGAGCCACTCCAAAATTTATGGCTGCACTGCTTATAAGGACCTCAACTTGGGTACACCTTAAATATCCCAGGAAATATAAAAATGGTTCAAAAAATTGTGGTACTTACATACGATGGAATATCCCTCAGCCATGAAATCAATGTCATAAGACCAGTAGCAGCAAAATGGGTGGATTCAGGTACGATGATTCTAAGTGAAATAAGTCACAGAGAAAAAGAAACTTATCATAAGATATCACTTATGAAGATCCTATAAACATGGCTACACTTGAACTGAGTTAGGAAAGAGAACAGTGTCTCACATTTAGAAAACACTCTTATGCCTGCTTAAGGGGGAAGGAGAGGTGGGGTGATGCATAAAACCAGAGTTTGATATAAGCACAGGTACCATTCCAAAAACCAACTATGGAATAGACAAGACCTACACCTTCCTCAGTGAAAGGGACTCAAAACCCCATATTTCCCGCAGAGGAATATATCTGACTAGTAAGAATCTTAAAACCTATGTATTGATATGTCTCCGTAAGGGAATCAAGTGTCTCTAGACTGGCATAAACATGGCAGCGAGAATCAGCTCAAACCCACTATAAAAAGGAATTTCAAAAACAAAACAAAAAAACTGGGAAATTCTTTACAATTACTTCAGGGTCTCTGATGAAACCTGGAATGACCCTATCTACAATGACAGCTGGATGTGGCATAAGGTTGGACACTTGGGACTGAGAGGATTGGTGAGATTGGGTGAACAAATGCAGATCATTTAAAGCAATAGTGCATGGCACACATTCCATGGGTCCCAACTCTCCAGGTTGAAGGGAATATTACTACAGTTATAACATGTACGGGAAACCTAGAGAACGGACACACTGTGAATACGAAAGATTTCTAAAACTCAACGAATAGTCCCTCTCCTGGTGCTCCGGTTTGACTTTCCACCTGCTTTACTACCAACCTCCCAACTTGGAGAGACAGCCCCTTTAACCTCCTGGTTCGCACAGGTTGCCAATTTGGCAGAGGATGAAAGGGAAGAGGGAGAACCAATGAGAGAGTAGCTGTTAGGCATTTGGACGGGCACATATCACTGTAATTTCCCGGCAGGAAGAAGAATTAACCAAAGTCTCAGCCCCCCACCGGGAACCAGCATAGGTCCTGAACCAAAATTTTGGACCTGCGGTCAGCTCACCAAAAACGAGTTGAAAAATGGAGCTCAGGGGCACAGCAATTCACAAACTGGCCGAGTAATAAAGGACAACTATCGTCCAAAAATCTGTTGAGGGAAGGCAACGAGGCGGACTTGAAAGCGAGGCAGAATAGCAGGAAACAGATTTCAAGAGATACGTTGGAATCACCTTTAAAGCACCGGATGAGGGGCACAACTTCGACAATGATGCACGTGGCCAAAAAGGGCGTATGCGTTTTCTCCTGAATATATTCAGGAGAAAACGCATACGCCCTTTTTGGCCAAGCAAGCAATCGGGCAATGCAAATCTGCACTACAAAGAAGTATCACTTCCCACCGGTCAAAAGGGACATCCACAAAATGTGTAAAAACCAGAAAGGCAAGACAGGCCCTGGAGAACAGGGAGCCTTGTTATGCTGATGGGCGGGATGTAAATTGCCAACTGCCTCTCTGGAGGAGTACATTGTGTTCCCTAAAACAAGTAAAGAACAGAGCTACAGAGCCAAGGGCACTTCCAGTCTAGGGAATATACCTTGGGAAAACTGAAAATCAATAAGACAGAGCCACAGCAAAATTTAGGGCGGCACTGCTTATAAGGACCTCAACTTGGGTACACCTTAAATATCCCAGGAAATATAAAAATGGTTCAAAAAATTGTGGTACTTACGTACGATGGAATATCCCTCAGCCATGAAATCAATGTCATAAGACCAGTAGCAGTAAAATGGTTGGATTCAGGTATGATGATTCTAAGTGAAATAAGTCACAGAGAAAAAGAAACTTATCATAAGATATCACTTATGAAGATCCTGTAAACATGGCTACACTTGAACTGAGTTAGGAAAGAGAACAGTGTCTCACATTTAGAAAACACTCTTATGCCTGCTTAAGGGGGAAGGAGAGGTGGGGTGATGCATAAAACCAGAGTTTGATATAAGCACAGGTACCGTTCCAAAAACCAACTATGGAATAGACAAGACCTATACCTTCCTCAGTGAAAGGGACTCAAAACCCCATATTTCCCGCAGAGGAATATATCTGACTAGTAAGAATCTTAAAACCTATGTATTGATATGTCTCCGTAAGGGAATCAAGTGTGTCTAGACTGGCATAAACATGGCAGCGAGAATCAGCTCAAACCCACTATAAAAAGGAATTTCAAAAACAAAACAAAAAAACTGGGAAATTCTTTACAATTACTTCAGGGTCTTTGATGAAACCTGGAATGACCCTATCTACAACGACAGCTGGATGTGGCATAAGGCTAGACACTTGGGACTGAGAGGATTGGTGAGATTGGGTGAACAAATGCAGACCATTTAAAGCAATACTGCATGGCACACATTCCATGGGTCCCAACTCTCCAGGTTGAAGGGAATATTACTACAGTTATAACATGTACGGGAAACCTAGAGAACGGACACACTGTGAATACGAAAGGTTTCTAAAACTCAACGAATAGTCCCACTCCTGGTGCTCCGGTTTGACTTTCCACCTGCATTACTATCAACCTCCCAACTTGGAGAGACAGCCCCTTTAACCTCCTGGTTCGCACAGGTTGCCAATTTGGCAGAGGATGAAAGGGAAGAGGGAGAACCAATGAGAGAGTAGCTGTTAGGCATTTGGACGGGCACATATCACTGTAATTTCCCGGCAGGAAGAAGAATTAACCAAAGTCTCAGCCCCCCACCGGGAACCAGCATAGGTCCTGAACCAAAAATTTGGACCTGCGGTCAGCTCACCAAAAACGAGTTGAAAAATGGAGCTCAGGGGCACAGCAATTCACAAACTGGCCGAGTAATAAAGGACAACTATCGTCCAAAAATCTGTTGAGGGAAGGCAACGAGGCGGACTTGAAAGCGAGGCAGAATAGCAGGAAACATATTTCAAGAGGTACGTTGGAATCACCTTTAAAGCACCGGATGAGGGGCACGACTTCGACAATGATGCACGTGGCCAAAAAGGGCGTATGCGTTTTCTCCTGAATATATTCAGGAGAAAACGCATACGCCCTTTTTGGCCAAGCAAGCAGTCAGGCAATGCAAATCTGCACTACAAAGAAGTATCACTTCCCACCAGTCAAAAGGGACATCCACAAAATGTGTAAAAACCAGAAAGGCAAGACAGGCCCTGGAGAACAGGGAGCCTTGTTATGCTGATGGGCGGGATGTAAATTGCCAACTGCCTCTCTGGAGGAGTACATTGTGTTCCCTAAAACAAGTAAAGAACAGAGCTACAGAGCCAAGGGCACTTCTAGTCTAGGGAATATACCTTGGGAAAACTGAAAATCAATAAGACAGAGCCACTCCAAAATTTAGGGCTGCACTGCTTATAAGGACCTCAACTTGGGTACACCTTAAATATCCCAGGAAATATAAAAATGGTTCAAAAAATTGTGGTACTTACGTACGATGGAATATCCCTCAGCCATGAAATCAATGTCATAAGACCAGTTGCAGCAAAATGGGTGGATTCAGGTACGATGATTCTAAGTGAAATAAGTCACAGAGAAAAAGAAACTTATCATAAGATATCACTTATGAAGATCCTGTAAACATGGCTACACTTGAACTGAGTTAGGAAAGAGAACAGTGTCTCACATTTAGAAAACACTCTTATGCCTGCTTAAGGGGGAAGGAGAGGTGGGGTGATGCATAAAACCAGAGTTTGATATAAGCACAGGTACCATTCCAAAAACCAACTATGGAATAGACAAGACCTACACCTTCCTCAGTGAAAGGGACTCAAAACCCCATATTTCCCGCAGAGGAATATATCTGACTAGTAAGAATCTTAAAACCTATGTATTGATATGTCTCCGTAAGGGAATCAAGTGTGTCTAGACTGGCATAAACATGGCAGCGAGAATCAGCTCAAACCCACTATAAAAAGGAATTTCAAAAACAAAACAAAAAAACTGGGAAATTCTTTACAATTACTTCAGGGTCTCTGATGAAACCTGGAATGACCCTATCTACAACGACAGCTGGATGTGGCATAATGCTGGACACTTGGGACTGAGAGGATTGGTGAGATTGGGTGAACAAATGCAGACCATTTAAAGCAATAGTGCATGGCACACATTCCATGGGTCCCAACTTTCCAGGTTGAAGGGAATATTACTACAGTTATAACATGTACGGGAAACCTAGAGAACGGACACACTGTGAATACGAAAGGTTTCTAAAACTCAACGAATAGTCCCTCTCCTGGTGCTCCGGTTTGACTTTCCACCTGCTTTACTATCAACCTCCCAACTTGGAGAGACAGACCCTTTAACCTCCTGGTTCGCACAGGTTGCCAATTTGGCAGAGGATGAAAGGGAAGAGGGAGAACCAATGAGAGAGTAGCTGTTAGGCATTTGGACGGGCACATATCACTGTAATTTCCCGGCAGGAAGAAGAATTAACCAAAGTCTCAGCCCCCCACCGGGAACCAGCATACGTCCTGAACCAAAATTTTGGACCTGCGGTCAGCTCACCAAAAACGAGTTGAAAAATGGAGCTCAGGGGCACAGCAATTCACAAACTGGCCGAGTAATAAAGGACAACTATCGTCCAAAAATCTGTTGAGGGAAGGCAACGAGGCGGACTTGAAAGTGAGGCAGAATAGCAGGAAACAGATTTCAAGAGATACGTTGGAATCACCTTTAAAGCACCGGATGAGGGGCACAACTTCGACAATGATGCACGTGGCCAAAAAGGGCGTATGCGTTTTCTCCTGAATATATTCAGGAGAAAACGCATACGCCCTTTTTGGCCAAGCAAGCAATCGGGCAATGCAAATCTGCACTACAAAGAAGTATCACTTCCCACCGGTCAAAAGGGACATCCACAAAATGTGTAAAAACCAGAAAGGCAAGACAGGCCCTGGAGAACAGGGAGCCTTGTTATGCTGATGGGCGGGATGTAAATTGCCAACTGCCTCTCTGGAGGAGTACATTGTGTTCCCTAAAACAAGTAAAGAACAGAGCTACAGAGCCAAGGGCACTTCCAGTCTAGGGAATATACCTTGGGAAAACTGAAAATCAATAAGACAGAGCCACTCCAAAATTTAAGGCTGCACTGCTTATAAGGACCTCAACTTGGGTACACCTTAAATATCCCAGGAAATATAAAAATGGTTCAAAAAATTGTGGTACTTACGTACGATGGAATATCCCTCAGCCATGAAATCAATGTCATAAGACCAGTAGCAGTAAAATGGGTGGATTCAGGTACGATGATTCTAAGTGAAATAAGTCACAGAGAAAAAGAAACTTATCATAAGATATCACTTATGAAGATCCTGTAAACATGGCTACACTTGAACGGAGATAGGAAAGAGAACAGTGTCTCACATTTAGAAAACACACTTATGCCTGCTTAAGGGGGAAGGAGAGGTGGGGTGATGCATAAAACCAGAGTTTGATATAAGCACAGGTACCATTCCAAAAACCAACTATGGAATAGACAAGACCTACACCTTCCTCAGTGAAAGGGACTCAAAACCCCATATTTCCCGCAGAGCAATATATCTGACTAGTAAGAATCTTAAAACCTATGTATTGATATGTCTCCGTAAGGGAATCAAGTGTGTCAAGACTGGCATAAACATGGCAGCGAGAATCAGCTCCAAGCCACTATAAAAAGGAATTATAAAAACAAAACAAAAAACTGGGAAATTCTTTACAATTCCTTCAGGGTCTCTGATGAAACCTGGAATGACCCTATCTACAACGACAGCTGGATGTGGCATAAGGAGGGACACTTGGGACTGAGACGATTGATGAGATTGGGTGAGCAAATGCAGACCCTTTAAAGCACAAATGCCTGGCACCCAATCCATGGGTCCCAACTCTCCAGGTTGAAGGAAATATTACTACAGCTATAACATGTACGGTAAACCGAGAGAACGGACACACTGTGAATACGAAAGGTTTCTAAAACTCAACGAAATGTCCCTCCCCTGGTGCTCCGGTTTGACTTTCCATCTGCTTTACTATCAACCTCCCAACTTGGGGAAACAGCCCCTTTAACTTCCTGGTTCACACAGGTTGCCAATTTGGCAGAGGATGAAAGGGAAGAGGGAGAACCAATGAGAGAGTAGCTGTTAGGCATTTGGACAGGCACATATCACTGTAATTTCCTGGCAGGAAGAAGTATTAACCAAAGTCTCAGCCACCCACCGGGAACCAGTATAGGTCCTGAACCAAAATTTTGAACTTGCGGTCAGCTCACCAAAAACGAGTTGAAAAATGGAGCTCAGGGGCACAGCAATTCACAAACTGGCCGAGTAATAAAGGACAACTATCATCCAAAAATCTGTTGAGGGAAGGCATCGAGGCGGACTTGAAAGCGAGGCAGAATAGCAGGAAACAGATTTCAAGAGGTACGTTGGAATCGCCTTTAAAGCACAGGAAGAGGGGCACAACTTCGACAATGATGCACTTGGCCAAAAAGGGCGTATGCGTTTTCTCCTGAATATATTCAGGAGAAAACGCATACGCCCTTTTTGGCCAGGCAAGCAAGCGGGCAATGCAAATCTGCACTACAAAGAAGTATCACTTCCCACCGGTCAAAAGGGACATCCACAAAATGTGTAAAAACCAGAAAGGCAAGACAGGCCTTGGAGAACAGGGAGCCTTGTAATGCTGATTGGCGGGATGTAAATTGGCAAATGCCTCTCTGGAGGAGTGCATTGTGTTCCCTAAAACAAGTAAACAACAGAGCTACATAGCCAAAGGCACTTCCAGTCTAGGGAATATACCTTGGGAAAACTGAAAATCAATAAGACAGAGCCACCCCAAAATTTAGGGCTGCACTGCTTACAAGGACCTCAACTTGGGTACACCTTAAATATCCCAGGAAATATAAAAATGGTTCAAAAAATTGTGGTACTTACGTACGATGGAATATCTCTCAGCCATGAAATCAATGTCATAAGACCAGTAGCAGCAAAATGGGTGGATTCAGGTACGATGATTCTAAGTGAAATAAGTCACAGAGAAAAAGAAACTTATCATAAGATATCACTTATGAAGATCCTGTAAACATGGCTACACTTGAACTGAGTTAGGAAAGAGAACAGTGTCTCACATTTAGAAAACATTCTTATGCCTGCTTAAGGGGGAAGGAGAGGTGGGGTGATGCATAAAACCAGAGTTTGATATAAGCACAGGTACCGTTCCAAACACCAACTATGGAATAGACAAGACCTACACCTTCCTCAGTGAAAGGGACTCAAAACCCCATATTTCCCGCAGAGGAATATATCTGACTAGTAAGAATCTTAAAACCTATGTATTGATATGTCTCCGTAAGGGAATCAAGTGTGTCTAGACTGGCATAAACATGGCAGCGAGAATCAGCTCAAACCCACTATAAAAAGGAATTTCAAAAACAAAACAAAAAAACAGGGAAATTCTTTACAATTCCTTCAGTGTCTCTGATGAAACCTGGAATGACCCTATCTACAACGACAGCTGGATGTGGCATAAGGCTGGACACTTGGGACTGAGAGGATTGGTGAGATTGGGTGAGCAAAAGCGTAACCTTTAAAGCAATAATGCATGGCACCCATTCCATGGGTCCCAACTCTCCAGGTTGAAGGGAATATTACTACAGTTATAACATGTACGGGAAACCTAGAGAACGGACACACTGTGAATACGAAAGGTTTCTAAAACTCAACGAATAGTCCCTCTCCTGGTGCTCCGGTTTGACTTTCCCTCTGCTTTACTATCAATCTCCCAACTTGGAGAGACAGCCCCTTTAACCTCCTGGTTCGCACAGGTTTCCAATTTGGCAGAGGATGAAAGGGAAGAGGGAGAACCAATGAGAGAGTAGCTGTTAGGCATTTGGACGGGCACATATCACTCTAATTTCCCTGCAGGAAGAAGAATTAACCAAAGTCTCAGCCCCCCACCGGGAATCAGTATAGATACTGAACCAAAATTTTGGACTTGCGGTCAGCTCACCAAAAACGAGATGAAAAATGGAGCTCAGGGGCACAGCAATTTACAAACTGGCCGAGTAATAAAGGACAACTATCGTCCAAAAATCTGTTGAGGGAAGGCAATGAGGCAGACTTGAAAGCGAGGCAGAATAGCAGGAAACAGATTTCAAGAGGTACGTTGGAATCGCCTTTAAAGCACAGGAAGAGGGGCACAACTTCGACAATGATGCACTTGGCCAAAAAGGGCGTATGCGTTTTCTCCGGAATATATTCAGGAGAAAATGCATACGCCCTTTTTGGCCAAGCAAGCAAGCGGGCAATGCAAATCTCCACTACAAAGAAGTATCACTTCCCACCGGTCAAAAGGGACATCCACAAAATGTGTAAAAACCAGAAAGGCAAGACAGATCCTGGAGAACAGGGAGCCTTCTTATGCTGATGGACGGGATGTAAATTGCCAACTGCCTCTCTGGAGGAGTGCATTGTGTTCCCTAAAACAAGTAAACCACAGAGCTACAGAGCCAAGGGCACTTCCAGTCTAGGGAATATACCTGGGGAAAACTGAAAATCAATAAGACAGAGCCACCCCAAAATTTAGGGCTGCACTGCTTACAAGGACCTCAACTTGGGTACACCTTAAATATCCCAGGAAATATAAAAATGGTTCAAAAAATTGTGGTACTTACGTACGATGGAATATCCCTCAGCCATGAAATCAATGTCATAAGACCAGTAGCAGCAAAATGGGTGGATTCAGGTACGATGATTCTAAGTGAAATAAGTCACACAGAAAAAGAAACTTATCATAAGTTATCACTTATGAAGATCCTGTAAACATGACTACAGTTGAACTGAGTTAGGAAAGAGAACAGTGTCTCTCACTTAGAAAACACTCTTATGCCTGCTTAAGAGGGAAGGAGAGGTGGGGTGATGCATAAAACCAGAGTTTGATATAAGAACAGGTACCGTTCCGAAAACCAACTATGGAATAGACAAGACCTACACCTTCCTCAGTGAAAGGGACTCAAAACCCCATATTTCTCACAGAGGAATATATCTGACTAGTAAGAATCTTAAAACCTATGGATTGATATGTCTCCGTAAGGAAATCAAGTGTGTCTAGACTGGCATAAACATGGCAGCGAGAATCATCTCAAACCCACTATAAAAAGGAATTTCAAAAACAAAACAAAAAAACTGGGAAATTCTTTACAATTCCTTCAGTGTCTCTGATGAAACCTGGAATGACCCTATCTACAACGACAGCTGGATGTGGCATAAGGCTGGACACTTGGGACTGAGAGGATTGGTGAGATTGGGTGAGCAAACCCAGACACTTTAAAGCAATAATGCATGGCACCCATTCCATGTGTCCCAACACTCCAGGTTGAAGGGAATATTACTACAGTTATAACATGTACGGGAAACCTAGAGAACGGACACACTGTGAATACGAAAGGTTTCTAAAACTCAACGAATAGTCCCTCTCCTGGTTCTCCAGTTTGACTTTCCATCTGCTTTACTATCAATCTCCCAACTTGGAGAGACAGCCCCTTTAACCTCCTGGTTCGCACAGGTTGCCAATTTGGCAGAGGACGAAAGGGAAGAGGGAGAACCAATGAGAGAGTAGTTGTTAGGCATTTGGACGGGCACATATCACTGTAATTTCCCGGCAGGAAGAAGAATTAACCAAAGTCTCAGCCCCCCACCGGGAATCAGTATAGATACTGAACCAAAATTTTGGACTTGCGGTCAGCTCACCAAAAATGAGTTGAAATATGGAGCTCAGGGGCACAGCAATTCACAAACTGGCCGAGTAATAAAGGACAACTATCGTCCAAAAATCTGTTGAGGGAAGGCAACGAGGCGGACTTGAAAGCGAGGCAGAATAGCAGGAAACAGATTTCAAGAGGTACGTTGGAATCGCCTTTAAAGCACAGGAAGAGGGGCACAACTTCGACAATGATGCACTTGGCCAAAAAGGGCGTATGTGTTTTCTCCTGAATATATTCAGGAGAAAACGCATACGCCCTTTCTGGCCAAGCAAGCAAGCGGGCAATGCAAATCTGCACTACAAAGTAGTTGCACTTCCCACCGGTCAAAAGGGACATCCACAAAATGTGTAAAAACCAGAAAGGCAAGACAGGCCCTGGAGAACAGCGAGCCTTGTTATGCTGATAGGCGGGATGTAAATTGCCAACTGCCTCTCTGGAGGTGTGCATTGTGTTCCCTAAAATAAAGAAACAACAGAGCTACAGAGCCAAGGGCTCTTGCAGCCTAGGGAATATACCTTGGGAAAACTGAATATCGATAAGACAGAGCCACCCCAAAATTTAGGGCTGCACTGCTTACAAGTACCTCAACTGGGGTACACCTTAAATATCCCAGGAAATATAAAAATGGTTCAAAAAAAAGTGGTACTTACGTACGATGGAATATCCCTCAGCCATGAAATCAATGTCATAAGACCAATAGCAGCAAAATGGGTGGATTCAGGTACGATGATTCTAAGTGAAATAAGTCACACAGAAAAGAAACTTATCATAAGATATCACTTATGAAGATCCTGTAAAAGTGGCTACACTTGAACTGAGTTAGGAAAGAGAACACTGTCTCGCATTTAGAAAACACTCTTATGCCTGCTTAAGGGGGAAGGAGAGGTGGGGTGATGCATAAAACCAGAGTTTGATATAAGCACAGGTACCGTTCCAAAAACCAACTATGGAATAGACAAGACCTACACCTTCCTCAGTGAAAGGGACTCAAAACCCCATATTTCCCTCAGAGGAATATATCTGACTAGAAAGAATCTTAAAACCTATGTATTGATATGTCGCCATAAGGGAATCAAATGTGTCTAGACTGGCATAAACATGGCAGAGAGAATCAGCTCAAACCCACTATAAAAAGGAATTTCAAAAACAAAACAATAAAACTGGGAAATTCTTTACAATTCCTTCAGGGTCTCTGATGAAACCTGGAATGACCCTATCTACAACGACAGCTGGATGTGGCATAAGGCTGGACACTTGGGACTGAGACGATTGGTGACATTGGGTGAGCAAAAGCGTAACCTTTAAAGCAATAATGCATGGCACCCATTCCATGGGTCCCAACTCTCCAGGATGAAGGGAATATTACTACAGTTATAACATGTACGGGAAACCTAGAGAACGGACACACTGTGAATACGAAAGGTTTCTAAAACTCAACGAATAGTCCCTCTCCTGGTGCTCCGCTTTGACTTTCCATCTGCTTTACTATCAATCTCCCAACTTGGAGAGACAGCCCCTTTAACCTCCTGGTTCGCACAGGTTTCCAATTTGGCAGAGGATGAAAGGGAAGAGGGAGAACCAATGAGAGAGTAGCTGTTAGGCATTTGGACGGGCACATATCACTCTAACTTCCGGGCAGGAAGAAGAATTAACCAAAGTCTCAGCCCCCATTCGGGAACCAGCATAGGTCCTGAACAAAAATTTTGGACTTGCGGTCAGCTCACAAAAAACGAGATGAAAAATGGAGCTAAGGGGCACAGCAATTCACAAACTGGCCTAGTAATAAAGGACAACTATCGTCCAAAAATCTGTTGAGGGAAGGCAACGAGGCGGACTTGAAAGCGAGGCAGAATAGCAGGAAACAGATTTCAAGAGGTACGTTTGAATCACCTTTAAAGCACAGGAAGAGGGGCACAACTTCGACAATGATGCACTTGGCCAAAAAGGGGGTATGCGTTTTGTCCTGAATATATTCAGGAGAAAACGCATATGCCCTTTTTGGCCAAGCAAGCAAGCGGGCAATGCAAATCTGCACTACAAAGAAGTATCACTTCCCACCGGTCAAAAGGGACATCCACAAAATGTGTAAAAACCAGAAAGGCAAGACAGGCCCTGGAGAACAGGGAGCCTTGTTATGCAGATGGGCGGGATGTAAATTGCCAACTGCCTCTCTGGAGGAGTGCATTGTGTTCCCTAAAACAAGTAAACAACAGAGCTACAGAGCCAAGGGCACTTCCAGTCTAGGGAATTTACCTTGGGAACACAGAAAATCAATAAGACAGAGCCACCCCAAAATTTAGGGCTGCACTGCTTACAAGGACCTCAACTTGGGTACACCTTAAATATCCCAGGAAATATAAAAATGGTTCAAAAAATTGTGGTAATTTCGTACGATGGAATATCCCTCAGCCATGAACTCAATGTCATAAGACCAGTAGCAGCAAAATGGGTGGATACAGGTACGATGATTCTAAGTGAAATAAGTCACACAGAAAAAGAAACTTATCATAAGATATCACTTATGAAGATCCTGTAAACATGGCTACACTTGAACTGAGTTAGAAAAGAGAACAGTGTCTCACATTTGGAAAACACTCTTATGCCTGCTTAAGGGGGAAGGAGAGGTGGGGTGATGCATAAAACCAGAGTTTGATATAAGCACAGGTACCGTTCCAAAAACCAACTATGGAATAGACAAGACCTACACCTTGCTTAGTGAAAGGGACTCAAAATCCCATATTTCCCGCAGAGGAATATATCTGACTAGTAAGAATCTTAAAACCTATGTATTGATATGTCTCCGTAAGGGAATCAAGTGTGTCTAGACTGGCATAAACATGGCAGCGAGAATCATCTCAAACCCACTATAAAAAGGAATTGCAAAAACAAAACAAAAAAAAACTGGGAAAATCTTTACAATTCCTTCAGGGTCTCTGATGAAACCTGAAATGACCCTATCTACAATGACAGCTGGATGTTGCATAAGGCTGGACACTTGGGACTGAGAGGATTGGTGAGATTGGGTGAGCAAATGCAGACCCTTTAAAGCAATAATGCATGGCACCCATTCCATAGGTCCCAACTCTCCAGGTAGAAGGGAATATTACTACAGTTATAACATGTACGGGAAACCTAGAGAACGGACACACTGTGAATACGAAATGTTTCTAAAACTCAACGAATAGTCCCTCTCCTGGTGCTCCGGTTTGTCTTTCCATCTGCTTTACTATCAATCTCCAACTTGGAGAGACAGCCCCTTTAACCTCCTGGTTCGCACAGGTTGCCAATTTGGCAGAGGATGAAAGGGAAGAGGGAGAACCAATGAGAGAGTAGCTGTTAGGCATTTGGACGGGCACATATCACTCTAACTTCCCGGCAGGAAGAAGCATTAACCAAAGTCTCAGCCACCCACAGGGAGCCAGTTTAGGTCCTGAACCAAAATTTTGGACTTGCAGTCAGCTCACCAAAAACAAGTTGAAAAATGGAGCTCAAGGGCACAGCAATTCACAAACTGGCAGAGTAATAAAGGACAACTATCGTCCAAAAATCAGTTAAGGGAAGGCAACGAGGCGGACTTGAATGCGAGGCACAATAGCAGGAAACAGATTTCAAGAGGTACGTTGTAATCGCCTTTAAAGCACAGGAAGAGGGGCACAACTTCGACAATGATGCACTTGGCCTAAAAGGGCATATGCGTTTTCTCCTGAATATATTCAGGAGAAAACGCATACGCCCTTTTTGGCCAAGCAAGCAAGCAGGCAATGCAAATCTGCACTGCAAAGAAGTATCACTTCCCACCGGTCAAAAGGAACATCCACAAAATGTGTAAAAACCAGAAAGGCAAGACAGGCCCTGGAGAACAGGGAGCATTGTTATGCTGATGGGCGGGATGTAAATTACCAACTGCCTCTCTGGATGAGTGCATTGTGTTCCCTAAAACAAGTAAAGAACAGAGCTACAGAGCCAAGGGCACTTCCAGTCTAGGGAATATACCTTGGGAAAACTGAAAATCAATAAGACAGAGCCACCCCAAAATTTAGGGCTGCACTGCTTACAAGGACCTCAACTTGGGTACACCTTAAATATCCCAGGAAATATAAAAATGGTTCAAAAAATGTGGTACTTACGTACTATGGAATGTCCCTCAGCCATGAAATCAATGTCATAAGACCAGTAGCAGCAAAATGGGTGGATGCAGGTACGATGATTCTAAGTGAAATAAGTCACAGAGAAAAAGAAACTTATCATAAGATATCACTTATGAAGATCCTGTAAACATGGCTACACTTGAACTGAGTTAGGAAAGAGAACAGAGTCTCACATTTAGAAAACACTCTTATGCCTGCTTAAGGGGGAAGGAGAGGTGGGGTGATGCATAAAACCAGAGTTTGATATAAGCACAGGTACGGTTCCAAAAACCAACTATGTAATAGACAAGACCTACACCTTCCTCAGTGAAAGGGACTCAAAACACCATATTTCCCGCAGAGGAATATAACTGACTAGTAAGAATCTTAAAACCTATGTATTGATGTGTCTCCGTAAGGGAATCAAGTGTGTCTAGACTGGCATAAACATGGCATCGAGAATCAGCTCAAACCCACTATAAAAAGGAATTTCAAAAACAAAACAAAAAACTGGGAAATTCTTTACAATTCCTTCAGGGTCTCTGATGAAACCTGGTATGACCCTATCTACAACGACAGCTGGATGTGGCATAAGGCTGGACACTTGGGACTGAGAGGATTGGTGAGATTGGGTGAGCAAATGCAGACCCTTTAAAGCACAAATGCCTGGCACACATTCCATGGGTCCCAACTCTCCAGGGTGAAGAGAATATTACTACAGTTATAACATGTACAGAAAACATAGAGAACGGACACACTGTGAATACAAACAGTTTCTAAAACTCAACGAATAGTCCCTCTCCTGGTGCTCCGGTTTGTCTTTCCATCTGCTTTACTATCAATCTCCAACTTGGAGAGACAGCCCCTTTAACCTCCTGGTTCGCACAGGTTGCCAATTTGGCAGAGGATGAAAGGGAAGAGGGAGAACCAATGAGAGAGTAGCTGTTAGGCATTTGGACGGGCATATATCACTCTAATTTCCCAGCAGGAAGAAGAATTAACCAAAGTCTCAGTCCCCCACTGGGAACCAGCATAGGTCCAGAACCAAAATTTTGGACATGCTGTCAGCTCACAAAAAACTAGTTGAATAATGGAGCTCAGGGGCACAGCAATTCACAAACTGGCCGAGTAATAAAGGACAACTATCGTCCAAAAATCTGTTGAGGGAAGGCAACGAGGCGGACTTGAAAGCGAGGCAGAATAGCAGGAAACAGATTTCAAGAGGTACGTTGGAATCGCCTTTAAAGCACAGGAAGAGGGGCACAACTTCGACAATGATGCACTTGGCCAAAAAGGGCGTATGCGTTTTCTCCTGAATATATTCAGGAGAAAACGCATACGACCTTTTTGGCCAAGCAAGCAAGCGGGCAATGCAAATCTGCACTACAAAGAAGTATCACTTCCCACCGGTCAAAAGGGACATCCACAAAATGTGTAAAAACCAGAAAGGCAAGACAGGCCCTGGAGAACAGGGAGCCTTGTTATGCTGATGGGCGGGATGTAAATTGCCAACTGCGTCTCTTGAGGAGTGCATTGTGTTCCCTAAAACAAGTAAATAACAGAGCTACAGACCCAAGGGCACTTCCAGTCTAGGGAATATACATTGGGAAAAATGAAAATCAATAAGACAGAGCCACCCCAAAATTTAGGGCTGCACTGCTTACAAGGACCTCAACTTGGGTACACCTTAAATATCCCAGGAAATATAAAAATGGTTTAAAAAATTGTGGTACTTACGTACGATGGAATATCCCTCAGCCATGAAATCAATGTCATAAGACCAGTAGCAGCAAAATGGGTGGATTCAGGTACGATGATTCTAAGTGAAATGAGTCACACAGAAAAAGAACCTTATCATAAGATATCACTTATGAAGATCCTGTAAACATGGCTACACTTAAACTGAGTTAGGAAAGAGAACAGTGTCTCACATTTAGAAAACACTCTTATGCCTGCTTAAGGGGGAAGGAGAGGTGGGGTGATGCATAAAACCAGAGTTTGATATAAGCACAGGTACGGTTCCAAAAACCAACTATGTAATAGACAAGACCTACACCTTCCTCAGTGAAAGGGACTCAAAACACCATATTTCCCGCAGAGGAATATAACTGACTAGTAAGAATCTTAAAACCTATGTATTGATGTGTCTCCGTAAGGGAATCAAGTGTGTCTAGACTGGCATAAACATGGCATCGAGAATCAGCTCAAACCCACTATAAAAAGGAATTTCAACAACAAAACAAAAAACTGGGAAATTCTTTACAATTCCTTCAGGGTCTCTGATGAAACCTGGTATGACCCTATCTACAACGACAGCTGGATGTGGCATAAGGCTGGACACTTGGGACTGAGAGGATTGGTGAGATTGGGTGAGCAAATGCAGACCCTTTAAAGCACAAATGCCTGGCACACATTCCATGGGTCCCAACTCTCCAGGGTGAAGAGAATATTACTACAGTTATAACATGTACAGAAAACATAGAGAACGGACACACTGTGAATACAAACAGTTTCTAAAACTCAACGAATAGTCCCTCTCCTGGTGCTCCGGTTTGTCTTTCCATCTGCTTTACTATCAATCTCCAACTTGGAGAGACAGCCCCTTTAACCTCCTGGTTCGCACAGGTTGCCAATTTGGCAGAGGATGAAAGGGAAGAGGGAGAACCAATGAGAGAGTAGCTGTTAGGCATTTGGACGGGCATATATCACTCTAATTTCCCAGCAGGAAGAAGAATTAACCAAAGTCTCAGTCCCCCACTGGGAACCAGCATAGGTCCAGAACCAAAATTTTGGACATGCTGTCAGCTCACAAAAAACTAGTTGAATAATGGAGCTCAGGGGCACAGCAATTCACAAACTGGCCGAGTAATAAAGGACAACTATCGTCCAAAAATCTGTTGAGGGAAGGCAACGAGGCGGACTTGAAAGCGAGGCAGAATAGCAGGAAACAGATTTCAAGAGGTACGTTGGAATCGCCTTTAAAGCACAGGAAGAGGGGCACAACTTCGACAATGATGCACTTGGCCAAAAAGGGCGTATGCGTTTTCTCCTGAATATATTCAGGAGAAAACGCATACGACCTTTTTGGCCAAGCAAGCAAGCGGGCAATGCAAATCTGCACTACAAAGAAGTATCACTTCCCACCGGTCAAAAGGGACATCCACAAAATGTGTAAAAACCAGAAAGGCAAGACAGGCCCTGGAGAACAGGGAGCCTTGTTATGCTGATGGGCGGGATGTAAATTGCCAACTGCGTCTCTTGAGGAGTGCATTGTGTTCCCTAAAACAAGTAAATAACAGAGCTACAGACCCAAGGGCACTTCCAGTCTAGGGAATATACATTGGGAAAAATGAAAATCAATAAGACAGAGCCACCCCAAAATTTAGGGCTGCACTGCTTACAAGGACCTCAACTTGGGTACACCTTAAATATCCCAGGAAATATAAAAATGGTTTAAAAAATTGTGGTACTTACGTACGATGGAATATCCCTCAGCCATGAAATCAATGTCATAAGACCAGTAGCAGCAAAATGGGTGGATTCAGGTACGATGATTCTAAGTGAAATGAGTCACACAGAAAAAGAACCTTATCATAAGATATCACTTATGAAGATCCTGTAAACATGGCTACACTTAAACTGAGTTAGGAAAGAGAACAGTGTCTCACATTTAGAAAACACTCTTATGCCTGCTTAAGGGAGAAGGAGAGGTGGGGTGATGCATAAAACCAGAGTTTGATATAAGCACAGGTACCGTTCCAAAAACCAACTATGGAATAGACAAGACCTACACCTTCCTCAGTGAAAGAGACTCAAAACACCATATTTCCCGCACAGGAATATATCTGACTAGTAAGAATCTTAAAACCTATGTATTGATATGTCTCCGTAAGGGAATCAAGTGTTTCTAGACTGGCATAAACATGGCAGCGAGAATCAGCTCAAACCCACTATAAAAAGGAATTTCAAAAACAAAACAAAAAAAACTGGAAAATTCTTTACAATTCCTTCAGGGTCTCTGACGAAACCTGGAATGACCCTATCTACAACGACAGATGGATGTGGCATAAGGCTGGACACTTGGGACTGAGACGATTGGTGAGATTGGGTGAGCAAATGCAGACCCTTTAAAGCAATAATGCATGGCACACATTCCATGGGTCCCAACTCTCCAGGTAGAAGGGAATATTACTACAGATAAAACATGTACGGGAATCCTAGAGAACGGACACACTGTGAATACGAAATGTTTCTAAAACTCAACGAATATTCCCTATCCTGGTGCTCCGGTTTGACTTTCCATCTGCTTTACTATCAACGTCCCAACTTGGAGAGACAGCCCCATTAACCTCCTGGTTCGCACAGGCTGCAATTTGGCAGAGGATGAAAGGGAAGAGGGAGAAACAATGAGATAGTAGCTGTTAGGCATTTGGACGGGCACATATCACTGTAATTTCCCGGAAGGAAGAAGAATTAACCAAATTCTCAGCCACCCACCGGGAACCAGTATAGGTCCTGAACCAAAATTTTGGACTTGCGGTCAGCTCACCAAAAATGAGTTGAAAAATGGAGCTCAGGGGCACAGCAATTCATAAACTGGCCGAGTAATAAAGGACAACTATCGTCCAAAAATCTGTTGAGGGAAGGCAACGAGGCGGACTTGAAAGCGAGGCAGAATAGCAGGAAACAGATTTCAAGAGGTACGTTGGAATCACCTTTAAAGCACAGGAAGAGGGGCACAACTTCCACAATGATGCACTTGGCCAAAAAGGGCGTATGCGTTTTCTCCTGAATATATTCAGGAGAAAACGCATACGCCCTTTTTGGCCAAGCAAGCAAGCGGGCAATGCAAATCTGCACTACAAAGAAGTATCACTTCCCACCTGTCAAAAGGGAAATCCACAAAATGTGTAAAAACCAGAAAGGCAAGACAGGTCCTGGAGGAGAGGGAGCCTTGTTATGCTGATGGTTGGGATGTAAACTGCCTACTGCCTTTCTGGAGCAGTACATTGTGTTCCCTAAAACAAGTAAAGAACAGAGCTACAGAGCAAAGGGCACTTCCAGTCTAGGGAATATACCTTGGGAAAACTGAAAATCAATAAGACAGAGCCACCCCAAAATTTAGGGCTGCACTGCTTACAAGGACCTCAACTTGGGTACACCTTAAATATCCCAGGAAATATAAAAATGGTTCAAAAATTGTGGTACTTACGTACGATGGAATATCCCTCAGCCATGAAATCAATGTCATAAGACCAGTAGCAGCAAAATGGGTGGATTCAGGTACGATGATTCTAAGTGAAATAAGTCACAGAGAAACAGAAAGTTTTCATAAGATATCACTTATGAAGATCCTGTAAGCATGGCTACACTTGAACTGACTTAGGAAAGAGAACAGAGTCTGACATTTAGAAAAAACTCTTATGCCTGCTTAAGGGGGAAGGAGAGGTGGGGTGATGCATAAAACCAGAGTTTGATATACCACAAGTACCGTTCCAAAAACCAAGTATGGAATAGACAAGACCTACACCTTCCTCAGTGAAAGGGACTCAAAACCCCATATTTTCCGCAGAGGAATATATCTGACTAGTAAGAATCTTAAAACCTATGTATTGATATGTCTCCGTAAGGGAATCAAGTGTGTCTAGACTAGCATAAACATGGCAGCGAGAATCAGCTCAAACCCACTATAAACAGCAATTTCAAAAACAAAACAAAAATACTGGGAAATTCTTTTCAAATCCTTCAGGGTCTCTGATGAACCCTGGAATGACCATATGTACAATGACAGCTGGATGTGGCATAAGGAGGGACACTTGGGACTGAGAGGATTGGTGAGATTGGGTGAGCAAATGCAGACCCTTTAAAGCACAAATGCCTGGCACCCATTCCATGGGTCCCAACTCTCCAGGTTGAAGGGAATATTACTACAGTTATAACAAGTACGGGAAACCTAGAGAACGGACACACTGTGAATACGAAAGGTTTCTAAAACTCAACGAATAGCCCCTCTCCTGGTGCTCCGGTTTGACTTTCCATCTGCTTTACTATCAATCTCCCAACGTGGAGAGACAGCCCCTTTAACCTCCTGGTTCGCACAGGTTTCCAATTTGACAGAGGATGAAAGGGAAGAGGGAGAACCAATGAGAGAGTAGCTGTTAGGCATTTGGACGGGCACATATCACTCTAACTTCCCAGCAGGAAGAAGAATTAACCAAAGTCTCAGCCCCCCACCGGGAACCAGCATAGGTCCTGAACCAAAATTTTGGACTTGCGGTCAGCTCACAAAAAACGAGTTGAAAAATGGAGCTCAAGGGCACAGCAATTCACAAAATGGCCGAGTAATAAAGAACAACTCTCGTCCGAAAATCTGTTAAGGGAAGGGAAAGAGGCGTGCTTGAAAGCGAGACAGAATAGCAGCAAACAGATTTCAAGAAGTACGTTGGAATCGCCTTTAAAGCACAGGAAGAGGGGCACAACTTCGACAATGATGCACTTGGCCAAAAAGGGCGTATGCGTTTTCTCCTGAATATATTCAGGGGAAAAAGCATACGCCCTTTTTTGCCAAGCAAGCAAGCGGGCAATGCAAATCTGCACTACAAAGAAGTATCAATTCCCACCGGTCAAAAGGGACATCCACAAAATGTGTAAAATCCAGAAAGGCAAGACAGGCGCTGGAGAACAGGCAGCCTTGTTATGCGGATGGTAGGGGTGTAAATTGCCACGTGCCTCTCTGGAGGAGTGCATTGTGTTCCCTAAAACAAGTAAACAACAGAGCTACAGAGCCACGGGCACTTCCAGTCTAGGGAATATACCTTGGGAAAACTGAAAATCAATAAGACAGAGCCACCCCAAAATTTAGGGTTGCACTGCTTAGAAGGACCTCAACTTGGGAACACCTTAAATATCCCAGGAAATATAAAAATGGTTCAAAAAATTGTGGTACTTACGTACGATGGAATATACCTCAGGCATGAAATCAATGTCATAAGACCAGTAGCAGCAAAATGGGTGGATTCAGGTATGATGATTCTAAGTGAAATAAGTCACAGAGAAAAAGAAACTTATCATAAGATATCACTTATGAAGATCCTGTAAACATGGCTACACTTGAACTGAGTTAGGAAAGAGAACAGTGTCTCACATTTAGAAAACACTCTTATGCCTGCTTAAGGGGGAAGGAGAGGTCGGGTGATGCATAAAACCAGAGTTTAATATAAGCACAGGTCCCGTTCCAAAAACCAACTAGGGAATAGACAAGACCTACACCTTCCTCAGTGAAAGGGACTCAAAATCCCATATTTCCCGCAGAGGAATATATCTGACTAGAAAGAATCTTAAAACCTATGTATTGATATGTCTCCGTAAGGGAATCAAGTGTGTCTAGACTGGCATAAACATGGCAGCGAGAATCAGCTCAAACCCACTATAAAAAGGAATTTCAAAAACAAAACAAAAAAACTGGGAAATTCTTTACAATTCCTTCAGGGTCTCTGATGAAACCTGGAATGACCCTATCTACAATGACAGCTGGATGTGGCATAAGGCTGGACACTTGGGACTGAGACGATTGGTGAGATTGGGTGAGCAAATGCAGACCCTTTAAAGCAATAATGCATGGCACCCATTCCATGGATCCCAACTCTCCAGGTTGAAGGGAATATTACTACAGTTATAACATGTACGGGAAAACTAGAGAACGGACACACTGTGAATACGAAAGGTTTCTAAAACTCAACGAATAGTCCCTCTCCTGGTGCTCCGCTTTGACTTTCCATCTGCTTTACTATCAATCTCCCAACGTGGAGAGACAGCCCCTTTAACCTCCTGGTTCGCACAGGTTGCCAATTTGGCAGAGGATGAAAGGGAAGAGGGAAAACCAATGAGAGAGTAGCTGTTAGGCATTTGGACGGGCACATATCACTGTAATTTCCCGGCAGGAAGAAGAATTAACCAAAGTCTCAGCCACCCACCGGGAATCAGTATAGATACTGAACCAAAATTTTGGACTTGCGGTCAGCTCACCAAAAACGAGTTGAAAAATGGAGCTCAGGGGCACAGCAATTCACAAACTGGCCGAGTAATAAAGGACAACTATCGTCCGAAAATCTGTTGAGGGAAGGCAACGAGGTGGACTTGAAAGCGAGGCAGAAGAGCAGGAAACAGATTTCAAGAGTTACGTTGGAATCACCTTTAAAGCACAGGAAGAGGGGCACACCTTCGACAATGATGCACTTGGCCAAAAAGGGCGTATGCGTTTTCTCCTGAATATATTCAGGAGAAAACGCATACCCCCTTTTTGGCCAAGCAAGCAAGCGGGCAATGCAAATCTGCACTACAAAGAAGTATCACTTCCCACCGGTCAAAAGGGACAGCCACAAAATGTGTAAAAACCAGAAAGGCAAGACAGGCCCTGGAGAACAGGGAGCTTTGTTATGCTGATGGGCGGGATGTAAATTGCCAACTGCGTCTCTGGAGGAATATATTGTGTTCCCTAAAACAAGTAAAGAACAGAGCTAAAGAGCCAAGGGCACTTCCAGTCCTGGGAATATACCTTGGGAATTCTGAAAATCAATAAGAAAGAGAGACCCCAAAATTTAGGGCTGCACTGCTTACAAGGACCTCAACTTGGGTACACCTTAAATATCCCAGGAAATATAAAAATGGTTCAAAAATTGTGGTACTTACGTACGATGGAATATCTCTCAGCCATGAAATCAATGTCATAAGACCAGTAGCAGCAAAATGGGTGGATTCAGGTACGATGATTCTAAGTGAAATTAGTCACAGAGAAACAGAAACTTATCATAAGATATCACTTAAGAAGATCCTGTAAACATGGCTACACTTGAACTGAGTTAGGAAAGAGAACAGAGTCTCACATTTAGAAAACACTCTTATGCCTGCTTAAGGGGGAAGGAGAGGTGGGGTGATGCATAAAACCAGAGTTTGATATAAGCACAGGTACCGATCCAAAAACCAACTATGGAATAGACAAGACCTACACCTTCCTCAGTGAAAGGGACTCAAAACCCCATATTTCCCGCAGAGGAATATATCTGACTAGTAAGAATCTTAAAACCTATGTATTGATATGTCTCCATAAGGGAATCAAGTGTGTCTAGACTGGCATAAACATGGCAGCGAGAATCAGCTCAAACCCACTATAAACAGGAATTTCAAAAACAAAACAAAAATACTGGGAAATTCTTTACATTTCCTTCAGGGTCTCTGATGAAACCTGGAATGACCATATCTACAATGACAGCTGGATGTGGCATAAGGAGGGACACTTGGGACTGAGAGGATTGGTGAGATTGGGGGAGCAAATGCAGACCCTTTAAAGCACAAATGCCTGGCACCCATTCCATGGGTCCCAACTCTCCAGGTTGAAGGGAATATTACTACAGCTATAACATGTACGGGAAACCTAGATAACGGACACACTGTGAATCCAAAAGTTTTCTAAAACTCAACGAATAGTCCCTCTCCTGGTGCTTTGGTTTGACATTCCATCTGTTTTACTATCAACCTCCCAACTTGGAGAGACAGCCCCTTTAACCTCCTGCTTCGCACAGGTTGCCAAATTGGGAGAGGATGAAAGGGAAGAGGGAGAACCAATGAGAGAGTAGCTGTTAGGCATTTGGACGGGCACATATCACTCTAACATCCCGGTAGGAATAAGAATTAACCAAAGTCTCAGCTACACACCGGGAAACAGCATAGGACCTTAACCAAAATTTTGGACTTTCGGTCAGCTCACAAAAAACGAGTTGCAAAATGGAGCTCAAGGGCACAGCAATTCACAAACTGGCCGAGTAATAAAGGACAACTATCATACAAAAATCTGTTAAGGGAAGGCACCGAGGCGGACTTGAAAGCGAGGCAGAATAGCAGGAAACAGATTTCAAGAGGTACGTTGGAATCGACTTTAAAGCACAGGAAGAGGGACACAACTTCGACAATGATGCACTTGGCCAAAAAGGGCGTATGCGTTTTCTCCTGAATATATTCAGGAGAAAACGCATACGCCCTTTTTGGTCAAGCAAGCAAGCGGGCAATGCAAATCTGCACTACAAAGAAGTATCACTTCCCACCGGTCAAAAGGGATATCCACAAAATGTGTAAAAACCAGAAAGGCAAGACAGGCCCTGGAGAACAGGGAGCCTTGTTATGCTGATGGGCGGGATGTAAATTGCCAACTGCCTTTCTGGAGGAGTGCATTGTGTTCCCTAAAACAAGTAAACAACAGAGCTACAGAGCAAAGGGCACTTCAAGTCTAGGGAATATACCTTGGGAAAACTGAAACTCAATAAGACAGAGCCACACCAAAATTTAGGGCTGCACTGCTTACAAGAACCTCAACTTGGGTACACCTTAAATATCCCAGGAAGTATAAAAATGGTTCAAAGAATTGTGGTACTTACGTAACATGGAATATCCCTCAGCCATGAAATCAATGTCATAAGAACAGTAGCAGCAAAATGGGTAGATTCAGGTACCATGATTCTAAGTGAAATAAGTCACAGAGATAAAGGAAATTATCATAAGATATCACTCATGAAGATCCTGTAAACATGGCTACACTTGAACTGAGTTAGGAAAGAGAACAGTGTCTTACATTTAGAAAACACTCTTATGCCTGCTTAAGGGGGAAGGAGAGGTGGGGTGATGCATAAAACCAGAGTTTGATATAAGCACAGGTACCGTTCCAAAAACCAACTATGGAATAGACAAGACCTACACCTTCCTCAGTGAAAGGGACTCAAATCCCCATATTTCCCGCAGAGGAATATATCTGACTAGTAAGAATCTTAAAACCTATGTATTGATATGTCTCCGTAAGGGAATCAAGTGTGTCTAGACTGGCATAAACATGGCAGCGAGAATCAGCTCAAACCCACTATAAAAACGAATTTCAAAAACAAAACAAAAAAACTGGGAAATTCTTTACAATTCCTTCAGGGTCTCTGATGAAACCTGTAATGACCCTATCTACAATGACAGTTTAATGTGGCAAAAGGCTGGATACTTGGGACTGAGAGGATTGGTGAGATGCCGTGAGCAAATGCAGACCCTTTAAAACAATAATGCTTGGCACCCATTCCTTGGGTCCCAACTCGCCAGGTTGAAGGGAATATTACTACAGTTATAACATGTACGGGAAACCTAGAGAACGGACACACTGTGAATACGAAAGGATTCTAAAACTCAACGAATAGTCCCTCTCCTGGTGCTCCAGTTTGACTTTCCATCTGCTTTACTATCAACGTCCCAACTTGGAGAGACAGCCCCTTTAACCTCCTGGTTCGCACAGATTTCTAATTTGGCAGTGGATGAAAGGGAAGAGGTAGAACCAATGAGAGAGTAGCTGTTAGGCATTTGGCCGGGCACATATCACTCTAAATTCCCGGCATGAAGAAGAATTAACCAAAGTCTCAGCCCCCCACCGGGAACCAGCATAGATCCTGAACCAAAATTTTGGACTTGCGCTCAGCTCACAAAAAAACGAGTTGAAAAATGGAGATCAGGTGCAGAGCAATTCACAAATTGGCAGGGTGATAAAGGACAACTATCGTCCAAAAATCTGTTAAGGGAAGGCAACTAGGCAGACTTGAAAGCGAGGCAGAATAGCAGCAAACAGATTTCAAGAGGTACATTGGATTCTCCTTTAAAGCACATGAAGAGGGGCACAACTTCCACAATGATGCACTTGGCCAAAAAGGGTGTATGTTTTTCTCCTGAATATATTCAGGAGAAAACGCATACAGCCTTTTTGGCTAAGCAAGCAAGCAGGCAATGCAAATCTGCAGTACAAAGAAGTATCACTTCCCACCGGTCAAAAGGGACATCCACAAAATGTGTAAAAACCAGAAAGGCAAGACAGGCCCTGGAGAACAGGCAGCCTTGTTATGCTGATGGGCGGGATGTAAATTGCCAACTGCCTCTCTGGAGGAGTGCATTGTGTTCCCTAAAACAAGTAAACAACAGAGCTACAGAGCCAAGGTCACTTCCAGTCTAGGGAATATACCTTGGGAAAACTGAAAATCAATAAGGCAGATCCACTCCAAAATTTACGGCTGCACTGCTTACAGGGACCTCAACTTGGGTACACCTTAAATATCCCAGGAAATATAAAAATGGTTCAAAAAATTGTGGTACTTACGTACGATGGAATATCCCTCAGCCATGAAGTCAATGTCATAAGACCAGTAGCAGCAAAATGGGTGGATTCAGGTACGATGATTCTAAGTGAAATAAGTCACAGAGAAAAAGAAACTTATCATAAGATATCACTTATGAAGATCCTGTAAACATGGCTACACTTGAACTGAGTTATGAAAGAGAACAGAATCTCACATTTAGAAAACACTCTTATGCCTGCTTAAGGGGGAAGGAGAGGTGGGGTGATGCATAAAACCAGAGTTTGATATAAGCACAGGTACCGTTCTAAAAACCAACTATGGAATAGTCAAGACCTACACCTTCCTCAGTGAAAGGGACTCAAAACCCCATATTTCCCGCAGAGGAATATATCTGACTAGTAAGAATCTTAAAACCTATGTATTGATATGTCTCCGTAAGGGAATCAAGTGTGTCTAGACTGGCATAAA